>NC_092734.1:34440103-35047246 GCF_047496885.1 Scyliorhinus torazame | reverse complement strand
GGCTTTCCAGGATTCTGACTCAGTGACAGTGAAAGAATGGCTTGTTAGGCCAGTGTATGGCTTGCAGGGTAGTTTTCAGATAATGATGTCTGCACATGCCCTTCGACGTGACGGATGGGCGGCACAATGGTTAGCACCGCTGCCTCACAGCACCAGGGACCCAAGGCTTCATTTCCGGCCTTGGGTGACTGTCTATGTGGAACTTGCACGTTCTCCCCGTGTGTGCGTGGGTTTCCTCCGGGTGTTCCGGTTTCCTCCCACAGTCCAAAGATGTGCGGGTCAGGTGGATTGGCCAGGCTAAAATTGCCCCTCCGTGTCCAAAGATGCGCAGGTTAGGCGGGGATAGGATGGGGCAGTGGGCGTAAGTAGGGTGCTCTTTAAGAGGGTCAGTGCACACTCAATGGGCTGAATGGCCTCCTGCACTGTAGGGATTCTATGATAGAGGTCATGTTTGGAAGGTGCTTTCACTAGATGTTTTAGTTCCTTATATACTTTTACATTTATTTCCACCGTGCTGCTACTTCTCCGCAGAGCCTCATTTACTTTGTTATTTACATTGTTGACTATTTCCTTACCGTACCATCCTTGGCAAAGTGTCCTTTTCCTTTCCCCAGCGTTGGTGAGGGCATTACTTCCTTGAATTCCCAAGAGCTTCCAATCACTAATGATCGCTTCCAAGCGAAGAAGTTTGTGTTCACAACATACAGTGCAGAAGGAGGCCATTCGGCCCATCGAGTCTGCACCGACCCACTTAAGCCCTCACTTCCACCCTATCCCCGTAACCCAGTAACCCCTCCTAACCTTTTTGGACACTAAGGGCAATTTTAGCACGGCCAATCCACCTAACCTGCACGTCTTTGGACTGTGGGAGGAAACCGGAGCACCCGGAGGAAACCCACGCAGACACGGGGAGAACATGCAGACTCGGCACAGACAGTGACCCAGCAGGGAATCAAACCTGGGACCCTGGCGCTGTGAAGCCACAGTGCTAGCCACATGTGCTACCGTGCTGCCCTCTATTGCCCTCTAAGTGCTTTCAAATGTGATTGTTATAAAGGAACCTTCTCTCGCATGAATGAATACTCTGTCCAAATTATACCATTCAAAGTCAGATCAGCATTTGTCATGTGATAGTTACCTTTAAGAAATGGGTTTTTATAAAAATAGCTGTAGTGGATGTACATTTAAGAAATGGGTGTTTATCAGTGATGTCAGTGTGTAGGCGGAGCTGGGCTGTCTGTCTGCTCTACTTTCGTTTTAGGCTGTTTGCTACAGTGTGTGTTTTAGTTTTGTTTTGAGAGCTGGATAGCTACAGGAAAAGCAAGGAGCTGTACAAGGATCTCTCTCTGCAAACTAAAGACTGTCTCCAGATCAATTGGGTGACTTCAAAGTGCTGACTGCTCTCAGTAGTGAATTTAAACCTGATCTCTGTGTTAAAAAGGGTCTTTTGTCTTATGGATGTTAATAAGGAAAGATTAAGGTTTACTTATAGAATATTGTATTCTTTGGGGATTTATTGGTGTTGATAGTTGTTAAGATGTTTACTGTGGGTATATAAAGTGTTCACTGGTTTCATAAATAAACAGTGTTTTAATTTAAAAGTACTGTGGATCTCTGTTGCATCACACCTGTAGAGTGGGCCATGTGCTCCCCATAACCACAATCTATTAAAAAGTGTGGGTCAGGTAAACTCCATGATACACTTTGGGGTTCTATAAACCCAGGCCCATAACACATTGAATACTTACGAAATTTCATAAATGCTGAAGAATACCAGAATTGTTGTGGTAGGGTTGGAAAAAACTGCATTGAATTAGCCCCAAGGAAGGAGGTCATGCAACCTAATTGGTCCATGTTACTTCATCACTGTATGTCTTCTATATGTGTTTCTCTAGCTTGCCCTCAAACCCTCAGGTGCCATGTCTTAAAAGCCATGATGTGGAGATGCCGGCGTTGGACTGCGGTGAGCACAGTACGAAGTCTTACAACACCAGGTTAAAGTCCAACAGGTTTGTTTCAATGTCACTAGCTTTCGGAGCGCTGCTCCTTCCTCAGGTGAATGAAGAGGTCTGTTGAAACAAACCTGTTGGACTTTAACCTGGTGTTGTAAGACTTCGTACTATGTCTTAAAAGAGCATTGAAAGACCATAGACTTCCATTGGATTGGTCCATGATTGCACTTGGCAAAGTATTGCAGTGGTCGGCCATTGCCTTCCGCAATATGGCCGACCAGGAAACTCTCCCATCCTTTTCTGTCTTCCATCAGGCGTATCGGAAGGATTAACAAAGAACAAAGAAAAGTACAGCACAGGAACAGGCCCTTCGGCCCTTCGGGCCTGCACCGATCGTGCTGCCAGTCTAACCCAAAACCTTCTACGCTTCCAGGTTCCGTATCCCTCTATTCCTATCCTATTCATGCCCCTTAAACGTCACTATCGTAACTGCTCCCACCACCTCCTCTGGCAGCAAGTTCCAGGCACCCACCACCCTCTGTGTAAAAAATCCTCCCTCGCACATTTCCTCTAAACTTTGCCCCTTGCACCTTAAACCTATGTCCCCTAGTACGTGAATTTTCTACCTTGGAAAAAAGCTTGTGAGTATCCACTCTGTCCATGCCCTTTATAATTTTGTAGACTTCTAACAGATCGCCCCTCAACCTCCGTCGTTCCAGTGATCACAAACCGAGTTTATCCAACCTCTCCTCATAGCTAATAAGGGCAGCATGGTAGCATTGTGGATAGCACAATTGCTTCACAGCTCCAGGGTCCCAGGTTCGATTCCCGGCTTGGGACACTGTCTGTGCGGAGTCTGCACATCATCCCCGTGTGTGCGTGGGTTTCCTCCGGGTGCTCCGGTTTCCTCCCACAGTCCAAAGACGTGCAGGTTAGGTGGATTGACCATGCTAAATTGCTCTTTGTGTCCAAAATTGCACATAGTGTTGGGTGGGGTTGCTGGGTTATGGGGATAGGGTGGAGGTGTGGACCTTGGGTAGGTTGCTCTTTCCAAGAGCCGGTGCAGACTCGATGGGCCAAATGGCCTCCTTCTGCACTGTAAATTCTATGAATCTATGAATCTATAATGCCCTCCATACCAGGCAACATCCTGGTAATCCTCTTTTCTATCCTCACCAAAGTCTCCACATCCTTCTGGTAGTGTGGCGACCAGAATTGAACACTATATTCCAAGTGTGGCCTAACTAAGGTTGTATACAGCTGCAGCAAGACTTGCCAATTTTTATACATCAACGCCCCGGCCAATGAACGCAAGCATGCCGTATGCCTTCTTGATTATCTTCTCCACCTGCATTGTCACTTTCAGTGACCTGTGGACCTGAATACCCAAATCCCTCTGCCTGTCAATACTCTTAAGGGTTCTGCCATTAAGGTGATAACCAATCTGTTTGGCTGCTTTATGAACGCACTTTCCCTGGCCATCAATCCTGAAGTGGGACTTAAATAAGGTGTTTCTGGCCCATTGCGTCACAAGAGCCCTTAAATCCTATTTGTGTCAAGGGGAGGTGGTGGCGGCGGCGTAGTGGTATTGCCACTTGATTAGTAATCCAGAGACCCAGGGTAATGCTCTGTGGACCCAGGTTCAAATCCCACCATGGCAGATGGTGACATTTGAATTCAGTGCAAATCTGGAATTCAAGATCCAAGTGTTGACTGTCATAAGGAAAATTCCATCTGGTTCACTAAAGTCCTTTAGGGAAGGAAATCTGCCGTCCTTACCCGGTCTGGCCTACATGTGACTCCAGACCCACAGCAATGTGGTTGACTCTTAAATTCTCTCAGTTCAAGGGGAATTAAGGATGGCAATAAATGCTGGCGCACCTCGCATGAATTTAAAAAATGATTCCTTGAGCACACAAGGATTTCTGTTGAATTCCTGGCTGGATTTATCGTGGCTATATATTTTTGGCACCTTATTTTGACTTTCCTGTACAAGGAGAAGCATCTTCTCTGCGTCTACGCGATCGAATCCCTTCGTAACTTAGTCTAGTAGTCTGGATTTTTGAAACTTGGAATGTGGCAGCCCACCTTTGACGGTTCCTCGTGGAGGGTTACTTGAAAGCTTTTTGGTTTCTGAAGATGTCTGGGTGTATACGGTGAGGCAATCGCGTCTGTGCTGCCTGGAACAAACAGGCAAGAGAGCCAGGGACTCTAGAGAGGCTTAACAAACTGCAGAGGCTATTGAGGTTTTAACTTAACACAGCAAATAGTTACATCAACAAAGGGATTGCTGAGAGCAAATGCCATAAGCCTTTAATGAGATAGCTGGAGTTGCTATAATGCCCACTTCCTTTCAAAGCCCTCAGCCATTAGAGTCATTGATAGCGGGGAATGCGCTCCCGCTTAGGAATCTGTCCAAACTGTGCAGCTCTTTATGGCCCAGGACAATTAATCTGAAGTCTTGGGAAATCCAATTACTCTGAATCAAACAGCCTTTCGCTTGCGCTCCTTCACAAAACCAATTAACTCTTTATTGTTTTTTTTTCTTAAGGGTAAACATTTCTCTATTAAAGCAGCGGAGATCTTGGCAAACATCTGAGGACAGCAACCAACAATGTCCTTTCTGTTTAACCAAGTCAAGAGGGGGGGGGGGGGGGGGGGGGGGGGGGGCGGAGAGAAACAAAACTCGATTTGGCTGAGGTTTCAAATTAGTTTGTGCAAAGTGAAGCGACTGTTCATTTATCGACCTTCCCCCGATACCTCTTCTGATAGGGTGGACTCACACTGAGGGTTAGTTCAGGCACGCGTGGGGTTCTGGCCCCCAGATTCGAGTTGTCCTCGGAGTGTCCAAGCAATCATCACGCCAGAACCTTCTTCCATGTGCGGAGGGAGAAGATCGCTGGCTGCGTCGGACTCTGTCGGCACCCAACATTATGACTGGATTGTAATCCTGTGCAGGAATCCTGGTTGAGTTTCACTTTGGTAGTGCACAGGCCCCCGGCCTAATGATACTGTCACTGGCTGGAAAATTGATGAGCGATGGTAGACTGGCCACGGAGTCAAAATCAATTCAAAGATGATACTCTAGGGAAATGGGATGGACTGGATCGTTGTACAGAGAGCTGGCATGTGCTCGATCGGATGAATGGCCTCCTTCTGTGCTGTAATGATTCCATAGCTTTAAGTATTCTTGCTCCATTTGTAATTGATAGCCAGAGCTGTATGACTCGGTCACCTTTTGTGTTCGGGTTGTACAATTTGCATGAATCTCCAAATCGATTTGGTATTGAAAGGTGTAAAATCATTCATGGTGTCACGGGCGAGGTGACCAGGCCCTCAGCCTCTCGGCCCTCAGCTTACGGCTTTGGAGTGGGGCCAGAGGCCAGGCTCTGCCCACTGCTGGGAGGGCATCAACTCCCCACCAGCAGGCGTCATCGGTCCGGGAGGGCATCAAGCTGGGGAGGGCGGGGCAGGCAGGGTGAATCATAAATTTGGATTGTGGCCTGCAGTGAGTTGAGGGCAGGGCCCAAGGTGAGAGCACAGGATGGGGGCGGGTGGACCTGGGCTGAGAGCATGGACTCTAGAAGGAGGAGGAACCAGAGAGAGAGGGGAGCAGGACTGCAGCCAGGAACTGGAACAGCAGTTCAGGACTGATGGGCCACTGCACTGCAGAGCCAAAGGCATGAATAGGGAAGACTGGGACCTTTGACAGTGGCTGGAGAGCTGGAAGTGGCAGTGGAGTGAGCAAACAGGCGCTGGAGACTGAGGCGGGCCTAGTCAAGAGGCCATGAGGAGATGAACACCCCCTTCACGTCTAGGAGACAAGGTAACCAGGTCACATTGTCACGGTAAGTTGACAATAGTAGATCCACTAAATCTACGACCCAGGGAGTTAACCTCGCAACAGTATCTAAGTGGAGCTGGAACATCGACCCTTTGTAAATAGTTTGATGCCCGAACACCCGCAGTTTACCTGAGAAACTTACCTCCTCCCAGGCCTGTTATTTTTGGGACATTAAGCCTCTCCTGCTTTACAGCAGAGTCCACCCGCTGATCGTCACGCCAACAGAATTACAGGCCAAAGTCTTGCCCCTTTGAATCACTGGGTGTGATTTAACCACCGCACTGCACCCGGCGCAGGTCTGGGCATGCTGGATAAACAGCGGGAAAAGCAGAAATCGAGATTCGCCCGGGGTGTGAGCCAGTTTCGATTCACCGACCCGCTCCCGATGGCGAGTTCCGGATCTCGGCCAAAGATGGCGAGAATCATGAACCCTCATTTGCACTCATTTCAATCTCATTCGCGAGATTGAAGTCGAATGCAGCGTCCTGCGGGACGTCACGCGGGCGTGGTTCAGTACTCCTTTTCGAAGACGTGAAGCTCGCGCAATGGCCGCTGAGGGGGACTGAGGCGCTGAGTAGCCATTTTGATTTTCAGTCATGCAGCTCAAGGTCACCGGAGCTGCTGTCCCAGTGGGACCCCTCAGGGGGATTGGGCTTGGTCGGGAGGCTGAAGCATTCCAGGTCGGGTGTCACCCCCTAGGCCGGGGGGACTGCAGGGCTTTACGTCTGTGAGCCCTTCAAGCCATCTTTAAATATTGTGGAGGCCCGTAACAGGGGTAACGACAGCTGCAGCCTGTCTGTCCGACCAAACTCTCCCAGGACAGAGCCCTGCTGTGGCATCTCCCCTGAAAATCAATTTCACCCCCATTGACTGTGAGCAGCCTCTAGCTTCACAGCTGCAGGCTGTTTCAAATGAGGATTAGCCTTGTGAGTTGTGAGAGCACTTCACAGCTGCAGGTTGTGTTTCTGCTTGCTCCTGCTGGTGGGCTGCAGATGCCTGGAGGCTGCTGTTGCTGTTTCCTTCCCTGGCTGGTTTAGGGGCTGGTTTAGCACACTGGGCTAAATAGCTGGCTTTTAAAGCGGACCAAGGCAGGCCAGCAGCATGGTTCAATTCCCGTACCAGCCTCCCCGAACAGGCGCCGGAATGTGGTGATGAGGGGCTTTTCACAGTAACTTCATTTGAAGCCTACTTGTGAAAATCAACGATTTTCATTTCATTTCATTCACTTCTGTAGCCGGAAAGAAGGACGATTTCTTCTAAGGTACCTGGGTCCTGGAAGACCAGAGAAGGCAATCGGGTTTGAAGGAAGACGACGCTGTGGGACCTCATGCGCGACATTGTTGCAAATGGGCCACCTGATGACGGTGTTGAAGAAATGCTTTTGCAGATTGCTGATGTGGTAAGTGCTGCGTGTAACCAGCACATTACTGCGGGTTCAACACGCTGGAAGTCAAGGATGTTCCACCTTGAGCGCCAGTGGAATATGTGGATGCCAGGATTACGTTCCGGTGAGATTGGGTCATGTGGGAGGGGCCTGCACAGCTGCGGCTTATGGGCGGAGAATAGCTCTGATACGTGGAACAAGTCACACATTGATGGACAGATAATTGCCACGACAAAGTTCTGGACATAACGGGGGCGATTCTCCGATATGAAGCCCCAGTGTTCGCGCCGTCGTCGAAGGCGCAAACTGGGCCCTGGTACGACCGATTCTGGCCCCCACAGGGGGCCAGCACAGCGCTGGAGCGGTTCACACTGCTCCAGCCTCCTTTCACGGTGCCAAATGGGCGCTGCGCCAACCTGCCCATGCGCAGTTGGGCTGGGTGTGTCCAGGTGTGGACATTAGTTGTTATGGAGGAGCCCGGAAAGGAGTCCAAAAGGAAAGTATTTAGAAGTCCCAGCCCCAGTCTGGACTACTCCCCAGCCCCAGTCTGGACTACTCCCCAGCCCCAGTCTGGACTACTCCCCAGCCCCAGTCTGGACTACTCCCCAGCCCCAGTCTGGACTACTCCCCAGTCCCAGTCTGGACTACTCCCCAGTCCCAGTCTGGACTACTCCCCAGTCCCAGTCTGGACTACTCCCCAACCCCAGTCTGGACTACTCCCCAGTCCCAGTATCGACTACTCCCCAGTCCCAGTCTGGACTACTCCCCAGCCCCAGTCTGGACTACTCCCCAACCCCAGTCTGGACTACTCCACAGTCCCAGTCTGGACTACTCCCCAGTCCCAGTCTGGACTACTCCCCAGCCCCAGTCTGGACTACTCCCCAGTCCCAGTCTGGACTACTCCCCAGCCCCAGTCTGGACTACTCCCCAGTCCCAGTCTGGACTACTCCCCAGCCCCAGTCTGGACTACTCCCCAGCCCCAGTCTGGACTACTCCCCAGCCCCAGTCTGGACTACTCCCCAGCCCCAGTCTGGACTACTCCCCAGTCCCAGTCTGGACTACTCCCCAGTCCCAGTCTGGACTACTCCCCAGCCCCAGTCTGGACTACTCCCCAGTCCCAGTCTGGACTACTCCCCAGTCCCAGTCTGGACTACTCCCCAGCCCCAGTCTGGACTACTCCCCAGCCCCAGTCTGGACTACTCCCCAGCCCCAGTCTGGACTACTCCCCAGCCCCAGTCTGGACTACTCCCCATCCCCAGTCTGGACTACTCCCCAGCCCCAGTCTCGACTACTCCCCAGTCCCAGTCTGGACTACTCCCCAGTCCCAGTCTGGACTACTCCCCAGTCCCAGTCTGGACTACTCCCCAGCCCCAGTCTGGACTACTCCCCAGCCCCAGTCTGGACTACTCCCCAACCCCAGTCTGGACTACTCCCCAACCCCAGTCTGGACTACTCCCCAACCCCAGTCTGGACTACTCCCCAACCCCAGTCTGGACTACTCCCCAACCCCAGTCTGGACTACTCCCCAACCCCAGTCTGGACTACTCCCCAGTCCCAGTCTGGACTACTCCCCAACCCCAGTCTGGACTACTCCCCAGCCCCAGTCTGGACTACTCCCCAGCCCCAGTCTGGACTACTCCCCAGTCCCAGTCTGGACTACTCCCCAGTCCCAGTCTGGACTACTCCCCAGTCCCAGTCTGGACTACTCCCCAGTCCCAGTCTGGACTACTCCCCAGTCCCAGTCTGGACTACTCCCCAGCCCCAGTCTGGACTACTCCCCAGCCCCAGTCTGGACTACTCCCCAGCCCCAGTCTGGACTACTCCCCAGTCCCAGTCTGGACTACTCCCCAGCCCCAGTCTGGACTACTCCCCAGTCCCAGTCTGGACTACTCCCCAGTCCCAGTCTGGACTACTCCCCAGTCCCAGTCTGGACTACTCCCCAGCCCCAGTCTGGACTACTCCCCAACCCCAGTCTGGACTACTCCCCAGCCCCAGTCTGGACTACTCCCCAGCCCCAGTCTCGACTACTCCCCAGCCCCAGTCTGGACTACTCCCCAGCCCCAGTCTGGACTACTCCCCAGCCCCAGTCTGGACTACTCCCCAGCCCCAGTCTGGACTACTCCCCAGTCCCAGTCTGGACTACTCCCCAACCCCAGTCTGGACTACTCCCCAGCCCCAGTCTGGACTACTCCCCAGCCCCAGTCTGGACTACTCCCTAGCCCCAGTCTGGACTGCTCCCCAGCCCCAGTCTGGACTACTCCCCAGCCCCAGTCTGGACTACTCCCCAGCCCCAGTCTGGACTACTCTCTAGCCCTCTCCAACCTGGGCCAGCTCCATGGCAGTGAATGTACAAGCCCAATGATGAGCCTCTGCCCCTCAGCTGGGGAGCTCATTCTCCACGAGGTTCACAGGAGATTAATCAGATGGTCCATGTGGGCCTTGTGGGGGGGGGGTATAATATCCCCCCCCCGAAGTCTGGAAGTCCCTCTGAAGAAGGGAGAGCAGGTTGTCCGCTCCTCTTTGCCTGCGGCTGCAGTGCCATGTCGGGGGTTGTGTTGGGTGTCGGGGAATGCCGATTCCGCGATGACCGTCATGGGGGGGGTTACCGTTGGTAACTGATCCCTGACACGGTTGCTGTCAGAGTCCTGTATCTCCATCTCCGTGTCCACCACCTCTCGCATCTCAATGTCGGGACCCCCTGGGGGCAACACCCCCAGACCACCACGTGCCAGGGTGACAGAGTTGGAAGATGGTTCTTCTGGTGGAGCATGTTCTAACGTTGGCCACTTCCCCATGGTGTCCATAGAGTTAAGTTTTGAAACGACTTTGTCAACTCTTGGTGGGGATGGGGGTGGGGCTTGTGGGCAGTGGGAGCCTGCTCAGCGGGTCCACATTGGTCATTGATGTGCCCGGGTCGTGCTCGAAAGCGTGCTCAGAACAGCGTCCATCGCTGTATCCGTGCAAACGTTATTGGCAGGATGGCCTTGTTCTCCTAGCTATGACTTGGGGTCCATCACTATGGTGAATCGATACCCATACACGTACTGATGAAATTTCTTCACCGCAAATACAACAGACAGCCCTTCCTTTTCAATCTGGGTGTAATTGTGATCCACAGCGACCAAAGTCCTTCATGCGTGTGCCTTTCCCTTCCGTCAGCCGTGCGATGGGACAACACTGCTCTGATTCCGTAAGGAAAGGCGTCGTAAGTCACGAGGAGGGGCTTGGAAGGGTTATAATGTGTGAATAATCCGTTAGCTGCTACTTCACCCTGGCGATGTCTTCCTCCTGAGGTGCTCTCCGCGCCCATTCTTGCTGCCTCTTCAGCGATGTGTGTAGCGGGCCGAGGGTAGTTGCCAGGCCAGGAATAAATTTCCGGTCGTAGTTTACCAGACGTAAGGACGACCGTAGCTTTGTCGCGTTTTCCGGAGTGGGGGATTTGCCTTAGCGTCCGCACCATCTCAACAGGGTGTAGTCCGTCCCGATCCACGTAATACCCCAAGTTTGTAACTTCCTTGGCGTAAAAAACGCACTTTCCCCTCGAGGCAGACACCTGTCTGGGAAAACCGGCGGAGACTTCCTCCAGGTTACTCAGGTGCTCCCTTTCCTGGCTCTGGTGGCCAGGACAGTGTCCAAGTCGACCACCACATGTAGTAGCCCTCTTAGGATGTTCTCCATAACACTCTGAAACATTGTGAAAACCGATGACACTCCAAAGAGTAATCTTGTGTATTTATATGGGTCCCTGTGGGTATTAATGGTTACACAATGCCCTGAATCTGCGCCCAACTACAGCTGGGGATAGGCGTGGCTCATGTTAAGCTTGGAAAAGGAATAATCCCTAGCTAACTTTGCGTATAGATCTTTTCTCCACGGCACTTGGTACCTGTCCAGATGGGAGGCCTAGTTAACGGTCAATTTATAATCTCCACACAGGCGTATGGTTTTGTCAGGTTTTTGTACCGGGACTACAGGTTTTGATGTGATTTGATTTATTATTGTCACATGTATTGGTATACAGTGCAAAGTATTGTTTCTTGCATGCTGTACAAACAATGCATACCGTACATAGGGAAGGAAGGAGAGACGGCAGAATATAATGTTACAGTTATAGCAAGGTGTAGAGAACAGATCAACTTAATACGAGGTAGGTCCATTCAAAAGTCTGATGGCAGTAGGGAAGAAGCTGTTCTTGAGTCGGTTGGTACGTGAGCTCAAACTTTTGTATCTTTTTCCTGGCGGAAGAAGGTGGAAGAGAGTATGTCTGGGGTGCGTGGGGTCCTTAATTATGCTGGCGGCCTTTCCGAGGCAACGGGAATTATAGATAGAGTCAATGGATGGGAGACTAGTTTGCCTGATGGACTGGGCTACATTCATGACCTTTTGTAGTTTCCTGCGGTCTTGGGCAGAGCAGGCTCCATACCAAGCTGTGATATAACCAGAAAGAATGCTTTCTATGGTGCATCTGTAGAAGTTGGTGAGAGTCAAAGAACAAAGAACAAAGAAATGTACAGCACAGGAACAGGCCCTTCGGCCCTCCAAGCCAGTGCCGACCATGCTGCCCGACTAAACTACAATCTTCTACACTTCCTGGGTCCGTATCCCTCTATTCCCATCCTATTCATGTCGTAGCTGACATGCCAAATTTCCTTAGTCTCCTGAGAAAGTTGGTGGGCTTTCGTAACTGTAGTGTCAGCATGGGGGGACCAGGACAGGTTGTTGGTGATCTGGACACCTAAAAACCTGAAGCTCTCGACCGTCCAATCAACACTGTCCAATCAGCAACCCGTACCGGCCTTCCAATCGGCTGAGTTCATCCTCGACTTTCACCAGCAGCGCGTAGGGGACCAGGTGGGCCCGAAAGTACTTGGGCTGTGCCTCAGGATCCACATATATCTTGGCCACGGCGCCCTTAATATTACTCAGGCCCTCCTGGAAGACTTCCGTTACTTCCCCAAGACTTCATAAAGTCCCCCAGTGCCCATCCGGAAGATCTGTTGGCAGTCCAGCTGGAGGCGCTGTAGCCAGTCACGGCCCAGCAGACTTGGTCCGGGGCCCCTCATTATTATTATCGGCTGCCTAACGGACTGCTGCCCGTAAGTAACCGGGGTAATCGCCGTACCCGCTATGGCCAGGGGCTCCCCCGTATTGGTTGCTAGCCTTGCCTCAGTGTCCCACAAAACCCAATTGTTGAACTCCAGTCCTGATTTTCTCAAAGGCTTGCCTCCCTATTACCAAAACTGCAGCTCCCCCCCCCCATCCAACTCTATCTCTAACGGCTGGCCGTTCACCTGGACGGTAACCCTGATGCGTTGCACACACTCATCAGGTTGTTCAAAGTGGAGTGTCCAGGCTCTAGTAAGGTGGCAGTCTGTGGGTTTCCTAACCCTGTGGTTGCGTCGGCTGCAAATACCACACCGCCTTACGTCATCCTCCTTCGACTCTGGGGAAGTGGCCCCCCCTGGGCCTGGCGATGATGGTGTTCTGGCCAGGGCTGAGTTCCAGGGGTCCCTGTCCTAGGGGGCGAGGTGTGCCAGAATGGGTGGCATTCTACACTGTTTACCTCAATCCCTGACATCCCCTGGAGTTCCCGGACTCATTTCTCCGTGCCCTCCCGTGAGAGGGAGATCTCAACGACCATTTCTCGGTCCAGCAACGTCTCAGTCAGCAATTTCCGCTGGGTGGTCATATTATTTATTCCGCACACAAGGCGGTCCCGTAGCATTTCAAGTAGGGTTGACCCATTGGCGCAAAACTCTGTCAATCACGGCAAAAACCTGATAACGGACTCCCCTGGGGTCCTCTCGGCCAAATTAAATCAGTATCTCTGTACGATAACTGACGGCTTGGGGTGGCAATGGTTTGTCGTGAGCGCCACTAGCTCTTGGAACATCTTGGAGTCTGAGGTGGCGGGGTACATCAGGCTCTTTATGATGCTGAAAGTGGGGGCCCCACAGACGGTCAGAAGAATTCGCACCCGGCGATTATCCCCAACGATAGCGTTTGCCTTAAAAAGTAATGCAATACCGAGTCCAGTCCTCTACACCCACATCGCAAACGTCGAGGCTGATAAAGAGTGGCATTTTCAAAATCATGCAAACCTGATTCCTCCGTGAAGTGAGGAGGTAGTGCTCCAAATGGTTAGCAGCACCAACTCTAGTTCCGCTTTATCCTCGTCGCCAATTTAGCAGCCACGGAGGAGCCCGGAAAGGGGAGTCAAAAAATGGTTTATTTCTAAAACTAAAATATTTACAACTAACAATCCAGTCGGGACTGTCCTGCATCTCGACTCTAACCTGCGTCGACTTTTATGACTAAGTGTGGGGAGCTCGTACTCCACAGGGCTCATGGGAGATTAATCGGGTGGTCCCTTGGGTCATGATGGGTTATAACATGGACGAATGGTGAATAATTGGATAAATGTATCGGTCAGTTGATTGGCTCACCATTCCTTAAAATAAGCATCCACTCCCATCACCGTTGGTATATCCTGGCTATACAGTGTCTAAAGCAATTCGCACAACAGCAAGGTATGGCCTCTTTGGCAGCCCCGATCAAATGTGCAATCTCCACCACCAAAAGGAATAAGGGCAGCATGTGCATAGGAACCACAGGTTAAGCCATCGCCCTCCCCCACCACCAAAGTCCTCACCACTGGGTCAATATCCCGGAACTCCCTCCCTCACCCCACTGTACCTTTACCGCACGGAAGGCAATGGTTCAAGGGAAAGACCTTGTCAAGCGTAAACTTGTGGGCAGCACGGTAGCACAGTGGTTAGCACAATTGCTTCACAGCTTCAGAGTCCCAGGTTCGATTCCCGGCTTGGGTCACTGTCTGTGCGGAGTCTGCACATCCTCCCCGTGTCTGCGTGGGTTTCCTCCGGGTGCTCCGGTTTCCTCCCACAGTCCAAAGATGTGCAGGTTAGGTGGATTGGCCATGATAAATTGCCCTTAGTGTCCAACATGGCCTTAGTGTTGGGTGGGGTTACTGGGTTATAGGGATAGGGTGGAGGTGTGGGCTTGGGTAGGGTGCTCTTTCCAAGTGCCGGTGCAGACTCGATGGGCCGAATGGCCTCCTTCTGCACTGTAAATTCTATGATTCTATGAAACGGGGACGGCCTTGCCAGTGGCACAGAAATCCTGAGACTAGTTCTTCTTTTAAATGATGTTTGGATGCATGGGACAGGGGCAGTGAGGGGGCACGCCCTGCTCATGGATGCCCCGGCTGGCTGGGCGCCCCAGCGGGCACCGGGGTCAGGCTGGGCTGAGGCGCACGTCAAATCGCGGTCAAAGTAGCTCGCTGTCGGTGGTTACGCGTGCGAGCGCCAGAATGGGGTGCCTGAGAATGTCCAGACCTTGCAAAACATAAAGAAGGGCTGAAACCAATCTTAATTATCGGAGCGACTCCACCAGCTGGAGCCTCCAGCAGGGAGCACGGGCCTGATAATCAGGGCCGGACGGCCACCGGCCTTCCTGATATTTGGACCCAAGGACTGAAGCAAAGTAACTCAAAACCATTTCACTTCATGAAATGAAGAAACTTCGCATTTTGAAGGAAATAAAAGTAATTGTGAGATCCCAGACAGTGAGTCAACAAACCTGACCAACATCGCACCAACATTGGTTCAGTAAGTTGTTACCACTCCCCTTAAAAAATATGCAGTGACCCCCCCCCCCCCCCCCCCACCCCACACACGCACACGCACACACACACACACACACACACCTCCCCCGTCTTCTGAGGCAGAGTTGCGAAACCCTCTGAGAGAAAAACGTTCTCCTCATCTCTGTCATAAAATGGACGACCCCTAATTTTAAAACAGAGCCCCGCCCCCCTTGCTCTGACCTCATTCTCATTCTCGAGAGGAAACATTCTTTCCACGCCCCCCCCCCCCCTCCCTTGCCCAGACCACTCGGGATACCTGTCGCCCCCCCCCCCCCTCCCCCCCCCCCCTCATTCCTCTTCTAAACTCCAGCGGAAACAAGTCCAGTCTTTTCAACCCTTCCTCATGAGGCAAGACAATCCACTCCGTAGCACCGTGGAATCCCTACAGTGCAGAAGCAGGCCATTCGGCCCATCGAGTCTGCACCGACTCTCTGAAAGAGCACCCTACCGAGGACCACTCTCCCGTCATATCCCCGTAACCCCACCTCTTTGGACATGGAGGGGCAATTCTCCATGGCAAATCCACCGAACCTGCACATCTTTGGAATGTGGGAGGAAACTGGAGCTGACACGGGGAGAACATACAAACTCCATGTCATAATATGCAGACATGCAGATAATGATATACAGACAGGCACAGGCAGGCAGCGAATGAACACAGAGAACAGGACATGACCAATGAGCAGACAGGACACTCAGGGGTGGTATCTCACTATAAAAGGCACGAGGCACTCACACTCCGCCTCTTTCCACTGATGAACATCTACAGAGTGAGTCAGGGTGTATGTACAGTATCACACCTCCAGCACATGGCTAAGAGCTAGTCTGGTTCAGTCAGACAGAGTAACCACACTTAGGTTAGCAGAGAGTCGAACTCACAGAGAACTGTGCTAACTGTGCTACTGGTTCAATAAATCACATTGAACTAACCTCAAGGTCTGGAGTATCTTTTGGTTAAAGTTGCATCCAGTTGCAGCCTGTGTTATCCCAGAGTACATAACACGACATGATACCAGGAGACCGCTTAGTCTAGGTGGTTTACCTCAGTCCGTTCCGTGACGACCAGCGAATGTATCCCGTCACCATGGAGAAGATTCAGGCTCCTCACCAGCTCAGGACCTCCGGCAATCTCAGTGCCAACTGGCGGACATTCAAGCAAAAGTTTCTGCTGTACATCGAAGCTTCAGACCTCGTGGGTGCGTCTGATGCAAGGAAGATCGCGCTTCTCCTCTCAACAGCGGGTGATCAAGCCATCGAACTCTTCAACTCTTTTCACTTCACCGAAGGCCAGGACAAGACAAAGTTTCAGACCACCCTGGACAAGTTTGACGGTCACTGTGAAGTGGACAACAATGAAATCTTCGAGTGCTACATATTCAAACAGCGTCTACAAGGTAAAGATGAATCTTTCAACTCCTTCTTAACTAACCTCCGCCTGCTAGCGCTGTCCTGCAACTTTGGTGATATTGCTGACTCCATGATCAGAGACCAAATCGTTTTTGGAGTTCACTCTGATCCTCTGAGAGAGCAGCTACTGAAAACCAAGCATATGACCCTGCCAATCGTGATTGAAACATGCACTGTGCGTGAGCACGGCAAAAATCGCCATGCCCAGTACAAATCGGCTGAGAATGAGAAACTTGCCTCCCACGAGGCAGAGAGGGTGCAGGCCATCTCCCGGATGCAGCGCCTGAGCATTGATGAAAGCGGCCATTTTGTGCGCTTTTACCGGGCCCCACGCATGCGCGATGCGAACGGGATAACGAAGCGGCCGACACCCACACTGCGCAGGTGCAGACGTCTGCCGACCGCACTGCGCATGTGCGACGACGCACGGAGCATCAGGACGCCGATGTCATGACGTGCTCGAACTGCGGCAACGCCCACTTAAAGAAACACTGCCCTGCAAGAGGCAGGTGATGTTTAAACTGCGGGAAGCCTGGACACTATGCAGCCTTGTGCAGGTCTCAACCACCAGTCAGGGGCCATCGCTCCCAATTCCGACGACGGCGTGTTCAGAGTGTGCAACAACGATTACAGGATTCTGATCCTGGCAGCACAACGGGTCCAGAGGAAGAATGCCTGGACTCCGCCTACTGTGTGGGCATCATTACCAAATGTGAATATGCCCCACCCAACTCATCACAAATTCAATCCTCGCTGTGGATTCTGCGCTCGAATGGCGTGCGGTGATGCAGGTCAACCACTGCTCCATCCAGTTTAAGCTGGACACGGGTGCTTCTGCCAACCTCCTCTCACAGGCAGATTTCAAACGCATCATGACGCCCCCCCCAAGGTCCTTCCAGCAGCCTGCAGGCTCCTGGACTACAACGGGGAAACGCCATCACGGCACTGGGATCCTGCCATCTACTCGCCTCCAACCGGAGCACCCAAGCATGGCTACATTTTGAAATTGTCAAGCTAGACAGGGCATCCCTACTTGGCGCGCAGGCCTGCAAGCAGCTGAACCTCGTGCAGCGGGTTTACACAACAACATCCTCCAATGTGAATCTTCAGGCCGGCATTGACGACATCCTCGCTCAGTATCCAGATGTGCTCGACGGGATGGGCACGCTGCCATATTGATACAAGATTCTGCTACGACCTGATGCCAAGCCAGTGGTCCAAGCACCACGCCGGGTCCCGGCTCCGCTGAGGGAGCGCCGGAAGGCACAGCTCAAGGATCTTCAGCAACAGGGCATCATTTCCAAGGTAACCGAACCGACTGACTGGGTCAGCTCGATGGTATGTGTTAGAAAGCCTGTTAATATATGCCACCACATGTAAGTATGTTCCCATATGCCAACAAAACATTAAAAAAAGGGGAGATGTCATGATATGCAGACAAGCAGATAATGATATACAGACAGGCAGCTAATGAACACAGAGAACAGGACATGACCAATGAGCAGGCAGGACACTCAGGGGTGGTACCTGACTATAAAAGGCACGAGGCACTCACACTCCGCCTCTTTCCACTGATGAACATCTACAGAGTGAGTCAGGGTGTATATACAGTAGCACACCTCCAGCACGTGGCTAAGAGCTAGTCTGGTTCAGTCAGACAGAGTAACCACACTTAGGTTAGCAGAGAGTCGAACTCATAGAGAACTGTGCTAACTGTGCTACTGGTTCAATAAATCAGATTGAACTAACTTCAAGGTCTGGAGTATCTTTTGGTTAAAGCTGCTTCCAGTTGCAGCCTGTGTTATCCCAGAGTACATGACACGACACTCCACACAGACAGTGACCCGCGGCCGTAATTGAACCTGGGTCCCTGGCGCTGCGAGGCAGCGGTGCTAACCACTGTGCCATCCATTCCTGTTGTAGCTCTAGTGAACCTACTCTGAACTGCCTCCAACGCATTTACATCCTTCCTTTAAATAAGGAGGCGAAAACTGCACACAGCATTTGAGATGCATTGTCATCAATGCCCTGTAGAACTGAAGCAGAACATCTTCACTTTTATGGTCAATTCCTCTTGGGATAAAGGATATCATTCCACTAGCTTCCTTGAATATGCGCCGTACCTGCGTACGAACTTATTGTGACTCCATTTTGTGGACGCGCTCTTAGAAATTTGTTCATCCCTCTCTCGTTGAAGTGATTGTAGCATCCTCAACAATTGGCACATTGCGACCCGCTTCTATATGTGGTTCATTCTCTCCCTCTAACAAATGGGAGGGAGGGAAGAATTGCATTGGCAGGATGTCAATTAAACACAAGAAAGGCTACTGTGTAATGATTAAATCCCTGTGTTAAACACCTCTTCCCTCACACTGCGCTCGCACAATACCAATATCCCTCGTAATAATCATGCTTACAAGGGACAGTTGACATTCTCACTGCTCATTGCCACTGGACGGCTGGTGTTTTTCTGTCTTATCTTTCTCTGAACTGATGCTTTTTTTTTTAAACTGAAGATAGATTTTTGAACAGAGCTTCCTTTAATCTTGTTTCAGGCGAAGACTGCAGTGGAGTGTGTCGACTCGCAAGATTACTTTATCCTTCTTTTCGAAGGCCATGTTACACTTTCTCCTTCTTGTCCTCTGGCATTCTGTGTCCCATTAACCTTTGTGTCGACAAAGTTTCAGCTGTTTGTAAAGCGCTTCGCGCACATTGAGGGCAAATGTTCTTACAGCCTCCCTCAGCTCACAGCTACTCATGTCCTTGACAAGAAATACAATCAAACAGGCCTGACTCTGCCATTGCTAACCTGTTCCGCTATCTGCAATCGCTTCTGTCCCGTAAGTGATTACAGCCTGGCATCCTTTTCATCAGGTCACTTTCAGTCATTCCCCTCCATCCCTGTGGTCTATAGGATCCACTAGTCAGCTAGCTTCGATTCTTGACCGGCAGGGCTCTGGGCTATGTGCGGCAGTGTGGGATGAGATGGGTCAAAATGACCCCCTTCTGTGCTGTATCTATGGTTCTATGAGGCAACATGGGGGGACGGCAGGGTGGCAGAGTGGTTAGTGCTGCTGCCTCACAGCGCCAGGGACCCAGGTTCGATTCCCTGCCTCGGGTCACTGTCTACGTGGAGTTTGCACATTCTCCCCGAGTCTTTGTAGGTTTCCTCCGAGTGCTCTTCTTTCTTCCAAGAGTCCAGAAATGTGCGGATTAGGTGGATTGGCCATGGTCAATTGCCCCTTAATGTCCAGAGATGTGCAGGTTTGCTGAAGGGATTACAGTGATAGGGCGGGGTGGACACTTGTAATGGTCATTCGAAGGGCCAGTGCAGACTCGATGGGCCAAATGGCCTCCCTCTGCACTGTAAGGATTCTATGATGGAAGGATTTAGACTTCTCGCCCCACTAAAGTGCAGACATCCAAATCTTGCTATGGTGGTGGCCCAAAGGCACCAGGTTACAGCTGGGTTCTCCTCCATCATCATCAGAGGCCAGGTCTGGCACAAGTTTTTTAAAATTCGTTCATGGGACATCGCAGGCTGTGCCATCCCTAATTGCCCTTGAGGGGGCACTTAAGAGCAATCACATTGCTCTGGGTCTGGAGGCACACGTAGGCAAGACCTGGTAAAGACGACAGATTTCCTTCCCTAAAGAGGCAATAGAGATGGATTTTTATGACAAATGATAATCATTAAAAGTCATCATTGGACTTCTAAT
Source organism: Scyliorhinus torazame (assembly GCF_047496885.1). NCBI lineage: Eukaryota > Metazoa > Chordata > Chondrichthyes > Carcharhiniformes > Scyliorhinidae > Scyliorhinus > Scyliorhinus torazame. The sequence goes on along the minus strand of NC_092734.1, from coordinate 35,027,274 downwards.
TCTATATTTTTATTGAATTCAAATTTCACCAACTGCGCTGGTGGGATTTGAACCTTGGCCCCCAGAGAATTACTCTGGGTCTCTGGATTACTAGTCCAGTGACAAGAGCAATTTATCATGGCCAATCCACCTAACCTGCACGTCTTTGGACTGTGGGAGGAAACCGGAGCACCCGGAGGAAACCCACCCAGACACGGGGAGAACGTGCAGACTCCGCACAGACAGTCACCCAGCGGGGAATCGAACCTGGGACCCTGGCGCTGTGAAGCCACAGTGCTATCCACTTGTGCTACCGTGCTGCCCACGGGTGCGCCAGTGTCCTCCCACAAGTCCCGAAAGACGTGCTTGTTAGGTGATTTGGACATTCTGAATCCTCCCTCTGTGTACCCGAACAGGCGGCAGAGTGTGGCGACGAGGGGATTTTCACAGTAACTTCATTGCGCTGTTAATGTAAGCCTACTTGTGACACTAATAAAGATTATCATTGTCACTTGCCTGAAAGACAACCCCTCTGAAAGAGCAGCACTTCTTCGGTCGCACTGGAATATCAATCCACATTGTGTAATTGATGGCCGGCAGTGAGCATAATACCTACAACCTTCTAGAGAGAGAGATTGGGGAAATTGGCCCTGTATTCGCCAGTGTTTTGAAGAATGAGAGGTGGTCTCATTGAAACTTACAATCTTCTTACAGGGTGTTGATGTGTTGGGTACTCTGGATCTGTGGAGACTGCGTTTACCTTAGCAGTAACATAGACAGGCTACCAACACTATTTTCTTTTACTAAGAGCTGTTAAACATACTTGCACTGTTGGTCGACACTATGTTAGATTGATTGAAGACCTATGCCTAACCTGACCAGCCTATACTGCTAGCACATGGTGGATGTTTGTGCTACTGACTGCGGGCTCTGTCTGTCTCAGAGGCTGCATCCCGAATGAGCGGGAAAACTGGTGCCCTCTGTCTTTATAGTGACCGTGCCCTAACTGGTGATTGGCTGCTGTGTTGATTGGTCTTGCAGTGTGTCAGTCAGTGTGTGTCTCTGCACCATCATATACTGATGTGTACATTATGACAGGTGTGACAGGGCGGATGTAGATAGGATGCTTCCCCTGGCTGGTGAGATTAGAACCAGGGGACATAGTATCAGAATAAGGGACATTTATGACTGAGACAAGGAATTTCTTCAGTCAGAGGGTGGTAAATCTTTGGAATTCTCTATTCCAGAGCCCTGTGGAAGCTGAGTTTGTTCATGACAGAAATCAATAGGTCCTTCTATGTTGTATCTGGGACAGGAGCAAATTTCACAACCACACATTCGGTCCATTCATTGATATAATTTATAAAATGTTGAGGCTCCAGCACTGATCCATGTGACGCTCCACTCATCACATTTGGCAACCTGAAAATGGCTGGTCTGAACCTCCTCGCTGCTTCCAGCTAGCTAAGCAATCCTCTATCCCCGCTAATATGCTGTCCCCGACACCATGGGCTGGTATTTTCCATAGTAACAATGTGACACCTTGTCAATGCCTTCTGGAAATCTAAGTACAGCACATCCACAGATTCACCTTTACTCACCTCTAATCACGTTGCTTGTTACTTCTTTGAATGCAGCCCCGGCACTGCAGGGCGACCTGTTCCTTTCCGTGACAGGGTGGAGTGTGGATAAGAACGCTTGCTGTTTTCCAAGTTAAAGGTTCCCTCGACTTTGACCTAAAGCCATACCAAGCAATGTGTCCTGAAGACACAACTGGAGGTGAGTGGATAGATAAATTCTTGATTAATCAGGGGATCATAGAATTTCATAGAATTTACAGTGCAGAAGGAGGCCATTCGGCCCATCGAGTCTGCACCGGCTCTTGGAAAGAGCACCCTACCCAAGGTCCACACCTCCACCCTATCCCCATAACCCAGTAACCCCACCCAACACTAAGGGCAATTTTGGACACTATGGGCAATTTAGCATGGCCAATCCACCTAACACGCACATCTTTGGACTGTGGGAGGAAACCGGAGCACCCGGAGGAAACCCACGCACACACGGGGAGGCTGTGCAGACTCCACACAGACAGTGACCCAAGCCGGAATCGAACCTGGGACCCTGGAGCTGTGAAGCATTTGTGCTATCCACAATGCTACCGTGCTGCCCGTGGGATGGGGTGTTATATCCCACATAGGACCTACAGGGTGGGAATGTTGTCCTCCCCCTACTCCTTGCGGAGTATGAGCTCCCCCGCTAGGGACAGGGTATCTCAATTACCCAGTGTATATAAGGTCGGCCAGTAAGGCACCGATCATAGAGAGGAACCCGTAAGGGATCTAGCGGGTAGTGTGGATCTATCGGGTAGTGTGGATCTAGCGGGTAGTGTGGATCTAGCGGGTAGTGTGGATCTATCGGGTAGTGTGGATCTATCGGGTAGTGTGGATCTATCGGGTAGTGTGGATCTATCAGGTAGTGTGGATCTCGTTTGAGTAAACAAAACCTTGTTTCTTATTTTGCTTGATTTGGACTCCCTGTGTCCTTAAGAAAGGGGCTATGGGGAGAAGGCAGAAGAATGGGGATGAGAAACAAATAAGCCATGATCGAATGGCAGAGCATACATGATGGGCCGAATGGCCTAATTCTGCTCCTGTATCTTATGGTCTTATGAGGCATTCAAGTCCAGTTCGAAATCACACCTTTTCCACCCAGTAACATACCACACATGTAACATAATGCACAGATAAATGACACACATGTCGCATGGATAACATTCACGATAAATAACACGGGAATAACATGCCTCAATATATCACACTGGCTACATTAATTGAACGGAATATAAAATTGAAATAACAAGCACTTATGTTCAGCCGCACCCATGGGTGACAGTGGTGCAGTGCTATTGTGACTAGACTAGCAATCCAGAGACCCAGAGCAAGATCTGGGGACCCAAGTTTGTAATGTTCTTTGATTGGGCTGATGTCAACAAAGGACATTAGACTTTGTTTCATAAACAAAGCTATTTATTACTAAACTACATTAACGAATACCAAAAATGTCTAAGGTGAATACAGTTGGAAATATATGTCTAACACTAACTTCCACTAAGATACAACACAGCTGCTCTAATCTGCGATTGCTATCAACCTTACAAACATCTTCTGAAGGAACACATGGTGCATCCGGGTCCCGGGACTCCGTACTCGCCCCACCTGCTGGTCGGATGCTAGAACTACAACAGTAAAACATATAACTTTATAATACACATGCCGATCATAGATCGCAGAATTTACAGTGATGGTGAACTGCACATATTATATACAGATGATAGACTACTTATCATCGCAAGGTTCAAACCTCAATGAAGACCATGAAACCATTGTCGATTATCGTAAAAACCCATCTGGTTCACTCATGCCACTTAGGGAAGGAAATCTGATGTCCTTACCCAGTCTGGCTTACATGTGACTCCAGGTCCACAGCGATGCGGTTGAAAGTTAGAGATGAGCAATAAATGCTGACCCAGCCACTGATTTCCGCATCCCCTAAGATGAATCTCTCAGTCAATGAGTGGCTAAAAAGTTTCACCCAGTGGGGTAGCAGTCATTCGAAAGGGCAGATCATGCCAGGTTTGGTTGCCAGCAACTTCGCTGGTACATTGGTGTCATGCATATGGTATTGGTCGAGTCATCAATTCACCTTGATGAATAAACTGAAGAGCATTAGTTCGAAATCCATGTCATTTTGGGAGTTTGATTTTAGTTTAAAGTAAATCAGAAAATTAAAAGATGGGATCAAGAAACGTGACCAGGAAGCTGGTGCATCGTCGGAAAAACCTCTGTGGTTGAAACATGCCCTTTAGAGAACAAAGCCCTTACTCAGTCTCTGACTATATAAACTCTTGTTTGGCGAGTTTGATTCCAGCAACAGTCAAGAAGCTCAACACCGTCCAGGGAACAGCAGCCCGCTTGATCAGCACTCCACCCACCACTTTAAATCTTTACTCTCTCCACCACAACGTACCATGACAGCAGTGTGTACTATATACAGGATGCATTGCAGCAATTCGTTAGGGTTCCTTCGACAGCAACTTTCAAACCGGGATCTCTGCCACCTAGAAGGACAAAGGCAGCAGATGCATGGGAAGGCCACCAAGTTCCCCTCCAAGCCATACAACGCTTTGACTTGGAAATACAGCGGCCGCTCTTCCACTGTCGCTGGTTTAAAATCCTGGAATTCCCCCTCCCTAACAGCATCGTGGGTGTACCTACACCACGTGGATTTCAGCGACTCAAGAAGGCGGCTCACCACCACTTTCTCAAAGGCATCCAGCGACGAGCAACAAAAGATGTCCTTGTCAGTGACACTCATGTCCTGTGAACAAACAACTAAAAAGTATTTTATTTGATTTATTATTGTCACATGTATTAGTATATACTGAAAAGTATTGCTTCTTGCATGCTGTACAAACAATGCATACCGTACATAGGGAAGGAAGGAGAGACTGCAGAATATAATGTTACAGTTATAGCAAGGTGTAGAGAACAGATCAACTTAATACGAGGTAGGTCCATTCAAAAGTCTGATGGCAGCAGGGAAGAAGCTGTTCTTGAGTCGGTTGGTACGTGACCTCAAACTTTGGTATCTTTTTCCTGACGGGAGAAGGTGGAAGAGAGTATGTCTGGGGTGCGTGGGGTCCTTAATTATGCTGGCGGCCTTTCCGAGGCAGCGGGAATTGTAGACAGAGTCAATGGATGGGAGGCTGGTTGCGAGATGGACTGGGCTACATTCACGACCTTTTGTAGTTTCCTGCGGTCTTGGGCAGAGCAGGCTCCATACCAAGCTGTGATACAACCAGAAAGATTGCTTTCTATGGTGCATCTGTAGAAGTAGGTGAGAGTCATAGCTGACATACCAAATTTCCTTAGTCTCCTGAAAAAGTAGAGTCGTTGGTGGGCTTTCTTAACTATAGTGTCGGCATGGGGGGACCAGGACAGGCTGTTGGTGATCTGGACACCTAAAAACTTGAAGCTCTCGACCCTTTCTACTTCGTTCCCATTGATGTAGACAGGAGCATGTTCTCCACTACGCTTCCTGAAGTCGATGACAATCTCCTTCGTTTTGTTGACATTGAGGGAGAGATTATTGTCGTCGCACCAGTTCACCAGATTCTCTCTCTCATTCCAGGGGGTGCTGATTAGGAGGCCGACCCCGCCTCCCCCAGCCCTGCCTGAGGCCACCGTACAGTCCATTTGATGGATTGAGAAGCCCTCTGGTTGTAGGACACAGTCCGGTGAAGCAGGAGTGAGCCATGTCTCCGTGAAACAGAGCACACAGCAGTCCCTCAGTATGTATGGCTCCAGAATGCCTCACCCTAATGTCAGTGACTCTTCAATGCCCCCTGAAGTGGACTGACAAAGGCACTCGGTTACATCAAGCCACCATCAGCAGTTGAAGCCAATGCCTGATGACCACTTCCTTGAACAGCTCAGGGAGGACAAGAAATAGTGTTGACGCTCACAACCGGGGCTAAGTATAAAAAAATAACATTCAGCTCCTTGTGTGAGCTGAGATACAGGAACCCTGTCCCCAAGAATCGGTGGCTTCAAGTGAGTGAGGAAAAGGAGATGTAAAATAATAGACATAACACATTCTCAGATCTGGTTGCACTTGGAGAATAAATCAATTTGCCGTTTCTCAGTAGAAATGGGTTACCCTAACCCCGACAGTAATATTCGAAACAAAAGACAGCCAGGACATTGAGAGGCATCTCCATCAGTGTGTTATATCGCATTGGAGACATGGTTATACCATAGGCAGGGCGTTTAAAATGGTTTGTCCACACAGAAGAAACATAGAAACAGAAAATAGGAGCAGGAGGAGGCCATTCGGCCCTTCGAGCCTGCCCCACCATTCACCATCATCTGAGCTCAATAGCCTAATCCCGCTTTCCCCCATATCCTTTGATCCCCTTCTCCCTAAGTGCTATATCTAACTGCTTCTTGAAAACAAATGCTTTGGCCTCATTTACTTCCTGTGGTAACAAATTCCACAGGCCGACCGCTCTCTGGGTGAAGAAATTTCTCCTCATCTCTGTCCTAAATGGTCTACCCTGTATCCTCAGACTGTGCCCCCTGGTTCTGGACACCCCCCACCATCGGGAACATCCTTCCTCCATCTGCCTTGTCTCGACCTGTTAGTATTTTCTAGGTTTCTATGAGACCCCCCCGATATTGTTCTGGACTCCAGCGAATACAATCCTAATTGATTCAACCTCTCGTCGTACATCAAGCCCAGGATTCAGTCTGGCAAACCTTCGCTACACTGCCTCGAGGACAAGAACATCCTTCCTCAGGTAAGGCGACCAAAACTACACACAACATTCCAGGTGTGGCCTCACCAGGACCCTGTATAATTACAGCAAGGCATCCCTGCTCCTGTACTCGAATCCTCTCACAATGAAGGCCAACAATTCAGAATGTCCAATTCACCGAACAGCACGTCTTTCGGGACTTGTGGGAGGAAACCGGAGCACCCGGAGGAAACCCAGGCAGACACGGGGAGAACGAGCAGACTCCGCACAGACAGTGACCCAAGCCGGGAATCGAACCTGGGATTCTGCCGCTGTGAAGCAACAGTGTTAACCACTGTGCCACCGTGCGTCCCTGAATGGAATTACATGGAACACAAAAATTACTCCACCGATAATCTAGGACAGGGGTATCTAACCCAGCATCATGACTCCCATACAACACTGGAGTCCGAGAACTCCTACCCTTAAAATCTAATTGACTGAGTCGTGCCTGCTGCTGCCATTTTGTATTTGTGAGTTGGATCCAAGTAGACAATATTCACATCGAGCTGTTGAAACCCAATGGATTCCCGCTCGAGCTGAAAAGGAATATGCGTCAGAGACTGGGCCACCTTGCTCTCTGTAAATCCAGACGGCAAAACTAAGCGGAAGAAACACCTGACCAAATTACCAATTCAGCAACAGGAACCAGACCGCCAAATTGCTGTAATGGCACTCGGGAAACGACACCCAGGGAACTCGAGGCTTGAAGTGTAAACAGATAATCATACCAAGGGAACTGTAGACATGAATTGTACCCGGAAAACCTCATCGAGAGAACCTCACCCAGAGAACCGCACCCAGAGAACCGCACCCAGAGAACCGCACCCAGAGAACCTCACCCAGAGAACCGCACCCAGAGAACCTCCCCATAGACACCACCCAGAGAACCGCACCCAGAGAACCTCACCCAGAGAACCGCACCCAGAGAACCGCACCCAGAGAACCGCACCCAGAGAACCTCACCCAGAGAACCGCACCCAGAGAACCGCACCCAGAGAACCGCACCCAGAGAACCTCCCCATAGACACCACCCAGAGGACCGCCCCCAGAGAACCGCACCCAGAGAACCTCACCCAGAGAACCTCACCCAGAGAACCTCACCCAGAGAACCGCACCCAGAGAACCTCACCCAGAGAACCTCACCCAGAGAACCTCACCCAGAGAACCGCACGCAGAGAACCGCACCCAGAGAACCTCCCCATAGACACCACCCAGAGAACCGCACCCAGAGAACCGCACCCAGAGAACCTCACCCAGAGAACCTCCCCATAGACACCACCCAGAGAACCGCACCCAGAGAACCTCACCCAGAGAACCTCCCCATAGACACCACCCAGAGGACCGCCCCCAGAGAACCTCACCCAGAGAACCGCAACCAGAGAACTGCACGCAGAGAACCTCACCCAGAGAACCTCACCCAGAGAACCTCACCATAGACACCACCCAGAGAACCGCACCCAGAGAACCTCACCCAGAGAACCTCCCCATAGACACCACCCAGAGAACCTCACCCAGAGAACCTCACCCAGAGAACCGCAACCAGAGAACTGCACGCAGAGAACCTCACCCAGAGAACCGCAGCCAGAGAACCTTACCCAGAGAACCTCACCCAGAGAACCTCACCCAGAGAACCGCACCCAGAGAACTTCACCCAGAGAACCGCACCCAGAGAACCTCACCCAGAGAACCGCAGCCAGAGAACCTCACCCAGAGAACCGCACCCAGAGAACCTCACCCAGAGAACTTCACCCAGAGAACCTCACTCAGAGACCCTCAGCCAGAGAACCTCACCCAGAGAACCTCACCCAGAGAACCTCACCCAAAGAACCTCACCCAGAGAAACACACCCAGAGAACGTCACCCAGAGAACCTCAGCCAGAGAACCTCACCCAGAGAACCGCAGCCAGAGAACCTCGCCCAGAGAACCTCACCCAGAGAACCTCACCCAGAGAACCGCACCCAGAGAACCTCACCCAGAGAACCTCATCCAGAGAGCCTCGCCCAGAGAATCTCACCCAGGGAACCTCACTCAGAGAACCGCACCCAGAGAACCTCACCCATAGAACCTCCCCCATAGACACCACCCAGAGAACCGCACCCAGAGAACCGCACCCAGAGAACCTCACTCAGAGACCCTTAGCCAGAGAACCGCATGCAGAGAACCTCACTCAGAGAACCTCACTCAGAGAACCTCACCCAGAGAATCTCACTCAGGGAACCTCACCCAGAGAACCGCAAGCAGAGAACCTCACTCAGAGAACTTCACCCATCGAACCTCACCCAGAGAACCACACCCAGGGAACCTCACCCAGGGAACCACACCCAGAGAACCTCACCCAGAGAACCTCACCCAGAGAACCTCACCCATAGACACCACCCAGAGAACCTCACCCAGAGAACCTCACCCAGGGAACCTCACCCAGAGAACCTCACCCAGAGAACCTCACCCATAGATACCACCCAGAGAACTTCACCCAGAGAACCTCACTCAGAGAACCTCACCCAGAGAACCTCACCCAGAGAACGTCACCCAGAGAACGTCACCCAGAGAACCACACCCAGAGAACCTCACCCAGGGAACCTCACACAGAGAACCGCACCCAGAGAACCTCACCCAGTGAACCTCATCCAGAGAGCCTCGCCCAGAGAATCTCACCCAGGGAACCTCACCCAGGGAACCTCACCCAGAGACCCTCAGCCAGAGAACAGCACGCAGAGAACCTCGCTCAGAGAACCTCAGCCAGAGAACCTCACCCAGAGAACCTCACCCAGAGACCCTCAGCCAGAGAACCGCACACAGAGAACCTCACTCAGAGAACCTCACCCAGAGAACCTCATCCAGAGAACCTCATCCAGAGAGCCTCGTCCAGAGAATCTCACCCAGGGAACCTCACCCAGAGAACCGCAAACAGAGAACCTCACCCAGAGAACCTCCCCCATAGACACCACCCAGAGAACCGCACCCAGAGAACCTCACGCAGAGAACCTCACCCAGAGAACCTCACCCAGAGAACCTCACCCAGAGAACCTCACCCAGAGAACCTCACCCAGAGAACCGCAACCAGAGAACCGCACCCAGAGAACCGCACCCAGGGTACCTCACCCAGAGAACCTCACTGAGAGAACCTCAGCCAGGGAACCGCACGCAGAGAATCTCACTCAGAGAACCACACCCAGAGAACCTCACCCAGAGAACCTCACCCAGAGAACCTCACCCAGAGAACCTCATCCAGAGAGCCTTGCCCAGAGAATCTCACCCAGTGAACCTCACCCAGAGAACCGCACCCAGAGAACCTCACCCAGAGAACCTCACCCAGAGAACCTCACCCATAGACACCACCCAGAGAACAGCACCCAGAGAGCCTCACTCAGAGACCCTTAGCCAGAGAACCGCAGGCAGAGAACCTCACGCGGAGAACCTCACCCCGAGAACCTCACCCAGAGAACCGCACCCAGAGAACCGGACCCAGAGAACCTCCCTCATAGACACCCACCCAGAGAACCTCAGCCAGAGAACCTCACCCAGGGAACCTCACCCAGAGAACCTCACTCAGAGAACCTCAGCCAGAGAACCTCACCCAGAGAACCTCACTCAGAGAACCTCTGCCAGAGAATTTCACCCAGAGAACCGCACCCAGGGAACCTCACCCAGAGAACTTCACCCAGAGAACCTCACCCAGAGAACCTCACCCAGGGAAGCTCACCCAGAGATCCTCACCCAGAGAACCTCACCCAGAGAACCTCACCCATAGACACCATGCAGAGAACCTCACCCAGAGAACCTCACTCAGAGAACCTCACCCGGAGAACTTCACCCATAGAACCTCACCCAGAGAAACACACCCAGGGAACCTCACCCAGGGAACCTCACCCACAGAACCTCACCCAGAGAACCTCACCCAGAGAACCTCACCCATAGACACCACCCAGAGAACCTCACCCATAGAACCTCACCCAGGGAACCTCACCCAGAGAACCTCACCCAGAGAACCTCACCCATAGACACCACCCAGAGTACTTCACCCAGAGAACCTCACTCAGAGAACCTCACCCAGAGAACCTCACCCAGAGAACCGCACCCAGAGAACCTTACCCAGAGAACCTCGCCCAGAGAACCGCACCCAGAGAACGTCACCCTGAGAACCACACCCTGAGAACCACACCCAGAGAGCCTCGCCCAGGGAACCGCACCCAGAGAGCCTCACCCAGAGAACCTCACCCAGAGAACCTCACCCAGAGAACCTCACCCAGGGGACCTCACCCAGAGAACCTCACCCAGAGACCCTCAGCCCGAGAACCGCACGCAGAGAACCTCACTCAGAGAACCTCAGCCAGAGAACCTCACCAAGAGAACCTCACTCAGAGAACCTCACTCAGAGAACCTCACCCAGAGAACCTCACCCAGAGAACCTCACCCAGAGACCCTCAGCCAGAGAACCTCATCCAGAGAACCTCATCAAGAGAGCCTCGCCCAGAGAATCTCACCAAGGGAACCTCACCCAGAGAACCGCACGCAGAGAACCTCACTCAGAGAACCTCACCCAGAGAACCTCACCCAGAGACCCTCAGCCAGAGAACCTCATCCAGAGAACCTCATCAAGAGAGCCTCGCCCAGACAATCTCACCAAGGGAACCTCACCCAGAGAACCGCACCCAGAGAACCTCACCCAGAGACCCTCCTCCATAGACACCACCCAGAGAACCGCACCCAGAGAACCTCACCCAGAGAACCTCACGCAGAGAACCTCACCCAGAGAACTTCACCCAGAGAACCTCACCCAGAGAACCTCACCCAGAGAACCCCACCCAGAGAACCGCAACCAGAGAACCGCACCCAGAGAACCGCACCCAGGGAACCTCACCCAGAGAACCTCACCCAGAGAACCTCATCCAGAGAACCGCACCCAGAGAACCTCACCCAGAGAACCTCACCCAGAGAACCTCACCCAGAGAACCTCATCCAGAGAACCGCACCCAGAGAACCTCACCCAGAGAACCTCACCCAGAGAACCTCACCCAGAGAACCACACCCAGAGAACCGCACTCAAAAAACCTCAGCCAGAGAACCGCAGCCAGAGAACATCACTCAGGGAACCTCACCCAGAGAACCGCACGCAGAGAACCTCACTCAGGGAACCGCACCCAGAGAACCTCACCCAGAGAACCTCACCCAGAGAACGTCACCCAGAGAACCTTACCCAGAGAACCGCACCTACAGAACCGCACCCAGGGAACCTCATCTAGAGAACCTCACTCAGAGAACCTCACTCAGAGAACCTCAGCCAGAGAACCTAACCCAGAGAACCTCACTCAGAGAACCTCAGCCAGAGAATTTCACCCAGAGAACCTCACTCAGAGAACCTCACCCCAGAGAACCTCACCCAGGGAACCTCACCCAGAAAACCTCACCCATAGACACCACCCACAGAACCGCACGCAGAGAACCGCACCCAGGGAACCTCACCCAGAGAACCTCACCCAGAGAACCGCAACCAGAGAACCGCACCCAGAGAACCGCACCCAGGGAACCTCACCCAGAGAACCTCACTGAGAGAACCTCACCCAGAGAACCTCACTCAGAGAACCTCAGCCAGAGAACCTCATCCAGAGAACCTCACTCAGAGAACCTCTGCCAGAGAATTTCACCCAGAGAACCGTACCCAGGGAACCTCACCCAGAGAACTTCACCCAGAGAACCTCACCCAGAGACCCTCAGCCCGAGAACCGCACGCAGAGAACCTCACTCAGAGAACCTCAGCCAGAGAACCTCATCCAGAGAACCTCACTCAGAGAACCTCTGCCAGAGAATTTCACCCAGAGAACCGTACCCAGGGAACCTCACCCAGAGAACTTCACCCAGAGAACCTCACCCAGAGACCCTCAGCCCGAGAACCGCACGCAGAGAACCTCACTCAGAGAACCTCAGCCAGAGAACCTCACTCAGAGAACCTCAGCCAGAGAACCTCACCCAGAGAACCTCACTCAGAGAACCTCTGCCAGAGAATTTCACCCAGAGAACCGTACCCAGGGAACCTCACCCAGAGAACTTCACCCAGAGAACCTCACCCAGAGAACCTCACCCAGGGAACCTCACCCAGAGATCCTCACCCAGAGAACCTCACCCAGAGAACCTCACCCATAGACACCATGCAGAGAACCTCACCCAGAGAACCTCACTCAGAGAACCTCACCCAGGGAACTTCACTCATAGAACCTCACCCAGAGAACCTCACCCAGGGAACCTCACCCAGAGAACCTCACCCAGAGAACCTCACCCATAGACACCACCCAGAGTACTTCACCCAGAGAACCTCACTCAGAGAACCTCACCCAGAGAACCTCACCCAGAGAACCGCACCCAGAGAACCTTACCCAGAGAACCTCACCCAGAGAACCGCACCCAGAGAACGTCACCCAGAGAACCACACCCTGAGAACCACACCCAGAGAGCCTCGCCCAGGGAACCGCACCCAGAGAGCCTCACCCAGAGAACCTCACCCAGAGAACCTCACCCAGAGAACCGCACCCAGAGAACCTCACCCAGTGAACCTCATCCAGAGAACCTCACCCAGAGACCCTCAGCCCGAGAACCTCACCCAGAGAACCTCACCCAGAGACCCTCAGCCCGAGAACCGCACGCAGAGAACCTCACTCAGAGAACCTCAGCCAGAGAACCTCATCCAGAGAACCTCATCCAGAGATCCTCGCCCAGAGAATCTCACCAAGGGAACCTCACCCAGAGAACCGCACGCAGAGAACCTCACTCAGAGAACCTCACCCAGAGAACCTCACCCAGAGACCCTCAGCCAGAGAACCTCATCCAGAGAACCTCATCCAGAGAGCCTCGCCCAGAGAATCTCACCAAGGGAACCTCACCCAGAGAACCGCACGCAGAGAACCTCACTCAGAGAACCTCACCCAGAGAACCTCACCCAGAGACCCTCAGCCAGAGAACCTCATCCAGAGAACCTCATCCAGAGAGCCTCGCCCAGAGAATCTCACCAAGGGAACCTCACCCAGAGAACCGCACCCAGAGAACCTCACCCAGAGACCCTCCCCCATAGACACCACCCAGAGAACTGCACCCAGAGAACCTCACCCAGAGAACCTCACGCAGAGAACCTCACCCAGAGAACCTCACCCAGAGAACCTCACCCAGAGAACCTCACCCAGAGAACCGCAACCAGAGAACCGCACCCAGAGAACCGCACCCAGGGAACCTCACCCAGAGAACCTCACTGAGAGAACCTCAGCCAGGGAACCGCACGCAGAGAATCTCACTCAGAGAACCTCAGCCAGAGAACCTCACCCAGAGAACTTCACTCAGAGAACCTCAGCCAGAGAATTTCACCCAGAGAACCTCACCCAGAGAACCGCACCCAGAGAACCTCACCCAGAGAACCTCACCCAGAGAACCTCATCCAGAGAACCGCACCCAGAGAACCTCACCCAGAGAACCTCACCCAGAGAACCACACCCAGAGAACCGCACTCAGAGAACCTCAGCCAGAGAACCGCAGCCAGAGAACATCACTCAGGGAACCTCACCCAGAGAACCGCACGCAGAGAACCTCACTCAGGGAACCGCACCCAGAGAACCTCACCAGAGAACCTCACCCAGAGAACGTCACCCAGAGAACCTTACCCAGAGAACCGCACCTACAGAACCGCACCCAGGGAACCTCATCCAGAGAACCTCACTCAGAGAACCTCAGCCAGAGAACCTCACCCAGAGAACCTCACTCAGAGAACCTCAGCCAGAGAATTTCACCCAGAGAACCTCACCCAGAGAACCGCACGCAGAGAACCGCACCCAGGGAACCTCACCCAGAGAACCTCACTCAGAGAACCTCAGCTAGAGAATTTCACCCAGAGATCTTCACCCAGAGAACTTCACCCAGAGAACCTCACTCAGAGAACCTCACCCAGAGAACTTCACCCAGAGAACAGCACCCAGAGAACCTCATCGAGAGAACCTCACCCAGAGAATCTCACCCAGGGAACCTCACCCAGAGAACCTCACCGAGAGAACGACACCCAGAGAACCTCACCCAGGGAACCTCACCCAGAGAACCGCACCCTGAGAACCTCACCCAGAGAACGACACCCAGAATACGACACCCGGAGAATCCAGTTGAATGGCACGCAGAGACCTGCACGCAGGAATTGTACCCCTGAATTGTATCTGCGCTGCTGTATCCACAAATTATACCCTTGAGCTGTTGCCATGAATTGTATGCACACTATCTCCATGGAGTTGAACCGTGTAACTCCATATGTGCTGGAAGAAAACAGAAGGAAAAGTGGGACTATTTAGAACAGAATGCTTGCGTACATTACTTGACTTTCCGAGTTCTTCCAATTTAAACAGTGAGTGAATTATGTTCAGTTGAGCTGAATGAGCACATTAGGCCTTCCTATCCGTCTCAACCCATTGTGTGTCAAATCACAAATGAAGGCAGTTTATAACAGCACGGCAATTCACCATCTTAACAGCAATGTCGTAGGAAGTCATCAATTTAATGTCCGAAAGAGTGTTTACATGTAGGCTTATTGCACGACTTACTGACACTCCTCTTCAAATGGACCCTAGTTCGGAGCCACCCAGAGTGGCTCACCTTTTACAGGGAGGATAGGTAGGAGGAGTAGGCAACAGGAAGGGCTTTGGTTTATTGGTCTCTCGCTCAGTAAACATTCCTGCTAATTGTTTCAGCCTTGCTGCTAATGGCTTTAGTGTCTATCTCGCAGTGAGGGGCTAATGGGCCTGGTGGCATCAAGTACACCTTCTCCTGTGAGCTGGGTACTTTGAAATTCAACATTCAGGTAATTTTGGAGCCTCTCAGACCGCCATCCAGGCCAGGGCGGAGACTGCTCTGTGCTCTCCTGTTTCATGATCCTCCTGAATAGTCTTTTTAAATTAATTCTGGACTGGAATGTACAAAATACAATGCAATGCAGAAGCAGTTTAACGTGAATAAATGTGAAGTTCTCCACTTCAAATGCAGGAACAGTGTGACAGGGTATTATTTAAATGATGATATATTGGGGGATGTTGACATGCAAAGTGAACTGCGTGTCCTCGTGCAGCAGTCACTGAAAGGAAGTATGTCGGTACAGCAAGCAGTTAGGAAGGAAAATGACATGTTGGCCTCCATTGCAAGAGAATTTGAGTGCAGGAACCAGGATGTTCAGGTGAGACCACACCTGAAGCAGTGTGTACAGCTTTGGTCTCCTTATCTAAGAAACTAGGAGTAGGATTCGCCGATTGCCGACGCTGAAAAATAGTATTCGGCAATTGTCCGGAGAATTCCTTTTGCCGCCAAAGTCGGGGGCAGCGTCTGTTTTTGGATGCCCTGCCCCCACCAAAACGGCGTCATCGGTGAGTACGCCGCACGCCATTGGTCAGCCTCAGGACATCACCTGAAGGCCCTCCCCCGATGCTCCGTCCCCCGATGGGCCGAATTCCCGACGGCGTGGATCGCTTGTGGTCTGAGGTTTCGTCAACTTCGCGTGGCGGCTGCGGACTGTGTCCAGCCCTGCCACAGTCGGGGGGGGGGGGGGGGGAGCCTTTCCGCTGGCCGGTGGGCTTCGGCGGCGTCTGGGGGGAATGCTGGGGTGGTCCGGGGGTGTTTACAGGAGGGCATTATCTGGCAGGCCGGGTCCGCCCAGCCGCCGCCATGTTGCACGGCACGACCGCTGCAGGTCACCGCCGTGCACATGCGTGGCCACGGACCTGGCAATTCTCCGGCCGTTTTGTCGGGAACGTCGGGGGTTTTACACGGCGCGGCATCGGTGCGTTGGCGGCGCTGACTTTGTGGTTGTAAGACCAGGCGCATGCTCCGGACATAGCCTCAAAATCAGAGAATCCTATTGTTATGGGCCAGGGTTTCGAGAACCCCAAAGTGTATCATGGGGTTCACCTGACCCACAACTTTTACTAGATTGTGGTATGGGGAGCACACGGCCCACTCTACCGGTGTGGCACAGCAGAAATGGAAAAGTATTTTTAAAGCAAAACAATGTTTATTCTGTGAACCTTTTTAAAACATAGTGAACATCTTAGCAACCATTAATTCAAATACAACCCCCAATGAATACAACTCTACGTAATCCTTAAGCTGTCCTTTTAACATCCATAAGACCTAAACAAAACCTTTAAACAGAAGCACATCAGGTTAAAGTCACTACTGAGAGCAGTTATTAGTTTTAAATCACCAAAGGATCGATTTACAGTCTTTAGATTACAGAGAGAGAGACTCTAATACACCTTCTGGCTGTGACTGCAGCTATCCAGCTCTGAAAACTAAACTAAAACACACCCTGCAGCAAACAGCCTAAAACAAAAGTAAAAAGCTGACAGACAGCCCAGCTCCACCCACTCTCTGACATCACTTCAGTAATAAACACCTTTTTCTTAAAGGTACTCTCACTACAGATATTTATGTACACACCCATTTATAAACACCCATTTCTTAAAGGTACTCTCACATGACACTATATACTTGCCAAAGAGGGATTGCAGCGAATGTTCACCGGACTGATTCCAGGGATGGCGGGATTGTTGTACGAGGAGATTGGGTCGACTGGGTCTGTATTTACTGGAAGAATGAGAAGGTGTCTCATTGAAAATTGTGACAGGGCTGGGCAGACTGGTTGCCGGGATATTGTTTCCTCTGGCTGGGGAGGATCTTGAACAAGGGGTCACGGTGTCAGAACACGATATGGCCATTTAGGACTGAGATGAGGAGAATCACCTTCAATCAGCAGGTGGTGAACCTGTGGGATTCTCTCCACAGAAATCGGTGGAGGCCAAGTCACTCAATACATTTAAGGTGGCACAGTGGTTAGCACTGCTGCCTCACAGCACCAGGGACTCGGGTTCAATTCCAACCTCGGGTGACTGTCTGTGCGGAGTCTGCCCGTTCTCCCCGTGTCTGCGTGGGTTTCCTCCGGGTGCTCCGGTTTCCTCCCACTGTCCAAAGGTGTGCAGGTTAGGTGGATTGGCCAATGTTAAATTGTCCGTTAGTGTCTCGGGATGTAGAGGTTAGGTTCCGGTTTCAGGGTGGGGGAGTGGGCCTGGGTAGGGGGCTCTTCCAGAGGGTCGGTGCCAACTCGATGGACCGAATGGCCTCCTTCTGCACTGTAGGAATTTTATGGTTCTATGGAAAGAGATGGATTTCGAGACTCTAAAGGACTATGGGCTATGGGGGAGCCCGGGAGTACGGCAGTGAGAGAGGGGATCCACCACGATCATATTGCTGGTAAACTCGAAGGACTGAATAATCCACATCTGCTCCAATTTTCTAGATTTCAACCTATTACTGAGGTGAGGCGTCTGGACTGTCAGTACACTAATCAGATCAGTTTGCGAAAAGTTAAGCTTCAACAGGATCCTTACAAATGCTTTTTGTTTACGCTGTTGTGAGATCAGGGTGGGGGTGGGGGTAGGGGTGTAACAATGATTAAACAGAGGGAACAGCTCTGGAAGGTAATACAATATACAACAAGCACAAGGTGCGAACCCAGTAGAAACCGGTGGCCTACTGCCAAAGAACCAATGGGCAACACTCACACAACATCATGTGATCGAGCCACCCTAATAAGTAACATCGAGCATTTATATAATGCCTGGACGAAACATCGCAAGGCGTCTCTCGGAGGTTTATCAAACGGAAATTAACTCTGAGCTGCATATGGAGAGGATAGGACAGCTGGAGGTAATTTCTTAAAGGGGCAGGAACGTAGCGAGGCAGAGAGGTTTGGGGAGTGGACTCTGGGCCTAAGCAGTTGAGGGCATGGCCAGAAATGGGGGAGTGATTAAAATGGGCGGGTTCAAGTTTCGGGGAGTTCAGATATTGCTGAGAGTTGTGGGGCTTGAGGGGAATCACAGAGACAGGCAGGCGCGAGGACATGGAAGGATCGGAAAGAAGGAGGAGACAAAGATGTTGACAGGTAGGCGATGGAATGAGACCTAATCTCTCCACTTGATGGATGTTGATGCGCAGGAGGTGAGGGTGTGAGGGTCACCCGGCTTGGCACAGCTGAGCTGTCACTACAGACTGGCACAGTCCTCACTACAGACTAGCACTGTCCTTACTACAGACGGGCACTGTCCTCACTACAGACTGGCACAGTCCTTACTACAGATGGGCACTGTCCTTACTACAGACGGGCACTGTCCTCACTACAGACTGGCACAGTCCTTACTACAGATGGGCACAGTCCTCACCACAGACTGGCACAGTCCTCACTACAGACTGGCACAGTCCTCACCACAGACTGGCACAGTCCTTACTACAGACGGGCACAGTCCTCATTACAGACGGGCACAGTCCTCACCACAGATTGGCACAGTCCTCATTACAGACTGGCACTGTCCTTACTACAGACGGGCACAGTCCTCACCACAGACTGGCACAGTCCTCACCACAGATTGGCACAGTCCTCACTACAGACTGGCACTGTCCTCACCACAGATTGGCACAGTCCTTACTACAGACTGGCACTGTCCTCACTATAGACGGGCACAGTCCTCACTTCAGGCGGGCACAGTCCTCACTCACTATGGGTAGGCACAGCCCTCATGAGAGACAGACAGCTCTTACTGAACAGATTGACCGTATCAGCCCTGCTTACGTAGACGTGAAGAGGAAGCTCTTCAGATGGACTGATAGATCAACGGATAGAAAGATGATGGATAGAAGATAGATGATGGGCAGATAGATAATGGATAGAAAGGTTGATAGATGTTAGAATGGTGAATACATTCATCATCAACTTGTAATGGGAAGCAGCTTCGCACGGTGTCATGTCTCAGCTGGGAATGTTTTACTGAGCAATATTGAGGAGATTAGTCAATCTGCTAGTGGAAAGCCCATTGTCCCACCAATTGATTAGCAATTTGTGGAGTCGGCTCCACCTGAAATGACGATCAGATTTGTTAACAAGAGACTGAGAGTGTAAATAGTCTCAGAAAATAAGTGTGAGGTGAGATTGCAGGGGAGCCATTCTTACTGGGCCTGTATCTGAATGGCCATAAATTAGGAGAGGGGAATGTGCAACTAGACCTGGGAGACCCCGTACACCAGTCACTGAAGGTACAGCAGGCGGTAAAGAAGGCAAATGGTATGTTGGCCTTCATAGCGAGAGGATTCGAATACAGGAGCAGGGATGTCTCACTGCAATTGTACAGGACCTTGGTGAGGCCACACCTGGAATATTGTGTGAAGTTTTGGTCTCTTTATCTGAGGAAGGGTGTTCTTGCTCTAGAGGGAGAGCAGCGAAGGTTTACCAGACTGAATCCTGGGATGGCAGGACTGACGTACGAGGAGAGATTGAGTATTCGCTGGAATTCAGAAGAATGAGGAGGGCAGCACGGTAGCACAGTGGTTAGCACAGTTGCATCACAGCTCCAGGGTCCCAGGTTCAATTCCCGGATGGGTCACTGTCTGTGCGGAGTCTGCACGTTCTCCCCGTGTCTGCGTGGGTTTCCTCCGGGTGCTCCGGTTTCCTCCCACAGTCCAAAGATGTGCGGGTTAGGTGGATTGGCCATGATAAATTGCCCTTAGTGTCCAAAAAGTATAAGTGGAGGTTACTGGGTTACGGGGATAGGGTAGATACGTGGGCTTGAGTAGGGTGCACTTTGTAAGGGCCGGTGCAGACTCGATGGGCCGAATGGCCTTCTTCTGCACTGTAAATTCTATGATTCATAGAAACCGAGAAAATTCTAACAGGACTGGACAGGGTAGATGCAAGAAGGATGTTCCCAATGGTGGGCATGTCCAGAACCAGGGGTGACAGTCTGAGGATACGAGATGGACCATTTTAGGACAGAGACGAGGAGAAAAGTCTTCACCCAGAGAGTGGTCAGCCTGTGGAATTCGTTACCACAGGAAGTAAATGAGGCCAAAACATTGTTTTCAAGAAGTAGTTAGATATAGTACTTAGGGCGAAGGGGATCAAAGGATATAGGGGAAAGCAGGATTAGGTGGGATTCAGGGCGATTTAGCAGTTTGGATCAGAAATTGGCTAGCTGGAAGAAGACAAAGGGTGGTGGTTGATGCGAAATGTTCAGACTGGAGTCCAGTTACTAGTGGTGTACCACAAGGATCTGTTTTGGGTCCACTGCTGTTTGTCATTTTTATAAATGGCCTGGAGGAGGGCGTAGAAGGATGGGTGAGCAAATTTGCAGATGACACTAAAGTCGGTGGAGTTGTGGACAGTGCGGAAGGATGTTACAAGTTACAGAGGGACATAGATAAGCTGCAGCGCTGGGCTGAGAGGTGGCAAATGGAGTTTAATGCAGAAAAGTGTGAGGTGATTCATTTTGGAAGGAATAACAGGAAGACCGAGTACTGGGCTAATGGTAAGATTCTTGGCAGTGTGGATGAGCAGAGCGATCTCGGTGTCCATGTACATAGATCCCTGAAAGTTGCCACCCAGGTTGAGAGGGTTGTTAAGAAGGCGTACGGTGTGTTAACTTTTATTGATAGAGGGATTGAGTTTCAGAGCTATGAGGTCATGTTGCAGCTATACAACACTCTGGTGCGGCCGCATTTGGAGTATTGCGTGCAATTCTGGGTCGCCGCATTATAGGAAGGATGTGGAAGCATTGGAAAGGGTGCAGAGGAGATTTACCAGAATGTTGCCTGGTATGGAGGGAAGATCTTATGAGGAAAGGCTGAGGGACTTGAGGCTGTTTTCGTTAGAGAGAAGAAGGTTAAGAGGTGACTTAATTGAGGCACACAAGATGATCAGAGTATTGGATAGGGTGGACAGTGAGAGCCTTTTTCCTCGGATTATGATGTCGAGCACGAGGGGACATAGCTTTAAATTGAGGGGTGATAGATATAGGACAGATGTCAGAGGTAGGTTCTTTACTCAGAGAGTAGCAAGGGCGTGGAATGCCCTGCCTGCAACAGTAGTGGTCTCGCCAACACTAAGGGCATTCAAATGGTCATTGGATAGACATATGGACGATAAGGGAATAGTGTAGATGGGCTTTAGAGTGGTTTCACAGGTCGGCGCAACATCGAGGGCCGAAGGGCCTGTACTGCGCTGTAATGTTCTATGTTCTAGGCTATTGAGTTGGATGATCAGCCATGATCGTGATGAATGGCGGAGTTGGCTCGAAGGGCCGAATGGACTCCTCCTGCTCCTATTTTCTATGTATCTCTCACACACCTTCTGCTCTGGGAGTGGTGAAGCAGGGAGGATGGTGGCTGAGGACCAGAATGAGAAGGTTGGGTGGCCATGAGTTGCAATGTGGGTGGGGAGATGTGAGCTTCTGAGACATACAAATGTACCACACACAGGATAGAAAAATGGGTGACACACATTCGCCCAGCTGCTGGGTACACTGACCAATCCCTGGACCGGTATAGTGGAGCGCGAGGCCCTCCCAATATTTGTCCTTGCATCAGACTGGTGAACCGCAGAATGTTGCCGAGCATTCCCGGGAATTTTTTCAGCTGAGACCATCTGAATATCACAAAGCTGTCTGTGACAGTATGAGAAATGTACAGAACTGTAAGGGTTAATATTATATACAACTCAACCATTAGAGGGAGCTAGATGCAGAACTGTATAAAGCATCGAGGCTAAGCCTTCTGGGAGAGTGTTGAAGAGAAGGTTGGGAGAAAGACTGCAGGAACGCTAGTGTGAGTGAGAGCAGATCATAGTTATTGTATGAGTGTAGAGATTAATGGTAGATGAGTGTAGATTGTATGTTTATTGTCAATTGTTCATTATATAGGTCGAATTCAATTAAGTAGTGTAAATAACTCAGACTACAGAAGGGAGACAGATCACTTGGTTGCATGGTGTACCGAAAACAACCTCTCTCAGAATGTCGGAAAGACCAAGGAACTGATCATCGACTTCAGGCAACGTAGCACGACCCCCCCCCCCCCCCCTCACCCCCCCGGCCTACATCAATGGCTCCGAAGTAGAGATAGTCGATAGCTTTAAGTTCCTGGAGGTCACCATCACCAACAGTCTGTCCTGGTCCACTCATGTTGCATCATAGCCTGGTATGGCAACTGCTCGGCCCAAGATCGCAAGAAACTGCAGAGTGTGGTGAACTCAGCCCAACGCATCACACAAGCTTCCATCCTCCCATTGATCCTGTATAGACCTCCCGCTGCCTCAGAAAGGCAGACAGCATTATCAAGTGCCAGTCGAACCCAGATTCTCATCTGCTTTCCAGAGTGAATGCCCATGCATCGATCATACACTCCAAGAATCGAAATTGCTGCTAGTATCACCGTAAACCTCCAGGAATCGTACCTCCCACCCAGGCTTTGCCTTCTTCCAGACCCTTCCATCAGGCAGAAGGTACAGAAGTCTGAAAACGCGCACATCCAGACATAGGAACAGCTTCCTCCCCACAGTTACTAGACTCCTCAACGACTCCCCCTCGGACTGATCTGTTCCCTGAAAGAACACTATTCACGATGCCCTATGCTGCTCTTGTTTGGCCCTTGTTTCTCACTGTAACCAATCACTATTTGTTGATGCACCATTGTCAATGTATTGTGTCGATTATTCTTTTGTCTACTCTGTGCGTACTGTGTACGTTCCCTTGGCCGCAGAAAAAATACATTTCACTGTACTTCGGTACATGTGACAATAAATATCAATCAATCAATCAAATCTTTAGCTTTGTTTTGTACAAAAGCTAGCTGTGGTCTTTGTGAACACTACGCCAATATCCCAGGATCTGAACCACAAAGAACACCACACTGTCGGCAATATAACCGGATCTCGCAAGAGGAAGGCCAGGAGGAAGTAGGGGTGCGGTCACATGAGGAGGGTTAGATATGGCACTTGGAAACTGGAGTGGGGGTGGGGGTGGGGGTGGGGGGTGGGGGGGGGGGTCAAAGATGGCCACCAGTGACCACGGTTGCAATGTGGAATCTTCCTTTAGAAACTCACTTCCTCTGTCAAGCCCGCAGCCGGCCCATTAAGGACCCGCGGTTACCACTCCCACCTCGAAGGTGGGAGCAGGAGACAGACCCAGAAACCACAAGAATCTTTCAAATGCTCTCTCATCTCGAACTGTAATCCTCTGGGATGATCTGATCACCAAGCTACTTGGTAACAAATCTGATATTTGTTGAATGTTGAGTTGAAAGTCTCCATTCGATGTTGGCATCGACCTGGCACCAGCTGCATTTGGGGAAGGCTATTTTGACAAGGGAGGCATTCAAATGTCATCAGGCCCCTTATTTGGTGGCGCAGCGGTTAGCACCGCTGCCTCATGCGCCAGGGACCCGGGTTCAATTCTGGCCTCGGGTCACTGTCTGTGTGGAGTTTGCACATTCTTCCTGTGTCTGCGTGGGTTTCCTCCGGGTGCTCCGGGTTACCCACACGGTCCAAAGACGCGCGGGTTAGGTGGATTGGCCGTGCTAAATTGCCCTTTAGTGTCCAAAGATTTGCAGGTTAACTGGGGTTACAGGGATCGGACGGGGGGCAGTGGGCCAAGGTGGTGTGCCATTTCGGAGGGTTGGTGCAGGCTCGATGGGCCGAATGGCCTCCTTCTACACTGCATGGATTCTGTGATTCCATATAGAATGGTACCGGAGGTACGATTTCTGGAGGTTTACGTTGATACCAGCAGCAATTTGGACTCTTGGAATGTATGATCGATGCATGGGCATTCGCTCTGGAAAGCAGATGAGAATCTGGGTTCGACTGGCACTTGGAAATCCCGCTCCTACCACACTTCCAGCTTTCAGTGACCTGCGGGAAATGTAACCTGATTCCTTCACGCCGAGAAGCTGGGATCTGCAGCTACACCGGGCAGGTTGCATACAGCAAGGGCTGTTCTTCAGGTGTGGCTCTCTCACTCACTGAGCGCCTGTTGACAGGCTGAGCTCTGGGGAGACAGGATTTGAAGGGATTACCCTGAGGTTTAAAGGCCCCCCACCCCCCCCCCCCCCCGCCCCGCCCAAGCTCCTACATTTTACTTCAAACCATCGGACGGATTATAATTTACCGTTTGAAAGGATTAGCTGCCCTGCTGATTTCCCACTGCACTGCATCCTGGAGACTGAAACAAGAAAACAAAAGATTAATAATTCCTCTGCCCCCTCGCAAGGAACAAAAAAAATCCAAAAGAAACTAATTGTTAAACATGCATGACGGGTTCTCAGCGCTTACCGCCATTGAGAATTCCAGTCACCTCGAGCACATTGGTCACATGGCGATCATCGACGAGCAGATACACGCCAAATATATACCTTTCTTAATAGGTACAATGCCCAGATGCATACAGAACACAAAAGGCCACTTCTTCATCCAACCACAGTATTGAAGTTCACCGCGAACACGCATTAGAATAAAAGCAAAGGACTGCGGAGGCTGGAATTCTGAAATAAGAACAGTGAACGCTGGATAAACTCAGCAGGTCTGGCAGTGCCTGTGGGGAGAGGGACAGCGTTAAGCTTCGAGTCCGTATCACTCTTCCTCGGGGCTAAAGTGGGGGGGGGAAATGCGATCGGGGTTAGGAGAGGGTGGAGTAAAGTTGGAAGTCAAGGACCGCTGGGAGCTAACGAAATATTTGACAGAGATGTCAGGGAACGCACGACAAAAGAACAAAGAACAAAGAAATGTACAGCACAGGAACAGGCCCTTCGGCCCTCCCATCCCGTGCCGACCATGCTGCCCGACTAAACTACAATCTTCTACACTTCCTGGGTCCGTATCCCTCCATTCCCATCCTATTCATGTATTTGTCAAGATGCCTCTTAAATGTCACTATCGTCCCTGCTTCCACCACCTCCTCCGGTAGCGAGTTCCAGGCACCCACTACCCTCTGCGTAAAAAACTTGCCTCGTACATCTACTCTAAACCTTGCCCCTCTCACCTTAAACCTATGCCCCCTAGTAATTAACCCCTCTACCCCGGGGAAAAGCCTCTGACTATCCACTCTGTCTCTGCCCCTCATAATTTTGTAGACCTCTATCAGGTCGCCCCTCAACCTCCTTCGTTCCAGTGAGAACAAACCGAGTTTATTCAACCGCTCCTCATAGTTAATGCCCTCCATACCAGGCAACATTCTGGTAAATCTCTTCTGCGCCCTCTCTAAAGCCTCCACATCCTTCTGGTAGTGTGGCGACCAGAATTGAACACTATACTCCATGTGTGGCCTAACTAAGGTTCTATACAGCTGCAACATGACTTGCCAATTTTTATACTCAATGCCCCGGCCAATGAAGGCAAGCATGCCGTATGCCTTCTTGACTACCTTCTCCACCTGTGTTGCCCCTTTCAATGACCTGTGGACCTGTACTCCTAGATCTCTTTGACTTTTGAATCTGGAATCTAAAAAGTCTAATGATGACCATAAAACCCCATTGTCAAATGTCGCAAAAGCCCACCTGGTTCACTAATGTTCTTTGGGGAAGGCAATCTCCTTACCTGGTCTGGCCTACGTGGAATGTGACCCACAGCAATGAAGTTGACTCTTAAATACCCTCTGAAATTTCCCAGCAAGCCACTCGCTTCAAGGGCAATTGGGGATGGGCAATAAATGTTGGCCGAGCCCACGATGGCCACGTCCCATGAATGAATTTTAAGAAAAAGGAGCACTGTACCATTGATGGTGCCATCATTTGGAAGTAAAGTCATCATAGTCCAAGATGCCGCTTTCCCCTTTGAGGGGGAGGGCTGACTGGTGGTGATTTAACCTGATGGTCACCACACCTCAGGCGAGGGGCGAGGTTGAGAAGGCGGGGCCTTCATGAATAACCTCAGCCGCTACGGGAATTGAACCCACGCTGCTGGCCTCGCTACGCATCACGAACCAGCTGTCCAGCCCACTGAGCTAACCAACCTCCCAGTCAGGTGAAATTTAGGAAGCAGTCTGCCCTCGAGGTGGATAAAGAAGGATTGTCTGCCATTACTTCAAAGAAGAGTTCCCTGTATTCTGACCAATCCACCAACGGACACCACTGGAAACAAATTGTCATGTTTCTCTTTGTGAGATCTTGACGTGAGAAAGCAAAACCCTCGGGCGGGATTCTCCGTCCCGCCAGTCCTGTTTTCTGGCACGGGATACTCCGTCCCGGCAGCCGGCCAATAGAGGTTCCCATTGTGGCTACCCCCCACGCCGTCAGGAAATCCGTGGGCGTGAGTGCGCTGCCGGCAAAGGGGACAATCCCACCGACGGAGAATCCCGCCCCTCGTGTCTCCCATATAGCAACAGTGACCACACTTCAAAAGCACTTTATTAGGTGTGATGAGTTTTGGGACACTCTGAGGTCGTGGAAGAAGCTTCAGAAACACAGGTCTTTATTACATTTACTTAGAACGTACTCTACATAGAGCCGGATTTCTGTGACACACATACTATGAGTGAGATTGATAAAGAGTCATCCAGATTCGAAACGTTAGCTGCGTTCTCTCTCCACTGACGCTTTCAGACCCGCTGGGATTTCCCAGCATCTTCTGTTTTGGTTTGAGAGATATTCTACTGTTTCTATAAATTTAGACTGCCCAATTATTTTTGTTTCCGAAAAAGGGGCAATTTAGCGTGGCCAATCCACCTACCCTGCACATCTTTGGGTTGTGGGCGTGAGACCCGCGCAGACACGGGGCGAATGTGCAAACTCCACACGGACGGTGTCCTGGGGCCGGGGTCGAACTCGGGCCCTCAGTGCCGGAGACAGCAGTGCTAACCACTGTGCCACCGTGACGCCCCTGTTTTGCGAGATATTCTGCTTGATAAAGCCAGTCCAGTTGATAGGTTTTGGAAAGGAGGGGGTTGGATATGAGTGGTAGAAGATGGCACAATGTATTATTTTTCTCAACGGTCATTAACCTGGTGAGCTGCCAGCTGATATTTTTCTTTTCAGTCTGATGTCAGTTGTATGGGCATGACCTTCATTCATATCGTCACATGACCAGCGGGAGGATTTAGCTCAAAATTGAACAGTCCAAAGATGTAGTTTAAGTGTGTTGGCCTTGCTAAATTTCCCCTTAGTGTCCAAAGGTTAGGTTGGGTTTTGGGGATAGGGCGGGGGAGTGAGCCTAGGTAGCGTGTTCTTTCAGAGGCTCGGTGCAGACTCGATGGGCTGAATGGCCTCCTTCTGCGCTGTACAAATTCTATGAGCTCAAACTTAGATTGCTTCAAGCAAATTTAGGGAGATGTGTCAGGCCTTCACGGTTTTTCTTTTTGAAGGACGGCAGTTGGGGCGACGATGTCAAGTTACAGACCCGTCACAAACTAGCCAAATGGCAGAACTTGCTCGAGGGGCTGAATGGCCTGCTCTGGTTCCTATGTTGCCATGGATGTGAGAACTTCATCAGCAGTAGCGGGGTTGTAATCCTGTGCTCCCTATCGTTACGGGCTTGGGGTCACCAGAGAAGCAGCTTGCTGCAAACCTGCCCAGGGAAGGCCTCTACTATGGGGATGATACTGCCAGAGGTCATTAAGGTCACAAATCCCCTCAATTGCTATCACCATTGTTAAGGGATTGTTGCTGTCATTGTGTGGCCACCAGTTTCTTTTCTTTTGTAAAGATATACTTTATGAGTAAAATAAGAACATTACACATATTTCAAAATGGCCATTGCACAAAGTTCAGTAATATTCAGGTTCTCATCACACTACACTCTGAGGTGCGTCAAGACAGTGAAAGAAATATTACTGACATTTCAAAATGGTCATTGCAAATGGTGCAAAGGTATTGATGTTGTCTCCATGTATCAAGTTGCAATCTGAGGATCTTCAATACATGTAATATTCACCATGTACATTCAGTGTGAGTGATTCAGCCCAAGGCGGTTCCGTACAATTCCCCTCCCCTCGATTCACAGTGGCTGAAAGGTCTTAGACAGCGACCTTCCCCCATTGCGCTTCTCCGTTGGGTGCCCCAAGCTTTCGTGTGTCCCTCAGACCTGGTCATCGGAATGCGCCAGTCTGCAACACTTGGTCAGGGAAAACTGTGCGCTGGAAGACCAACACATTTCGGGCAGACCAAAGAGCGTCTTTCGCCCACATCCTTCAACATGCCGCAACTTTCATGAACCGGAATGAGGAGCTTGCCCTATGAGGAGTGGTTGAGGACTCTGGGTCTGTACTCGTTGGAGTTTAGAAGGATGAGGGGGAATCTTATTGAAATGTACAGGATACTGAGAGGCCTGGATAGAGTGGACGTGGAGAGGATGTTTCCACTTGTCGGAAAAACTGGAACCAGAGGCCACAGCCTCAGACTGAAGGGACGATCCTTTAAAACTGAGACGAGGAGGAATTTCTTCAGCCAGAGGGTGGTGAATCTGTGGAACTCTTTGCCGCAGAAGGCTGTGGAGGCCAAATCACTGAGTGTCTTTAAGACAGAGATAGATAGGTTCTTGATCAATAAGGGGATCAGGGGTTATGGGGAGAAGGCAGGAGAATGCGGATGAGGAAATATCAGCCATGATTGAATGGCGGAGCTGACTCGATGGGCCGAATGGCCTAATTCTGCTCCTATGTCTTATAGTCTTGCTACAAGACTGTGATTCCATCAGTATCCATAGTTACCAGCAAAACAAGATCATCCGGCTGACTGTCTCACAAACAAGAATCTTTCCTCTGTGCCTGGTTTAACTGAAGCTAAAGACAGATTCCAATGATAAGGTACCTGAGAGACCAAAGCAACCCTCCCCAGCTGTGGCGGGCATGACCACCAGTGAGCTCCCCCAGATAACTCGGAATAGACTATTGGTGTCTGAGCACAGTGCTTCAGATGCCTGAATGAGTCAGGACCTTCTGAAGTCACATTCAATCATTGTGCTGCACATTGCAGAGAAGGAGGTGCATCAGTCAGTAATTAAAGATCAGGACATTGATCAGGTGATCCTGCGGAATGACTCCTGCTACACCAGATGTTTTTGAAAGAGACATTCACCTCATTGCACATCAGGCGAATCTTGGAATCCCTACGGTGCAGAAGGAGGCCATTCCGTCCATCGAGCCTGCTCAAACCCTCCAAAAGAGTACCCTAGCTAGGCCCACTCCCCCACCTTATCCCCGTCACCCCATTTAACCTGCACATTTTTGGGTTCTGTGAGGAAACCGGAGCACCCGGAGGAAACCCAGACAGACATGAGAGAATGTGCAAAGTCCACACGGACAGTCACCAAGGCTGGAATTGAATCCAGGTCCCTGGTGCTGTGAGGCAGCCGTGCGAACCTTTGTGCCACCATGTGCCCATGCTCCCTCTGCTCTAATAGATACGCCTGTGCTCTGGGCACGCACACTAAGCATCGACCCAATGCACCGCACCCAACTTACACTGAATGCCATGGATGCCAAGTCTTGTCATAGACTGAATCCTGGGTGCAGATGCATTGCCGAAGGTGGGTTTGCTCAACACCACAGAGCAACTGGCCACACTGGAATAGGGCTGATACACTCTCCCGCTCTTCCTGTTAGCTCTGTCCCACTCTCCCGCTCTTCCTGTGTGTGCTGCCCTCTCTCCTGCTCTTTCTGTTAGCTCTGTCCCACTCCCACTCTTCCTGTTAGCTCTGTCCCACTCTCTCGCTCTTCCTGTTAGCTCTGTCCCACTCTCCCACTCTTCCTGTTAGCTCTGTCCCACTCCCACTCTTCCTGTTAGCTCTGTTCCACTCTCTCGCTCTTCCTGTTAGCTCTGTCCCACTCTCCCGCTCTTCCTGTTAGCTCTGTCCCACTCTCCCACTCTTCCTGTTAGCTCTGTCCCACTCCTACTCTTCCTGTTAGCTCTGTCCCATTCTCCCGCTCTTCCTGTTAGCTCTGGCCCACTCTCCCTGTTAGCTCTGGCCCACTCTCCCACTCTTCCTTTTAGCTCTGTCCCTCTCTCTCGCTCTTCCTGTTAGCTCTGTCCCACTCTCCCACTCTTCCTGTTAGCTCTGTCCCAGTCTCCCACTCTTCCTGGTAGCTCTGTCCCACTCTCCCGCTCTTCCTGTTAGCTCTGTCCCACTCTCCCACTCTTCCTGTTAGCTCTGTCCCACTCTCCCACTCTTCCTGTTATCTCTGTCCCACTCTCTCACTCTTCCTGTTAGCTCTGTCCCACTCTCCCGCTCTTCCTGTTAGCTCTGTCCCACTCTCCCACTCTTCCTGTTATCTCTGTCCCACTCTTCCGCTCTTCCTGTTAGCTCTGTCCCACTCTCCCGCTCTTCCTGTTAGCTCTGCCCCATTCTCCCGCTCTTCCTGTTAGCTCTGTCCCACTCTCCCACTCTTCCCGTTAGCTCTGTCTCATTCTCCCACTCTTCCTGTTAGCTCTGTCCCAGTCTCCCACTCTTCCTGTTAGCTCTGTCCCACTCTCCCACTCTTCCTGTTATCTCTGTCCCACTCTCCCACTCTTCCTGTTAGCTCTGTCCGACTCTCCCGCTCTTCCTGTTAGCTCTGTCCCACTCTCCCACTCTTCCTGTTATCTCTGTCCCACTCTTCCGCTCTTCCTGTTAGCTCTGTCCCACTCTCCCGCTCTTCCTGTTAGCTCTGCCCCATTCTCCCGCTCTTCCTGTTAGCTCTGTCCCACTCTCCCACTCTTCCTGTTAGCTCTGTCTCATTCTCCCACTCTTCCT
The DNA here is from genome assembly GCF_047496885.1 of Scyliorhinus torazame. Lineage (NCBI taxonomy): Eukaryota > Metazoa > Chordata > Chondrichthyes > Carcharhiniformes > Scyliorhinidae > Scyliorhinus > Scyliorhinus torazame. The sequence continues at coordinate 34,996,386 of NC_092734.1, read as the reverse complement.
GTTAGCTCTGTCCCATTCTCCCACTCTTCCTGTTAGCTCTGTCCCATTCTCCCGCTCTTCCTGTTAGCTCTGTCCCACTCTCCCACTCTTCCTGTTAGCTCTGCCCCATTCTCCCACTCTTCCTGTTTGCTCTGTCCCATTCTCCCGCTCTTCCTGTTAGCTCTGTCCCATTCTCCCACTCTTCCTGTTAGCTCTGTCCCATTCTCCCCCTCTTCCTGTTAGCTCTGTCCCACTCTCCCGCCCTTCCTGTTAGCTCTGTCCCACTCTCCCGCTCTTCCTGTTAGCTCTGTCCCATTCTCCCGCTCGTTCTGTTAGCTCTGTCCCACTCTCCCACTCTTCCTGTTCGCTCTGTCGCACTCTCCCGCTCTTCCTGTTTGCTCTGTCCCACTCTCCCACTCTTCCTGTTAGCTCTGTCCCACTCTCCCACTCTTCCTGTGTGTGCTGCCCTCTCTCCCGCTCTTTCAATTGGTTCTTCCCCACTCTCCCGTTCTTCCTGTAAGCTCTGCCCCACTCTCCCTTGTAGCTCTGCCTCACACTCCCACTCTCCTTCATATCTCTGCCTCACTCTCCCAGTCTTCCTGCTAGTTCTGCCTCATTCTCCCGCTCTTCCCATTAACTATGCCCAACTTTCCCACTCTTCCTATTGGCTCTGCCTGAGTGTCCCTCGTAGCTCTACGTCAATCTCCCACTCTCCTTCATATCACTGGCCCACCCTTCCTTTTAGCTCTCTCCCACTCTCCTGCTCTTCCTGTTAGCTCTATCCAACACTCCATCTCTTCCTTTTAGCTCTATCACACTCTCCAGCTCTCCCTCATAGCTCTGCAACATTTTTTCAGTTCAATAATAATCCAATTGGCTTTTGAAAGTTACTGTTGAATTGGAGTACACATCCCTTCCAAGCCTGCGGTGTATAAATTATTCTTCGTATTCTCCCCACTCGATTTTTGTTGCCACCTTTAATCTGTATTATCTGCTTGCTGACACTCGTAGGACGTGAGAATAGGAATCAACCATTTAATAATAATAATGATCTTTATTAGTGTCACAAGTAGGCTTACATTAACGCTGCAATGAGGTTACTGTGTAAAGCCACTCGTCGCCACATTCCGGCGCCTGTTCGGGTACACTGAGGGAGAATTCAGAATGTCCAATTCGCCTAACAGCACGTCTTTCGGGACTTGTGGGAGGAAACCGGAGCACCCGGAGAAAACCCACGCAGACACGGGGAGAATGTGCAGACTCCGCACAGGCAGTGACCCAAGCCAGGAATCGAACCTGGGACCCTGGCGCTGTGAAGCAACAGTGCTAACCACTGTGCTACCGTGCCGCAGTGGCCTTCCAACCTGCTCCCATGTTTACTGAGATCATGACCGTGGCCTAACTCCATGTCCCTGCTTTTGTCCCATGTCCCTCAATAATTTTGATTAACGGAAATCAAGTAATTTAAAATTAATTTAAAATTAACATTCGATCGAATTGCAATAATTTGCAGAAGGGACGTTTAAATTTTTACCATTCCTTACACGGAGAAATGTTTCCTAACTTCCCTTCTCAAAGGGCCTGCTCTACCTTTGTGATAGACTCACCACCCAGCAGAAATAGTTTCTCATTTCAATCAAATCACCTCTTTTTAAATTCTGACTCCAGTTTGTAGAATCCGACCTCGCAATTTAACCCTTCAAATTCAATTAAATCAATATTGCAATCCATCCAAGGCCAATATAACTCTCTTAGTCCCTTAAAACTGTTTCTCCTTGTCTATTCTATCAAACGTCATCATCGTCCGATCCACATTAAATCATTCCTTCGCTTTCCTTGGCGCCACACCTTCCCTTAACATGTGCAAATAGTTAGCAGCTGAGCAAACTTGAAATGTTAACTGTGCCCCTCCCTTCACAGATACTGCGTGCAGTTCTGGTCACCACATTACAGGAAGGACGTTATTGCTCTGGAGAGAGGGCAGAGGAGGTTTACAAGAATGTTGCCAGGGCTGGAAAAGTGTAGCTATGAGGAGAGATTGGAGAGGTTGGGGTTATTTCTATTGGAACAAAGAAGGCTGAGGGGTGACTTAATTGAGGTGAACAAAATTATGAGGGGAAGAGATAGAGTGGGCAGGATAAAATTATTTCCCTTGGTGGAGAATTCGAGAACCAGGGACATAGATTCAGGATAAGAGGCAGAAGGTGCAGAGGGGACGTGAGGAAGAACTTTTTTACGCAGAGTCTGGAATTCACTGCCCGAGTTGGTGGTGGAGGCAGAGACCCGAAACTCTTTTAAACAGTACCTGGATCTGCACATTATGCTATAAGAGGCATGGTTATGGCCCAGATGCAGGAAGGTGGGATTAGAAAAGGCACCTGGGGTCCTCAGGGCTGGCATGGACAGACGGGCTGAATGGCTTCATAGAATTTACAGTGCGGAAGGAGGCCATTCGGCCCATCGAGTCTGCACCGGCTCTTGGAAAGAGCACCCTACCCAAGCCCACACCACCCTATCCCCATAACCCAGTAACCCCACTCAACCAACACTAAGGGCAATTTTGGACACTAAGGGCAATTTAGCATAGCCAATCCACCTAACCTGCACATCTTTGGACTGTGGGAGGAAACCGGAGCACCCGGAGGAAACCCACGCACACACGGGGAGAACGTGCAGACTCCACACAGACAGTGACCCAGCCGGGAATCGAACCTGGGACCCTGGAGCTGTGAAGCAATTGCGCTAACCACTATGCTACCGTGCTGCCCCATTCTGCCCCTTCTGTGCTGTACTTTTTCTATGATTCTATGATTCGATCATGCCTGCCAGCTCAGTATTTACACAGTTTCCTATTTTTATTCTATAATCTGGACAATTTTGTTTTCTGTCGTCATTCTCAGATGTGATACCAGATATGGCACACCTGACTAAAGTGAAACTGAGATCTAACACCATCTGTAACAGAGACTTATCCTTGGGTCACTTGTTGCTTCCTACTTAATTTGTATTTCTGCCCAATGTTTGCACGCTCGTTAATGCGAAGCCCATCTGCGTTGCGAAATGGAGCACTTTACTTTTTTTTATACCCAGTGTTAACGTCAGGTAGCGCACGTGCCTACGGGAAGGGCAGTTCCCTCTGCTCTGCGCGGACCCCTACCTTAGCGGAACAAGTAGAACCTAGTCGCGAGTAATTCACGGCAACATTCGAAGGCAGTCTGGGTTGGCCGCGAACTGAAGTTGCCAGAGGTGAGAGGGCAGGTGTTGAACCACCCAGAATCCTTTGTTTTTGCACTCTTAAAGGCAGAATTTGGTCAAATCCCTTCTGAAAACCGAGGTGGATCTGTATCCAGAGGATCTTGTCCATTCATTTAGGTTCTTCTCCAAAGAATTCCAGTTGGTTAGTGAGCCATGACCCCATTGCTAATAAAAGCTTGCTGACTGCCTCTTACGGTCTCTATGCTTTTTAGATGAACATAGATAGGACTCCATAAAATGCTGTCAAGCATTTTTCCCACTGCCAATGTTAGACTAACTGGTCTATAATTCCCAATTACATCTCCTTTCTTGAGTATTGGCTGTACATGAGTGACGATCAGTGTTTCTGCTTTGCGCTTATCTCTCCCAACACTCTCTCCAACCCATCTTTAACCATCGGATGATCCACTTTATTTTTCCAATTCCTTTGCCTTGTAAAATTATTCATTTTAAGGGGTTAGGCTATATTTGAATTTCCCGTCCAGCCACTTGAAACGAGGATATTTTCCACGGTTGGATGTTTTTAGCCGGGGCAGGCCGGCGCAGTGGTTAGCACGGCTTCTTCACAGCGCCAGGGACCCGGGTTCGATTCCCACTCGGGTCACTGTCTGTGCGGAGTTTGCACGCTCTCCCCGTGTCTGCGTGGGTTTCCTCCGGGTGCTCCGGTTTCCTCCCACAGTCCAAAGATGTGCAGGTTAGGTGGATCGGTGACGCTAAGATGCCCCGTAGTGTCCAAACGTTAGGTGGGGTTGCTGGGTTACAGAGATAGGGTGAAGGTGTGGGCTGAGGTAGGGGGCTCTTTCAGGGGTCAGTAGAGGCTTGATGGGCCAAATGGACTCCTTCTGCACTGCAAATTCTACGATTCCAGCTTTAACTGTATCACTCTTATTCAAAAAGAATTGAATCATAGAGGGATGACAACAGGAAGACAAGGCTGCCTTGATTTTTATACATTAAAAACATCAAGGGACATGGAGATGGCGCAGGAAAAGTGTGCTGAAGTTGAAAATCAGCCATGATTTCATTGAATGATGGAATGGGCTCGAAGGGCTGAATGGCCTCCTCCTGCTCCTATTCCTGATGTTCTTATGTAATTATCAACAGCGTTGCCATCATCAATCCTCCCTATTACCCCAAGCAAGTTGGTTAAGTTGGGGCAGCACGGTAGCATTGTGGATAGCACAATTGCTTCACAGCTCCAGGGTCCCAGGTTCGATTCCGGCTTGGGTCACTGTCTGTGCGGAGTCTGCACATCCTCCCCGTGTGTGCATGGGTTTCCTCCGGGTGCTCCGGTTTCCTCCCACAGTCCAAAGATGTGCAGGTTAGGTGGATTGGCCATGATAAATCGCCCTTAGTGTCCAAAATTGCCCTTAGTGTTGGGTGGGGTTACTGGGTTATGGGGATAGGATGGAGGTGTTGACCTTGGGTAGGGTGCTCTTTCCAAGAGCCGGTGCAGACTCAATGGGCCGAATGGTCTCCTTCTGCACTGTAAATTCTATGATGTAAATTCTATGATGAAACACAGTTAACGTGTAACAAATCTATGCAGACTTTCTTTAATCAACATACTTTTGCCCAGTAAGAAGTCTTACAACACCAGGTTCAAGTCCAACAGGTTTGTTTCGAATCACTAGCTTTCGGAGCATTGCTCCTTCCTCAGGATTCACCCAAGTCTTTTAGGACTTGTGGGAGGAAACTGGAGCAGCCGGACGAAACCCACGCAGACACGGGGAGAATGTGCAGACTCCGCACAGACAGTGACCCAAGCCGGGAATCGAACCTGGGACCCTGGCGCTGTAAAGCAACAGTGCTAACCAATGTCCAACGTGCCGCCCTGTCCTGAATGATCATTTCTAGAAGCTACCCCACCACTAATGTTAAACTGACGGTGTCTGTAGTTGCTGGGGATTATCTTAGCCTCTTTTTTTGAACAAGGGTACAATTCCCCTTCCTCTGGCACCACCCTTGAGTTGAAGGAAGAGTGGGAAATCCCCCTGGTTAAAACACGTATCCAATTTATTTTTATTGAATGTGTTTTCACCACCCGAGATGCAGCACATTTCGGAACATAGCAACTCGCTGTATGAAGAAAACACCTGTTTCTTTCACCAACTATTATAAATCTGTTTCCTTTGCTCATCCGGTCACTGAAAACAGGGGCGGGATTCTCCGCAATCGGTGCGAAGTCCGCCGACCGGCGCCAAAAACGGCGCGAATCAGTCCGGCATCGCGCCGCCCCAAAGGTGCGGAATTCTCCGCACCTTGAGGGGCCAAGCCCTAACCTTGAGGGGCTAGGCCCGCGCCGGACTGATTTCTGCCCCGCCAGCTGGCGGGAAAGGCCTTTGGTGCCCCGCCAGCTGACGCAAAACTGACTTTGCCGTGCGGCGCATGCGCGGGAGCATCAGCGGCCGCTCACGGCATCCCCGCGCATGCGCAGTGGAGGGGGTCTCTTCCTCCTCCGCCATAGTGGAGACCATGGCGAAGTCGGAAGGAAAAGAGTGCCCCCATGGCACAGGCCCCGATCGCGGGCCAGGCCACAGTGGGGGATCGCCCCGCGCCCTCCCAGGACCCCGGAGCCCGCCCGCGCCGCCTTGTCCCGCCGGTAAGAGAGGTGGTTTCATTCTCGCTGGCGGGACAGGCATTCCAGCAGCGGGACTTCGGCCCATCGCGGGCCGGAGAATCGCCGGGGGGGCCCGCCAACCGGCGCGGCGCGATTCCCACCCCCGCCGAATATCCAGTGCCGGGAGCCACTGACGCCCCCGCGCATGCGTGGCCTTCCGCCGACCGGCGAGGTCCCTTCAGCCCCGGCTGGGTAGAAATCTGCACCTTTGGGGCAGCCCGACGCCGGAGTGGTTCCCGCCACTCCATCCCGCCGGGATCCCCGCCCCGCCGGGTAGGGGAGAATCCCAGCCCACATTACCAGAAGGATGTGGATGCTTTAGAGAGGGTGCAGAGGAGGTTCACCAGGATGTTGTCTGGTATGGAGGGAGCTAGCTATGAAGAGAGGTTGAGTAGATTAGGATTATTTTCATTAGAAAGACGGAGGTTGAGGGGGGACCTGATTGAGGTCTACAAAATCATGAGAGGTATGGACAGGGTGGATAGCAACAAGCTTTTTGCCAGAGTGGGGAACTCAATTATTAGGGGTCACGAGTTCAAGGTGAGAGGGGAAAAGTTTAAGGGAGATATGCGTGGAAAGTTCTTTACGCAGAGGGTGGTGGGTGTCTGGAACGCATTGCCGGCGGAGGTGGTAGAGGCGGGCACGATAGCGTCATTTCAGATGTATCTAGGCAGATACATGAACGGGCGGGGAGCAGAGGGATACAGATCCTTAGAAAATAGGCGACAGTTTTAGATAGAGGATCTGGATCGGCGCAGGCTGGGAGGGCCGAAGGGCCTGTTCCTGTGCTGTAATTTTCTTTGTTCTTTGTTCTCGGAGGCCTTGCCATCCTTTCAGAGGTGAGGTGTCCAGAAATGAACATGATATCCCATTTCAGACTGCAAGGGCCCTTCCTGTTGATTTCCTTATATTCCATTTCTTTTGGGCAGCACGGTAGCACAGTGGCTAGCACTGTTGCTTCACAGCTCCAGGGTCCCAGGTTCGAATCCCGGCTTGGGTCACTGTCTGTGCAGAGTCTGCACGTTCTCCCCGTGTCTGCGTGGGTTTCCTCCGGGTGCTCCGGTTTCCTCCCACAAGTCCCGAAAGACATGCTGTTAGGTGAATTGGACATTCTGAACTCTCCCTCTGTGTACCCGAACAGGCGCCGGAATGTGGCGACTAGGGGCTTTTCACAGTAACTTCATTGCAGTGTTAATGTAAGTCTACTTGTGACAATAAAAATTATTATTTTACTTTGTCGTTATCATTTTTGGTCCACTGGTTTTTAATGGACATCCCTTTAAGTCGATCAGGGGAAATGAGGAACGCAAAAGTTGCAAAACAGTACACTGTGCTGCACAAATTTAGCTTTTGAACAGAAGAATACAGACCTGATAGCTCCTGAGAGATTGGAGCGGTTTGGTTCAATTGGTTGGTTGGCGGCCAATGGATTGGTCAGGGACAGTATCCTGCCCGGAATGGCCAGGGACAGTATCCTGCCCGGTTTGGTCAGGGACAGTATCCTGCTCGGAATGGCCAGGGACAGCATCCTGCCCGGAATGGCCAGGGACAGTATCCTGCCTGGATTGGCCAGGGACAGCATCCTGCCCGGAATGGTCAGGGACAGCATCCTGCCCGGAATGGCCAGGGACAGTATCCTGCCTGGAATGGCCAGGGACAGCATCCTGCCCGGAATGGCCAGGGACAGCATCCTGCCCGGAATGGTCAGGGACAGCATCCTGCCCGGAATGGCCAGGGACAGCATCCTGCCCGGAATGGCCAGGGACAGCATCCTGCCTGGAATGGCCAGGGACAGCATCCTGCCCAGAATGGCCAGGGACAGCATCCTGCCCGGAATGGTCAGGGACAGTATCCTGCCTGGAATGGTCAGGGACAGTATCCTGCTCGGAATGGCCAGGGACAGTATCCTGCCTGGAATGGCCAGGGACAGCATCCTGCCTGGAATGGTCAGGGACAGTATCCTGCTCGGAATGGCCAGGGACAGTATCCTGCTCGGAATGGCCAGGGACAGCATCCTGCCCGGAATGGTCAGGGACAGTATCCTGCCTGGAATGGCCAGGGACAGTATCCTGCTCGGAATGGTCAGGGACAGCATCCTGCCCAGATTGGTCAGGGACAGCATCCTGCCTGGAATGGCCAGGGACAGTATCCTGCTCGGAATGGCCAGGGACAGTATCCTGCCTGGAATGGCCAGGGACAGTATCCTGCCTGGATTGGTCAGGGACAGCATCCTGCCTGGAATGGCCAGGGACAGCATCCTGCCCGGAATGGCCAGGGACAGTATCCTGCTCGGAATGGCCAGGGACAGTATCCTGCTCGGAATGGTCAGGGACAGTATCCTGCCTGGAATGGCCAGGGACAGTATCCTGCCTGGAATGGCCAGGGACAGTATCCTGCCTGGAATGGTCAGGGGCAGCATCCTGCCTGGAATGGCCAGGGACAGCATCCTGCCTGGAATGGCCAGGGACAGCATCCTGCCCGGAATGGCCAGGGACAGCATCCTGCCTGGAATGGCCAGGGACAGTATCCTGCCTGGAATGGCCAGGGACAGTATCCTGCCTGGAATGGCCAGGGACAGCATCCTGCCCAGAATGGCCAGGGACAGTATCCTGCCTGGAATGGCCAGGGACAGCATCCTGCCTGGAATGGCCAGGGACAGTATCCTGCCTGGAATGGTCAGGGACAGCATCCTGCCTGGAATGGTCAGGGACAGCATCCTGCCTGGAATGGTCAGGGACAGTATCCTGCTCGGAATGGCCAGGGACAGTATCCTGCTCGGAATGGCCAGGGACAGCATCCTGCCCGGAATGGCCAGGGACAGCATCCTGCCTCGAATGGTCAGGGACAGCATCCTGCCCGGAATGGCCAGGGACAGCATCCTGCCCAGAATGGTCAGGGACAGCATCCTGCCCGGAATGGCCAGGGACAGAATCCTGCCCAGAATGGCCAGGGACAGTATCCTGCCCAGAATGGCCAGGGACAGCATCCTGCCCGGAATGGTCAGGGACAGCATCCTGCCCGGAATGGCCAGGGACAGCATCCTGCCCAGAATGGCCAGGGACAGTATCCTGCTCGGAATGGCCAGGGACAGCATCCTGCCCAGAATGGCCAGGGACAGCATCCTGCCTGGAATGGCCAGGGACAGTATCCTGCCTGGATTGGCTAGGGACAGTATCCTGCTCGGAATGGCCAGGGACAGCATCCTGCCCGGAATGGCCAGGGACAGCATCCTGCCTGGAATGGCCAGGGACAGCATCCTGCCCGGAATGGCCAGGGACAGTATCCTGCCCGGATTGGCCAGGGACAGTATCCTGCCTGGATTGGCCAGGGACAGTATCCTGCCCGGATTGGCTAGGGACAGTATCCTACTCGGAATGGCCAGGGACAGTATCCTGCCCGGATTGGCCAGGGACAGTATCCTGCCCGGATTGGCCAGGGACAGTATCCTGCCCGGATTGGCTAGGGACAGTATCCTGCTTGGAATGGCCAGGGACAGCATCCTGCCCGGAATGGCCAGGGACAGAATCCTGCCCGGATTGGCCAGGGACAGCATCCTGCCTGGATTGGCCAGGGACAGTATCCTGCCTGGAATGGCCAGGGACAGAATCCTGCCCGGATTGGGCAGGGACAGTATCCTGCCTGGATTGGCCAGGGACAGTATCCTGCTCGGAATGGCCAGGGGCATCATCCTGCCCAGAATGGCCAGGGACAGTATCCTGCCCGGATTGGCCAGGGACAGTATCCTGCCTGGATTGGCCAGGGACAGTATCCGAATCGGAAAGGCCAGGGACAGTATCCTGCCCGCATTGGCCAGGGACAGTATCCTGCTTGGAATGGCCAGGGACAGCATCCTGCCCGGAATGGCCAGGGACAGCATCCTGCCCAGAATGGCCAGGGACAGTATCTTGCCCGGATTGGCCAGGGACAGTATCTTGCCGGACAACAGACACCGATTCGGTCCTGCCAGGTGGGGTGTTTTCAGAGAAAGCTCCTGGACGCAGAGAGGAGAGGCTGTGTGTTGCTATTTCTCTCTCTCTGTCTTTCCCAAATGCCTCCTTCTTGCTGGTTCTGAATTTGTAGAGAGGTCTTGAGGCCCTGATGAGTTTGCAGTGTAAACCATTACATACTCAATCAAAGACATCCGACTTGAAGCCCAGACTGAAGAAAAATCTAACTGGAAGGTGTTGATCTGAAACAGAGATTTTTAAAAAATAAATTGTAAGTGCCCAATTCTTTTCTGTTCCCAATTAAGGGGCAACTTAACGTGGCTAATCCACCTCCCCTGCACATCTTTGGGTTGCAGGGGTGTCACCCACGCAGACATGGGGAGAATGTGCAAACTGCGCACGGACAGTGACCCGGGGCGGGTATTGAACCCAGGACCTTGGCGGCGTGAGGCAGCAGTGCTAACAACAGTGCTAACCACCATGCTGCCCTGAAACAGAGACTCTTAAAGTTTTACTTTTAGTACTTTTTTTACAACCCTCTTTCCCTTCTGTGTTTGTCTGTCTTATGTGTGTATAGATGGTGGGGTGAGTTAAAGAGGAGGGGGTTGGTATTAGATAATAGTTAACCAGTTGTATTTGTTACTTATTTCGTTATAGTTATTGTTTTTTTTTTAATTTAGAGTGCCCAATTCATTTTTTTCCAATTTCGGGGCAATTTAGCGTGGTCAATCCACCTACCCTGCACATCTTTGGGTTGTGGGGGTGAAACCCACGCAGACACGGGGAGAATGCGCAAACTCCACACGGACAGTGACCCAGAGCCGGGATTGAACCTGGGATCTTGGCGCCGTGAGGCAGCAGGGCTAACCCACTGCGCACCGTGCTGCCCTTTAGTTATTGTTATAAATAAAAGTTAATTGTGTTAAACTTACAAACCTGGTGAATATAATTCTTGGAGCTGGAACTGATCGCACTAGCTCGGGGTGTCATAACAAGACCTAACCAGTGTTTTTATAAAGGCTTATCAAATCTCCGTACTTTCACACAGGCTCTATGATCCCAGCACCATGGAGAAAGTTGGAGTTCAACAGGTGGGAAATGCAGAAGTATGTGGGCGGCACGGTAGCACAGTGGTTAGCACTGTTGCCTCACAGCACCAGAGTCCCAGGTTCGATTCCCGGCTTATCTGTGCGGAGTTCACACGTTCTCCCCGTGTCTGCGTGGGTTTCCTCCGGGTGCTCTGGTTTCCTCCCACAAGTCCCAAAAGATGCGCTGTTGGATGAATTGGACATTCTGAACTCTCCCTCTGTGACCCGAACAGGCGCCACAATGTGGCGACGAGGGGATTTTCACAGTAACTTCATTGCAGTGTTACTGTAAGCCTACTTGTGACATTAATATAGATTATTATTGTTACAAATGCTTCTTGAAAACAGACAATGTTTTGGAGATTCAGAGGGGATTTGAGGAAAACCTTTTTCACCCAGAGGATGGCGGGAGTCTGGGACTCGCTGCCTGAAAGGGTGGTAGAGGCAGGAACCCTCACAACATTTAATAAGCATTAAAATGCCGTAGCGTACAAGGCTACGGAGCAAGTGCTGGAAAAGGGGATTAGAAGAGATAGGAGCTGGATGGCCGGCGCAGACATAATGTGCCGAAGGGCCTCATTCTGTGCTGTAAAACTCTATGACTGGCAAAACTGAGGACACTGACCATGGATGGGAGCTGTGAACATAGGGAGGCGCATAAAATAATAAAGGGTGCAATAAAAGGGAATAAAAATTACTTTAAATATAATTGGCAGTAGGAAACAAAGAGATTTTGTTACAAACTGGTCAAAGGCAAATTGACGACTAATATCAAGGAGGCCATTCTGCCTGCCGAATCTGCCTGCCCCTCTGAAAGAGCACCCAACCTAGGCCCACACCCCGCCCTATCCCCTTATCCCCGTCACCCCACCGAACCTACACGTCTTTGGACTGTGGGAGGAAACCGGAGCAGCCGGAGGAAACCCACGCAGACAGGGGGATTCTCCACACGAAGAAATGAACTCTCAGCTGTCGTAGTTGCGGTTTACTGAAGGCTATATATATATATATATATATAATTGTGGTAATACCACGTATTGCAGTATCTGAGAGGTGGATGCCCATTGGCTAGACCGAGGAGTATACCATTGGCCAACGTACATAGCTCCGCCCTGAGAGGCGGGGTATAAGAACCAATGCCGTCCCAGCAGCCTTCACTTTCTGTATCGAAGCTGCTGGGTACAGTTCTAGCTGATTAAAGCCGATTAGTTATGACTCTCCTTGTCTCGAGAGTAATTGATTGTGCATCAATAATGACACCTGGAATGTCCAGGAATCAAAGATCAAACCCCAGGCAACTTCAGTGTGCTGTGGCACTATTGGTAGCGCTCTTACCTTCAGTCAGAAGATTCCGGATGGAAACCCACCATCCCCCAACCCCCCAAGTGCATGGAGTGCAAAAGTCCAGGTTGACACTTGACACTTCAACTGGGGAGTGCTGCAGTGTTGGAGATGCTGCCTTTCTGAGCAGAGATTAAACTGTGGCCCTAGCTGCTCTCTAGGGTGGGTGTAAGCTTTCCTGCAGCGCACTTTGTGAAGAGGGGCAGGGGGAATCTCTCCTCGCCAATGACTATCCCTCAATCCACACCACAAGAATGTTATGTGGTCAGTGTTGAATGGCTGTTTGTGGGTAGCGCCACGTTTTTTTTTAACAATGGAATAGCAACCACACATCAGAAAGACTTAATTGGCTGTCAAGCCCTTTGGTACAACCCTGCGACCATGACAGGCGCTATGCAAATTCTGTTTTTTTTCTCTTAACGGGCAGGAGCAAAGTCAAAGAAGCGTTAGAAAAGCTGTTCTTCCTTCATCTTCTGAATACTTTCACTCCTTAGCTCCACAAGGATTAAAGGTAGGAAAAAAAGATTGCTTTGTGTGGTGGTCAAGATTCCTCGTGTCAACTTTCCAATTGGAGCAGAAAGACGGTGCATTGTGGTGGGGGGGGGGGGGGGGGGGGGTGGGGGGGGGGGCACCAATGGCAGGAGTGCAGGGCGGGGCAGAAGAAGGCAGGAGGTCCAGGGTCAGGGGTCAATGTAACCACAGTTGGCAACCCCTAGGCCCAGTCCCCACCTGGCTCCTCCAATCATTGGAGACCAGTTAGCTCCCCCCAACCCCCCCCCACCCCGTCACTCCCGCCACCACCACCATCTCCACTGGAAAATGGCAAGGGGGCGGGTCACAGTGACGGTGGGGAGGTAGGTAATATGGATAATCAGTAAGAGTTTGGAGTGAAAGGAGAGGATAATGGGAATCCAGAAGAACAAATACAGAAGCTGTTTTAATACCCAAACTATCCCCGTCTTCATTGCAATAAAGGGGAAAAGCAATAGAATGGGAAATGCTGACTGAACAGACAGCAATTTAGCCTGTTTGCTGTCAAGGGGAATGGTTTCGTGGACAGGCCTTGTGCACACATTCGCATCCTCTGGCAAGCATTAAACGACTGCCCATCCCCACCTCAATAGCAGATGAGCAAACTGGCTGGAAAGCGCCCGGGAGTTTCAAGCAGGAAGTCTGAATTTTACGTGGCTGCTTGCCCCAATTTGACTTTGGCCTTGTACTGAGCTTTGATACAGCCAGACACGTCAGGAAGGTTTGAAGTCTCAGCTCAGTGGGCGGCCAAGTGCCCCTGTCTCTGTGCGGGCATTTCAACGGAGAGTCACTCCTGCAGCACATCACCAGTTTAAAGAGGCGTTTGATACGAGTCAAACAGCACTGAGTGTCCAGCGCGCCACACTGCTGCACTTACTGTCTCCGAGTCCATCTACTGGAACCAGCACAGTCAAGTGACAGAAAGTTAGAGAAGAGAAAGATGAGAACTGCCATGATCGCGGCTAAATTCCCAATGGGTTGCTGTACATTAGGGATACACAGCCTTTTCCTCCATTTTACAATTAGCAGGGACTCTGAAGAGAAGCACTCATTGGTCGCACTTGACGCCCTAATGGGTTGCTGTTTAGCATCAATCTCACTAACTGTGAGGTGTTAAGATTGTGGTGTAACTCAGTGGAAATTTCAAACCGCCCTTTTATTCTCAGGCCGTGTGCTTCGACGAAAAAGTCAACACTTATCGCCAACCCCCAGTTGTCTTGAGAAGATGTTACTGATTTCTAAGTTTAAAATCAATTTTTTTTAAAGTGAATCATCATACCTCTCCACCAATGTCCAAGACACCTCCAGCTCTACCCCTGGGTATGTCCGATCCTACTGACAGGTCAGAGGTGGGGGTACGGTAGTGTTTTGTTGAACCTCAAGAGTCCAACACTCTGGACCCCTTGAAACTCTCGGCATCAAGTCAATCACGGGCAAGGAAACCTCCTGCCGATTGTTGGGTAGGAGTTAATGTTCCCCAGTGGTTAAGGGAGCTTTAATTGTTTCATGGACCACACATATTGTTTGATAGATTGCACATATCTCAAGGGGATGCATGTGGCACTGTGGAGTAGCAGGAGAAGTGATTGGGGAACACAATAAAATTGGAGTTGAAGAAGTCAAGACTTGCTTTCTAGTTCTTATTAAGAGACACCATAGGAGCTTAATACTGATTACCACCTACCATACTTCCTCAGGCAATGAATCCATGCTCCTCCATGTTGAACATTGAAATTTTCCACCAACTCTTTGTCCACTTATCTATAACTAACCTGGATACTTAGCCCATTTCATCCTCATGTAGCTTTCAAACCCACTCCTGCAGACCTCTGCAAGACTAAGGAGTGTTGTGAAGTGTGAGGAGGACAGTGTAGAACTTCTAAAGGATGGTAAAGAAGTTGGCAGAATGGGCGAACAAGTGGCAGGTGAGATTTACTGCGAAGAATTGTGAAGTGATTCATTTTGGTAGGAGAAATGTGGAGAGACTTTATCGAATAAAGGGTAGAATGTGGAGGAGACTCAAGGGGCTGAATGGACTACTCGGCTGAATTCTTATTGTTCTAAAGGGGCTGACGGAGCAGAGGAACCTGGATGTCTATGTGCATAAATCATTGAATATGTGAAGACAGGTGGAGAGAATGGTTCATGGTGTGTACAGTATTCTCTGCTTTCTTAATCGGAGCACAGATTACAAGGGTCTGTGATTACAAAGTCACCATAGTCCCAGATGACCATAGACCATAGGCTGCTTTCCCCTTTGAGCCATGATGTGGAGATGCCGGCGTTGGACTGGGGTGAGCACAGTACAAAGTCTTACAACACCAGGTTGAAGTCCAACACGTTTGTTTCGAGTCACTGGCTTTCGGAGCGTTGCTCCTTCCTCAGGTGAGTAACCTCTTACTGTTCCCCTTTGAGGGGGGGGGGGGAGAGCTGACTGGTGGTGATTTAACCTGAGGGTCACCACACCTCAGGCGGGGGGGGGGGAAGGTTGAGAAGGAGGGGCCTTTATGAATAACCTCAGCCGGTGCGGGAATTGAACCCGCGCTGCTGGCCTCGCTCCGCGTCACGAACCATCCGTCCAGCCAACTGAGCGAAGCCCATTTGTTACTTAGTACAAGAACAAGGAGGTGATGGCCAACTTGTAGAGAACATTGGTTCAGCGTCAACTGTATCGAGGGTGCTAAACCTTGGGAAAGATGTGAAGCATCAGAAAGGATTCATGAGGCACGATAGCACAGTGGTTAGCACTGTTGCTTCAAAGCGCCAGGGACGCGGGTTCGATTCCCGGCTTGGGTCACTGTCTACACGGAGTCGGCACGTTCCCCCCGTGGCAGCGTGGGTTTCCTCCGGGTGCTCCAGTTTCCTCCCACAAGTCCCGAAAGACATGCTTGTTAGGTGAATTGGGCATTCTGAATTCTCCCTCTGTGTACCCGAACAGGTGGCGGAATGTGGCGACTAGGGGAGTTTCACAGTAACTTCATTGCAGTGTTAATATAAGCCTACTTGTGACAGTAAAGATCATTATTATTAGAATTAATCGAAACTTGGGCAAAAGTATGATGTGGAGATGCCGGTGTGGGACTGGGGTGAGCTCAGCAAGAAGTTTTACAACACCAGGTTAAAGTCCAACACGTTTGTTTAGAATCACTAACTTTCGGAGCACTGCTCCTTCCTCAGGTGAATCTGTGTACCCGAACAGGCGACAAGGGGCTTTTTACAGTAACTTCATTTGAAGCCTACTTGTGACAATAAGCGATTATTATTATTGTGACACTAAAGATTATTATTATAAGATGAGGTACTTCAGTCTCGTAGATTGGAGAAGTTGGGAGTGTTTTCATTCAGGTCGAAGGAACTTTTAAAGAGCTGGCTTTGAAAGCAGACCAAGGCAGGCCAGCAGCACGGTTCAATTCCCGTACTCGCCTCCCCAAACAGGCGCCGGAATGTGGCGACTAGGGGATTTTCACAGTAACTTCATTTGAAGCCTACTTGTGACAATAAGCGATTTTCATTTCATTTCAGTTCAGCATGCTGAGGCAGCCTGGGAGGAAATGTTCCCACTGGTTGAAGGATCAAGAAGCAGAGGAGGCAGATTTAAAGCAGCGAGCAAAGAAAGCGATGACGACATGAAGAAAAGCTTCCCAACGCAGCGAGTGGTTAGGATCTGGAATGCATGGCCTGAGAGTGCGGCGGCAGCAGGTTCAATTGAGGCCTTCACAAGGGAATTAGACTGTTACCTGAAAAGGAAGAATGTGCGGGATTACGGGGAGGAGGCAGGGGAGAGGCATTCGGCGAGTTGCTCCGATGTGGAGCGAGCACAGAAATTGATGGGCCAAATGGCTTCCGTCTGTGTGCTGTAACAATCCTGTGATTCTGTGAAAAAAAATCACTGAGGGCAGCAACAGAACAAACTGTACGCTGGAGGGGAGACTTCAAAGTCCATCATTATGAATCCATAGAATACCTACAGTGCAGAAGGAGGCCATTCGGCCCATCTCGTTTGCACCGACCCTATGAAAAAGCACTCGGCCCAGGGCTGCTCCCTCATCCCCATAACTCCGCGCACTGATCATGGCCAATCCACCCAGCCGGCACCACTACCGATTGGGATGCCTGACCTCTGAAAGACACCTCTCAGACCAGGCCTGCGACAGGGTAATGAGCGTGAGGAAGAACCATACTCTATCTCATCCTCACCAACCTACATGTTGCAGATACACCTGTCCATGATAGTATCTGTAGTAATGAGCACTGCATTGTCCTTAATGCGATGGAGCTCGGACTTCACAATGAAGCTACCGCTCCCCACTGTCCCACAGCCGATGGGTCAGATCGAAGATCTCCAGTCCTACCACATGCTGGTGGACAGTGAATCTCAGCGGGGAGGAGGCTGCAAAAGCATCCCCATCCTCAATGAGGGTGTAGCCCAGGAAAGGCTGAAATAGCAACCATCTGCTCGGACTGCCAAGTTAATGGCCCATGGCGTCCTCCTCTTGAGGTCGTCACCACCACAGAGGCCAATTTCTAGCCAATTTGAACGCTCCATAGCACATCAAGGAACGGCTGCACGTATTGGATACAGCGAAGACCATGGCGCCTTGCAGGATCCTGGCTGTAGTGTTGAAGAATTAGCTGGGCCCCTGAGCCATTCTAAAACAGCTACAACATTGGCATCTATGCTCAATCAGTAGCAAAACGGTGGCAGGTTGATTGACAGTGATGCGACGTGGCATTTACCCACCTGCTCACGGATGCACAGTTTGGGTTCTCTCAGGCTCTTGGCCTCATTGTGACCTTGGCTCAAACACAGGCAAGGGAGATGAATTCCAGAGACAAGCAGAGAATGACTCTCCTCGACAGCAAGGCAGCATTTGGCCAAGTGTGGCAACAAGTAGCGCAAATATAATGAAAGTCATTGGAAACCAGATGAGGAAACCTTCCACTGGTTGCAGTCATGCCGAGCACAAAAGAAAATGGCCAATCAACTCAGACCCTGGACGTCGCTGCTGGAGTTCCTCAGGATCGTGTCCGAGGCCCAACCATCCTCATCTGCCTCCCTTTATCATCCTCATCCTCATCCGTGCTGCCTCCTTTAGAGGTAGCATTGTGGATAGCACAATTGCTTCACAGCTCCAGGGTCCCAGGTTCGATTCCCGGCTTGGGTCACTGTCTGTGCGGAGTCTGCACATCCTCCCCGTGTGCGCGTGGGTTTCCTCCGGGTGCTCCGGTTTCCTCCCACAGTCCAAAGATGTGTGTGTTAGGTGGATTGGCCATGCTAAATTGCCCTTAGTGTCCAAAATTGCCCTTAGTGTTGGGTGAGGTTATGGGGATAGAATGAAGGTGTTGACCTTGGGTAGGGTGCTCTTTCCAAGAGCCGGTGCAGACTCGATGGGCCGAATGGCCTCCATCTGCACTGTAAATTCTATGATAATCTATGATGATAATCATCTTCGCTGCTGATTGCGTTGAGTTCAGTTCCGATTTAAATTCCTCAGACAATGAAGTAGTCCATATCTGAATTCAGCAAGACTTGGATAACATTTAAGGTGTGAGCTGATGCAAGTTACATTGGCGCCACACAAGTGCCAGGCAATGACCATCTCCAACAAGAGAGGGCCTAACCATCGCCCCTTGACATTCAATGGCATTACCATCACTGGATCCCCACCATCAACATCCTGGGCGTTACTATTGACCAGAAACTGAACTGGACTAGTCATATAAATACTGGCTACAAGAGCAGATCAAAGGTTAGGAAATTGCAGCGAGGAATGCGCCTCCTGACTCCCCAAAACCAGTCCACCATCAACAAACTACACGTCAGGCGTGTCATGGAATACCCTACATTTTCTTGGTTTGATGTATATCTATCAACACTTAAGCAGTTTGATGCCATCCAGGACAGAGCAGCCTGTTAGATTCGAACCTCATCCAGCACCTTAAACATTCACTTCCCTCCACACTGGTGCACCATAGCTGCAATGTGTACTGTTATTAGGGTTCTAAACGAATACTTTGTGTCAGTGTTCACTCGTGAGAGGGACAGTGTGGGTATAGGAATCAGGACTGTAATAAAATTAAAGAGATTAACATCGACAGAAAAGAGGTTCTGAGTGGCCTGGTAGGCTTAAAAGTGGACGAAGAACCGGGCAGCACGGTAGCATAGTGGTTAGCACAATTGCTTCACAGCTCCAGGGTCCCAAGTTCAATTCCCGGCTTGGGTCACTGTCTGTGCGGAGTCTGCACGTTCTCCCCGTGTCTGCGTGGGTTTCCTCCGGGTGCTCCGGTTTCCTCCCACAGTCCAAAGATGTGCAGGTTAGCTGGATTGGCCGTGCTAAATTGCCCTTAGTGTCCAAAAAGGTTAGATGTGGTTACTGGGTTACGGGGATAGGGTGGAGGAGTGGGCTTAGGTGGGGTGCCCTTTCCAAGGGCCGGTGCAGACTCGATGGGTCGAATGGCCTCATTCTGCACTGTAAATTCTATGAATTCTATGAAAAAAAAATATTCAGGGCCATAATTTTTTACACCTCGATTAAGTCACCCCTCAGCCTTCGTTGTTCCAAGGAAAATCTATCCTAGGCTGCTGAGTGAGATAAGGGAGGAAATAGCAGGGGCGCTGGCAATAATTTTCCATTTCTCTCTGGCCACAGGAGAGGTGCTAGAGGACTGGAGGATAGCCAATGTGGTTCCATTATTCAAGAAGGGAGGAATGGATAAAGCAGGAAACTACAGAGCCAGTCAGTCTAACCTGAGTGGTGGGGAAACTATTGGAAGCAATTCTGAGAGACAGAATTAATCTGCATTTAGAGAGGTCGAGATTAATCCAGAACAGTCAGCATGGTTAAGAGTGACCACGCCTGGCCAACTTGATTGAGTTTTTCGAAGAGGTGACCAGATGTGTAGATGAGGGAAGTGTATTTGACATAGTCTACTTGGACTTCAGCAAGGATTTAGATGAGGTCCCCCACGGGAGACTGATAGCAAAAGTAAGAGCTCGTGGAATCCAAGGAAATTTGGCAAATTAGATCCAGAATTGGCTGAGTGACAGGAAGCAGAGGTTGATGGGCGAGGGGTGTTTTTCTGACTGGAAGCCTGTGTCCAGTGGGGTCCCGCAGGGATCAGTTTTGGGGTCCCTGCTGTTTGTGCTTTCTATAAATGATTTAGATAGGAATGTAGGAGGGTTGATCAGTAATTTTGCCGATGATACGAAAATTGGTGGGGTGCTAAATAGTGAGGAGAATAGCCTTCGATTACAGGAGAATATAGTCATGTTGGTTAGATGGGCTGATCAGTGGCAAATGGAATTCAATCCGGATAAATGTGAGGTGATGCACTTGGGCAGGACAAACAAGGCGTGGGAATACAGGATAAACGGCAGGACCCTGGGAAGCACCGAGGATCAGAGGGACCTTGGTGTGCATGTACACCCGTCCCTTAAGGTAGCAGAGCAGGTGGATACAGTGGTTAAGAAGGCATTAAACTTGCCTTTAATAGCCAAGGCATAGATTTTAAGAGCAGAGAGGTTGTGCTGGAATTGTATAAAACGTTGGTTAGGCCACAGCGAGAGTATTGTGTGCAGTTCTGGAATCCACATTATCGGAGTGATGTGATCGCACTGGAAAATGCAGAGGAGATTTACCAGGATGTTGCCTGGGCTGGGGAGTTTTAGCTATGACGAGAGATTGGATAGACTGGGGTTGTTTTCCTTGGAGCAGAGGAGACTGAGGCGGGACATGACTGAGATGTATAAAATTATGAGGGGCATGGATAGAGTAGACAGGGAGAAACCTTTACCCTTGGTGGAGGGATCAATGACCAGTGGGAATAGATTTAAGGTGAGGGGGCAGGAGGTTTCGAGGGGATGTGAGGAAAACCTTTCACCCAGAGGATGGTGGGAGTCTGGAACTCGCTGCCTGAAAGGGTGGTGGAGGCAGAGACCCTCATTTAAGAAGTATTTAGATGTGCACTTGCTACTCCAGGGCAGACACGGCTATGGACCAAGTGCTGGGAAATGGGATTAGAATAGTTCCGTGGTTGTTTTTAACCGGCGGAGAGGCGATGGGCTGAAGGGCCTTTTCTGTGCTGTATGATTGTATGACTCCGGGACTCTAATGGGATTTATTACCACAACATGCCAAGGCATTGGGAATCTAGGAGGACAAGGTCAGCAGAAGCATGGGAACATCATGAGCTGCAAGTTCCCCTCCCAGTCACTCAGCATCCTGAGTTGGAGCTACACTGGCCGTTCCTTCACTGTCGCTGGGGAATATCATAGAATCATAGAAAAGTTGCAGAACAGAAGGGGGCCATTCAGCCCATCTTGTCCGTGCCAGCCCGAGGACTCCCAGGTGTCCTTTCTAATCCCACCTTCCTGCATTCAGCCCACAACCCTGTAGCTTAAGGTGGCGATCCAGATACCTTTCTGAAAGAGTTTAGGGTCTCTGCCTCCTCCACC
Source organism: Scyliorhinus torazame (assembly GCF_047496885.1). Classification (NCBI taxonomy): domain Eukaryota; kingdom Metazoa; phylum Chordata; class Chondrichthyes; order Carcharhiniformes; family Scyliorhinidae; genus Scyliorhinus; species Scyliorhinus torazame. The sequence goes on along the minus strand of NC_092734.1, from coordinate 34,975,170 downwards.
CCCAACTCGGGCAGCGAATTCCAGGCTCCCACTATCCTCTGTGCAAAAACATTCTTCCTCACGTCCCCTCTACACCTTCTGCCGCTTATCCTGAATCTATGTCCTCTGGTTGTAGAATTCTCCACCAAGGGAAACAATTTTATCCTGCCCACTCCATCTCTTCCCCTCATAATGTTGTTCACCTCAATTAAGTCACCCACTCAGCCTTCTTTCGTCCAAGGAAAATAACCCCAACCTCTCCAATCCTGGAACTCCCTCCCTGACAGCACTGTGGGTGTACCTACACCACATGGGCTGCAAGTGGTTCACGGTGGCAGTCCACCGCCACCTTCTCAAGGGCAATTAGGGGTGGGCAATAGCTACTGGCCTTGGCAATGATGCCCACCGGCCATGAATAAATAGAATAACGGACAGCAACCAAATTATTCAGCTCAAATATTTCATATTGGAGGCAGCACGGTGGCGCAGTGGTTAGCACTGCGGTCTCACGGTGCCGAGGTCCCAGGTTCGATCCCGGCCCTGGGTCACTGCCCGTGTGGAGTTTGCACATTCTCCCCGTGTCTGCGCGGGTTTCGCCCCCACAACCCAAAGATGTGCAGGGTAGGTGGATTGGCCACGCTAAATTGCCCCTTCATTGGAAAAAATTAATTGGGTACTCTAAATTTATTTTCCTTTTAAATAAAATATTTCATATTGACGTAACATTTTACAGCTCAGAATGGAATCATTCTACCCATCATCCCTCTGAACAAGTGCACACTTAATCCCTTTTCCTTTATATAGGTATTTCATTTTTCTTTCTCAAGGCACTGTTGGGGGGTTTTTCGAAGCCAGTCTGGGTTCTGCTTTTCCCAACGTCACTGTTGCTTTATTCCATATCCCAACAACCGACCATGTAAAACTAATGCTCCAAACCTTTCCATTGTTCTACTAACAACCGCCCTCTGGTTACCAGCTCACCATCCAGTGGAAATGGGTTATTACCCACTGACCATGGAATCATAGAATCAGACGGTAGAGAAGGGGCCCTTTAGTCCATCAAGTCGGCACTGACAAAGAAACCCACTCTCATCTACACTAATCCCTCTTCCCAGCAATTGGCCCATATTCTTGAATGTTACATTTCAAGTACTTGTCTAGATTGTTACGGGCCAGGGTTTAGGGAACCCCAAATTGTATCATGGAGCTAACCTGACCCACAACTTTTACTAGATTGTGGTATGGGGAGCACACGGCCCACTCTGCAGGTGTGGTACAGCAGAAATGGAAAAGTATTTTTAAAGCAAAACAATGTTTATTCTGTGAAACTTTTTAAAACATACAGTGAACATCTTAGCAACCATTAATTCAAATACAACCCCCAATGAATACAACACTACGTAATCCTGAAGCTGTCCTTTTAACATCCATAAGATTTAAACAAAACCTTTAAATAGAAGCACATCAGGTTAAAGTCACTACTGAGAGCAGTTATTAGTTTTAAATCACCAAACTCAAGTTAACCTTTTTAAAACAAACAGTGAACATCTTAGCAACCATTAATTCAAATATAACCCCCAAAGAATACACCACTAAGTAATGCGTACGCTGTCCTTTTAACATCCAGAAGACTTACAAAAAACATAACCTTTAGCAGAAGCACATCAGGTTAAAGTTACTACTCAGAACATTTATAATTCTGAATTCACCAAATGATTAAGAGATAGTCTTTTCATGGCAGAGAGAACAGCAGTACAGCTGCTGTGTCTGGCTTCAGCTCCAACACTGAAAACGAATCCAAAAAGACACCGACACACCCAAGCTTTTCTCAAAGTGAAACTAAAAAGCAGAGCCAGAGCTCAGCTCCACCCACACTCTGACATCACGGCAGCAACATGAGCAGCCAAGCATTTCTTAAAGCGACATTCTCACGACAAGATTGTGAGGTTTACTAACTTAACTACCCTCCCAGGCAGTGCATTCCAGACTCCCCCAATTCTTCCTCAAAACCGCCTCTTAAATTATTCCCTCCCCCCACTTGTTATTGTCTCTTCATCTAAGAGGAGCACCTTCTTCCTATCCACCCTGCCCATGCCCCTCATAACCTTCTGCACCTCAGCCTTCTCTGCTCCAGCGAAAACAGCCGTGGCCGATTCAGCCTCTCTTCACACCTTATCGCAACCTCTTCATTTTGAACCCACCCGTCAGTTAAACGGAAAGGGTCCCAATTTCTAAACCTGCCCTTATGGAGCAGCACACTAGCACAGGGGTTAGCACTGTTGCTTCACAGCTCCAGGGTCCCGGGTTCGATTCCGGCCTTGGGTCACTGTCTGTGCGGCGTCTGCACGTTCTCCCCGTGTCTGCGTGGGTTTCCTCCGGGTGCTCCGGTTTCCTCCCACAAGTCCCGAAAGACGTGCTTGTTAGGTGAATTGGACATTCTGAATTCTCCCTCTGTGTACCCGAACAGGCGCCGGAGTGTGGCGACTGGGGGCTTTTCACAGTAACTTCATTGCAGTGTTAATGTAAGCCTACTTGTGACAATAAAGATTATTATTATTAGGTCCCGGTTTCTGAGGCGCTCATGTCGGACACAGTGACGTTATCCTTTACTTTTCTCGTTGCAAAGTTTAGAAGGTCTTAAATGTCGTTGCTAGATTTCCACAAACACCCCCCCGCCCACCACCCAAGCCTGGGGAATCGAATCACTTTGGGGCCGTAGTTTTCAATACCTTTCTCGACCACTTGATGTCATTTAGCATGTCTGGAGTCATCACCAGAGTTGAGAATTTCTCATGTCATTTACTGACATCTGGTGGCGGAAAGGCAGTTTTACACCAGTTTAGTTAGAATATTAGTTGCCCAGGGCGCACTGTGATACTAGGGCATGGTGAAGAACAATTTTCCATTGGTGACCCGCAGCAGGATAGCCCTATGCTTCCAGTGCCCCATTAGATTCACAAACAGCATCTAGACCTGACAAGAGTCAAACCTATTGATCTCGTGAAGGAGATTGCGGGAATGGCTCGAGGAAACATGTCAATCAGCCTCCTCATATATGACCCGGTTAATCTCTCAGGCAGCTCCTTATGTTTGTTGCTCACGCGCAAAGCCTCTCATCATCCTCAGTTGGAAATATATTGGCCGTTCATAGAATCCCTACAGTGTAGAAGGAGGCCATTCGGCCCATTTAGACTACACCGACCCTCTGAAAGAGCGCCCTACCCAGGCCCTCACCCAATACCCTGAAATGCCACACATCCCTGGACATTAAGAGGCAATTTAGCGTGGCCAGTCCACCTAACCTGCACATCTTTGGCCCGTGGGAGGAAACCGGAGCACCCGGAGGAAACCCACGCACACACGGGGAGGACGTGCAGACTCCACAGAGACAGTCACCCACGGACGGAGTGGAACCCGGGTCCCTGGCACTATGAGGCAGCAGTGCTAACCACTGCACCACCGCCACTCACCCTCGCTGGGTCAGAATCCTGGAACTCCCTCCCTAGCGGCACGGTGGGTGCACCTGCGCCTCAGGGAGTGCAGCATTTCCAAGGCGGCAGCTCACCACCAGATTCTCAAGGGCCATTCGGGATGGGCAATAGATGGTGGCCCAGCCACATCCCGGGAGAGATGTGGACAATTGGACACAGGTCTGAACTCACATCGCCTGCTGACCTCCCGTGTGGCAGGTCAGTTTGAGAACATGGCGGACGGCCTCTGTAACTGAAGGCCGACCATCCCGTCAAATCCATCCGGATGCAGATCACGGACTCACAAAGGGTGCTGAAAAGGATGTTACCCATTTCCATTTCATCTTGTCAGGCATTCTCTGTGGTTACATATGCCACTGAAGGTCAGTGGAGGTCATGCTTTTGCCCCTGTTTGTTAGTCAATTTCTAAACAACATCTTTTCTAAAGTAATGGGTGGATCTCAACAAACCTGGGACACGGAAAGTGTATGGGCCAATAAAGAACTGTTAGTTATCGATGAAGGTGCAGGTCTAATCCAGATCCTGAACTGTTTTGTTTTACAAGGTCCATTAACATCAAGAGATAGGGTGAATTAACGTATTTAAAACTTTTTTTGAACTACTCAAAACATTAACGCCTCTTTCTCCCCTTGCAGACATGGTGGGTATTCCCAGCATTCTCTGTTCCTGTTTAAGATTCCAGCATCCACAGTTTTCCTGCTCATTTTAACTTTCTTTTAATGTTGCTGATTGTCCTGGAACACAGTGGACTCTCTCAACCTCTGATGTGGAATACATCCCGCTGTCAAAATGTGAGCAGAGTTTTCACAGCAGGTTGTTGGACGGGGTGTGGCCGGTCCCAGCTCCTGTGGTGGAATATGTCCCAGCTGTCAAAACGTGAGCAGAGTTTTCAAAGCAGGTTGTTGGACGTGGATTGGCCTGAAGCCTCCTCGGTGGGTTGGAAACTCTGAACAGAAAGATGTCTTTTTTCGGCTTTGCAGTTGGAGAGCACCAATCAATCAGGGAGGAGCCGTAATGAAGAAGTGACTGTGTAATTGTAATAACATTGAATTAACACAAGTGTGGCACGGGCAGGCGCTCAATGCCGTTCCCACGTGTTACAGATTTAGCTCATAGAGCTGGGCTGTTGCATCTCTCTACATTGTGGTCCTGTCCTTCCATGTTCCAGCGTTTAGTGACTGCGAAAAGCTTTGGCAAATTCTGAGGTTGTAATAATAATTGCTGTATTCTCTTCCTATTAATTCCAGGGGAGTAATCCAGGGACCCAGAGTCATTCTCTGGGGACCTGGGTTCGAATCTCACCAGGGCAGATGGTGAAAGTTGAATTCAATAAAATAATCTGGAATTAAAACTCTAATGCTGACCATGAAACAATTGTTGATTGTCGTAAAAACCCATCGGGTTCACTCATGTTCTTTAGGGAAGGAAATCTGCCGTCCTTACCCGGTCTGGCCTACATGTGACTCCAGACCCACAGCAATGTGGTTGACTCTTAAATGCCCTCAGGGATGGGCAATAAATGCTGGCCCGGCCAGCGAGGCCCACATCCCACGAATGAATAAAAGAAAATCACAATCCTCTGCCGAGCAGGGGGCGACTGGCAGCTTCGAAGCTTTCCGGTGCACCTCCACCTTGCCACTGGAGCGGTGGAATTGATAAATCGAGCGGTTGCTATAAACGGAGAGCTGATCGGCAACGTCAGCTTCACATTTGGCGCCTGGCTGTCCCACAAGCTCAGCAGTAACGACAAATCGGTGGGGTGGGGGTAGGGGGAGGAGCGGTGCGGTGAAGTGGCACCAAATCCCGAGCTGGACGAATTAAAATGGTGGCCGTGTTAAAAGACAACATTGTTCATGCGGGGAAGGTCAGACACTTGATGAGGCCTGAGACGGAATTAGAAATTAATTGGTACGTTTTGTAAGAGCCGAAAGAGGAAATGCACCGGGAGTCGCTTTGCTAAAAGGCTGTTTACGCCGTGAGCGGTTAGCCAGAGAGTTCTGTTTGTGTTGATGTTGGATTGCTGGTCTGAACAGTCACAACAGCTGGAGTTTGTGGTCAACAGCGACACCCATGGCGGGAGTGGGAGCTGCAGCAATCTGAAGGCAGTGACCAGGAGTGACACCGTGAGAGGAGACGGTGCCCAGGACGGTCAGCGCGAGCGAAACATTACAGGGTTCATCTCCGAAACACAGAGAGCAGGGAATAAGATAAATGGTGCAACTAAAATAGCTCGGGGATCACTGAGGTTTTCTTGTTCTTGATTGTTGCATGGGGTTTGATTCTCGCTGGTGGGGCCGGGATGTCTTGCCTTTGAAATGAATGGCTTGCTGGATCATTCCTGAGAGCTGTTCAGAGTCAGCCGCGCCTCCATGTGCCTGGACCCATGTGTAGGCCAGACCGGGGTGGGGTGGGGGGGGGGCGGCGACAGCAGATCTCCTACCCGAGAATTCCTTTCGCGGAGTTCCTTTCCCGCCAGTGGACAGGGCGAGCCCCCTAGCCCATCTCCTTGCTTGCTCACAGATGTAAATCTCATTAGCAGTTGCACGTTGCGGCCTCGCGACTCGCCGATGCTCTGCCTCTCTCTGGCGGAGGTCAGAGGAGCAGGAATTGGTGCGAGCATTTACAAGCGGGGCCTGGGCGCCATGGCTACTGAGGGGGAGCGAGTGAGAGTAAGAAAAAAACTCTCAAACTCTATCGAAACTTGTCAGGCTTGCGGGGAGGGGGTGGGGTGTCTGCCAGAACCGGGGGGAGTAGCGGGAATGACTTGATGCCAAGTCCGTGGACTCGGAGTGTCCCCCTCAGGATCGGGATGGCTTGGCTCAGACAGCCATTGCTGCAGTATGTGATTTAAACGCACCCCTCTGGTGCTTCTTACAGGGACCTGGCTGTTCATACTGCTGAGTGCGCCCTGTGTCCTGTAAATGCTCAGAGAGCCTCTGATCCTGTGGGAGTCTCTGAGATCCCGGACAAGTCCCCATTTGACGCCTGGAAGGGCCTCGTGGCGTAAAGGTTCAGGACTGTGGTGAACCACGTTCCACTGTTACTCACTGCTGTATATATATATGTTCACTGTTATTGTTTGTTCCATTGTTACTTACTGTTGTTGTTGTTGTTGCTTCTGTTGGCTCCTCCCCTCGGGCTTTGTATATAGTTCGCTGATCTGGGGTCCTGCCCCCAGTGACAAATCAGCACAGGCACACATCTCAGTGTATTAAAGCCACAATTTAGGTCTATAACTCGCTTCGTCCATTATTGATGGTCCATCAATTTAATACACTGAGATATTACAATGGATGCCACTCTTAAGCCTGACCGACTTGAACATGACCCGCAGGCAGCCGACGCCACTGCGATCTTCGAGCACTGGCTAAGCTGTTTCGAGGCTTACCTCGACTCATCGACCGACGCCGTCACCGAGGTGCACAAGCTGCGTCTCCTCAACGCCCGGGTGAGCCCCAAAATGTTTCTGCTGATCAGAGACGCGGTCTCATACGCAGAGGCAATCGCACTGCTAAAAGGACAGTTCGTGACGGCAGTGAATTGGCATCTCCCTGTCACGAGGCGTCGGCGCTCTGGTGAATCACTGGCCGAATTGCTGCGTGACCTGCGCGTACTCGCCTGGAATTCTAACTGCCAGGCAGTTCAGCGCTCTGAGCTCCTAATCAGGGACGCCTATGTGGCCGGAGTCCGGTCTAATTATATCCGACAACGCTTGCTCGAAGGGGGTACCCTCGACTTCAAGGACACTGTGCAGCTCTCTAGCTCTTTGGAAGTAGCGTTCCAGAACATGGATGCCTTCACGTCCGACCACGCGGCACCCTCGTGGACGTCAGCGGCGCGGCCATCACCTGACCCGGGCGCGTCACAAGCCTGTGCCGCGCGGCAGCCCGCCAACTCCGGGGGGCCGTACTGCTACTTCTGCTGCCAGGGCCAGCACCCCAGACAGCGTTGTCCTGCTCGGAACGCGACCTGCAACGAGTGCGGTAAGAAGGGGCACTTTGCCAAAGTCTGCCAGGCCCGACCTGAAGCTCACAGGTCCCGCAGTGTGGTATCTTGCCTGCCGAGACCGCCCCCTTCTGACCCGTCATCCACCTTGTGCGGCCCGTGGGGGCCGCCATTTTGGCCGCCATGTGCGACTCATGGAGGTCGCCATCTTGGGACCACCCTGCTACCACCGACCAGACCAGCCATCTTCCGCAGCTCATCTCCGTCACGCTCGACCAGTCCCGGCCCCATCACCTCAAGAACTCCATGATGGCCGTCCGGGTCAATGGGCACGAGACAACCTGTCTGTTCGACTCCGGGAGTACGGATAGCTTCATTCATCCGGATACGGTAAGGCGCTGCTCCCTTCGGATTTTTCCCACGTCCCAGACTATCTCCCTAACTTCCGGATCACACTCCGTTCAAGTCCGGGGCTATTGTGTCGCAAACCTTGCGGCGCAGGGTCTACACGCTAACTTCAAACTCCACGTCTTCCCCCAACTCTGCGCTGCCCTGTTACGAGGACAGGATTTCCAGTGTAACCTCCGAGGCCTGACTTTGAAGTTTGGTGGACCCCTGCCCCTTCTCACCGTCTGTAGCCTCGCGACCCTTAAGGTCGCCCCTCCCTCGCCCTTTGCTAACCTCTCCCCCGACTGTAAGCCCGTCGCCACCAAGAGCAGATGATACAGTGTCCGGGACAAGGCCTTTATCAGGTCGGAGGTCCAGCGACTCCTATGGGAAGGGATCATTGAGGCTAGTAACAGCCCCTGGAGAGCCCGAGTGGTGGTCGTCAGGACTGGGAAGAAACACCAGATGGTCGTCGACTACAGTCAGACCATCAACCGGTACACGCAGCTCGATGCGTACCCTCTTCCCCGCATATCTGACGTGGTCAACCAGATTGCGCAGTATCGAGTCTTCTCCACAGTAGACTTGAAGTCCGCGTACCACCAGCTCCCTATCCGCCCGGAGGACCGCCAGTACACTGCCTTCGAGGCAGATGGCCGCCTCTACCACTTTCTCCGGGTCCCCTTCGGCGTCACCAATGGGGTCTCGGTCTTCCAGCGAGTGATGGACCGAATGGTTGACCAGTACAGGCTGCGGGCCACGTTCCCGTATCTGGATAATGTCACCATCTGCAGCCATGACCAGCAGGACCACGATGCTAACCTCCTGAAATTCCTCCACACCGCCCAGCTCCTTAATGTAACCTATAACAAGGAGATATGTGTTTTCCGCACAACTCGCTGAGCCATCGGCCCGTCCTCCTCCGGAAGCACGCGAGGAGCCATGAATCAGATCCCCTGGTTGAGAGGGATCTGCTCCTCCATGCCAACCCACAGTATGCCTACGTGGCACACCATGATGGGCGGCAGGACACAGTCTCCCTCAGGGACTTGGCACCCGCAGGTTCCCCAGCGACTATCACCAGCACGCCCACCCCTACACCGTCTACCACCTTCACCACTACTCGGCGGCTGCCTCGGGACTTGGCACCGGCAGCCTCCACGGTGACCATTACCACCATCCCCGCCCCTACACCGTCTCCCTCTCCATCGGCTCATCGGGATGAAGAAGAAGACGACACGCTCCCGGAGTCGAAGGTCTCTACATGGTGGAAGATATCGGGGGGATGTCAGAGGTAGGTTCTTTACCCAGAGAGTAGTGAGGGCATGGAATGCACTGCCTGTGGAAGTAGTTGAGTCGGAAACATTGGGGACCTTCAAGCAGCTATTGGATAGGTACATGGATTACGGTAGAATGATGTAGTGTAGATTAATTTGTTCTTAAGGGCAGCACAGTAGCATTGTGGATAGCACAATTGCTTCACAGCTCCAGGGTCCCAGGTTCGATTCTGGCTTGGGTCACTGTCTGTGCGGAGTCTGCACATCCTCCCCGTGTGTGCGTGGGTTTCCTCCGGGTGCTCCGGTTTCCTCCCACGGTCCAAAGATGTGCAGGTTAGGTGGATTGGCCATGATAAATTGCCCTTAGTGTCCAAAATTGCCCTTTGTGTTGGGTGGGGTTACTGGGTTATGGGGATGGGGTGGCGGTGTTGACCTTGGGTAGGGTGCTCTTTCCAAGAGCCGGTGCAGACTCGATGGGCCGAATGGCCTCCTTCTGCACTGTAAATTCGATGATAATCTATGATTAATCTGGGACAAAGGTTCGGCACAACATCGTGGGCCGAAGGGCCTGTTCTGTGCTGTATTTTCTATGTTCTATCCGTGCCTACACCACAGCCAGGACTGAGGCGATCACGGCGGAAGGTTAAAGCTCCTGTCAAACTCAATCTGTAAGTCCACTTCACCCCTGCTGGACTTCTTTTTTTAACAGGGGTGAATGTGGTGAACCATGTTCCACTGTTACTCACTGCTGCACATAGACACATCTCAGTGTATTAAAGCCACAATTTAGTTCAATAACTCGCTTTGTCTATTATTGATGATTCATCAAGGACGACTGTCACCTTCACGGCCACCAGGAGCGGGTGTCCTTCCCCCATACCCCCAGGGTGCCAGGTGTGTCATGATCTGGCAGATAATGTCGTACTGTCCCCCTGCTCACCCGGAGTCTTCGGCAGCATGCACGCTCCGGCAGATCCTCGAATGACGGGCGCTGCTGGCACACGCAAGGCCTCGTGCAGCGCCTCCTTGGCACCTCCTCCTCCTCGGCCTGTTGGGCGGCTGGATCTCCACCTTGGGCGGCTGCCTCCTGTTCACTGCCGCCCGCTCTGCTGCTGCACCTTCCTCCTCCTCGAGCAGCTCCAGCTCGTACAGCCGCAGGGCATCCGCCAGGGCTGCGGCGACCAGCAGGAAGGGCACCGTTGCTGAATTCCAATATCCATTGTCCGCAGGGGTGAAAGGCCAACATTTTAGCCTGGTGCGTGCCCCCGTGTCCAACCAGGTCCAACGGGCTATACAGTGGTCCTGATTGGCATTGCGCGCTCTGTCCCCCCATTTCCCCCCCCCCCTCCCATCTCTGCACTCCTGGCCCCTTAGGTGGCAGTCCCTGATGCCAGGGGTACCATTGGCTGGCACTGCCCTTGCCAGCGGTACACTCTTTGGTCCCTGCCCGGTGCGCCCCTGGGGGCTAAAGTGAGCATTGTCCTGGTGGGCTGCTGGCAGGCGGCAGCCGGATTGGGGGGGCGGTGTGGCGGAGTGTGTGGGTGGGGGTTTGGGGACATCCGTATGGCCATTGGTGGCTGCCTTGCCGCGGCAATGGCGGTTCGTCACTGGACCCCGCCGCAGTCCAGTGGGGTGTCACTCCGGCCACTCAGCCTGTTCCCCCATCTCCCCGGGCCCTGGCAGGGCCAACACCCCCACCCCAGCCAGCACGGCCAGTGTTTGGCCCGGCAGCCTACAGTCGCTCCTCTCTGTGACCTACGTCCTCTCTCTCTCTCAGCCACGATGCCGGTGTCGATTATTAAAAGCACAAGTGAACCGCGCCATTGGGAACTCAGCCCATCAGAGGGGTAGAATCACGGAGGCCCCAGAAAATACCGGGACGAACCCGCTAATGATTTGCAAACGGTGTTTACGTGCGTTCCGGACCACATTGACGCTGTTGTCGAGGTGACGGAAAATTGCGATTTGGCGTCAAATCGGCACCCACCACGATTTTGCCGTCGGAACTTATTCTCCGCCGAAACGTGCTTCGCGATTTCACCGGCAGCCCACCTCGAACCCCATCCATGCCGCGTCCATTCTCTGTCGGCGGAATCCTCCGCTTCACCGGCAGCGCATCCACGCCGGCGAGCTTCCCAATGGCACAGGTGTGGCCACAATGGGAAACCCCATTGCCCGGCTGCGGCAACGGAGAACCCCACTGCCGGCGGGAGCGCGGCGTGCCGGAAAACGGGGCTGGCGGGACGCAGAGTTCCGCCCGTGATTTGCACATGGGTTTTTACAGAGCCTGATAGGACAGCTCTCCGATGGGACAACAACTTAGGTGAGTCTATTCTGAGCAACAGCATCATCTTAGCAGAACTATTCCTGCTGCCCCAGTTTGCAAATGTCAGCAAGTTTTTAAAAAAAAACTAATTCATCGCCTGTGCAAAGCCAGGCAGGGACCACAAACTTCAATCTCAGCAGTGGCAACCCGAGCCCTGGGACCGCTGCCAACTGCTTGCACAGTGCAGCTCCAGTGCCACGGAAAACTCACCCAAATTCTGTTGGCAAAATAACGCGAGATTTAACGGCGCTTGATGCCGTTTTGTACATCTTCCAGCAACTTGTGGCAAGGAAGCGATGCCGGCTAAATCACAAATCATCACGAGCTGTCGGACAACCTCACACAATCACAGAATCTTGATAGTGCAGAGGGAGACCGTTCGGCCCATCCGGCGAGTGGAGCTCCTCAGCGCGGAAAACGAGGCCGTGTGCGGCCTCGGCCACGCGTTCCCGCTGAGGCCCCGTATCTAACCTGAGGGACGTCTGATCGCGTTGTGTTTCTGGCCGCGTGCGGGCGCAGGGGGACACGTGGCTAAACGCGCTCGCTATGGGCTAAACCGCGTCCTGTGTTTCTGCCTCACTCCCAGGCTCAAGGTGCTCATTCGCCCACCATCACCCACGGTGAGGGTGGAAGGTGTGGGTGGACAGGGTGAATGAGAACCCTGAGACATAGATACATAGAAGATCGGAGCAGGAGGGGGCCTTTTGGCCCTTCGAGCCTGCTGCGCCATTCATCACCATCATGGCTGATCATCCAACTCAATAGCCTAATCCTGCCTTCTTCCCATAGCCTTTGATCCCATTCTCCCCAAATGCTAGATCCAGCCGCCTCTGTCATAATATCCACGCATGTATATAATGAGATGCAGACAGGCAGTGATTGACACACAGGATGACCAGTAAGCACACAGCACAGTGCAGCCAATTACCAGACAGGATGCCACCACTATAAAGCCAGAGGGCACCAGGTTTCCCGCTCTCTCGGGACCCAGCCACTGAGACAGTCAGAGTCCACGAGCTAGTCCAGTGTAAACACCCTGCGGTAGCTAGTAAGTCTGGTCAGACTACTACAAGGTCTCCAGTCAGTTCAGTATAGTGTCGACCCACAGTTAAATATGCATGTTAGTTCTGTCGTTCAATAAAACCGTGTTGGATCTTCTACAGTGTTAGAAGTCTGTTACTCGCATCGCTGCATCAAGTGCAGTCCCCACCGAACCGACCTGCCTAACACATCAGCCTCTTGAATATATTCAAAGTTTTAGTATCAACTACTTCCTGTGGTAATGAATTCCACAGGCTCACCACTCTTTGGGTGAAGAAATGTCTCCTTATCTCTGTCCGAAATGGTTTACCCTGAATCCTCAGGCTGTGACCCCTGGTTCTGGACACACCCATCATTGGTAACATCTTCCTGCATCTACCCTGTCTAGTCCTGTTAGAATTTTATAAGTCTCTATGAGAGTCCCCCTCTTTCTTCTGAACTGCAGTGAGAACAATCCCAACCTAGTCAATCTCTCCTCATATGACAGTCCCGCCATCCCTGGAATCAGTCTGGTACACCTTCGCTGCACTCGAGAGAGAGAGAGAGAGAGAGAGAGAGCAAGAACATCCTTCCTCAGAGAAGGAGACCAAAACTGCCCACAATACTCCAGGTGTGGCCTCACCAAGGCCCTGTACAACTGCAGCAACACATCGCTGCTTCTATATTGGAAACTTCTCGCAATGAAGGCCAACATACTGAGAGGGAGCCCCACCCCCCATGGACGGTTCACAAAAGAGCAATCCGGGAGAAACATGGGAAAGTACAAATTAGAGGCAGAAAGAGGCTACTCGGCCCCTCGAGCGTGCTACCCCATTCAATCAGATCGTGGTCGACCTGATTGCAACCTCAACCCCACATTCCTGCCTAACCCCTGATAGGCGGGACGGTGGCGCAGTGGTTAGCACTGTTGCTTCACAGCGCCAGGGTCCCGGGTTCGATTCCCAGCTTGGGGCACTGTCTGTGCGGAGTCTGCACGTACTCTCCGTGTCTGCATGGGTTTCCTCCGGGTGCTCCGGTTTCCTCCCACAAGTCCCGAAAGACGTGCTGTTCGGTAATTTGGACATTCTGAATTCTCCCTCTGTGTACCCGAACAGGCGCCGGAATGTGGCGACTAGGGGATTTTCACAGCAACTTCATTGCAATGTTAATGTAAGCCTACTTGTGACAATAAAGATTATTATTATTAATAAAGATGATTATTGTAGGGATTATACCTTTCAACTCTTTCTGCTGCCCCCACGACCTTGCTTATCCAGAATCTACCTACCCCTGGCTTAAAAATATTCAAAGATTGTGCCTCAATCAGTTTCTGAGGAAGGGAATTCCAACGTCTCACAACCACCTGAGAGAAAATGTTTCGCCTCATGTCCGTTTCAGATGGACGGCCCCTTTAGTGTTAAACAGTGGTCCCTGGTTCTAGATTCTCCCACCTGAGGAAACATCCTCGACTTATCCACCCTGTCAATACCCCTCAGGATCTGAGGCATAAAGGTCTATATCCCGGGTGGGTGAGGGGGGGGGGGGTTTGCACAGATTTAAGGTCATTGACGAATGAGTCAGAGGTGACCTGAGGAATTTTCTTCACGCAGTGAATTCATACTTCCATAGAATCCCTACAGTAATTTGGCCCATCGAGTCTGCACTGATCTTCTGAAAGAGCACTGATGTATATATTGTATAGATATATACCATAGGTGCTTTACAGTAAGGCCCTGTACTACAGGTACGGGGATAGATCCCTGCCTGCTGGTTCCGCCCAGTAGGCGGAGTATAAATATGTGTGCTCCTCGTACAGCAGCCATTTTGCCAGCTGCTGTAGGAGGCCACCCATCTTAGTGCAATAAAGCCTCGATTGCATCCAACACTCGTCTCTGTATAATTGATCGTGCATCACACCCTACCCAGGCCCCCTCCACCCCCCCTAACCCCCTAACCCCACCTAACCTTCACATCTTTGGTCAGTGGGATGAAACCGGAGCACCCGGAGGAAACCCACGCAGACACGGGGAGAACGTGCAGACTCTGCACAGTCACCCCCGGCCGGAATCGAACCGGATTCCCTGACGCTGCGAGGCAGCAGTGCTAACCACTGTGACACCGTGCCGCCCTGGGACTTTGGAATCGTTACGATTTTAAATGCGGTGCCTGAAGGTCCGGCGGAAGCAGATTCAGCCATAGATTTGAAAATCCCAATTCTCTTCCCACACCTAGCGGTGGACAAAGGCAGACTGTCATCTGTTTCCATTGCTAGTTCCTGGGAAAGCTCACTGCTCTCTCGCCAGGGGCATACAGCTTGAGGGGCGCCACTCCACACCACATGTGGGTGACCAGGAATCTCTCCCACTCTTCCCGCCCGCCATTGGCGTGCTTGGTAGGATTTGCAGGTTGACACACTCGACCGTCAAGCCCTGGGGTGGGACTTGAACCCGCAGTTTCTGGCTCAGGGGCAGGGATGCTAACCCACTGAGCCACAAGAATTCAAAGTGTTCAGAAGAGAATTCGGTAACTGCTTAAAGGGAGAGCATTTGCAGGGCTATGGGGAGAAAGGAGGTAAGTGACACCAATTAGGAAAGTAGCTCTTTCAAAGAGACGGGACAGGCAGCAGTGGCGCACTGAATGGCCTCTTTCTCCGCTGCATTACACTCCCATTCTATGAATGAAAAAGATCAGCCATCCATTCAATTCTCCGAACCCCTTACAATGTGTTCAAGGAGCGGCCGCGATCGGGTGAGGGCTTTGAAGAGGAAAACCAAAGAAACCACAGCCGCTCAGTGACTACATCCGAGACAGATGTGCTGTGGATTTTTTTAGCTCTTCTCGAAGACTGTACTTCTCCTTTCGCCACGGAAAGCAGAAGTGGCTCCGTGATCATTTCTTTCTTCCTTTTCACACTTGGCCAATTTTAGCTGAAGTGCCCAGAAGGCCAGATTTCAATATAAATTCCTTGAATTCCTTTGTAAGCATTCGCGCCGTGAGAGCCAATGAGGGTGGAACCAGCTCCCAGGTTACAGAGGGAGGTAAGAAACAAGAGCAGGAGTGAGGGCCATTCGGCCCCATGGGCCTGCCCTATCAGTCAGTAAAATCATGGCTGATCTGACTGCGACTTCATCTGCACTTTCTAGCCTGCCCCCCAGAACCCTTCACTTCCTTGCTCTTCAGAAATATGTCTAAACTAATCCTTGAGTACATTCAGTGATTTAGCTACCATTGCTCTCTGGGAGGACTGGGAGATGGAGGAACCCTAAGGCTATAGAGGGAGGAAGTTCCTCCACATCCCTTATTTTGAAACTATGCCCCTTTGTTCTAGATTCCCCCATAATGGAACACATCTACCCTATCAAGCCTCCTCAGAATCTTATCTATTACTTTAAGGTCTCATTCTTCTAACCTCCGTTGACTGTAGGCCCGATCTGCTCAACCTCTCCTTATAAGCTAACCTTTCACCCCAGTGTCACGACCCCCTGGGCTAGTGCGCGGTCAATTCCTGCCCCACTCAACCCCAAGTCGCCACACAAGTGAAATTAGATGTTATTTTTAAAACCCCAGGGGCAGCACGGTGGCGCAGTGGTTAGCACTGCTGCCTCAAGCCGCAGAGGACCTGGGTTCGATCCCGGCTTTGGGTCTCTGCCCGTGTGGAGTTTGCACATTCTCCCCGTGTCTGCGTGGGTCTCACCCCCACAACCCAAAGATGTGCAGGGTAGGTGATGGGTCACGCTAAATTGCCCCTTAATTGGAATTTGAAAAAAATATATTTTTTGTAAACTTTAGCATTTTAAAATACCTGAGGACCTTGGCTGAGCCAAATAAACTGCAGTCACCAGGCAGGCCTGTAAATTGAACACAAATAACCTTTTATTATTTAACAGTAGTATAATTAAACTGATAAACAATGCAACTGACTACCAAATACCCCTTACCCAACCTCCCCTTTCCAAATCGCCCAACTCTATACACACACTCACACACACACAAAACAAAGAGGAAAACGCTGGTGGACAGGGAAGAAATAATGATAAGATAAAAGGATAAGTGATCTCTGATGCACTAGAATGGCTCACAGTTAAAGTCTTTCAGGAGTTCAAGCTTTCGTCTTGATGCTTCTTCCATCTAGGCTCGAGAGAGAGTCGTCTCTGGCATGGCTTCCACTTCCTTTGTAGATTCAAGATCATTTCAACTATCTAGTAAAGATATGCCAGGCACTCAGTGATTTTAGAACATTAAATCAGGAGCTGGGTTCTCGGCAGCCCGACATCATAATCACGGCCAGCGCCGGGATGGAGAATCCAGTTTGACGGCGTAATCAGGACCGGCGGCGGTCTGCCGATTCTCCAGGCTCCAAAAATTGGCGTCACTGTGGAGTACGCCGCGGTCGCTGGAGGCCGCCGCCCTGCGCTTGCGCGGCCTCTGACCCGGAAGTGCGGGGGCCCGTCTCTGCAGCAAAAGCTGCGAGGTTCACTCCGGGTCCCTGCTCGCCCCCTGCAGGGCTAAGAATTTGTTTAGGTTCTTTCCAGGAATTTCAGGAGTATAACCCCACCATTTCTATGCTCGCATGGGGGCATAGTCTCATTTTTGGAGAATCCAGCCCCAGACCTTTACTTCAGCCGCAAGAGCGAGAGTTCCTTAGTCTTTCAAGGTCCAATCACTTCTGGCCAACTCTCTCAGAAGCATCATGCAGGAAGCAATGACTGACTGCTGTCAGCTTGAACACTGTCCCTGGCTAACCCACAGGTGTCCAGCCTGCCAATCGAACTGTGCCACCACGCCACCCATTGTCTACCTTCTAGGAGTAGACAATTGCAAGAATTCACAACCCTTTGAGCAAAGAGGTTTGTCTCCATGGCTTTGGAGGAATACATGGCAGGTTCACCAGGCTTTCTCCTCTAGACCTCATGTCCAAGAGGGCTTCCATTGGTGCATGATTATGTTTGGCAAGTATTGCAGTAGTTTGCCAATGCCTTCCGCCCTATGGCCGACCGGGAAACTCTCCCACTCCCACCACTTCCCAGCAGGTGTATTGGAAGAATCGAAAGGCTGATAATCAACCTGATAGTCAGTCCTTCTGTCGCCATCATGTCCTGAAGTGGAACTTGAACCTGAAAAGTCACGTTGCAGAGGTAGGGAGACTGCCACTGCTCCACAGGATCTCTAACCAGGCTTAGAGGTTTGAACTATTAAATCAGGTTCCATAGAATAGGCGTGTATTCCCTTGAATATAAGAGACTGGGGACTCATCTGATCGAGATATTTAAAATGCTAAAAGGATTCGATAGGATAGATACAAATAACTTATTTTCTCTCATCAAAGAATCAAGAATAAATTGGAAATAATCATAAAATTTAGGAGCCAAATCTGCATACAAAATAAATCAGAAATCTGAAAATTTCTCCATTCTAAGTCTGGAGGTTAACTGGCATTTTCAAGAGTGAGGTAGATTTATGTAGGAGCAGAATGCCAAAGGATAAAGAACACAGGCGAGTGAGTGGAGATAATCCATAGAATCTCTGCAATGCCGAAAGCCATTTGGCCCATTGAGTCTGGACCGACCCTCTGAAAGAGCACCCTACCTAGGCCGATTCCCCTGCCCTATCCCCTTAACCCCACCCATTGCTCACGGCCAATCCAACTAAACTACACATCTTTGGACTGAGGGAGGAAACCGGAGCACGGGGAGGAAAGCCACGCAGACACAGGAAGAACGTGCAAATTCCACACAGTGACTCGAGGTCAGAATCGAACCCGGGTCCCTGGCGTGTGAGGCAGCAGTGCTAACCACTATGCCTCCAATCAGCATAATCGCATTGAATGGTCTCCACCTGTTCATAAATCTCTTAAAAGGGAGTGTCTCGTCACATAGACCAGGAGAGTGCAATCGCGTCTCCGATCTCTGCCCAGATAGCTGACATCAGGTGGCATCTGGTTTAATTGATGCAAAATTGTCCAGCATTTCTACCCATGATCTGCAACCACCACTCCTTCTGGTGTCAATGAGGATCAAAGGAGAGCACGTTTCACTGTGATCCCTTGTGGTTGTGTCGCCTCATTCACTTTTTTAAGCGAATGGAATAATGAACAGCAATGACATGGAGTGGCTGAGTGCACGGCAGCTGATAAAAGAAAGTTGATAAGTATGTTTGACAAAAGGGACCCAGCCCCTATAAAAGAAAAAAAAGATTTCAAATGCAAGCCCGTGACTTTTAAAAGCAAATAATTGCACTGAGAATGAAGTGGGACGAAGCTCACTTGTTAAGCTTTTCCTGCTCGAAGTATTGTTTCACTTTTTCTAATAATAAATTTAGTGCACCCAACTCATTCTTTCCAATTAAGGGGCAATTTAGCGTGGCCAACCCACCTAGCCTGCACATCTATGGGTTGTGGGGGTGAGACCCACGCAGACACGGGGAGAATGTGCAAACTCCACACGGACAGTGACCCAGAGCCGGGATCGAACCTGGGACCTCGGCGCCGTGAGGCAGCAGGGCTAACCCACTGCGCCGCGCCAGTATTGTTTCACTTGACCAGGATTTAGATTGCTCCTCGCAGTGTCGCCCCGCGAGACTTGGTACCTGTACACCTCGGCGAAGCTCTTCGGGAAAACAAAGTCATTCCCAAGATGTGGCCAGCGTTGGGTAAGCCAGCTTATTTGCCTGTCCCTCGTTGCCCTTTGAGAAGGCGATGGTGGCCGACGTCTTGAGTTGCTTCAATCTTTTTGGTGAAGACACTTTCACACTGCTGTTAGCCAGAGAGTTCCAGGATGTTCACCCAGCAACAAGAAATGACTGGTGACATGTGTCCAAGTTGGGGTGGTGAATGGGTGGGAGGGGAATGTGGAAGTAACCGGGGCTGCAGATCTTTAGTTCTAAGGTTATGGAGATCACAGGCTTGAGAAGTGGGTTTATTTCTATATCAAAGGGGGGAATCATAGAGGCATAGAATTTACAGTGCAGAAGGAGGCCATTCAGCCCATCGAGTCTGCACCGACCCTGCTTAAACTCACACCTTATACCCGTAACCCAATCTAACCTTTTGGACACTAAGGGGCAATTTGGCGTGGCCAATCCACCTAACCTGCACCTCTTTGGACAGTGGGAGGTAACCGGAGCATCCGGAGGAAACCCGCGCAGACACGGGGAGAGCGTGCAGACTCCGCACAGACAGTCACCCGAGGCCGGAATCGAACCTGGAACCCTGGAGCTGTGAGGCTGCAGCGCTAACCACTGTGCCACCCTGCTGCACACAAATGAAGGTAACTTGGTGAAACAGTTGGGGAGATGGTGGAGTAGTGGTAAAGTCACTGATACGGCGACCCAGGCTGGTGTTCAAGGCTGCAGGTTCCAATCCAACTGTGGCATCTGGCAGAATTTACAATTCAATAAATTTGGGAATTAAAAGCTGGCTTTGGAAATAGTGACCACATGATTGTGCTTGAAAACCCACCTGGTTCACCAGTGTCTCTTTGGGGGAAGGAAATCTGCCACCCTTACCTGGTCTGGCCTACCTGTGACTCCAGACCCACAGCAACAGGCTGACTCTTAGTTGCCCTCTGAAACGGCCCAGCAAGTCACTCAGTTCAAGGGCAATTAGGGATGGATAATGCTGTAGGCTAGGCGATGGACGAGATAGGGCTGAAACACTAGAGATGTTGTTTGAACCAAAGAAAGCTACATACACTGGACAGCACAACTGCACAGGTCTTGTTCCCATAACTCCAGGCTAACTCTGGCCAAGGCCCCATGGCCAGGATCGCGTCTAAAACGCCTGATCGGGTTATGTTTGCACATTGCATCCCCATAGGCTCCTGGCCCGTCACAGGATCCGTGAAGTATCTCCCCCTTAAAGGGGCAACAACAACTGGCCAAGCCAGAGACGCCCACACGCAATGAAAGAATAAATAAATTTGAAAAACGAGCCAATAACACCAGAATGGAAATCCAAGAGTTAAACGACCCGGGTTTATTTTTACGTCAGAGAAAGCTGTGATTTTTGACATTCAATTTAGGGAATTTTCCGGGCGTTTGGAGCCGACAATAAATATGGCCGATTGCATTTTTATTTTACCCAAAAATGAAGTGAAACTTCCTCAATTTTATTGGAGACTGCTTTCCATTTGACACTCGGAAATGAATAACTGCTTATTTCGGTTAAAACTTCCTTTTAACATTATTAGAAAAGATGTTTTAGAGTCACAGAATTGTGTATTGTGGAAGGAAGCCATTCGGCCCATCAAATCAGCCTCGCCCCGGCTCTTTCAAAGAGTTATCCAACCAGCCCAACTCTCCCCATGGCCCTGCAAAAATGTCTTTAAGAATCTAACTAATTCCCTCTGAAAGTTACCATTGAATCCGCTTGTGCTGCCCTTTCGGGCAGCGCACTCCAGATCACAGCAATTCTCTCTGTGAAAACGGCCACCAGGTCGGGCCACAGGTAGACCAAATATTTCTCAATCGGGCAGTTCTGAATCTCGCTCAATTCGAGTTCAAACTTCTTCCTGAAATGGGCCCGAAAGCAAGCATTGGACCACCGATTAGCATGTTCAAGTGGTCATACATCAATTTTAAGCGGACAAGGCAGCCCCGCTAGTTCGACACCGCAACCACCATCTTCAACCTTCACTCCCTCCGTCGCCGACACACAGTGGCAGCCATGTTTACCATCTCCAAGAAGCACTGCAGTAACTCACCCAGGCTCCTTCGACAGCACCTTCCAAACCCGCGACCTTTACCATCCAGAAGGACGAAGGCTGCACGTAACACAGTGGTTGGCCCTGTTGCTTCACAGCGCCAGGATCCCAGGTTCGATTCCCGGTTTGGGCGACTGTCTGTGCGGAGTCTGCACGTTCTCCCCGTGACTGCGTGGGTTTCCTCCGGGTGCTCCGGTTTCCTCCCACAAGTCCTGAAAGACGTGCTTGTTAGGTAATTTGGACATTCTGAATTCTCCCTCTGTGTACCCGAACAGGCGCCGGAGTGTGGTGACTGGGGGCTTTTCAAAGTAACTTCATTGCAGTGTTAATGTAAGCCTACTTGTGACAATAAAGATAATTTAAAAAAAACTTAAAGATACCTGGGAACCCCACTGTGGTAATACCAGGTATTGCAGTACCTGAGAGGTGAATGACCGTTGGCTAGACCCAGGAGTCTACCATTGGGTAATGTATATAGCTCCGCCCTGCAAGGCGGGGTACAAGAACCAATGCCGTCCCAGCAGCCTTCACTTCTGTAATATCGCTGCTGGGTACAGTTCTATCTGATTGAAGCTGAATCGATATGACTCCTCGTGGTCTCAAGAGTATTGATTGTGCATCACCCACCACCTGGAGGTTCTCCTCCAAGTCATTCACCGCCCTGACTTGGAAATATATCGGCCGTTCCTTCACTGTCGCTGGGGCAAAATCCTGGGACGCTCTCCCTAACAGCACTGGGTGCGTACCTACACCACATGGTCAGCAGCGGTTCAAGAAGGTGGCGCACCACCACCTTCTCAAGGGGTAATTAGGGATGGGCAATAAAAATATTGGCGTAACCAGTGGGGCCAAATCCCAAGAAAGAATTTATAAACATTGGCACCAATAATTGCAAACAATCACCAATATAGCGGGGGGAGATGGTCCCAGTGCCATGCAACCACGTTAGAGCCGGAATGTTCCAGCCGCTGGCTGGCGGTGGGATTCCCTGGTCCTGCCGGCAGTGCACCAACTCCCGCGGGTTTCCTGGGCATGTGGGGGAGGGGCTTCAATGGGAATTCCCATTGACCGTGGCGGGAGTTACCACTCAGCCGGGACTGACACAAGACGGAGGTTGCGCAGACGCTGCCTGAGGTAAAACCATGGCGGGAGATGGGAATTTCGTCTGGCTGAAGCTTGCTGATATTGAGAGTTCCCCAGTGTGGGTTTACCTGCGTCCATCGCCTGGCACAACACACCAGAATTCCAGTGTGCAATGCTTGAACTATAAAGGAACAATCATGAATATTATTCTTGGAACGAACCAAGAACCTTTTTTCTCTGAAAAAGCTGCCTGCCCAGCTCACACGAGGATTTATCACTCGACACGGTCCAGTGCAAGTGGTTTTGCTTCAACGGCAGTCCAGGGGACAGAGTCAACAAGCAGTAAATTCCAACTCCTTGTTGTTTCATTGCTTTTATCTCCTCGCGTGGGGGTGGCGATCGGTTTGGGTACTCTCTGTCTGTCTGTCCGTCTGCAAAGGAGCACTGGCATGCCACAGTTGAAAGTTTGGAAATGCATCGGTGGTGGTTCAGTAAAACTGCCTGGCAGGGTGTGGTGCCAGCTCCCGAAAAGAGCCAGGGGGCAATGGCACAGTTGCATGATCATCTGCAGAGATGGTCTACTCGTGGACCCTAGTCGCACCACAGATGAGGGGGGGGGCACAGGGAGTCTCCATCTGAGTGTTGGAATGCAGGGGGCTAACTTGGGGGAAATGCTCCCAGTTTCTGAATCAAAAGGTTATCCCTCGCCCCAGAGGTTTGAGCGCAGTATTGAAGTCGATACGTCACTACGGTACAGAGAGAGTGCTGCACAGTCACAGGCGCTGCCTTTCACAGGAGAGATTTGCTACGGTGCCTGGACCAGACCCCAAATTTACATTCGGAAAATTTTCGATTTGTATACTGTGAGGATTCATCCCCAGGAGTGAATCCACGGATAAATAGGGATCTCTTGCATTACATAGAATATAGAACTGTAAAGCACAGTACAGGCCCTTCGGCCCACGATGTTGTGCCGAACTAGCCTGAAACAAAGATCAAATCAACCTACTCCCAATCATTCTAGTGCACTCCACATGCCTATCCAATAACCGCTTGAAAGTTCCTAAAGTGTCCGACTCCTCTACCATAGCTGGGAGTGCGTTCCACGCCCCAACCACTCTCTCAGTAAAGAACCTACCTCTGACATCCCTCCTATATCTTCCACCCTGAACCTTATAGTTATGCCCCCTTGTAACAGCTACATCCACCCGAGGAAAAAGTCGCTGAATGTCCACTCTATCTATCCATCTCATCATCTTATACACCTCAATTAAGTCACCTCTCATCCTCCTTTGCTCCAATGAGAAAAGCCCTAGCTCCCTCAACCTTTCCTCATAAGGCCTACCCTCCAATCCAGGCAGCATCCTGGTAAATCTCCTTCGCACCTTTTCCAATGCTTCCACATCCTTCCTATAATGAGGTGACCAGAACTGCACACAATACTCCAAATGTGGTCTGACGGCTCTTAAACTCAATCCCCCTGTTAATAAATGCTAACACACTATAGGCTTTCTTCACGGCTCTATCCACTTGGGTGGCAACTTTGAGAGATCTGTGGACATGAACTCTGAGATCTGTCTGCTCCTCCACATTCTTCAGAACCTTGCGTTAACCCTGTAATCCGCATTCAAATGTTTCCTACCAAAATGAATCACCTCACACTTATCAGGGTTAAACTCCATCTGCCTCTTTTCAGCCCAGCTCTGCATCCTATCAATGTCTCTTTGCAGCCTACAACAGCCCTCCACCTCATCCACTACTCCACCAATCTTGGTGACATCAGCAAATTTACTAACCCAACCGTCAACTCAATCATCCAAGTCATTGATAAAAATCACAGATAGCAGAGGACCCAGCACTGATCCCTGTGGTACACCGCTGGTGACTGGACTCCAGGATGAAAATTTACCATCTACCATCACCCTCTGTCTTCTATGTGATAGCCAGTTACTGATCCAATCGGCCAAATTTCCATCTATGCCATGCCTCCTTACTTTCTGCATGAGCCGACCATGGGCATCTTATCAAACGCCTAACTAAAATCCATGTATACAACATCAACTGCTCTACCTTCATCTATGTACTTAGTTACCTCCTCAAAGAATACAATCAAACTTGTGAGGCAAGACTTACCCCTCACAAATCCGTGCTGGCTATCCCTGATTAAGCTGTATCTTTCCAAATGATCATAAATCCTATCCCTCAGGACCCTTTCCAATAATTTACCTATGACCGAAGTGAGACTAACCAGCTTATAATTCCCAGGGTTATACCTATTCCCTTTCTTGAACAAGGGGACAACATTCGCCTCTCTCCAGTCATCCGGCACTATTCATGTGGACAGTGAGGACATAAAGATCAAAGCCAAAGGCTCTGCAATCTCATCGTCATTATCAAAGCTGGATTAACTCAATTAACATTCAAGGAAAAGACAGGTTTTGTTCCCCGAAAGGACACTTGTGAACCAGATGGGCTTTTACTACAATGGTTGTCATTAGATTGCAGATCTTTCGAGAATTCAAATTTTGACATCTGCTGTGGTGGGATTTGAATCCAGGTCCACTTAGAATCTCTGGATTATTAGTCCAGTGACGCTACCACTACACCAGCATATCCCTCTCTTGAACCACCTCTCTTGTCCTCTACGTCTTGATGCTCAGAGTTGTGCGAAGCTTCTCACTTCCTATAGGGTGTCCATTTTGCTTTTTATATAATATCAATGTTTGTTGCCTCAACTGCTCCCTCTGGGAATGTATTACGCGTGTCGTTTGTTTTGCCTGATGAAAGGATTTCAGGGTTTACCCGTTTACCTCATTATTTACTCATTTGAACATATCTCTCTGACTTGTGGACCCACAATTTAATTTGAAATAATGTTAACCTGTTCTAAGTATTTGCTTTGAAAGGTTAAAAAGTCGCAAGCGTCAAAAGTTAATACTTACCAGACAGTGACCTGGTTACCTGCGGTCGCAGTAGCACACCCTGAAGAAAGGTAAGGGGGAATATTAAAGACGCAGGAGGCCCACGAAAGACATAGGCGACATTGCAAGGAATGAATTCCATGATTTGGTCTCAATACTCAAAGGGGCCACACGATGGCGCAGTGGTTATCACGGCTGCCTCACAGCGCCAGGGGCCCGGGTTCAATTCCCGCCTTGGGTGACGGTGTGCGTGGAGTTTGCACGTTCTCCCCGTGTCTGCGTGGGTTTCCTCCGGGTGCTCCGGTTTCCTCCCACAGTCCAAAGATTAGGGGGATTGCCCATGATAAATTGCCTCTTAGTGTCCAAAAGGTTAGGTGGGTGGAGGCGTGGGCCTAAGTAGGGTGCTCTTTTGGAGGGTGGGTGTAGACTCGATGGGCCGAATGGCCTTCCTCTGCACTATAGAGATTCTATGATTCTATAATATCATGCCCTCGATGTATGTACTTTCATTTTCGAATGAATGGACAGAAGGCAGTGGCATTGTGGTCTTGGCAGTGGCATTGTGGTCTTGTCACTGGTCTAGTAACCCAGGTACCCAAGGTAACGTTCCGGGGACCCGCGTTCAAATACCACCACAGCAGATGGTGAAATTCAAAATCAATTTTTTTAAAACTGGGATTAAAAATCTGATGATGGCTGAAAAGTCGCAACAGATCCTGGAATGCACTGCCTGGGAGTGTGGTGGAGGCAGGTTCAATCGGGGCGTTCAAGAGGGAGTTCGATGACTGGTTGAATAGAAACAATATGCCGGGGTTTGGGGAATGGTACTAAGCCATAATGCTTGCATACACGATGGGGTGGCGCAGTGGTTCGCACTGCTATTTAAAAATAAATTTAGAGTACCCAATTATTTTTCCACTTAAGGGGCAATTAGCGCGGCCAATCCACCTAACCGGCACATCTTTGGGTTGTGGGGGTGAAACCCACGCAGACACGGGGAGAATGTGCAAACTCCACACGGACAGTGATCCAGGGCCGGGATTCGAACCCGGATCCCCAGCGCCGCTGTTCCAGTGCTAACCACTGCGCCAGATGCCACCCGTGGTTCGCACCGCTGCCTGCCGCATGGTGCCGAGAACTCGGGTCACTGTCTGTGTGGAGTTTGCACATTCTCCCCTTGTCTGCGTGGGTTTCACCCCCCACAACCCAAAGATGTGCAGGGTAGGTGGATTGGCCACGCTAAATTGCCCCTTAATTGGGAAAAAAAAATTGGGTACTCTAAATTTATTAACAAAAATTATGAACCAAATGGTCTCCATCTGCACTGTAACAGGGGCTGGTTTAGCACACTGGGCTAAATCGCTGGCTTTTAAAGCAGAACAAGGCAGGCCAGCAGCACGGTTCAATTCCCGTACCAGCCCCCCCGAACAGGCGCCGGAATGTGGCGACTAGGGGCTTTTCACAGTAACTTCATTTGAAGCCTACTCATGCCAATGAGCGATTTTCATTTTCAACATATTCTAAGACTTATTCCATTCATTAATTTTTGCCCCTTTTAAGTTACTTCTCAGGTATCCGGTATTTCTGAACCCCCAAAATCCTGTGGACGTTGCTGCCACGCGGAATAGGTGAGGTGAATAACATAGATATATATCAGAGGAAGCTAGATACGCTTTTGAGGGGGAACGGTACGACGATGGGTTGACGGTGCATCGTAGGATGATCCACAGGCTCATGTGGAAGGTAAACACCAACAGAGAGCTGTTGGGTTGAATGGCCAGTCCAATGCTGTAAATTCACTGCGATGCTCTCTACTGCGGAATATCATCACTCTCCAGTCCTTGCGTCCGCAGCCCCCCTCTCCCCCCCCGGTACAGCAGCATCCATATTTGCGCATTTTCTGTGTGCAGTGCTGGATCCAGAGGAACGTTGCTTCTCCTGGTCTTCTGCAAGATAGAGCACACAACACTTTTTAAAAAATTTGTTCATGGGTTGTGGTTGTCACTGGCTGGGCCAGCATTTAACACCCATCCCAAATTCCCCTTGAACTGAGTGGTTTGCTGGGCCATTTCAGAGGGCCATTAAGAGTCAACCGCATCGCTGTGGGCCTGGAGTCACACGTAGGCCAGACCGGGTAAGGATGGCAGATTTCCTTCCCTGAAGGGACATGAGTGAACCAGATGGGTTTTTCTGACAATTGATAACGATCATCTGACTTTCCCTCTTGACTTTGGAACTCTCTGCCTCAGAAGGTAGTGGAGGCCGGGGGTCACTGAATATTGTTGAGGCGGGGTTGAGAGACTCTCGTTGGGCAAGGGAATCAAAGGTCATTGGGGGGGTCGATGGGGAGTGTGGAACTCAACACAAACAGATCAGCCTTGATCTTGTTGAACGGTGGAGCAGGCTCGACAGACCGAATGGCCTACTGCTGCTCCTATTTTGTGCTCCTAAGTTTATTCCCTCTCCTCCGTGTCTCCTGCCCTGCCAGTCCAGTTTAAATTACCTTCCAATGTGACCACAGTGTTCCTCACGGAATCCCTTTCCCCTGTTTGGTTTAAGTGCTCCTCCCATCTCTCGTGTCCCAGCACCATTTTATCATGGGAGGACACACCATTACCGAAGAGACTTGGTGTCCCGTTGTGCTATTGGATCCCCATTTATCTGCACAATGTTTCTGATGATTTCTTCTCCTTTCTAACCTTATCTCAGTTCTTTCCATTTGTTTTACCTTGTCTCTCAGAAAGGCCACATTGTATAGCGTGACTCCAGCGATTTTGGTGGGTTTACCATATTACTGCTGTCATGTGAGAGTATCTTTAAGATACGGGTGTTTATCAGTGATGTCAGAGTGTTGGAGCTGAAGCCAGACAGAGCAGGTGTACTGTTGATCTCTCTGCCATGAAAAGACTATCTCTTGATCATTTGGTGAATTCAGAATATAAATGTTCTCAGTAGTGAATGTAAACCTGATGTGCTTCTGTTAAAATTGTTTCTTTTGTTTTCTGGATGTTGTTTGGGAATTTATTAAGGATTACTTAGTGTTGTATTCTTTGGGGGTTGTAGTTGAATTAATGGTTGCTAAGATGTTCACTGTATGTTTTAAAAAGGTTAACTTGAGTTCAACAAATAAACATTGTTTTGCTTTAAAAAATACTTTTCCATTTCTGCTGTCCCACACCTGTAGAGTGGGCTGTGTGCTCCCCATTCCACAATCTATTATAGGTTGTGGGTCAGGTGAACTCCATGATACACTTTGGGGTTCTCTAAACCCTGGCCCATAACACTGCAGAGGGCTTTTCCCAATCATCCATTCGACTGCTCTGGATGTAGTCCACCTACTCAAAACTCTGATTTCATAGAATCCCTACAGTGCAGAAGGAGGGTATTTGGCCCATCAAGTCTGAACCAACCCTCCGAAAGAGCACCTTACCCAGGGTCAGGCCCCACCCCATCCCCATAACCCAGTAACCCCACCTAACCTTTTGGACACCAAGGGACAACTTAGCATGGCCAATCCACCTAACCTGCACATTTCTGGACTGTGGGAGGAAACTGGATCCATAAGATCCTTGGGCGGGATTCTCCGATCCCCCGCTGTGCCGGAGAATCGCCGGGGGGGGGGGGCAGCGTGACTCCCGCCCCGCTGCTCCGACGCCGGCGGCCGAATTCTCCGGCGCCGGTTTTTTGGCGTGGGCGGGGATCACGTCACGCCGGTCGGGGGCCATTGGCAGCGGCGCCAACCACTCTTTGGCGCCGTTACGGCCTGCCCGCCGGTTGGGGGAGAATCCCGGCCCATAAGTATAAAATAGACACTAATGAATCCTATTAGGGATTCAGGAGACATGATATTGGTTAAAATGTGGAACTTGCTACCAGAAGGAGTTAATAAGATGATGGCTTCGGCCATGATGATCAATGTGTTAAACGTCTCCTGGTGGGGCTCTGGTGTGGCATTCTCTGCCATGGTTGTTGCCGAAGGAGACAATTCTCCCGCCTTCTCTTTTCTCTGGAACCTCATCTCAACCAGCCGAGCTTTACATTTCTGTCCCGTCTTCCAACGCCCTACCAACGAGTCACCTACACAGGCCTCAGCCATCGGCGCCCATCTCCTCGTTGTCAATGGCAGTAGCTGCCCTCCTGCTAGCAGCTGCCCTCCCAGCAGAGGTATGGAATCTAGAAGGCCGTGACTCAGTGACCAGGTCACTGTGCAGAAGGTCTTTGGGTATACAGCCATCACCCACCTGATGAATGTATGTTGAGTGTATGCTGACAAGATTAGCGCGCTCCAGAACCTCTGAGTTGGTGACTTTGACCTGTCAATCGATGTTGAGGATACGCCTGAGACAGTGGATGGTGGAAACAGTTCAGCTTTTTCTCCTGCCGAGATTATGTTGTCCAGGTTTCTCCACTGTAGAGGAGTGTACTGAGGAAACAGCTTGGGAGGTGTTTTCAGTCAGGTTGGTTATTCGGCACACTCTTACTCAGACTGCACATAACTGCTGCATTTGGGTGTGTTGATTTCCGTATCGTGACAGATTGGTAGTAATTTTGGAGCCCAGATATGTGAAACTGTCGGAACGTAGGAACAGGAGTAGGCCATTCAGCCCCTCGAGCCTGCCCCGCCATTCAATTAGATCATGGCTGATCTGTGGCCGAATCCCATATACCTGCCCTTGACCCATATCCCTTGACACCTTTGCTTGACCAAAGATTTAAAATTAACAACCGTTCTAGCTTCAAATGCAAACGTCATCTTTGTGACTGTGGTTGAACTGGATCCTTGTCCTCAGTCAACTGGTCACCTTTTAGTCGGGGTTGTGACTCGATGAGCAAAAATGGAATCAGGACTGATTTAGCCCCTCACCGGACTGTGAGCACCAAGGAAAATTGTAGTCACCGTGCCGAAAATAAGTTAATTCGGTGCAGTCAACTGAGCAAAGATGGTATTTTTCTTGACTTGTGGCAGGCCATGGCGTTCCCCCTTCGAACATTTCAGCAATGGTGAATCATTGGAGTTTAAAAGATGGTGCAGTGATCTGGTTGGAACATTCTGAGGGGGCTTAAGGGGGTTGGATGCTGACAGGATGTTTCACCTCGTGGGGGAATCTAGAACGGGGGGTGGGGGGGGGCACGGTTTCAGATTTAGGGAACACCCAGTTTCAACGTAGAGAAGGAGGAATTCCATCTCTGAGACGGATGTGAACCTTTCAAATGTTCTATCCCAGGGAGCAGTGGAGGCTGGGCCTTTCGATGTAAGCAAGGCTGAATTAGACAGGGCTCTATTCAGGGAGTCCAGGGTTGTAGGAATCAGGCAGAAAGGTAGCGTCAAGGCCACTGTTGGATCAACCAAGATCTTATTGACTGGCTGGGCAAGCTCGATGGGCCGATTGGCCTACATAGCGTATGTTGCTGTTTTTTGGGGGAAGGATGTTCCTTGCTTCCCTTCCGTAAGAAGACTGGATGGGGTTGAGGACTCTGGGTCTATACTCGTTGGAGTTCAGATGGATGAGGGAGAGCTCATTGAAATTTATAGAATATCGAGAGGCCCAGATAGAGTGAACGGGTTAGGTGGATTGGCCACGCTAAATTGCCCCTTAGTGTCCAAAAGCTGTGCCAGGTTAGGTGGGGTTATGGGGTTTCAGGGGTAGGGCAGGGTGTGTGGGTCTAGATAGGGTGCTCTTTCTGAGGGTCGGTGCAGACTCGATGGGCTGAATGGGCTCCTTCTGCACTGCAGCGATTCTATGGATTCATTGCATCCGCAAACCATGGAAATTGCCTTGCCAACCTGCAGTTGAGCCAGAATCTTATGGACTCTAGATTGTCAGAGATTGGACGTATGACTGGAGATGCTTATCGGGAGCATGTGGGAGTCACATGACCTAGGAGCGGGAGTCGGCAATTTAGCCTCCTGAGCCTAACACCTTCCATGTGGTCTTGGCTGATCCCATCCTGGCCTTAACTCCACCGTCCTGCCCGTTCTCCATAACCCTTCAACCCATTACCAATCAAAAATCTGTTTAATTCCTTAAATTTACTCACTGTCCCAGCATCCACTGCTCACTCGGGTAGCAAATTCAATCTTCGGGTCCAGTTCTCTAAAACGGGAGCGTGTCCTGTCTTTCCGATCCCCACCCTCGACTCTACTGTGCTGCGATAGAGCTCTCGGAGGGGTGCATTTCTGATAGAGCTGGGTTTATAATACCCAACAAGAAATAGGGAGTGCCGTCGAGTCAGAGGGAAGGGTTTGAGTGGAGCGCCGATCCGATGACGATTGCCCTTCCTTGGAAAGTGCAGGCTATGTTTCGATTTGACCACATAGAAGTTGCATTTTTATAGCGTTTTTGACAACCTCAGAATACCGAGCATTTATAGTTGACCAAATGCTTTTGAAATATAGTCACAATTGTAATGTGGAAATCCAGCAGCCAATTCACACACAGGAAGGAGGATAAATATTGGCCTGGAGAACACCCCTGCACCTTCTTTGAAATAGCACCATGTGATTGTTTTTTTTAGGGATGCAGTGCTTTGGTTGTGTTGTCACCGAACTAGTAATCCTGAGACCCAGAGTAATGTTCTGGGGACGCAGGTTCAAATCCCACCATGGCAGATGGCGAAATTGAATTGCATTCAATAAAAGTTCGGCTCAGTGGGCTGGACAGCTGGGGCGAAATTCTCCGGTATCGGGGCGATGTCCGCCGACCGGCACCAAAAACGGCGCAAATCAGTCCGGCATCGCGCCGCCCCAAAGGTGCGGAATCCTCCGCATCTTGGGGGGCCGAGCCCTAACCTTGAGGGGCTAGGCCCGCGCCGGACTGATTTCCGCCCCGCCAGCAGGTGTAAAAGGCCTTTGGTGCCCCGGCAGCTGGCGCGGAAATGACATTGCCGGGTGGCGCATGCGCGGGAGCGTTAGTGGCCGCTCACGCCATCACCGCGCATGCGCAGTGAAGAGGTTCTCTTCCACCTCCGCCATGGTGGAGACCATGGTGAAGGCGGAAGGAAAAGAGTGCCCCCACGGCACAGGCCCGCCCGCGGATCGGTGGGCCCCGATCGCGGGCCAGGCCACCGTGGGGGCACCCCCCGGGGCCAGATTGCCCTGCGCCCACCCCCAGAATCCCGGAGCCCGCCCGCGCCGCCTTGTCCCGCCGATAAGAGAGGTGGTTTAATCCACGCCGGCGGGACAGGCATTCTAGCAGCGGGACTTCGGCCCATCCGGGCCGGAGAATCGCGGGTGGGGGCCCGCTAACCGGCGCGACGCGATTCCTGCCCCTGCCAAATCTCCGGTGCCGGAGAATTCGGCAACCGGCGGGGGCGGGATTCACGCCAGACCCCGGCGATTCTCCGACCCAGCGGGGGGTCGGAGAATCTCGCCCCTGGTTTGTAATGCAGGACAAGGCCAGCAGCGCGGGTTCAATTCCCGGTCCGGCTGAGAATTCTGAATTCTCTCTCAGTGTACCCGAACAGGTGCTGGAATGTGGCGACTAGGGGCTTTTCACAGTAACTTCATTACTTGAGACACTAAAGATTATTATTATATTATTGAAACATCGGGAGTTAAAAAGTCTAATATGACCATGAAACCATTGTCGAGTGTCGTAAAAACCCTTCTGGTTCACTAATGTCCTTTTGGGAAGGAAATCTGCCGTCCTTACCCGGTCTGGCCTACATGTGACTCCAGACCCACAGCCATGTGGTTGACTCTTAAATACCCTCTGCAATGACTTAACGAGCCACTCAGTTCGAGGGCAATTAGGGAAGGGCAGTAAATACTGGCCAGTCAGCAACACCCACATCTCCTGAATGAATTTTAGTATAAACATCCGCCTGGCAGTTTAAGGGAGCGGGAAAGAGAGCTGAACAATACAGAAGTCATCAAATACCTTTGTATTGTGAGATTGCATTCAGTATGATAAAGATTTACACGTGCTTTAAAGGAGGCTATTAGTATTCCATTGGGAAATGATGAGCAGAGATTGTCAGGTTAATGCCATTTAAAAAGAATCCAAGGCGTTTTGTAAGAATTATATCGAGTTTGGAGTGAAAATGTCAAGGTTTCAGCTATTATTTATCTGTCAAAATTGATTTAACACCAATATAAATGTTGTTACGCTGAGGAATGCATTGACTGAAAGGTTGGTGGAAACAGGTTAATTCGCAATTTTTGAAAGGGAATTGTAGATCGACTTGCAGGGGACGTATTCGCAGGGCTCTGGGGGAACGGACAGAGGAGTGGGAATAATTAAATAGCTCTTTCAGAGAGCTAGTACAGATGCAATGGACTGAATGGCCTACACCTGCCCAGGCAGATTCTATGACTCTCTGGGCTGGATATTCCAGCTGACCAGCGAGCACATGGAAACCGGTGCAGAAGTCGGCAATTCAGTCCTTCGGACCTTCTCCCCCATTCAATCAGATCATGGCTGATCTCTCCCGGGTCTCAAATATAACTCCCCACCTGTTACCCAAATCCCTTAAACCCATTTTTAAAAATCAGAAATATACCAATCTCCTGCTTGAAAACATTTAATGACTCAGATTCCACCGCACTATGGAGCAGCGAGTTCCACAAATTCACCACCATCTGCGAGAAGTAGTTCCTCCTCATCCCAGTTCTAAACCTACCGTCTCGCAACCGATATCTGTGATCTCTCCTTCTAATAATAGTAATAATAACCGCTTATTGTCACAAGTATGAAGTTACTGTGAAAAGCCCTTCGTCACCACATTCCGGCGCCTGTTCAGGTAAGCTGGTACGGGAATTGAACCAGCATCACAAACCAGCTGTCTAGCCCATTGAGCTAAACCTAGATTGTCCCACAAGGGGGAACATTTGGTCTACGTTTGCTTTATCAATCCCATTTAGTACTTTATATACCTCTTTCAGATTCCCTCTCATCCTTCTAAACACCAGCGAGTATAAACCCAAACTGTTTAATCTCTCCTCATACATCAACCCTTTCATCCCCGGAATCAACCTGGTGACCCTCCTCTGAACTGTCTCCAATGTCCCCACATCCTTCCTCAAATAAGGAGACCGAAACTGGACACAGTACTCCAGATGTGGTCTTACCAGCACCTTATACAATTGCAACAACACTTCTCTACTTTTATACTCCAGTCCTTTTACGATCAAGGCTAACATTCCATTTGCCGTTTTAATTACATGCTGTACTGCATACCGACTTTCTGAGATTCATGAACAAAGATACCCAGATCCCTCTGCGCAGACGCATCTTGAATCGGCCTTCCATTTAGATAATAACCTGCCTTTCTATTTTTTTTTAACTAAAATGGATAACCTCACACGGTTTAAGGCAGGCGGAGTTGGGGCACATAAAATAGGAGGGGTGGCAAACTAACCATCTTCCCTTCCACCCCTGAATTCCCCCCTCCCTCCCCAATAGAATTGATAAGTTTAGAGCAACTCATCTGACATTGTCCATTAAGACATATAAGTAGCCTTGTTTTTAATAATTTGTTGGTATTCTGTGCTAAGAACATCACAAACACTTGTTAATTTTTTGAAGGTCACAGTGGATATCCTACTGGTAAGTATATAGATATTTAACTGACTTTAATTTTTTTAACCTTCTTTAATTTCAGGGGGTATGGGTGATGTTGGCAAAGGCCAACATTTGTTCCTCATCCCCAATTGCCACTGGACTGCTCAGCCCTATCAGGGGGCAGCTAAGATTCAACCACATTGCCATGGGTCTGGAGTCACATGTAAGCCAGATTAGGTAAGGATGGCAGATAGCGGTGAACCAGATGGGTTTTTACAAAATTCAGTTATAGCTCTCTGCCATGGTCACAAGTCGCCATTACTAAATCTGGCCTTTACATTCCAAATGTGTTCAGTGAATTTTAATTCCATCAGCTGATGTGGTGGAATTTGAACCTATGTCCTAAGACCATGAACTATCAACATCCTATTGACCATAAACTAAACTGGACTAGCCATATAAATACTGTGGCTACGGGAGCAGATCAGAGGCTGGGAATCCTGTGGTGAGTAACTCACCTCCTGACCCCCCAAAGCCTTTCCACCACCTGCAAGGCACCAAGCCAGGAGTGTGATGGAATACTCTCCACTTGCCTGGTTGAGTGCACAACACTCAAGAAACTCGACACCATCCAGGACAAAGCAGCCCTGCTTGATTAGCACCCCATCCGCAAATATTCACTCCCTCCCCCACCGACACACAGTGGCAGCCGTGTGTACCATCGACAAGATGCGCCGCACGAACTCACTAAGGCTCCTTAGGCAGCACCTTCCAAACCCAAGGCCGCTACAATCTAGAAGGACAAGGGCAGCAGATACCTGGGAGCCCCACCACCTGGAGGTTCCCCTCCAAGTTAATCACCACCCTGATTTGGAAACTCTCGTCTGTTCGTTCACTGCAACTGTGTAAAAGTCCTGGAACCCCCTCCCTAACAGCACTGTGGGTGTACCTACGGCACGGTGACTGCAGTGGTTCAAGAAGGCATCTCACCACCACGTTCTCTTGATCTTCAGTCAAATGTTCTACCACTGAGCTATGCCCGCACCACCACCACTTTCTCAAGGGCAATTAGGGATGAGTAATAAATGCTGGCCTAACCATCATTTGCCACATTCCGTAAATGAAAAAACAAGGACTAGACCAGGAATATTAGATAGGACACATGATCGGCGCAGGCTCAGAGGGCCAAAGGGCCTGTTCCTGAGCTGGATTGTTCTTTGTATTACCACTCCAGCACACCCTCCCCCCTAAATGACCCCATCCCCCTGATTATGAACAAAACAAACAAGTTAATTTATCTCTAGCTTCCAAACCTATATAATTTCATTGAATCCACAAAGTCCCTACAGTGCAGAAGGAGGTCATTCAGTCCACCATTCAGTCTGCACCGACCCTCTGAAAGAGCACCTATCCTATCCCCGTCATAAGTCTTACAACACCAGGTTAAAGTCCAACAGGTTTCTTTCAAATCATTAGCTTTCGGAGCGCAGCTCCTGCCTCATTCTTACTGTGCCCACCCCAGTCCAACGCCGGCACCTCCACAATATCCCTGTAACCCCACCTAACCCGCACAGCTTTGGACTGTGGAAGGAAACCAGGGCACTCGGAGGAAACCCACGCAGACACGGGGAGAAAGTGCAAACTCCACGCAGTCACCCAAGGCCAGAATCAAACCTGGGTCCCTGGCGCCGGCAGGCAGCAGTGCCAACCACTGTGCCACAGTGTCGCCCAAATTTCGACTACCCTAACACAATGATCTGACACAATAATTGACTGTACACTATCTATAAACCTGGTTCCCTGTTTAAAGCAAAGTCTCTTGTTCCAAAATCCCTCAGGGTTTCGCTGGGGCGCTGTATTAAGATTGGAGGAAGCCTTGGATGAGCTGTGGTTGATCAGGAAATGACCTACAAGTGACTATAATTCTTACAGCAACTCCCCATGGTCCCTGGTGGTAAACGTATTTAGAAGTTCTGTTGCACACTGCACACATAGAAGGTTAGGAAGCATATGATGCACACAAAGTGTAGGTTCCATCTGTTAAGGTCCTGTACCAGACCCCAATATTTGTAAGGATGCTGGAACGAGAACCCCAAACACTTTTTCTATTTTTAAAACTATGAGGAAAGGATATTTCACCCAGGAGTGATGACTCTGACCAATTCGTATATTTGATGTTAAAACAAATTTTAATTTAAACACATAATTAACCACATTAACATCAAAGAAAAAGCTTTAGAATTTACAGTTAAACGGCCCTTAAATAAAAGGAAAAACTTGAACTTATTATCTACATCTGCCACTGATTCAAATTAAGCAACCCAATACAGTTCAAATGCCACTTATAAATAAAGTTAACAAATCAGGTTACTTGCTTATCTGTGTAGAGACTTTTGGAGAGAGTTCCTTTCGAGATGAGATCCAGTTCACTTCTGCCCAACTTGGCAAAAATGCTGTTTAGCCTTCTAACAGACTGCAAAACTACAGGCAGGCCTGGCTCCTCCAATTAATTACATCATCTGTATTCCCCTACGTTGCTTCGCCAGGAAGAAACACCACTCCCTCATAAATTATCTGCACTCCAGGAAATCTCCAGCACTCAAAGCATGATTCCTTGCTTATCTCTGTGTAGATCTTTTGGAGAGAGACCCTTTCAAGAGCAGATCCAGTACAGTTCTGCTCTGTCAGACTCATTTTCCCAACCTAACAGCATTTGGCAAAACTACAGACAGACGTGTCTCCTCCCATTAGTTACATCAGCTGTATCCCACTAAGATGTCCCTAGGCCTGCTTAGCTAGGGCTAAACACAATCCCTCAAATTATCTATACCCAGGGGGAAACATCCAAAATATATACAATGTTCCATTGGCCCTTTTTCTGTCAACAAGTAGGTGATTAGAATGAATGATTACCTCACCTTTTACAACTCCTTAATTACAGCTTTAGCACACATACTGCCTGTGTGTATTTAAAACCAGAGTTTTTAATAGCATTACTGCACCAAAATATAAAATATAATAAATACCAATCTCTACATTTTTCACAATTGATTGTAAGGGTACCCTATTTTCTCAAATAGACTTGTACTTTTAGTGACTCACAGCAATGGCACAACGTAGTCAATGTCTTAATGTGCCACGGAACCATTCTCTTTTTGTCGTATTTACACCTTTCCAGTTAATCATCACCTTATGGGTGTTTTCAGTAAAGTTGGCTTATGCTGCTGGACAGCTGATTTTACGGTTCAGGGGCAGGATTCTCCGCACGCCGGCGGCAAAACCGTGTCCGGCGCCGGGGTGGAAAATCCAGTTTTTCGCATGGAATCGGGACCAGCGGCGGTTCCTCGATTCTCCGGCCCACGAGAAACGGCAAACTCGGGGAGTACGCCACGCCACGTGTCCCCCACTTGCAGCCATTGCTGGAGGCCCGCCCCACCATTCTCCGCCCCCGACCGGCCAAAGTCCCAACGGCGTATTTCTAATATGGTCCCAGCCGTTCGGGAAACTCGCGAGGCGGCTGCTGACTCAGTCCGCGGCCGCCATGACCTGGGGCGGGCCGAGGGGGGCCTCATATGGGACTGGGCCTTTAGTGTGCAGGTGGTCCGGGTCGGGTGTGCCGCCGATTGGGGGGCACTATTTCCGCGGTTCAGGTCCGCCGTCTGAGTCCGCGATGTGCGCAGGCGTGGCCTCTGACCCGGAAGTGCGGGGGGGGGGGGCCGTATCTGCACTGGAGCTGCGAGCTGCATGACATCTGCCTGCTAGCCTCAGCAAGGCTGTGAATCTGTGGCCTTTTGACTCCAATTGTTGAGGCGTAAAAGACCACAGTTTTCACAACGCCATGGGGACATTGTCCCTGAAACGGAGAATCCAGCCCCGGTGTCCTGTTGTTCGGTGGTTTGGTTGAGATTTCAGTTCTTTTCCAGCTGTGAAGGGGCCCTGCCTCGGTTATTGCATTCTCCTCAGCCTGGCGAACCTTCAACTACTTTTTTTCACAGCACCCACATGCACAGACCAACAGACAGACGGAGCAGCCAGGCTACTAGCAAGCAGCCTTTCAACACCCAGATATGTATTCCAAGAGGACCGGAATGTTCAAGCCTGTCTGGGCCATTATGCCCCAGGTGGTGGAGGTGAGAGGACCATTATGTCCCTTTGTCCTTACTGGATTCAGATGGTTTTACAAGTACCTCACCTGGAAGCACAGGGAGGGGTTCCATTGTTCCTCTGTAAGAAGTCTTACAACACCAGGTTAAAGTCCAACGGACTTATTTGGAATCACTAGCTTTCCGAGTGTAGCTCCTTCATCAGGTGAGTGAAGAGGTAGGTTACTCAAACACACCATAAATAGATAAAGCCAATGATGCAAGATGATACTTTGAATGCAAGTCTTTAAAGACTTAATTACCTGCAAGTGTTGTAAAACTTCTTACTGTGCCCCAGTCCAATGCCGGCATCTCCATATCATTGGTCCTCAGAGAAGCACCTAGCACCCATTCCTCTCAATGGCTCGTTGTACATTCTCAGCCATCTTCAGCGTCCATTTTTAAAAATATACAATTAAGGGGCGAAATTCTCCTACCCGCCCCGCCACATTTCTGCCCCGACCCGCCGGCGGGAGTCTCCGTAACACCGGCCGGTCAATGGGGTTTCCCATTGTGGGGCAGCCCCACGCCGTCGGGAAACCCCCGGGCGCCGGCAAAACGGAGACTCCCGCCGGCGGAGAATGACGCCCCAGGTCTTTTTTAAAGCCCAATATTTTCTTTGAGAATTCCAGAGCTTTCTCCATTGTCATTACGGCTCTGAAGCCTTGAGTTCCAAAATCCAGGCTGGATCTTCAGTGCGGTACTGATGGAGTGCTACACTGTCAGAGTTGCTGGGCGGGATTCTCTGGCTTCCCGGACGCGTGCTTCCAGGCAGCGGGAGGCGGCGCGACGTTCGCTGGTGGCGAGATTCTCTATTCCCTCCGCTGTCAAAGGGATTTCCCATTGAAGCCACCCTGCGTCAACTGGGAAACCTACTGGCAGGAGTGCGTTGCTACTGGGTCCGGATAGTTTGAGTCGCTGTCCTTTAGATAGAGGGATGTGCTCTCCCTGCCCTCTGACGTAGAATACCCCTTGGCGCTATTTTGTAGATGAGTCGAGGAGCTCTCTCCAGTGCCTTGGCCAAATAGTTAACCCTCATCACTGGGACTGTTGATCTGATCATCGTCATGTTACCCTTTGTGAGAAATTGCAGTGCGTCAGTTACCTGCTGTGTTTCCTATGTTGCAACATGCTTCAAAAGTATTTCATTGGCAGTCGGGTAATTTGGGACATTCTGGAATTAGGAAAGGTGCTCTGTCTAAATGCAAATCCTTTTTCTTTCCTTTTCTCCTTATTGAGGGTGCAGGTACAAAAGGGCAAAAAAAGTCAAACAAGGTTCTGATTTTTATATCTCAGGGTGTGATCCTATAAAAGTAAAAGCAAAGGACTAATATTGAATAGACCACAATTTGA
This sequence comes from Scyliorhinus torazame, assembly GCF_047496885.1. Taxonomy (NCBI): domain Eukaryota; kingdom Metazoa; phylum Chordata; class Chondrichthyes; order Carcharhiniformes; family Scyliorhinidae; genus Scyliorhinus; species Scyliorhinus torazame. The sequence continues at coordinate 34,935,044 of NC_092734.1, read as the reverse complement.
GGATTGCATGTTCCAATGGACATTGAGCCATAATTAACAGGATGGGGTTCGTGGACCTCCTTGGCTGGGCCAGCATCTATTACCCATCCCTAACTGCCCTTGAACTGAGTGACTTTCTCGGCCATTCTAGAGAGCAGTTAAGAGCCAATTAAGAATTAAGGCTCTAGAGATATATGTAGACCAGACCAGGTAAGGACATCAGGTTTCCTTCCCGAAAAAGGATTAGTGAACCAGATGTATTTTTAAACAGCCAATGTTAGCGGTTCTCATGGTTACAATTACTGAGACTAATTTACGTTCCAGGTTTATGAATTGAATTGAAATTCCACCAGCTGCTGTGGTACGACTTGAATCCATACCCCAGGAGACTCTGGGGCTACTAGTCCAGTGTTATTACCACCACACCACCATCAAACATATTGCAATAGCAGGATTAATAGGTTGTAGTTGAGGAGAAAGGGTCAACGTTAATGTTCTTTCAGTGGGACACTGAAGATAAGGGACAATCTAACAATGATTTTCAAAATTATAGAATGACGTTGAGAGAGTTAAGTCATGAATCTTCCTGGAGACACAAGTAGGCAGTATTTGAAAGGCCTCAATTGCATCTGTCCCGGTAACAAATTTAGAGCGACATAGATAATAACCAAGTGTGAATAGTTTATGGAGGAGAAACAGATTATAGACAATTGGGAAGGTCCCCAAGAAATACATGTGTTCATGTCCAGTCAAGGTAGTTGATGGGGAAAGACAGCCGAATACACAGGAGGCATAATCAAAGCACAACAAAAGTGTAATTACCCAGACCATGAGAAGCAAGACAGACAGTTACCGTCCCGTAGTCTCAGAAAGTGGACAGACCTTCCAACCACCAAGCCTGAAGGCCACGTTTACAGCAAACAAACCTCAAAGTCTTAAAGCGAAGGCAGTGCAGAAAACCTTCGTAACAGCAGTTTAAAAATATCTCCGCTGGACCAGGAAAAAAACAGTTCCCAGATTTGAGTATCATCCCTGCGGTGTGTGGTAACTATAGCTGGGTGTTCAATTTGAGGATGTTGTCTGGGGAACAGGGGAAGCCTGACAGAGTTCAGGTATCGTAGATTTATTTTGTAACAAGAGGTACTTCTATATAAACTGTGTGTGTTTAATAATTCATACATCTTAATTGCGTGAGAGTAGAGTCGTCCTGTTTGTGTGTATTTGTCTTTTCTGTACTTTAATGATTATTCTCACTGGGGTTTCACTTGTCTCCTCACACCGAAACAAAACAAAACTATACATCTAACCACTGCCCCTTGACATCCAATGGCATTACCATCTTTGAATCCCCCACAATCAACATCCTGGAGTTACCATTGATCAGAAACTGAACTGGACGAGCCATATTAATACTGTGGCTACCAGGGCAGGTCAAAGGCTAGGAATCATGCAACGTGTAACTCACCTCCTGACTCCCCATAGCCTGTCCACCATCTACAAGGCACAAGTCAGGAGTGTGATGGAATACTCTTCACTTGCCTGGATGAGTGCAGCTCCAACAACACTCGAGAAGCTCAACACCATCCTGGACAAAGCAGCCACTTGATTGACACCCCTTCCCCAATCATTCAAACCCTCAACCACCGACGCACAGTGGCAGCCGTGTGTATCATCTACAAGATGCACTGCAGTAACCCACCAAGATTCCTTAGACAACACCTTCCAAACCCACGACACTACCATCTAGAAGGACAAGTGAAGCAAATACCTGGGAACCCCACCACCTGGAGGTTCCCCTCCAAGTCACTCGCCACCCTGACTTGGAAATACATCGGCTGTTCCTTCTATGGCAGTGGGGCAAAATCCTGGAACTCCCTCCCTAACAGCACGGTGGATGTACCTGCACCTCAAGGACTGCAGCGGTTCAAGAAGGCAGCTCACCGCCAACTTCTGAAGGGCAATTAGGGATGGGCAATAAATGCTGGCCTAACCAGCGACACGCACATCCCGTAAATGAATTTTAAAAAACAAGGACTGGTGTTCCAAGTTGTGGTACGCTCGCAAATAACATCAGTGTTCTTCGCGACAGCAAGTACTTCAAGATTGATTCCACTAATCAGTAACAAGGGGGGGGTCATAAATTGAGGATTACAATGCAGAGACAGAGCACACAATTTTGCATGTTTGTGCTGTTTATCCTATATACAAGCAGTGGTTGCGATGCCTTGTAATTACGCTGAACCCATATCTCTTTGTTCCCCTCCCTCCACCAGCACCCCCCCCCTCCCCTCCGCCCCTTTCCATCAAACCTCTATCGAACCTATTCTTGAACGGATCTCTGCGTCAATCATTAACTTGGATAGTGCATTCCACAGCATCAGTGTTTCAAGGCTGCTCTTGTTCTCTGTCCACAACCCCTGACTCAGAGTTTCCACTCGGAGTGCGATCTGGAGCATCAGGTCAGAAAGGGACACTGTACCCATTTGGCCGAGGTAAAAGTGCACCCTGCATGTTTGTGCTGTTTATCCTATATTCCACGTGGGCTCATTTACATAATAGAACAAAGAACAAAGAAAAGTACAGCACAGGAACAGGCCCTTCGGCCCTCCAAGCCTGCGCCGACCATGCTGCCCCTCTAAACTAAAATCTTCTACACTTCCGGGGTCCATATCACTCTATTCCCATCCTATTTATGTATTTATCAAGACGCCCCTTAAATGTCACTATCGTCCCTGCTTCCACCACCTCCTCCAGCAGCGAGTTCCAGGCACCCACTATCCTCTGTATAAAAAACTTGCCTCGTACATCTCCTCTAAACCTTGCCCCTCGCACCTTAAACCTATTCCCCCTAGTAATTGACCCCTCTACCATGGGAAAAAGCCTCTGACTATCCACTCTGTCTATGCCCCTCATAATTTTGTAGACCTCTATCAGGTCGCCCCTCAACCTCCGTCGTTCCAGTGAGAACAAACCGAGTTTATTCAACCTCTCCTCATAGCTAATGCCCTCCATACCAGGCAACATCCTGGTAAATCTCTTCTGCATCCTCTCTAAAGCCTCCACATCCTACACTCCAAGTGTGGCCTAACTAAGGTACTATACAGCTGCAACATGACCTGCCAATTCTTATACTCAATGCCCCGGCCAATGAAGACAAGCATGCTGTATGCCTTCTTCACTACCTTCTCCACCTGTGTTCCCCCTTTCAGTGACCTGTGGACCTGTACACCTACATCTCTCTGACTGTCCTCAACATAATCCTCAACATAAAATGGTGGTCATGTGTTCCGGGGGGGGTCAACCAATTCATGGTGTTTGAACTCATTTCATTGGAGGGTCACAAGGCCTGAAAAAGGGTTAACCTTGCCTCTAGTCACACCAGCTGCGGGTTATTCATAGTGGATCAAAACGGATGGGAAGACTCCCACCTCGCTGCCCGATACGGATTTATGGTTGAATCGCAATTGCTGAAACCGGGGGCTTTTCATTTTCGCTTTACCGAAGAGCTGATAATTTACCCCGGGAAATCCAGAATGCGTACAGAGTGCTCCCAAAGTTCCACACACCGTCTCCTCAGGGGTCAGTGGTAGAATCGATTAAAGTGGTGCAGGAGACAGCAAATTCTCAAACGTACGAGACTCGCCCCTGTAACAACTCGGATTTCCATTATCTTTTATTGCACTTCAAACTTATTCTGGTTGTCAATTCATTCAACGCAGTCCCCAGTCAAAAGACTGTCTGTATCTTGCACTGGTTCGGGACTGTGCTTCATATTGTGCCCTAACCACGGGCACCCTCGGTAACTTTAATCCAGGGTTGTCAAACTCAAATGATCCTCAGGGCCAAATGTCTTCTTATAAAAGTAGTGGTGGGCCAGACTAATATTGTTTTACAAGAAAGATACTCCAAAAGATATGTGTAATGAGTCCCAGATATACCAGTTAGAGAACTTTAATAAGTTCTGCATGTGCATTACAATAACAAATAAAAGTAAAATAATATTTAATTATCGAATAAAGGATGCATGACAGATGTGATATATTAACTATTAAGTTAATCTCCATGTGCCGGACACCTGACTTTGTTTTGCCATCACCAAGTTTTCGAAATCCGGTTCCATGGATTCCAGAGAATATGTTAATACATAGAGTGCCTGCGGTAGAGAGGAAGGCCAGAACATCGGGTCAGCATCAACTCTCCGAAAGAGCACCCTAACTGGGCACACTCCCCACCCTATCCCCGCAATCCCACCTAACCTGCACATCTTTGGTGCTATGGGCCAGGGTTTCGAGAACCCCAAAGTGTATCATGGGGTTCACCTGACCCACAACCTTTACTAGATTGTGGTATGGGGAGCACACGGCCCACTCTACAGGTGTGGTACAGCAGAAATGGAAAAGTATTTTTTAAAGCAAAACAATGTTTATTCTATGAACTCAAGTCAACCTTTTTAAAACATACAGGGAACATCTTAGCAACCATCAATTCAAATACAACCCCCAAAGAATACAACACTAAGTAATCCTTTAAGCTTTCCTTTTAACACCATGCGACTCCTTTTACCAGAAGCACATCAGATTAAAATCACTACTGTTATTAGTTTTAAATCACCAGGATCGATTTACGGTCTTTACATTACAGAGAGAGACTCTAATACATCTTCTGGCTGTGACGGCAGCTATCCAGCTCTGAAAACTAAACTAAAACACACCCTGCAGCAAACAGCCCAAAATGAAAGTAAAAAGCTGACAGACAGCCCAGCTCCACCCACTCTCTGACATCACTGCAATGATAAACACCCATTTCTTAAAGGTACTCTCACTACAGATATTTATACACACCCATTTATAAACACCCATTTCTTAAAGGTACTCCCACATGACATTGGACTGTGGTGTGGGGAAGGCCCTGCCTGAAAGGGCCGTGGGAGCAGATTCAATAGGAACATTCAAAAGGGAATTGGATAGATACTTGAAGATGCATCGAAAGCAAGGCTATGGAGAGAGAGCAGAAGAGTGGGACTAGGTAGATATCTGTTTCGATGGCAGCATAATGGGCTGAATGGCCTCCTTTCGCTCTGTACCATTGTATCACTCTCTGGGATCCGTTTCCTCTGCACCTACTGCCCAAAGGTGCAGTCTCTCCAAATTGGCCATCTACCCGCCTACCCTCACTTGGCAAACTCTCCACCCAATCGCAGGGTTTGCGGCTCTGGACCCTCAGAAGACCACTGTGGAGGGGTAAGCGTTATTGAAGCAGCTTGGAGACAGCGAAGGCGTCTCAACAAGGAGGGGCTCTGAGGAAGGGGGGGCGTGAATCACGGGGTGAAGCCGGTTGACCCCCTAGAAGCAGAGGAGGAACCCACCTTGCCACCTCGTTCAGGCCAAGGGGTGTGGTCTTTCTTGCCATCTCTTTGTGCTGCGGATCCATTGGCTCCGCTGACCACCCTCGCCCATCCCTGATCTACCTCGATGGAGATGGCAGCTCCGCATGCAGCGGGGGTGGGGAGGAGGGACTGGGGGGGGGGGGGGGGCGTTTCTGCTCTTCTGGTGGAAAAAGGCCAGGGCACCCACAAAGGTGAACCTGATTAGGTCCATAATCAGCTTCAATAGGCTGCCAGGAGGCAGGCAGCTAATTCAGGGCGCCACCCACCCAGGGCCCCACCCACAGGGCCCCACCCACCCCACCCATTAGAACTGTCCCCACAGTGTATCAGAGAGTCACCCCGATATGTCCCCAGTCTGCCCCCCACCAACATTATTGTCTCTGTTCCGTCACCTCCAAGGCCACCATCATTGGTTCCAGGTAAATCCAGCCCCTACTTCCCCACATGGATCATTGTATGGTGAAGGAATAAGGCAAACTGACAGCAGCCTCTGCCTCCGTTGTTTTGCCTGGCTTGGTGGCTGGATGCAATCATTTCCTTTGTGGTTTACTTTGCATCATTGAACTTTCTCTCTGGCCCTCCGCCAGGTTCGTTCTTTCGGGCTGACTATATTTAGCCTCCATGCAATCTCAGGCCTGGTCCATGGATTGGGCAGAATGGTGTCCATAAGACCATAAGACCAGAATTAGGCTCTCGGCCCATCGAGTCTGCTCCACTGTTCACTATGGCTGATACTTTTCTCATCCCCATTCTCCTGCCTTCTCCCCATAACCCCTGATCGCCTTATTAATCAAGAATCTATCTATCTCTGTCTTAAAGACACTCAGTGATTTGGCCTCCACAGCCTCTGCGGCAAAGAGTTCCACAGATTCACCACCCTCTGGCTGAAGAAATTCCTTCTCATCTCTGTTTTAAAGGATTGTCCCTTCAGTCTGAGGTTGTGCCCTCGGGTTCTAGTCTTCCTACAAGTGGAAACATCCTCTCCACGTCCACTCTATCCAGGCCTCGCAGCATCCTGTAAGTTTCAATGAGATCCCCCCTCATCCTTCTAAACTCCAATGAGTACAGACCCAGAGTCCTCAACCGCTCCTCATGCGACAAGCTCTTCATTCCAGGGATCATTCTTCTGAACGTCCTCTGGACCCATTCCAAGGCCAGCACATCCTTCCTTAGATACGGGGCCCAAAACTGCTCACAATATTCCAAATGGGGTCTGACCAGAGCCTTATAGAACCTCAGAGGTACTTCCCTGCTCCTGTGTCAACTCTGGGGACTAAGGCACTCCTGGCTCGAGCTCCGCCGCAATCAGGTCGCTTTCTTACAAAACTTGACCTTCCTGTTGCTTTGAAACAGTTTCTATTTTCCACTTAATAGTGGCGATGTGACGAGAAGATGGCAATCAGTTTCAGATTTAGATTTATTGTCACGTGTGCCGAGGTACAGTGAAAGGTATTCGGGTCGGAGAATCGGCGCCGCGCGAATCACGCCACGCCGCCCCGGGATGCAATTCTCCGCAATGCGGAGATTCGGCGACGGCGTGGTCGGCGCGGCGACGGTTGGGGTATGCACCGACTCTCCGGCACGGGCCGAGCGGCCGACAACAAAAAGCCGCGTCCCGCCGGCGCCGTTCTAACATCCTCTGAGCCGGCGGGACCTCAGCGTTGAAGGGTCCGGGGGCGGCCTGGGGGGGGGGGGGGGTCCGGCCCCGGGGGGGAGGCCTCCATCGTGGCCTGGCCTGCGATCGGGGCCCAACAATCGGCGGGCCGGCCTCTCTGCCGCCAAGCCTCCGTTCCTCCGCGCCGGCTCCTGTAGCCCTGCGCCATTTGGCATCGGGGCCGCCGCGGGGAAGAAGGCCACGGCGCATGCGCGGACACCGCCGCGCCGGGTTCAGGCCAGGATCGGCAGCTGCGGCGGCGAAGGCCGCTCCAACGCCGTCCTAGCCCCCTGTGGGCCGCAGAATGGGGTCCCGGAACTGGCACCGACGCCGTTTTTACTCTGGCGTCGGCAATTAGCCGCCCGTTGGGAGAAACCCGCCCATTGTCCTACGTACAGTCCAGACAGATCATTCCATACATGAAAAAACATAGGACATACGATAGACACACAATGTAAATGCCATAGACACGGACATCGGGTGAAGCATTTGGAATGTAGTGTTAATAACAGTAGAGAAGGTGCATAGAGAGATCAGGGGCGAAATTCTCCTACCCGCCCCGCCACATTTCTGCGCCGACCGGCCGGCGGGAGTCTCCGTAACACCGGCCGGTCAATGGGGTTTCCCATTGTGGGGCACCCCCACGCCATCGGGAAACCCCCGAGCGCCGGCAGAACGGAGACTCCCGCCGGCGGAGAATGACGCCCCAGTTCAGTGTATCAGAGGGCCATTCAGGAGTCCAGTAACTGTGGGTAAGAAGCTGTTTTTGAACCTGCTGGTACATGTTCGCAGACCGATGAAAGAGATTGGAAGAGAGAATAACCCGGGTGGGCAGGATCTTTACATAGAATTTACAGTGCAGAAGGAAGCCATTCGGCCCATCGGGTCTGCACCGGCTCTTGGAAAGAGCACCCTACGCAAGGTCCACACCTCCACCCTATCCCCATAACCCAGTAACCCCACCCAACACTAAGGGCAATTTTGGACACTAAGGGCAATTTATCATGGCTAATCCACCTAACCTGCACATCTTTGGACTGTGGGAGGAAACCGGAGCACCCGGAGGAAACCCACGCACACACGGGGAGGATGTGCAGACTCCGCACAGACAGTGACCCAAGCTGGAATCGAACCTGGGACCCTGGAGCTGTGAAGCAATTGCGCTATCCACAATGCTACCGTGCTCCCCACTTTCCCCAGGCAGCAGAAAGTATAGACAGAGTCAATGGATGGGAGGCAGGTTTGTGTGATGGACTGGGCGGTGTTCACGACTCTCTGAAGTTTCTTGCGGTCCTGGGCCGAGCAGTTGCCATGCCAGGCTGGAATGCAGCCTGATAGGATGCTTTCTATGGTGCATCTGTAAAAATTGATAAGAGTCAATGTGGACATGCCGAATTTCCTTCGATTCCTGAGGAATTATAGGCGCTGTTGTGCTTTCTTGGTCGTAGCGTCGACGTGGGTGGACCACGACAGATAATAATAATCTTTATTATTTTCACAAGTAGGCTTACATTAACACTGCAATGAAGTTACTGTGAAAATCCCCCAGTCGGCACATTCTGGCGCCTGTTCGGGTACATAGGCGGAGAATTCAGAATGTCCAATTCACCTAACAAGCAGGTCTTTCGGAACTGTTGGTGATGTGCACCCCTAGGAATTTGAAGCTGTTAACCATCTCCACCTCAGCCCCGTTGATGTTGACAGGGGTGCGCACGACACTTTGCGTCCTGAAGTCAATGACCAGCTCCTTAGTTTTGCTGACGTTGAGGGTTGATTGTTGGTTTTACACCACTCCACTAGGTTCTCTATCTTCTCCCTGTACTTTATCTCATCATTGTTTGAGATCTGATCCACTACGGTCGTGTCATCAGCAAACTTGCGGATGGAGTTGGAGCTGAATTTTGCCACACAGTTGGGAGTAAAGTAGGGGCTAAGTAAGTAGCCTTGCGGGGCCCCAGTATTGAGGACTATCATGGAGGAGGTGTCGTTCTTTATCCTTACGGGTGTGGGTCACAGCTGGATGAAATGTGATCTGACCACACCTTTTGTGAAGCTACATGTGACTGGCAAAATGCACAATGATATTTGCAAACTGAACTCCAAATTGCGCCATTCTCATGGGCACTCTTCCCAATGTGTCACCCAATAACTTTTCTGCGTCTCCCTGGGCCAGTGTCGCTGTTGGGAGTTTACACACTGCGTCAAAGTCTAATCCGGGAAGTGGATGATGTGGTTTGGGTTTCCTTGACTGCGAAAGTTGCAAATGGTTGTCGGCAGATTCGGTGAGTGGGCAAATTGAGATCAATGGGGGCTCTTAAGAGCCACCTTGAGACGAACAAACAAAAGAACAGCCACCTCCAAGTGACCACAGTAAAAAATCAACAAATGAGATTCACCTTATTTTTGCATTTGAATCTAATGAGATAGATAGTTTTTTGAAGAATAAAGGGATTAAGGGTTATGGTGTTCGGGCCGGAAAGTGGAGCTGAGTCCACAAAAGATCAGCAGTGATCTCATTGAATGGTGGAGCAGGCTCGAGGGGCCAGATGGCCTACTCCTGCTCCTAGTTCTTATGTTCTTATGAGCCAATCAAAGCCATGTGAGTAATAGATTAATCAGTGGAGATAACAAAGTGGGATTTTGCTTTATTCCTAGGTTGCCTGCGAGTAATCCATTGCGACTGTTCCATTGGGATTATGTTGACTGTTTGCTCACATGCAGGCCAAGTCCAATATGTCTGAAGAACAGGGGAGGAGGTGAAGCCTAGGCAGTCCAAAGTTCTAAAGTGGCGAATACCATTCTCCAGTCTTACCGCCTCCTGGGCTAGTGCGCGGTCAATTCCAGCTCCACTTGATCAGAAGTCACAATATAATTGAATTAACCAATAATTTGTGGAAAAACACCCACAGCGGAATTCTGCATCGGCGGGATCCTCTGCTCCGCCGGTAGCGTACCCAAGCTCGCGGGTTTCCCGACAGCGTGTGGTGGCCACAATGGGAAATCCAATTGTCCGGCTGCAGGAATGGAGGATCCCGCTGCCGGCGAAGGCGCGCCACGCAGGAATACGCGGCTGGCAGACCGGAGAATCCCGCCCCCGAAGTCTTGGCTGCCCAATAATTACAGTCACCAGGTTTGTAAATTTAAACACAATTATATGACAATAACTATAATTAAACATTCATCAGATACAACAGGTTAACTATTATCGAATTCCTAACGCCCCCAGTTAAACTTGTCCCACCCTCTACCCACACACACACCAGACAGACAAACACAAAGGGAAGGAGAGGGGCGTAAAAAAAATGACAATGAAAGTAAAAGATAAGGAGCGGGATTCTCCAAAATGGCGGCTAAGTGTTGACGCCGGCGTAAACACCGGAGCGTTTCACGCTGCCGTCAACGGGCCCCTTGGCCCAGCGCTTCACTTACCTGAAGGGGGCCAGCAGGGCAGCAGAGTGCTCCGCGCAGCTCCGGCTGCCGATATGGGGTCCTGCACTTCTAGCCAGCGGCGGCCCCGCACAGCATGGCGGGCCGTACAGCGGACCGGCCCCCACAAAATAGGCCCCCCCTCGAGATCGCGCGCGCCCACCGATCGGTGGCCCCCGATCACGAGTTTGGCCGTCCTGGAGGCCTTGCCTGGTGAAGGATCACCCTGCCCCCCTACCAGGGAGGCCGCGGACTCAGCCCGCAGCCGCCGCTCCGAGTACCCGCCGGGTGTAACCGTGTTAGAACCACACCGGCGGGAACTCGGCCAGTTGCCGGCAGAGAATCACCGCGGCGACTTTTTCAATCGCCCCCGACTGACGGTGTGTCAACTGCACATGCATGGTTGGTGGCGATTCTCCGGTGGCCAGAGAATCGCGGGAGCGGCGTCATGCCAGATTTCGACGTCGGCGCCCATTCTCCGCCCCTGCGCCGAGTGCGGTATTGCCACGGAGGCTCGGAGAATCACGCCCAAGAGTCTTGTTTGAGACGGTTGTTTCGAGCACACCTTGCTTCAATCCAGGCTTTCAGTTCAAAGTTTTCTCTGTACATTCTGGCAGATTCAGTGTACGGCTATGCAGCTTATTTGAAGAAAACGCAAGGGAGAGAGAAAGAGAGCAGGTCCTTATCTCTTTGTCCAGGTGTCAACTCTGCTTTCCCGACGTCTCTGGAAGTCATCCGGCTCGGGCAGGATCTAATCACCACCACGTTACCGGGAAGAATACGGCCTTTTGGCCGATTCACTGGCCAGCCGCCAACCAATTGAACCGAGTCCCACCCCATCTCGCGGGTGCCGAAAAATCTGGGCTCTGCTGTCCAAAGTCCTTGTGTAACGTCTGAGACCCTTCCTTCCTCCTGCTCGACTTAAAGGCATATGTTCCTTAAGCATCCGTGGATCAAAAATGATAACAGCTAAAATAAAGAAAGGGGCAATAACGGAATCAACAGGGAAGACCTTTCCACCAGGTAAATCTCCCAAAATGACACTCGGCTCCCAAGTAAACAGGTTTCCCAATCCTTTGGGTTTGACAGCTGTGGGGAATGTCAATGTTTACACGGAAAAAGAGAAACTGCAAAGAAACTGAGAGGTGCTCTCCTCACTCTGATTTTTCTTCAAATGTAATTGATGAAGAGGACATTTCTTACTATAGATTGTGAGTATTATCCAATAAGCCAAAGCAACTATGAGGGCCCGCATCTTTTTAACAAATATCTATAATAGTTATTGCAACATTAAAGTACCAGATTTTTCAAATGTAATAGTTGTTCATCCATCTTTTGCCCCTGGTTATTGACCCCTCTGCTAAGGGGAAATGTCTCTCCTCGGGCGGAATCGAATGGCCTCGTCGCGCCCGACGCGGCGAGGCCATTAAATTTGGCGAGATGTCTCTTGTGAGATTTGCGATGCTCGGAACACCTTGCGAGATCTACCGAGCCGTCACGATCTGAATCTCTCCCGCGCGAGGTGAGAGCTAGATTTACATATTTGAGTGAGACGTTCGGCTCATTTAAATATGTCGGCGCCCAATTCTCCAGAGGCCCAGGAAGGAATGCCCGTGCCTGGGAGATGTCGCCATGGCGCCATTTAGCACTGGTCTACACAAACATGGACCAGGCGTAACGGGCACCTGGAGAGACCTCCCGGGCCATGGGAGGACCCCGAGTGGTCGGGCTCTGGGAAGGGTGGTACCGAGGCACCCCAGCTGACACCCGGGCACCTTGGCACCCAGGTGGCACAGCCAGGATGGCAAGGGCACCAACAGGGTGCCAGGCTGGCAGTGCCAAGGTGTCCGGGTACCAGGTTTCCCATGCCAGGGATCAGCCCCAGCGGTGCCCTGCCCTTAAGAGGTGCGGTGAGGGGGGGGGGGGGGTCGAGGACCTCTCAGAGGTATGTCAGTGCATTGGGGAGATTCAGAGGCCATGGTGGAGAGTTCGAGGGGGTTTGAGAAATGGGGGGGGGGTGGCGTTTTAAAAATGGACCCCCCCCGCTCAGCCTTCTCTGCTCTGTGACATTATCATAAATGTAACAAACTGAAAGGGTTAATGTTATGTCCAAATCAACCACTAGAGGGAGCTAGATGTGCATCAGAACATAAGAACTAGGAGCAGGAGTAGGCCATCTGGCCCCTCGAGCCTGCTCCGCCATTCAATGAGATCATGGCTGATCTTTTGTGGACTCAGCTCCACTTTCTGGCCCGAACACCTTTATTCTTAATCCCTTTATTCTTCAAAAAACTATCTATCTTTATCTTAAAAACATTTAATGAAGGAGCCTCTACTGCTTCACTGGGCAAGGAATTCCATAGATTCACAACCCTTTGGGTGAAGAAGTTCCTCCTAAACTCAGTCCTAAATCTACTTCCCCTTATTTTGAGGCGATGCCCCCTAGTTCTGCTTTCACCCGCCAGTGGAAACAACCTTCCCACATCTATCCTATCTATTCCCTTCATAATCTTATATGTTTCTATAAGATCCCCCCTCATGCTTCTAAATTCCAACGAGTACAGTCCCAGTCTACTCAACCTCTCCTCATAATCCAACCCCTTCAGCTCTGGGATTAACCTAGAGAATCTCCTCTGCACATCCTCCAGTGCCGGTACGTCCTTTCTCAAGTAAGGAGACCAAAACTGAACACAATACCCCAGGTGTGGCCTCACTAAACCTTATACAATTGCAGCATAACCTCCCTAGTCTAAAACTCCATCCCTCTAGCAATGAAGGACGAAATTCCTTTTGCCTTCTTAATCACCTGTTGCACCTGTAAACCAACGTTTTGCGACTCATGCACTAGCACACCCAGGTCTCTCTGCACAGCAGCATGTTTTAATATTTTATCATTTAAATAATAAATCCCTTTTGCTGTTATTCCTACCAAAATGGATAACCTCACATTTGTCAACATTGTATTCCATCTGCCAGACCCTAGCCCATTCACTTAGCCTATCCAAATCCCTCTGCAGACTTCCGGTATCTCCTGCACTTTTTGCTTTACCCCTCATCTTAGTGCCGTCTGCAAACTTGGACACATTGCCCCATGTAGAACTATATGAGACATCGAGGCGAAGCCTTGCGGGTGAGAGGTTAAGGAGAAAGCTAGAGGACAGACTGTAGGAAAGATTGTGTGAGTGAGAGCTGATCATGGTTATTGTATTAGTGCGGAGATTAGTAGTAGATGAGCGTAGATTGTATGTTTATTATCAGCTGTTTGTTATATCGGAGTAAGTGTCAAATCCAATTGAGCAGTGTAAACAAATCTATAGCTTTGTTCAAATAAAGCTATTTGTGGTCATTGTGAACACTTGGCCAACCGTCCTAAAATTAGCAACACCAAGAGCACCACAAGCTCCAAGGAAAACAACCCCAGCCTAACCGGCCTACTTCCGTATTGACTGCATAGCTTTGTAGCATACAGAACATAGACTTTTAATCACAGGGCAAGATCAAGGTATGGACCCAAGGAAGATGAAGGTCAGGAGAGCCCATCTGAATAGTGTGCTCTGCTCTGGCAAATGAAGCAGGGAAGGGACACACTGACTGCGTAAAGGGCAGATTCACCAAAATTCTACCGTCGCCAAAAGCGGTAAATTAGGAAGATAAGCTGCATGAACCTGCTTTGCGTTGAATATAGGAGATTAAAGATGACCTGTTTAAAATGTGAAAAGGAATTATTTTTTTCCCCCTTTGCTTGAGAGAAACAAGAGCCAGGGAACACGGGATACAAATCTAGGTTTCTCTCAGCAAGCGTCTTTGAATGTTGGGACAAGGCATTGAGAGATCTGCTTTTATTAAGTAAGAGTAACAAGGGATATGGAGCAAAGGCTGGCTCCAGGGACTGAGTTGTCTCCTTGTGAAAGGCGATTGTTTTTGTTTTGATTCTTGGGCTAGCGTGCTCAGTCGGAGAGCTCAGATTGCCACTCCAGTGCGATAAAGAGAAACCTCTACACGTAAAGGGTTGTGAATCTTCGGAATTCTCTACCACAGAGGGCTGTGGAGGTTCAGCCGTTGAGTATATTCAACACTGGGGGTCAATAAATCTGGAAGTCTCAGGCGATCAGTGGATGTGGGGAAGGAGGAGTTAAGATTGAAGATCAGTCGTGGTCTTCTTGACTGGCAGAGCAGGCTCAAAGGGCTGAATGGCCTACGTCCGCCCCTATTTCCAAGGTGATTGCCATTTAGGAGATGCCTGCAGTGGCAGGGTAGCCCACCCCTTTCCCTGTTGCAGGCTGTGGGTCAGGGCATCAAGCTCCAAAGTAGCATTTCTAAGACACTCATTCGCATGGGGGTTGGAGGCCCATAGAAGCTTCACCTGATCTCGCTGGGGGCAATTCGGTTCAGATTTAGGCCTGGCCTTTTCCCCAGCGCTGATGAATGCCTGCCTAGCCTGTGGTTCCTTGGTTTTCCTTCTCCCCTTTTTTTTGATGGGGGGGGGGGGGGGGGTTGTAACTTTTTCAATCCTCCAGTTCTCAGGTTTGATTGATGCTGGCCATAGCCTTTACCGCCTTTTCTTGGTCACGGGGATAAGGTGGGGGTGTGGAGCTAGGTGGGGGTACTCGTTTGGAGGGTCGGTACAAACTCGATGGGCCAAATGGCCTCCCTCTGCGCTTTAGGGATTCTGTGGCTTCCTTCAGCAATCTCTAGGTTGCATGTCATCGAGACCGGATGACTTTCCTACTTTAAGAGCCGGCAAATGTCAAGTATCTCTTCACAACCCATTTCTATCCCATCCAAATTCTCTCCTTCCTCCGCTGTTCCTGCGATATGAAGTGAAATGAAATGAAAATCGCTTATTGTCACAAGTAGGCTTCAAATGAAGTTACTGTGAAAAGCCCCTAGTCGCCACATTCCGGCGCCTGTTCGGGGAGGCTAGTACGGGATATTGGCGACATCTTTGTCCTTCGTGAAGACAGATGAAAGAGGATTCATTTTAATGCCTCAGCTATGGCCTCTGCCTTAGAACATAGAACATAGAAAACATAGAACGTAGAAAAATACAGCACAGAACAGGCCCTTCGGCCCACGATGTTGTGCCGAACCTTTGTCCTAGATTAATCATAGATTATCATTGAATTTACAGAATTCACAACAGAATTTCCTTTCTGTCTTGACCCTATCTTTCCTTTGACTACCTGCTTACTATTTATAGGTAGATAGATTTTCCCTTATGTTTCCTATTAATCTATTTTGATGAACTTTCTTTGTCCCGCATATTCCATTTCCAGCTTGCCACTGCATGTTTTGCCTTAAGACGGATTTTCAACTATATCGTAAACCCAACATTTCTCATGAATCTCCAATTCGTATTTTTATTTTAATCTCTATTTTTTCAGTCATTCAAGAGGTTCCTCTCTTTTCCCCTCATGAGAATGTGCCTAGCCTGCGGCTGAATTATCTTCTCAATGGGCTCACATAGCTCACTGACTAATTCTCTCCTCAACTTCGTTTCGCACCCACCTGGCAAGGACCCTTTACAATTCATCGAGAACTCCCTCCTTCAAGCTGATTTGTCCCCTTCCCCAGCTAATCTAAAACTAATTATATTATGATCAATGTTTCCCAAATGCTCCGCTTCAGTCACCAGAACCAGGTTCAGCAATGCTTCCTCCCTCATTAGGCTGGAATCACATTGGTGAAGAAATTGCTCACGGACACAAGTCAAGAATTCCTCCTCCTCTTACATAATTCACACCTCCCCCCCCAATCTCCCACCGCCCTCACCCCACCCCACCCCAACCCTCACCGCGCTCTAAGTTAGGATAACACCGTCCCGAGATTGGCCTGTCCCTTTGTTCCTTCCACAGTCTGTTGCTCAATATTAGCCACACAGAAGCATAACGGCACCTCTACTGCACCTGAACATGGAACGGATAGATTCTTCACAATGCACATCGCCCCTTTCCTTGACCTACATCGCACCCATCGTCAACAAATAGTGTGACGGGAGTTTCTGTGAGTGAGTGTGAGGGAGGTAGTAAGAGTGAGTGTGAGGGAGTGATTGAGAGAGAGTGTGAGGGAATTAGTGAGAGTGAATGTGAGGGAGTTAGTGAGAGTGAGTGTGAGGGAGTTAGTGAGAGTGAGTGTGAGGGAGTTACTGAGAGTGAGTGTGAGGGAGTTACTGTGAGTGAATGTGAGGGAGTTAGTGAGAGTGAGGGAGTTAGTGAGAGTGAGGGAGTTAGTGAGAGTGAGGGAGTTAGTGAGAGTGAGTGAGTGTGAGGGAGTGAGAGAGAGGGAGTAAGTGAGAGTGAGGGAGTTAGTGAGAGTGAGGGAGTTAGTGAGAGTGAGTGAGTGAGTGAGTGTGAGGGAGTTAGTGAGAGTGAGTGAGTGAGTGAGTGTGAGGGAGTGAGAGAGAGGGAGTTAGTGAGTGTGAGGGAGTTAGTGAGAGTGAGGGAGTGAGTGAGAGTGAGGGAGTGAGTGAGAGTGAGGGAGTTAGTGAGAGTGAGTGAGTGAGTGAGTGTGAGGGAGTGAGAGAGAGGGAGTAAGTGAGAGTGAGGGAGTTAGTGAGAGTGAGTGAGTGAGTGAGAGTGAGGGAGTGAGTGAGTGTGAGGAAGTGAGTGAGAGTGAGGGAGTGAGTGAGAGTGAGGGAGTTAGTGAGAGTGAGGGAGTTAGTGAGAGTGAGGGAGTGAGTGAGAGTGAGGGAGTTAGTGAGAGTGAGGGAGTTAGTGAGAGTGAGTGAGTGAGTGAGAGTGAGGAAGTGAGAGTGAGGGAGTGAGTGAGAGTGAGGGAGTTAGTGAGAGTGAGGGAGTGAGTGAGAGTGAGGGAGTGAGGGAGAGTGAGGGCGTGAGTGAGAGTGAGGGAGTTAGTGAGAGTGAGGGAGTTAGTGATTGTGAGGGAGTGAGTGAGAGTGAGGGAGTTTGTGAGAGTGAGGGAGTTAGTGAGAGTGAGTGAGTGAGTGAGAGTGAGTAAGTGAGAGTGAGGGAGTGAGTGAGAGTGAGGGAGTGAGTGAGAGTGAGGGAGTTAGTGAGAGTGAGGGAGTGAGTGAGAGTGAGGGAGTGAGTGAGAGTGAGGGAGTGAGTGAGAGTGAGGGAGTTAGTGAGAGTGAGGGAGTTAGTGAGAGTGAGTGAGTGAGAGTGAGGGAGTGAGTGAGAGTGAGGGAGTTAGTGAGAGTGAGTGAGTGAGTGAGAGTGAGTAAGTGAGAGTGAGGGAGTGAGTGAGAGTGAGGGAGTTAGTGAGAGTGAGGGAGTTAGTGAGAGTGAGGGAGTTAGTGAGAGTGAGGGAGTGAGTGAGAGTGAGGGAGTTAGTGAGAGTGAGGGAGTTAGTGAGAGAGAGTGAGTGAGTGTGAGGGAGTTAGTGAGAGTGAGGGAGTTAGTGAGAGTGAGTGAGTGAGTGTGAGGGAGTTAGTGAGAGTGAGGGAGTGAGTGAGAGTGAGGGAGTTAGTGAGAGTGAGTGAGTGAGAGTGAGGGAGTGAGTGAGAGTGAGGGAGTGAGTGAGAGTGAGGGAGTTAGTGAGAGTGAGGGAGTGAGAGTGAGGGAGTGAGTGAGAGTGAGGGAGTTAGTGAGAGTGAGGGAGTTAGTGAGAGTGAGGGAGTGAGTGAGAGTTAGGGAGTGAGTGAGAGTGAGGGAGTTAGTGAGAGTGAGGGAGTTAGTGAGAGTGAGGGAGTTAGTGAGTGTGAGGGAGTTAGAGAGAGTGAGGGAGTTAGAGAGAGTGAGGGAGTTAGTGAGAGTGAGGGAGTTAGTGAGTGTGAGGGAGTGAGTGAGAGTGAGGGAGTTAGTGACAGTGAGGGAGTTAGTGAGGGCGAGGGAGTGAGTGAGAGTGAGGGAGTGAGTGAGAGTGAGGGAGTGAGTGAGAGTGAGGGAGTTTGTGAGAGTGAGGAAGTTAGTGAGGGTGAGGGAGTGAGTGAGAGTGAGAGTGTGAGTGAGTGTGAGGGAGTTAGTGAGAGTGAGTGAGTAAGTGAGAGTGAGGGAGTGAGTGAGAGTGAGGGAGTGAGTGAGAGTGAGGGTGTGAGTGAGTGTGAGGGAGTGAGTGAGAGTGAGTGAGTGAGAGTGAGGGAGGTAGTGAGTGTGAGGGAGTTAGTGAGAGTGAGGGAGTTAGTGAGAGTGAGGGAGTGAGTGAGAGTGAGGGAGTGAGTGAGAGTTAGGGAGTGAGTGAGAGTGAGGGAGTTAGTGAGAGTGAGGGGGTTAGTGAGAGTGAGGGAGTTTGTGAGAGTGAGGGAGTTAGTGAGGGCGAGGGAGTGAGTGAGAGTGATGGTGTCAGTGAGTGTGAGGGAGTTAGTGAGAGTGAGGGAGTGAGTGAGAGTCAGGGAGTTCGTGAGAGTGAGTGAGTGAGTGAGAGTGAGGGAGTTAGTGAGAGTGAGGGAGTTAGTGAGAGTGAGGGAGTTAGTGAGTGTGAGGGAGTGAGTGAGAGTGAGGGAGTGAGTGAGAGTGAGGGTGTGAGTGAGTGTGAGGGAGTTAGTGAGAGTGAGGGAGTGAGTGAGAGTGAGGGAGTTAGTGAGAGTGAGGGAGTTAGTGAGAGTGAGGGAGTGAGTGAGAGTGAGGGAGTGAGTGAGAGTGAGGGTGTGAGTGAGTGTGAGGGAGTTAGTGAGAGTGAGGGAGTGAGTGAGAGTGAGGGAGTTAGTGAGAGTGAGGGAGTTAGTGAGAGTGAGGGAGTTTGTGAGAGTGAGGGAGTTAGTGAGGGCGAGGGAGTGAGTGAGAGTGAGGGAGTTAGTGAGAGTGAGGGAGTTAGTGAGATTGAGGGAGTGAGTGAGAGTGAGGGAGTTAGTGAGAGTGAGGGAGTTAGTGAGAGTGAGGGAGTTTGTGAGAGTGAGGGAGTTAGTGAGGGCGAGGGAGTGAGTGAGAGTGAGGGAGTTAGTGAGAGTGAGGGAGTTAGTGAGATTGAGGGAGTTAGTGAGAGTGAGGGAGTTTGTGAGGGCGAGGGAGTGAGTGAGAGTGAGGGAGTTAGTGAGATTGAGGGAGTTAGTGAGAGTGAGGGAGTTAGTGAGGGCGAGGGAGTGAGTGAGAGTGAGGGTGTGAGTGAGTGTGAGGGAGTAAGTGAGAGTGAGGGAGTGAGTAAGAGTGAGGGAGTGAGTGAGAGTGAGGGAGTTACTGAGAGTGAGGGAGTGAGTGAGAGTGAGGGAGTTAGTGAGAGTGAGGGAGTTAGTGAGAGTGAGGGAGTTAGTGAGTGTGCGGGAGTGAGTGAGTGTGAGGGAGTGAGTGAGAGTGAGGGAATGAGTGAGAGTGAGGGAGAGAGTGAGAGTGAGGGAGTTAGTGAGAGAGAGGGAGTTGGTGAGAGTGAGGAAGTTAGTGAGAGTGAGGGAGTTAGTGAGAGTGAGGAGGTTAGTGAGTGTGAGGGAGTGAGTGAGAGTGAGGAAGTGAGTGAGTGTGAGGGAGTGAGTGAGTGTGAGGGAGTGAGTGAGAGTGAGGGAGTTAGTGAGAGTGAGGGAGTTAGTGAATGTGAGGGAGTGAGTGAGAGTCAGGGAGTGAGTGAGAGTGAGGAAGTTAGTGAGAGTGAGGGAGTTAGTGAGAGTGAGGGAGTTGGTGAGAGTGAGGGAGTTAGTGAGAATGAGGGAGTTAGTGAGAGTGAGGGAGTTAGTGAGGGCGAGGGAGTGAGTGAGAGTGAGGGAATGAATGAGAGTGAGGGTGTTTGTGAGAGTGAGAGTGAGGGAGTTAGTGAGAGTGAGGGAGTTAGTGAGGGCGAGGAAGTGAGTGAGAGTGAGGGAATGAATGAGAGTTAGGGTGTTTGTGAGAGTGAGAGTGAGGGAGTTAGTGAGAGTGAGGGAGTTAGTGAGGGCGAGGGAGTGAGTGAGAGTGAGGGAGTTAGTGAGAGCGAGGGAGTTAGTGAGAGTGAGGGAGTTAGTGAGAATGAGGGAGTTAGTGAGAATGAGGGAGTTAGTGAGTGTGAGGGAGTTAGTGAGAGTTAGGGAGTGAGGGAGTTAGTGAGAGTGAGGGAGTTAGTGAGAATGAGGGAGTTAGTGAGAGGGAGGGAGTGAGTGAGAGTGAGGGAGTGAGTGAGAGTGAGGGGGTTAGTGAGAGTGAGTGAGAGTGAGGGAGTGAGTGAGAGTGAGGGAGTTAGTGGGAGTGAGGGAGTTAGTGAGAGTGAGGGAGTTAGTGAGAGTGAGTGAGAGTGAGGGAGTGAATGAGAGTGAGGGAGTTAGTGAGAGTGAGTGAGAGTGAGGGAGTGAGTGAGAGTGAGGGAGTTAGTGGGAGTGAGCGAGTTAGTGAGAGTGAGGGTGTGAGTGAGAGTGAGGGAGTGAGAGTGAGGGAGTGGATGAGAGTGAGGGGGTTAGTGAGAGTGAGGGAGTGTGTGAGAGTGAGGGAGTTAGTGAGAGTCAGGGAGTTAGTGAGAGTGAGGGAGTGAGTGAGAGTGAGGGAGTTAGTGAGAGTGAGGGAGTTAGTGAGTGTGAGGGAGTGAGTGAGTGTGAGGGAGTGAGTGAGAGTGAGGGAGTGAGTGAGAGTGAGGGAGTGAGTGAGAGTGAGGGAGTAAGTGAGATTGAGGGAGTTAGTGAGAGTGAGGGAATTTGTGAGAGTGAGGGAGTTTGTGAGAGTGAGGGAGTTAGTGAGGGCGAGGGAGTGAGTGAGAGTGAGGGTGTGAGTGAGTGTGAGGGAGTTAGTGAGAGTGAGGGAGTGAGTGAGAGTGAGGGAGTGAGTGAGAGTGAGGGAGTTAGTGAGAGTGAGGGAGTGAGTGAGAGTGAGGGAGTGAGTGAGAGTGAGGGAGTTAGTGAGAGTGAGGGAGTGAGTGAGAGTGAGGGAGTGAGTGAGAGTGAGGGAGTGAGTGAGAGTGAGGGAGTTAGTGAGAGTGAGGGAGTTAGTGAGAGTGAGGGAGTTAGTGAGTGTGAGGGAGTGAGTGAGAGTGATGGAGTGAGTGAGCGTGAGGGAGTGAGTGAGAGTGAGGAAGTAAGTGAGAGTCAGGGAGTTAGTGAGAGTGAGGGAGTTAGTGAGAGTGAGGGAGTTGGTGAGAGTGAGGGAGTTAGTGAGAGTGAGGGAGTTTGTGAGAGTGAGGGAGTTAGTGAGGGCGAGGGAGTGAGTGAGAGTGAGGGAGTGAGTGAGAGTGAGGGAGTGAGTGAGAGTGAGGGAGTTAGTTGGAGTGAGCGAGTTAGTGAGAGTGAGGGTGTGAGTGAGAGTGAGGGAGTGAGAGTGAGGGAGTGGATGAGAGTGAGGGGGTTAGTGAGAGTGAGGGTGTGAGTGAGAGTGAGGGTGTGAGTGAGTGTGAGGGAGTTAGTGAGAGTGAGGGAGTGAGTGAGAGTCAGGGAGTTAGTGAGAGTGAGGGAGTGAGTGAGAGTGAGGGAGTTAGTGAGAGTGAGGGAGCTAGTGAGTGTGAGGGAGTGAGTGAGTGTGAGGGAGTGAGTGAGAGTGAGGGAGTGAGTGAGAGTGAGGGAGTGAGTGAGAGTGAGGGAGTTAGTGAGAGTGAGGGAGTTAGTGAGAGTGAGGGAATTTGTGAGAGTGAGGGAGTTTGTGAGAGTGAGGGAGTTAGTGAGGGCGAGGGAGTGAGTGAGAGTGAGGGTGTGAGTGTGAGGGAGTTAGTGAGAGTGAGGGAGTGAGTGAGAGTGAGGGAGTGAGTGAGAGTGAGGGAGTTAGTGAGAGTGAGGGAGTGAGTGAGAGTGAGGGAGTTAGTGAGAGTGAGGGAGTGAGTGAGAATGAGGGAGTGAGTGAGAGTGAGGGAGTGAGTGAGAGTGAGGTAGTTAGTGAGTGTGAGTGAGTGAGTGAGACAGAGGGAGTGAGTGAGAGTGAGGGAGTGAGTGAAAGTGAGGGAGTAAGTGAGAGTGAGGGAGTTAGTGAGAGTGAGGGAGTTAGTGAGAGTGAGGGAGTTTGCGAGAGTGAGGGAGTTAGTGAGGGCGAGGGAGTGAGTGAGAGTGAGGGAGTTAGTGAGAGTGAGGGAGTTAGTGAGAGTGAGGGAGTTAGTGAGGGCGAGGGAGTGAGTGAGAGTGAGGGAGTTAGTGAGAGTGAGGGAGTTAGTGAGAGTGAGGGAGTTTGTGAGAGTGAGGGAGTTATTGAGGGCGAGGGAGTGAGTGAGAGTGAGGGAGTTAGTGAGAGTGAGGGAGTTAGTGAGAGTGAGGGAGTTTGTGAGAGTGAGGGAGTTAGTGAGGGCGAGGGTGTGAGTGAGGGAGTTAGTGAGAGTGAGGGAGTTAGTGAGAGTGAGGCAGTTTGTGAGAGTGAGGGAGTTAGTGAGGGCGAGGGAGTGAGTGAGAGTGAGGGTGTGAGTGAGTGTGAGGGAGTTAGTGAGAGTGAGGGAGTGAGTGAGAGTGAGGGAGTGAGTGAGAGTGAGGGAGTTAGTGAGAGTGAGGGAGTGAGTGAGAGTGAGGGAGTGAGTGAGAGTGAGGGAGTTAGTGAGAGTGAGGGAGTTAGTGAGTGTGAGGGAGTGAGTGAGTGTGAGGGAGTGAGTGAGAGTGAGGGAATGAGTGAGAGTGAGGGAGTGAGTGAGAGTGAGGGAGTTAGTGAGATTGAGGGAGTTGGTGAGAGTGAGGGAGTTAGTGAGAGTGAGGGAGTTAGTGAGAGTGAGGGAGTTAGTGAGTGTGAGGGAGTGAGTGAGAGTGAGGGAGTGAGTGAGAGTGAGGGAGTTAGTGAGAGTGAGGGAGTTAGTGAGAGTGAGGGAGTTGGTGAGAGTGAGGGAGTTAGTGAGAGTGAGGGAGTTAGTGAGAGTGAGGGAGTGAGTGAGAGTGAGGGAGTGAGTGAGAGTGAGGGAGTGAGTGAGAGTGAGGGAGTTAGTGAGAGTGAGGGAGTGAGAGTGAGGGAGTGAGTGAGAGTGAGGGAGTTAGTGAGAGTGAGGGAGTTAGTGAGAGTGAGGGAGTGAGTGAGAGTTAGGGAGTGAGTGAGAGTGAGGGAGTTAGTGAGAGTGAGGGAGTTAGTGAGTGTGAGGGAGTTAGAGAGAGTGAGGGAGTTAGTGAGAGTGAGGGAGTTAGTGAGTGTGAGGGAGTGAGTGAGAGTGAGGGAGTTAGTGACAGTGAGGGAGTTAGTGAGGGCGAGGGAGTGAGTGAGAGTGAGGGAGTGAGTGAGAGTGAGGGAGTGAGTGAGAGTGAGGGAGTTTGTGAGAGTGAGGAAGTTAGTGAGGGTGAGGGAGTGAGTGAGAGTGAGAGTGTGAGTGAGTGTGAGGGAGTTAGTGAGAGTGAGTGAGTAAGTGAGAGTGAGGGAGTGAGTGAGAGTGAGGGAGTGAGTGAGAGTGAGGGTGTGAGTGAGTATGAGGGAGTGAGTGAGAGTGAGTGAGTGAGAGTGAGGGAGGTAGTGAGTGTGAGGGAGTTAGTGAGAGTGAGGGAGTTAGTGAGAGTGAGGGAGTGAGTGAGAGTGAGGGAGTGAGTGAGAGTTAGGGAGTGAGTGAGAGTGAGGGAGTTAGTGAGAGTGAGGGGGTTAGTGAGAGTGAGGGAGTTTGTGAGAGTGAGGGAGTTAGTGAGGGCGAGGGAGTGAGTGAGAGTGATGGTGTCAGTGAGTGTGAGGGAGTTAGTGAGAGTGAGGGAGTGAGTGAGAGTCAGGGAGTTCGTGAGAGTGAGTGAGTGAGTGAGAGTGAGGGAGTTAGTGAGAGTGAGGGAGTTAGTGAGAGTGAGGGAGTTAGTGAGTGTGAGGGAGTGAGTGAGAGTGAGGGAGTGAGTGAGAGTGAGGGTGTGAGTGAGTGTGAGGGAGTTAGTGAGAGTGAGGGAGTGAGTGAGAGTGAGGGAGTTAGTGAGAGTGAGGGAGTTAGTGAGAGTGAGGGAGTGAGTGAGAGTGAGGGAGTGAGTGAGAGTGAGGGAGTGAGTGAGAGTGAGGGAGTTAGTGAGAGTGAGGGAGTTAGTGAGAGTGAGGGAGTTTGTGAGAGTGAGGGAGTTAGTGAGGGCGAGGGAGTGAGTGAGAGTGAGGGAGTTAGTGAGAGTGAGGGAGTTAGTGAGAGTGAGGGAGTTTGTGAGAGTGAGGGAGTTAGTGAGGGCGAGGGAGTGAGTGAGAGTGAGGGAGTTAGTGAGAGTGAGGGAGTTAGTGAGATTGAGGGAGTTAGTGAGAGTGAGGGAGTTTATGAGGGCGAGGGAGTGAGTGAGAGTGAGGGAGTTAGTGAGATTGAGGGAGTTAGTGAGAGTGAGGGAGTTAGTGAGGGCGAGGGAGTGAGTGAGAGTGAGGGTGTGAGTGAGTGTGAGGGAGTAAGTGAGAGTGAGGGAGTGAGTAAGAGTGAGGGAGTGAGTGAGATTGAGGGAGTTACTGAGAGTGAGGGAGTGAGTGAGAGTGAGGGAGTTAGTGAGAGTGAGGGAGTTAGTGAGAGTGAGGGAGTTAGTGAGTGTGCGGGAGTGAGTGAGTGTGAGGGAGTGAGTGAGAGTGAGGGAATGAGTGAGAGTGAGGGAGAGAGTGAGAGTGAGGGAGTTAGTGAGAGAGAGGGAGTTGGTGAGAGTGAGGAAGTTAGTGAGAGTGAGGGAGTTAGTGAGAGTGAGGAGGTTAGTGAGTGTGAGGGAGTGAGTGAGAGTGAGGAAGTGAGTGAGTGTGAGGGAGTGAGTGAGTGCGAGGGAGTGAGTGAGAGTGAGGGAGTTAGTGAGAGTGAGGGAGTTAGTGAGAGTGAGGGAGTTAGTGAATGTGAGGGAGTGAGTGAGAGTCAGGGAGTGAGTGAGAGTGAGGAAGTTAGTGAGAGTGAGGGAGTTAGTGAGAGTGAGGGAGTTGGTGAGAGTGAGGGAGTTAGTGAGAATGAGGGAGTTAGTGAGAGTGAGGGAGTTAGTGAGGGCGAGGGAGTGAGTGAGAGTGAGGGAATGAATGAGAGTGAGGGTGTTTGTGAGAGTGAGAGTGAGGGAGTTAGTGAGAGTGAGGGAGTTAGTGAGGGCGAGGAAGTGAGTGAGAGTGAGGGAATGAATGAGAGTTAGGGTGTTTGTGAGAGTGTGAGTGAGGGAGTTAGTGAGAGTGAGGGAGTTAGTGAGGGCGAGGGAGTGAGTGAGAGTGAGGGAGTTAGTGAGAGCGAGGGAGTTAGTGAGAGTGAGGGAGTTAGTGAGAATGAGGGAGTTAGTGAGAATGAGGGAGTTAGTGAGTGTGAGGGAGTTAGTGAGAGTTAGGGAGTGAGGGAGTTAGTGAGAGTGAGGGAGTTAGTGAGAATGAGGGAGTTAGTGAGAGGGAGGGAGTGAGTGAGAGTGAGGGAGTGAGTGAGAGTGAGGGGGTTAGTGAGAGTGAGTGAGAGTGAGGGAGTGAGTGAGAGTGAGGGAGTTAGTGGGAGTGAGGGAGTTAGTGAGAGTGAGGGAGTTAGTGAGAGTGAGTGAGAGTGAGGGAGTGAATGAGAGTGAGGGAGTTAGTGAGAGTGAGTGAGAGTGAGGGAGTGAGTGAGAGTGAGGGAGTTAGTGGGAGTGAGCGAGTTAGTGAGAGTGAGGGTGTGAGTGAGAGTGAGGGAGTGAGAGTGAGGGAGTGGATGAGAGTGAGGGGGTTAGTGAGAGTGAGGGAGTGTGTGAGAGTGAGGGAGTTAGTGAGAGTCAGGGAGTTAGTGAGAGTGAGGGAGTGAGTGAGAGTGAGGGAGTTAGTGAGAGTGAGGGAGTTAGTGAGTGTGAGGGAGTGAGTGAGTGTGAGGGAGTGAGTGAGAGTGAGGGAGTGAGTGAGAGTGAGGGAGTGAGTGAGAGTGAGGGAGTAAGTGAGATTGAGGGAGTTAGTGAGAGTGAGGGAATTTGTGAGAGTGAGGGAGTTTGTGAGAGTGAGGGAGTTAGTGAGGGCGAGGGAGTGAGTGAGAGTGAGGGTGTGAGTGAGTGTGAGGGAGTTAGTGAGAGTGAGGGAGTGAGTGAGAGTGAGGGAGTGAGTGAGAGTGAGGGAGTTAGTGAGAGTGAGGGAGTGAGTGAGAGTGAGGGAGTGAGTGAGAGTGAGGGAGTTAGTGAGAGTGAGGGAGTGAGTGAGAGTGAGGGAGTGAGTGAGAGTGAGGGAGTGAGTGAGAGTGAGGGAGTTAGTGAGAGTGAGGGAGTTAGTGAGAGTGAGGGAGTTAGTGAGTGTGAGGGAGTGAGTGAGAGTGATGGAGTGAGTGAGAGTGAGGGAGTGAGTGAGAGTGAGGAAGTAAGTGAGAGTCAGGGAGTTAGTGAGAGTGAGGGAGTTAGTGAGAGTGAGGGAGTTGGTGAGAGTGAGGGAGTTAGTGAGAGTGAGGGAGTTTGTGAGAGTGAGGGAGTTAGTGAGGGCGAGGGAGTGAGTGAGAGTGAGGGAGTGAGTGAGAGTGAGGGAGTGAGTGAGAGTGAGGGAGTTAGTTGGAGTGAGCGAGTTAGTGAGAGTGAGGGTGTGAGTGAGAGTGAGGGAGTGAGAGTGAGGGAGTGGATGAGAGTGAGGGGGTTAGTGAGAGTGAGGGTGTGAGTGAGAGTGAGGGTGTGAGTGAGTGTGAGGGAGTTAGTGAGAGTGAGGGAGTGAGTGAGAGTCAGGGAGTTAGTGAGAGTGAGGGAGTGAGTGAGAGTGAGGGAGTTAGTGAGAGTGAGGGAGCTAGTGAGTGTGAGGGAGTGAGTGAGTGTGAGGGAGTGAGTGAGAGTGAGGGAGTGAGTGAGAGTGAGGGAGTGAGTGAGAGTGAGGGAGTTAGTGAGAGTGAGGGAGTTAGTGAGAGTGAGGGAATTTGTGAGAGTGAGGGAGTTTGTGAGAGTGAGGGAGTTAGTGAGGGCGAGGGAGTGAGTGAGAGTGAGGGTGTGAGTGTGAGGGAGTTAGTGAGAGTGAGGGAGTGAGTGAGAGTGAGGGAGTGAGTGAGAGTGAGGGAGTTAGTGAGAGTGAGGGAGTGAGTGAGAGTGAGGGAGTTAGTGAGAGTGAGGGAGTGAGTGAGAATGAGGGAGTGAGTGAGAGTGAGGGAGTGAGTGAGAGTGAGGTAGTTAGTGAGTGTGAGTGAGTGAGTGAGACAGAGGGAGTGAGTGAGAGTGAGGGAGTGAGTGAAAGTGAGGGAGTAAGTGAGAGTGAGGGAGTTAGTGAGAGTGAGGGAGTTAGTGAGAGTGAGGGAGTTTGCGAGAGTGAGGGAGTTAGTGAGGGCGAGGGAGTGAGTGAGAGTGAGGGAGTTAGTGAGAGTGAGGGAGTTAGTGAGAGTGAGGGAGTTAGTGAGAGTGAGGGAGTTAGTGAGGGCGAGGGAGTGAGTGAGAGTGAGGGAGTTAGTGAGAGTGAGGGAGTTAGTGAGAGTGAGGGAGTTTGTGAGAGTGAGGGAGTTATTGAGGGCGAGGGAGTGAGTGAGAGTGAGGGAGTTAGTGAGAGTGAGGGAGTTAGTGAGAGTGAGGGAGTTTGTGAGAGTGAGGGAGTTAGTGAGGGCGACGGTGTGAGTGAGGGAGTTAGTGAGAGTGAGGGAGTTAGTGAGAGTGAGGCAGTTTGTGAGAGTGAGGGAGTTAGTGAGGGCGACGGTGTGAGTGAGGGAGTTAGTGAGAGTGAGGCAGTTAGTGAGAGTGAGGGAGTTAGTGAGAGTGAGGGAGTTAGTGAGTGTGAGGGAGTGAGTGAGTGTGAGGGAGTGAGTGAGAGTGAGGGAATGAGTGAGTGTGAGGGAGTTAGTGAGAGTGAGGGAGTGAGTGAGAGTGAGGGAGTGAGTGAGAGTGAGGGAGTTAGTGAGAGTGAGGGAGTTAGTGAGAGTGAGGAAGTTGGTGAGAGTGAGGGAGTTAGTGAGGGCGAGG
This sequence comes from Scyliorhinus torazame, assembly GCF_047496885.1. Taxonomy (NCBI): domain Eukaryota; kingdom Metazoa; phylum Chordata; class Chondrichthyes; order Carcharhiniformes; family Scyliorhinidae; genus Scyliorhinus; species Scyliorhinus torazame. The sequence continues at coordinate 34,907,114 of NC_092734.1, read as the reverse complement.
GAGTTAGTGAGAGTGAGGGAGTTAGTGAGTGTGAGGGAGTGAGTGAGAGTGAGGGAGTGAGTGAGAGTGAGGGAGTTAGTGAGAGTGAGGGAGTTCGTGAGAGTGAGGAAGTTGGTGAGAGTGAGGGAGTTAGTGAGAGTGAGGGAGTGAGTGAGAGTGAGGGAGTTAGTGAGAGTGAGGGAGTTAGTGAGAGTGAGGGAGTTAGTGAGGGCGAGGGAGTGAGTGAGAGTGAGGGAATGAATGAGACTGAGGGTGTTTGTCAGAGTGAGAGTGAGGGAGTTAGTGAGACTGAGGGAATTAGTGAGAATGAGGGAGTTAGTGAGTATGAGGGAGTTAGTGAGTGTGAGGGAGTTAGTGAGAGTTAGGGAGTGAGGGAGTTAGTGAGAGTGAGGGAGTTAGTGAGAATGAGGGAGTTAGTGAGAGGGAGGGAGTGAGTGAGAGTGAGGGAGTGAGTAAGAGTGAGGGAGTTAGTGAGAGTGAGTGAGAGTGAGGGAGTGAGTGAGAGTAAGGGAGTTAGTGGGAGTGAGGGAGTTAGTGAGAGTGAGGGAGTAAGTGAGAGTGAGGGAGTGAGAGTGAGGGAGTGGATGAGAGTGAGCGAGTGAGTGAGAGTGAGGGAGTGAGTGAGAGTGAGGGAGTTAGTGAGAGTGAGTGAGAGTGAGGGAGTGAATGAGAGTGAGGGAGTTAGTGAGAGTGAGTGAGAGTGAGGGAGTGAGTGAGAGTGAGGGAGTTAGTGGGAGTGAGCGAGTTAGTGAGAGTGAGGGTGTGAGTGAGAGTGAGGGAGTGAGAGTGAGGGAGTGGATGAGAGTGAGGGAGTGAGTGAGAGTGAGGGAGTTAGTGAGAGTGAGGGAGTTAGTGAGAGTGAGGGAGTTGGTGAGAGTGAGGGAGTTAGTGAGAGTGAGGGAGTTTGTGAGAGTGAGGGAGTGAGTGAGAGTGAGGGAGTTGGTGAGAGTGAGGGAGTTAGTGAGAGTGAGGGAGTGAGTGAGAGTGAGGGAGTTAGTGAGAGTGAGGGAGTTAGTGAGAGTGAGGGAGTGAGTGAGAGTGACGGAGTTTGTGAGAGCGAGGGAGTGAGTGAGAGTGAGGGAGTTTGTGAGAGTGAGGGAGTGAGTGAGAGTGAGGGAGTGAGTGAGAGTGAGGGAGTGAGTGAGAGTGAGGGAGTTGGTGAGAGTGAGGGAGTTAGTGAGAGTGAGGGAGTGAGTGAGAGTGAGGGAGTTAGTGAGAGTGAGGGAGTTAGTGAGAGTGAGGGAGTGAGTGAGAGTGAGGGAGTTAGTGAGAGTGAGGGAGTTAGTGAGAGTGAGGGAGTGAGTGAGAGTGAGGGAGTGAGTGAGAGTGTGGGAGTTAGTGAGAGTGAGGGAGTTAGTGAGAGTGAGTGAGTGAGTGTGAGGGAGTTAGTGAGAGTGAGGGAGTTAGTGAGAGTGAGTGAGTGAGAGTGAGGGAGTGAGTGAGAGTTAGGGTGTGAGTGAGAGTGAGGGAGTGAGTGCGAGTGAGGGAGTGAGTGAGAGTGAGGGAGTTTGTGAGAGTGAGGGAGTTAGTGAGGGCGAGGGAGTGAGTGAGAGTGAGGGAGTGAGTGAGAGTGAGGGAGTTTGTGAGAGTGAGGGAGTTAGTGAGGGCGAGGGAGTGAGTGAGAGTGAGGGAGTTAGTGAGAGTGAGGGAGTGAGTGAGAGTGAGGGAGTTAGTGAGAGTGAGGGAGTTAGTGAGGGCGAGGGAGTTGGTGAGTGTGAGGAAGTTAGTGAGAGTGATGGAGTGAGTGAGAGTGAGGGAGTTAGTGAGAGTGAGGGAGTGAGGGAGAGTGAGGGAGTGAGTGAGATTGAGGGAGTGAGTGAGAGTGAGGGAGTTGGTGAGAGTGAGGGAGTTAGTGAGAGTGAGGGAGTTGGTTAGAGTGAGGGAGTGAGTGAAAGTGAGGGAGTTAGTGAGAGTGAGGGAGTTAGTGAGAGTGAGAGTGAGGGAGTTAGTGAGAGTGAGGGAGTTAGTGAGGGCGAGGGAGTGAGTGAGAGTGAGGGAGTTAATGAGTGTGAGGGAGTTATTGAGAGTGAGTGAGAGTGAGGGAGTGAGTGAGAGTGAGGGAGTTAGTGAGAATGAGGGAATTAGTGAGAATGGGGGAGTTAGTGAGTGTGAGGGAGTAAGTGAGAGTGAGGGAATTTGTGAGAGTGAGAGTGAGGGAGTTAGTGAGAGTGAGGGAGTGAGAGTGAGGAAGTTAGTGAGAGCGAGGGAGTTAGTGAGAGTGAGGGAGTTAATGAGTGTGAGGGAGTTAGTGAGAGTGAGTGAGAGTGAGGGAGTGAGTGAGAGTGAGGGAGTTAGTGGGAGTGAGGGAGTTAGTGAGAGTGAGGGAGTTAGTGAGAATGAGGGAGTTAGTGAGAATGAAGGAGTTAGTGAATGTGAGGGAGTGAGTGAGAGTGAGTTAGTGAGAGTGAGAGAGTGAGTGAGAGTGAGGTAGTGAGTGAGAGTGAGGGAATTTGTGAGAGTGAGGGAGTTAGTGAGAGTGAGGGAGTGAGTGAGAGTGAGAGAGTTTGTGAGAGTGAGAGTGAGGGAGTTAGTGAGGGTGAGGGAGTGAGTGAGAGTGAGGGAGTGAGTGAGAGTGAGGGAGTTAGTGAGAGTGAGTGAGAGTGAGGAAGTTTGTGAGAGTGAGGGAGTGACTGAGAGTGAGTGAGTGAGTGGGAGTGAGGGAGTTAGTGAGAGTGAGGGAGTGAGTGAGAGTGAGTGAGTTAGAGTGAGGGAGTGAGTGAGAGTGAGGGAGTTTGTTAGAGTGAGAGTGAGGGAGTTAGTGAGAGTGAGGGAGTGAGTGAGAGTGAGGGAGTTAGTGAGAGTGAGGGAGTTAGTGAGAGTGAGGGTGTGAGTGAGAGTGAGGGAGTTAGTGAGAGTGAGGGAGTTAGTGAGAGTGAGGGAGTTAGTGAGAGTGAGGGAGTGAGTGAGAGTGAGGGGGTGAGTGAGATTGAGGGAGTTAGTGAGAGTAAGGGAGTTAGTGAGAGTGAGGGAGTTAGTGAGTGTGAGGGATTTGGTGAGAGTGAGGGAGTTAGTGAGTGTGAGGGATTTGGTGAGAGTGAGGGAGTGAGTGAGTTTGAGGGAGTGAGTGAGAGTGAGGGTGAGGGAGTGAGAGTGAGTGAGTGGATGAGAGCGAGGGAGTGAGTGAGAGTGAGGGAGTGAGTGAGAGTGAGGGAGTTAGTGAGAGTGAGGGAGTGAGTGAGAGTGAGGGAGTTAGTGAGTGTGAGGGAGTGAGTGAGAGTAAGGGAGTGAGTGAGAGTGAGGGAGTTAGTGAGAGTGAGGGAGTTAGTGAGTTTATGGGAGTGAGTTAGAGTGAGGGAGTGAGTGAGAGTGAGGGAGTGAGTCAGAGTGAGGGAGTGAGTGAGAGTTAGGGAGTGAGTGAGAGTTAGGGAGTGAGTGAGAGTGAGGGAGTTAGTGAGTGTGAGGGAGTTAGTGAGAGTGAGGGAGTGAGTGAGAATGAGGGAGAGAGTGAGAGTGAGGGAGTTTGTGAGAGTGAGAGTGAGGGAGTTAGTGAGAGTGAGGGAGTTAGTGAGGGCGAGGGAATGAGTGAGAGCGAGGAAGTTAGTGAGAGTGAGTATGAGGGAGTGAGTGAGAGTTAGGGAGTGAGTGAGAGTGAGGGAGTTAGTGAGAGTGAGGGAGTTAGTGAGAGTGAGGGACTTAGTGAGTGTCAGGGAGTGAGTGAGAGTGAGGGAGTTAGTGAGAGTGATGGAGTTAGTGAGAGTGGGGGAGTTAGTGAGAGTGAGGGAGTTAGTGAGTGTGAGGGAGTTAGTGAGAGTGAGGAAGTGAGTGAGAGTGAGGGAGTGAGTGAGAGTGAGGGAGTGAATGAGAGTGAGGGAGTTAGTGAGAGTGAGGGAGTTAGTGAGAGTGAGGGAGTGAGTGAGAGTGAGGGAGTGAATGAGAGTGAGAGAGTTAGTGAGAGTGAGTGAGAGTGAGGGAGTTAGTGAGGGCGAGGGAGTTTGTGAGAGTGAGAGTGAGGGAGTGAGTGAGGGTGAGGGAGTGAGTGAGAGTGAGAGAGTTAGTGAGAGTGAGTGAGAGTGAGGGAGTTAGTGGGGGTGAGGGAGTGAGAGTGAGGGAGTGAGGGAGTTAGTGAGAGTGAGTGAGAGTGAGGGAGTGAGTGAGAGTGAGGGAGTTAGTGGGAGTGAGGGAGTTAGTGAGAGTGAGGGAGTGAGTTAGAGTGAGTGAGAGTGAGGGAGTGAGAGTGAGGGAGTGAGTGAGAGTGAGGGAGTGTGTGAGAGTGAGGGAGTTAGTGAGTGTGAGGGAGTAAGTGAGAGTGAGGGAGTGAGTGAGAGTTAGGAAGTGAGTGAGAGTGAGGGAGTTAGTGAGTGTGAAGGGGTGAGTGAGAGTGAGTGAGTGAGTGAGAGTGAGGGAGTTAGTGAGAGTGAGGAGTTAGTGTGAGTGAGGGAGTGAGTGAGGGAGTGAGTGAGAGTGAGGGAGTTAGTGAGGGCGAGGGAGTTTGTGAGAGTGAGAGTGAGGGAGTGAGTGAGGGTGAGGGAGTGAGTGAGAGTGAGAGAGTTAGTGAGAGTGAGTGAGAGTGAGTGAGAGTGAGGGAGTTAGTGGGGGTGAGGGAGTGAGAGTGAGGGAGTGAGGGAGTTAGTGAGAGTGAGTGAGAGTGAGGGAGTGAGTGAGAGTGAGGGAGTTAGTGGGAGTGAGGGAGTTAGTGAGAGTGAGGGAGTGAGTTAGAGTGAGTGAGAGTGAGGGAGTGAGAGTGAGGGAGTGAGTGAGAGTGAGGGAGTGTGTGAGAGTGAGGGAGTTAGTGAGTGTGAGGGAGTGAGTGAGAGTGAGGGAGTGAGTGAGAGTTAGGAAGTGAGTGAGAGTGAGGGAGTTAGTGAGTGTGAAGGGGTGAGTGAGAGTGAGTGAGTGAGTGAGAGTGAGGGAGTTAGTGAGAGTGAGGAGTTAGTGTGAGTGAGGGAGTGAGTGAGGGAGTGAGTGAGAGTGAGGGAGTGAGTGAGAGTGAGGGAGTGAGTGAGAGTGAGGGAGTTAGTGAGAGTGAGGGAGTTAGTGAGAGTGAGGGAGTGAGTGAGAGTGAGGGAGTTAGTGAGAGTGAGGGAGTTAGTGAGAGTGAGGGAGTGAGTGAGAGTGAGGGAGTGAGTGAGAGTGAGAGAGTGAGAGTGAGGGAGTGAGTGAGAGAGTTAGTGAGAGTGAGGGAGTGAGTGAGAGTGAGGGAGTGAGAGTGAGGGAGTTAGTGAGAGTGAGGGAGTTAGTGAGAGTGAGGGAGTGAGTGAGAGTGAGGGAGTGAGTGAGATTTAGGGAGTTAGTGAGAGTGAGGGAGTTAGTGAGAGTGAGGGAGTGAGTGAGAGTGAGGGAGTGAGTGAGAGGGAGTTAATAAGAGTGAGGGAGTGAGTGAGAGTGAGGGAGTTAGTGAGAGTGAGGGAGTGAGTGAGAGTGAGTGAGAGTGAGGGAGTGAGTGAGAGTGAGTGAGTGAGTGAGAGTGAGGGAGTGAGTGAGGGAGTGAGTGTGAGTGAGGGAGTGAGTGAGAGTGAGGGAGTGAGTGGGAGTGAGGGAGTGAGTGAGAGTGAGGGAGTTAGTGAGAGTGAGGGAGTTAGTGAGAGTGAGGGAGTGAGTGAGAGTGAGGGAGTTAGTGAGAGTGAGGGAGTTAGTGAGAGTGAGGGAGTGAGTGAGAGTGAGGGAGTGAGTGAGAGTGAGAGAGTGAGAGTGAGGGAGTGAGTGAGAGAGTTAGTGAGAGTGAGGGAGTGAGTGAGAGTGAGGGAGTGAGAGTGAGGGAGTTAGTGAGAGTGAGGGAGTTAGTGAGAGTGAGGGAGTGAGTGAGAGTGAGGGAGTGAGTGAGATTTAGGGAGTTAGTGAGAGTGAGGGAGTTAGTGAGAGTGAGGGAGTGAGTGAGAGTGAGGGAGTGAGTGAGAGGGAGTTAATAAGAGTGAGGGAGTGAGTGAGAGTGAGGGAGTTAGTGAGAGTGAGGGAGTGAGTGAGAGTGAGTGAGAGTGAGGGAGTGAGTGAGAGTGAGTGAGTGAGTGAGAGTGAGGGAGTGAGTGAGAGGGAGTGAGTGAGAGTGAGGGAGTGAGTGAGAGTGAGGGAGTGAGTGAGAGTGAGTGAGTGAGAGTGAGGGAGTGAGTGAGAGTGAGGGAGTGAGTGAGAGTGAGTGAGTGAGAGTGAGTGAGTGAGAGTGAGGGAGTGAGTGAGAGTGAGGGAGTGAGTGAGAGTGAGTGAGTGAGAGTGAGGGAGTGAGTGAGAGTGAGGGAGTGAGTGAGAGTGATAGTCTGAGGGAGTGTGGGGAACCTCCTGGTGCTGGAGAATGTATCTATTCTGAATCTCAGCCAGTTTCTCTTCATTTGAAGACTGGTGGGTATATTGCGGGTGTTGCTGGGGGAGCAATGGAATCCCAGACTCTATGGTCATTAATTTCCACTCTCCCACCTCGATTGGGGGCCGATTTAAGATCAACATTTCTGCTGAGGAGGTGCAAAACATTAATGAGTGACTCTGCAAACATGCTGCACCCAGATACCGTCAGAGGAGCATGTTTAACCGCGCGACAGCCAGATCCTGCGATCCTATCCTTCCTTCTAACGCAGTGCCCCGTGCTATCAGCCAGTGGCAACTCCTGCATTCCGGCTGATTTATGACGACTTTGGTTGGGTCAGACTGCTTAATGAAATCTGTGACAATGCATTAATGAGGCTGTTTGTTTCTGGCCCCAGTTTGGCTTCCCCCCCCCTCCATTCCTCCCACCCCACCTCCCCTGGCACAGCCGCCAGTCCCACACACATCAAAACCCCTCAGTCCATCAGGAGATTAAAAAGCTCAGTAATTTAATAGCAGTTACTGATTGGCTGGGGTCTAAAGAGTGGAGTTAATAATGAAACTATGAATCTATCAGACATTCCGTCTGGGAAAGTTCGGGAGAAACCCGACCACTTTGACAATTAATTCTAAAGTTCACATTAAGAGGCGCTGACAGGCTTCGGGAGCCAGAATCCACTTTCATCTTGTGATAGACCTGAAGCTAACCTCTTTGCCACAACTTACGTTCATTTTTTTTTTTGACTTACACTTTGTTGCACCTGGTAACGGGATTGAAATATCAACTCGATGGAATTATTTCTCCTTGCTTCATTATTTTTTCACTTTTGAAATATAAATAAATCTCATTTACATTAATACGCCCCCTAGTTCAGGCTACAAATTTTTAAATTCCCCCTTCCGGATCCTTGCCCCATTTTGGCGCGACTCAATAGTGATCCCAAGCAATGAGCCTTGCTGGGCTGATTGACTGGGTGGGTCATCACCTAGCTCCTCCGCCACCATTGGCACCGGACACTTGCCAATGGGAGCCACCGATGAGAAGCGGTGATTTTGTCCAAATTTAGATTCGCCAAAATCGGTCGAGGTACCTCGACGCTAACCTCATTTTTAATGTCTTTTAGCCCAGAGCTGCCCCGTTACAACAGTCGGCCCACTAGCTTCAAGCGGACATCAACAGGGGGCGCCACGGTGGCACAGTGGTTAACTCTGCTGCCTCACAGCGCCAAGGAGCCGGGTTCGATTCCAGCCTCGGGTGACTGTGCGGAGTCTGGACGTCCTCCCCGTGTCTGCGTGGGTTTCCTCCGGGTGCTCCGGTTTCCTCCCACAGTCCAAACATGTGCGGGTTAGGTTGATTGGCCATGATAAATTGCCCCTTAGTGTTCAAAGGTTAGGTGGGGTTACGGGGATAGGGCGGAGGATTGGGCCTAGGTAGGGTGCTCTTTCAGAGGATCAGTGCAGACTCGATGGGCCAAATGGCCTCCTTCTGCACTGTAGGGATTCTGTGATTCCACGATGATCCATCCTGCGATCTGGCTGGAGACCTTCAAAGGGCAAGAGCTGCAATGTCATCTCAGCAGTCTGCCACTGCTTGCATCTTACACCCCTTTCAATAAACTCTCAGACTGCTTGGCAGCACAGTTTCCAGAGATCCCATGACAGAATCATAGAATCCCGATAGTGCAGAAGGAGGCCATTCACCCCATCGAGTCTGCACCGGCCCTTGGAAAGAGCACCCCACTCAAGCCAACGCCTCCCCCTGTCCCTGTTGGATAGGCTAAGTGAATGGGCTAGGGTCTGGCAGATGGAATACAATGTTGACAAATGTGAGGTTATCCATTTTGGTAGGAATAACAGCAAAAGGGATTATTATTTAAATGATAAAATATTAAAACATGCTGCTGTGCAGAGAGACCTGGGTGTGCTAGTGCATGAGTCGCAAAACGTTGGTTTACAGGTGCAACAGGTGGTGAAGAAGGCAAATGGAATTTTGTCCTTCATTGCGAGAGGGATGGAGTTTAAGACTAGGGAGGTTATGCTGCAATTGTATAAGGTGTTAGTGAGTATTGTGTTCAGTTTTGGGCTCCTTACTTGAGAAAGAACGTACTGGCACTGGAGGGTGTGCAGAGGAGATTCACTTGGTTAATCCCAGAGCTGAAGGGGTTGGATTACGAGGAGAGGTTGAGTAGACTGGGACTGTACTCGTTGGAATTTAGAAGGATGAGGGGGGATCTTATAGAAACATATAAAATTATGAAGGGAATAGATAGGATAGAAGCGGGCAGGTTGTTTCCACTGGCGGGTGAAAGCAGAACTAGGGGGCATACCCTCAAAATAAGGGGATGTAGATTTAGGACTGAGTTTAGGAGGAACTTCTTTACCCAAAGGGTTGTGAATCTATGGAATTCCTTGCCCAGTGAAGCAGTAGAGGCTCCTTCATTAAATGTTTTTAAGATAAAGATAGATAGTTTTTTGAAGAATAAAGGGATTAAGGGTTATGGTGTTCGGGTCGGAACGTGGAGCTGAGTCCACAAAAGATCAGCTATGATCTCATTGAATGGCGGAGCAGGCTCGAGGGGCCAGATGGCCTACTCCTGCTCCTAGTTCTTATGTTCTTATGTCCCCATAAACCAGTAACTCTACCTCGCCTTTGGTACACTGAGGGGCAATTTGGCATGGCCAATCGACCTAACCTGCATCTTTGGGAGGAAACCGGAGCACCCGGAGGAAACCCGCGCAGACATGGGGAGAATGTGCAGACTCCACACAGACAGTGACCCGAGGCCATAATCGAACCTGGGTCCCTGGTGCTGTGAGGCAGCAGTGCTAACCACTGTGCTGCCTTGCTGTCACATCCTACATGCCTGCAAGGGGGGCTGGGCTTGCACATTTCCCAATATTGTTATGGCTAACAAATAGGTTTTAATATTCTGTTCGCCCTCTCATTTCAGACCAATCAAATCAACGTTTTCTGCCGACTCACCCTCCCTCGACAGAAAGCAAATAACTTGGTATAACTCAGGTTCTTTTCAAGTAATGGAATTTGGGTGTTGCTGTCGAGGCTGACATTACTGTCCTACCCCACTTGCCCGTGAGAAGGGTTTGGCGAACCTTCAGGCTGAAAGTTGTAGCCCATGTACTGTGGGCGTTCCCACCATGCTGTTAGGTAGGAGTTCCAGGATTGTAACTCAATGGTGGCGAAGATGCACTGATGCATGAAGGAATTTGCATTTGTACAAAATGCTCCTACGATCTCAATTTATCCCAAAACGTTTGATAGCCAACGCTGCGTACCATTTTATAATGTAGGTGACGTCCGCAGTCATGAGACGCACAGCTGGCGCCCACGAATAGGATTGGAATGTGACAAGATAACGAGGGAGTAACATTGCCCAGGGCGTTGGGGGAGGATTCCACTCTTCTTCGTCAAGCAAGTGTTCGTGGGGTCTTTCGCATTTGCTTGAGAGTTTCAACTGAAGACGGCACCTCCAACAATGCAGCACAGCCCCAGTGTCGTGTTGGGCGAGTCCGCCTAGGCTAACCCTGGAATTTCACCTCTGGAGTAGGTTCGAACCACATCCTTCGAACACTGAGGGAGGATTGCTGCCATGGTTGGCATATGTTGAAGTCAAGGTGAGCATGTGCGACTTGGAGGGTGCACCTGCTGCCCTTATCCTGTTTGTTGGCAGGGGTATGGGTTTGGGAAGTGGAAATGTGATTTGATTTCTTCCCTCTGACTTTGATCAGGATCCTGGGTGCGATCACCACTCTGGTGATCGCATAAGTTACGTTAGCCATTGCGTAGCATTGTGACTCTTAGAAAAAGGTTCAGGAATACCTTTGGCTGACGTGTGATGGTTTATGTGGAGAACCCAGATTAAGGATTAGATGCCATATTAGTTGTATTGGGCTCCACACACATCTGGAAAATGCTGTTTGAACTGAGGGTCATTTTCAATTGCAAGCTCAAACTGAATATGTTTGCTGCTGAATAGACAACTTTATGTCTTATTCACATTTGGCAAGACCTGGACACCATTCAGGCTGCGGCTGTTAAGTGACAATTCACAGTCACAACACTCAAGTACTTGGCAAGTCCACCTTCAACAAGAGAGAACCTAACCAGGTGCTCTTGATGTTCAATGTTCAACTATCGCTGAATCCCACATTGACATCCTGGGGGTTACCATTGACCAGAAGCTGAACTGAACCATCCATATACATACGGTGGCTACAAGAGCAGGTCAGTGGCTGGGAATTCCGTGGGGAGTGACTCACCTCCTGACTCCCCAAAGCCTGTCCACCATCTACCAGGCACAGGTCACGAGTGTGATGGAATACTCTCCACTTGCTTGGATGAGTACGGTTCTACCTACACTCAAGAAGCTCAACATCATCCAGGACAAAGCAGCCCCACCTGATCAGCACCCCATCCACAAACATTCACTCCCTCCACCACTGACGCACAGTGGCAGCCGTGTGTACCATCTACAAGATTCACTGCAGCAACTCACCAAGGCTCCTTCAACAGCAACTCCCAAACCTACAACCACCACCATCTAGAAGGACAAGGGCAGGAGAATACAAGGGAACACCAGCCCCTCTACGCCGCACACCACCCTGACTTTGAAATACATCAGCCATTCTTTCACTGTTGCAAAATCCTAACAGCACTGTGGATGTACCTACACCACATAGACTGCAGCAGCTCAAGAAGGCGGCTCACCACCACCTTCGCAAGGCAATTAGGAATGGGCAATAAATGCTGGCCGAGCTAGTGAAGCCCACTCCTCTTCAATGAATACAAAACAAAAGAGGACAGAATTAGGCAGGTGGAATTGGCAGGTACGTGGCAATTAAAATTAATGCAAAGCAATGAGATGTATTTTGGTAAAACAAAGAGAAGCAACATAAACCAAAGGATACAGTTCTCAGGACTGCAGGAACAGAGATCTGGGAGTGTATGTGTACAGATTGTTGCTGGTGCTAGGTTGAGATAATTAAGAGACATAGGATCCAAACAGAGGAAGTTGAGGGGAGGGTTCCCATGCTCCTGTGCTCTCATGCCAGGTTCCTTGATCATTTTGTTACATTTTACAATCACAACATCCAGAGTGAGACCCACGTCAACCCAGGTATGCAGGTATGCCGTGTCCATTTCACCATCCCAGCCTCCAGCTCATACCGGGTCCCAACAGCGCTCTGAGTTACAGAGTCTGACTCTCTAATACATCCGTTTCCACTCATCAAGCCCTCCATTGTCCATGCCTCTTGGTGCAATTTTCCTCATGAAGGCTGCGTAGAGCTTCAAGCCTTTACAAGACTCTCTCGCCATGGACAGCACGGTGGCGCAGTAGTTAGCACTGCTTCCTCACGGGGGCAGGGACCCGGGTTCAATCCTGGCCTTGGGTGACTGTGTGGAGTTTGCATGTTCTCCCCGTGTCTGCGTGGGTTCCCTCCGGGTGAGCCGGTTTCCTCCCTCAGTCCAAAGATGTGCAGTTAAGATGGATTGGCCGTGCGAAATTGAGCCTTAGTGTCCAAAGACGTGCAGGTTAGGCGAGGTTAACGGGTTCGGGGCATAGGGCAGGGGGATTGGGCCTAGGTAGGGTGTTCTTTCAGAGGGTTGGTGCACACTCGATGGTTCAAGTGGCCTCCTTCTGCACTGTGGAGATCCCATGGAATCTCGTAAGTCTCTGCTATTTTGGGCGGGTCCTTTGGAATTTTGTGAAAGAGTCGAACAGGCTTTTTAAGGAATTCATACCTCAGTATCAGAACATGAGTGACCACAGCTATCGGGATAACCAGGGACCCCCACCAAGAACACGCTGATGGAGAAAGAGAGTTTGTCACAAAAGATGCAGGCGCGCCCAATGAAATGTGGAGCCAATAGAGAGAGATAGGTGTACGGAACGAAACTATGGAAAAGCAATAGTCCCACAAGATATCTTGTGACTGATGATCATCAAGGGGCAGTGCATGTAACTGGTCAAAGCTGAGGGCCAGGAAAGAAAGTTCTAGAGCTGCTTTCATAATCTCAGTCGGGATGTCTGGAAGGGCTTTATGGCCGGTGAAGTAACTTCGAAGTGGAACGCAGGAAATGCGGCAGCCAATTTGTGGACAGCAAGCTGCCATAAACCGCAATGCGATCATGACTTGATAACCTGCGTTCAGCATGGTCAATCCACCTAACCTGCACATCTTTCGACTGCGGGAGGAAATCGGAGCAGCCGGAGGAAACCCACGCAGACACGGGGAGAACGTGCAGACTCCGCACAGACAGTGACCCAAGGCCAGAATTGAACCCGGGCCACTGGTGCTGTGAGGCAGCAGTGCTAACCATTGTGCCACCAACCCGCAGCTAGGTTAGACAGAGTGTTGGACAGAGAAGTGCGTAGAAGCAAGCATGGAGACAGCTCCTAGCTTAGACCTTTACTGTACCTATGTAGAAAGTTTCTAGTCATCTTCTCAAGGGCAATTAGTGATGGACAAATAAATACTGGCCAAGCCAGCAATGCCTACATCCCATGAATTAATTTTTTTAAAGTATTGTTGAGCTCCCTAAGACAATGTTACCTTGTTAACACCTACAGAACTATGTCAAGCACCTCGCAATCAAACCCAGAACATTGCGATATAGAGACAAACGTGCCACAATTGGGAGATAGCAAACATGCTATGTAAGCAAATCCGAATGCCATTCTGCCCCAACAGGAACTTTGGAAACTAGATCATTTAGAAATTTCAAAACTGAGATTGATGGCTTATCATAGAATTTACAGTGCAGAAGGAGGCCATTCGGCCCATTGTGTCTGCACTGGCCCTTGGAAAGAGCACCCTACTTAAGCCCACGTGTCCACCCTATCCCCGTAACTCAGTAACCCCACCTAACCTTTTGGACACTAAGGGGCAATTTAACAAGGTCAATCCACCTAACCTGCACATCTTTGGACTGTGGGAGGAAACCGGAGCACCCGGAGGAAACCCACGCAGACACGGGGAGGACGTGCAAATTCCACACAGTCACCCAAGGCCAGAATCGAACCCGGGACCCTAGAGCTGTGAGGCAGCAGTGCTCACCACTGTGCCACCATGCTGCTTTTTGTAAGGAGATGGGTAAATGGAGTAAATATTCTTGACGTAATTAAAAAACTGAGGAGGCGCAAATGGGCTAAATAACGCGTTCCTTGCTCTCTAACTCCAGCGGCAGTGAGATGAAGGATAACTGGGGGGGGAGGGGGGATGGTTAATTGGGTGGTAGTGCAGTTCGGGGGCACAGATCAGTGATCGTGTCATCAACCTGCAGCAAAGTGTCCAGCTGAGAGGGAGCAATTGCTGAACTTATTTTGTTGATCAAGGCACCAGGAAGGCTCTGAATAATGGCTTGGGACCTTTAATATCCAATGAAATAAGTAGATGGGACGACTCAATAAGGTAGCACAGTGGTTAGCACTGATGCCTCACAGAGCCCAGGTCCCAGGTTCGATTGCCGTCTTGGGTCACTGTCTGTGCAGAGACTGCACGTTCTCCCCGTGTCTGCGTGGGTTTCCTCCGGGTGCTCCGGTTTCCTCCCACAAGTCCCGAAAGACGTGCTGTTAGGTAATTTGGACATTCTGAATTCTCCCTCTGTGTACCCGAACAGGCGCCGGAATGTGGCGACCAGGGGATTTTCACAGTAACTTCATTCCAGTGTTAATGTAAGCCTACTTGTGACACTAAAGATTATTAAAAAATAAGGCCCCTGGAAAAGAATGGCATTGTTGTCTATACAGCAATAGAATCCCCCAGTGCAGAAGGAGGTCATTCAGCCCATCGAGTCTGCACCGACCCTCTGAAAGACACCCTACATTGGCCCACTCCTTTGCCCTATCCCCATAACCCTAGCTAGCCTGTACATTGATGGGCACTAAGGAGCAATTTAGCACGGCCAATCCACCTAACCTGCAAATTTTTGGAACATGTGAGGAAACCGGAGCACCCAGAGGAAGCCCAGGCAGACACGGGGAGAATGTGCAGACTCCGCACAGACGGTCACCCGAGGCTGGAATTGAGCCCGGGTCCCTGGCACTGTGAGGCAGCAGCGCTAACCATTGTGCCACCGTGCTGCCATCTCTCTCAGTGGATCCTACAGTTATGGCTAAGGGTGCAGCGTACAGGGTACATCATTTGCAGTGATCAGGGGTGGGAATGAAATGAAATGAAATGAAAATCACTTATTGTAACAAGTAGTCTTCAAATGAAGTTACTGTGAAAAGCCCCTAGTCGCCACATTCCGGCGCCTGCTCGGGGAGGCTGGTACGGGAATTGACCCGTGCTGCTGGCCTGCCTTGGTCTGCTTTCAAAGCCAGCGATTTAGCCCAGCGCTTCTCCGGGTCGGAGAATCGCTTGGGGGGGGGGGGGGGGGGGGGCGTGAATCCCGCCCCCACCGGCTGCCGAATTCTCCGGCGCCAGGGTTTTGGCGGGGGCGGGAATCGCGCAGTCGGCGGCCGCTGGCCTCCCCAGCAATTCTCCGGCCCGCGATGGGCCGATTGGCCGCCCGTTTTCGGCTGGAACGCCGGCGTAAATCACAACAGGTCCTTGCCGGCGGGACCTGGCTCCACAGGCGGCCTGCAGAGTCCTCGGGGGGGGGGGGGGGGGGGGGGGGGGGGGGCATGCGTTGGCGCATGCGCTGGGATGACACCAGCACACGCTGGCGCTCCCGCGCATGCGCCAACCCGCGCGGCCGGCGGAGGCTTTTCGGCGCCGGTTGGCATGGCGCCAAGCCCTTCTGTGCCGGCTAGCGCGGCGCCAAACACTCCGGTGCCATCCTAGCACCTGAAGGTGCGGAGGATTCCGCCCCTTTGGGACGGCCCGACGCCGGAGTGGTTCACACCACTCCTCGGCACGGGAGTGGCCCGCCTCGCCGATTCGCAGAGAATCCCGCCCCAGATTCTGCAACCATGTTAGTTAAACACAGCCTTTGACCTTCATGAGGGTGAGTTAGGGCAGGTCCCAGCCAAGTGAAAAACGATCACAATTCATCGGGGCCTGTGAATTTGTGAATTATAATGTGCCTTTGATCAAAAGCAGAAGGAATGCTGCCAACTCGATTCCAGATTGCCTGGATGTGAAGGTTATCCTGCAGGGGAGCAGTGCTTGGCATTGAAAGGCTTTTTATTTCAATGACTCTCTTTAATTAATTTAATTTTCTTTGTCAAGATAGGAGCATGAGAACAGGAGAAAGTCATTCTATCTCCAGTTCCATCATTCAGTGAGATCATGGTTGATCTCAAACCCCAATTACCTGACTTGGTACCATATCCTTTTAGGCATTTGGCTCACAGGCTATCTCAACATCTCAGATTTAAAATGATTAATTGGGCTAGCATCCATTGCTTTTTGTAGAACAAGTGTTTGATGAGTTCTGTTCATACAAGCCTGGCTCTGATTTCAAGTCTATGCCCACTTGTTCTGTTTTCTTCATTTATGGGACGTGGGCATTGCCCATCCCTTGAACTGAGTGGCTTGCCAGACCTTTTCAGAGGGCAATAGCTATGGGCCTGGAGTCCATAGAGCCTGGTGTAGGCCGAATTTCCTCCCCATTGGCACTTGGCACCTGATGGGTTTTTACGACAATCGACGATGGTTTCATGGACATGATTACACCTTTAATTCCTGAGTTTTATTGAAATTAAATCGTACCATCTGCCATGGTGGGATTCAAACCCAGGTTCCCAGAGCATTACCCTGGATCCCTGGATTACTAGCCCAGCGACAATACCACTTCCGCACCGCCTCCCCATAGACTATCCTCTGGAGGAAAGGTATCTCTTTAGATGCCCGATCCAATTTACTCCCCAAATCCTAAAATTTAATTAAAGTCACACCTTGCCCAACTGTTTTCCAGGGGATCCCAACCCTATTCTCTGTAATCTCTCCCTACAAACAAACCCACTTTCTGGTTAATTTGCACTGCCTATTTTCGAACGCTAATACATCGTGTTCACTAATGTCCTTTAAGGAAGGAAAGAAATATGTTGTCCTTCCCTGACTGGCCTACATGTGACACCAGATCCACAGCAATGTGATTGGCTGTTACCTGCGTTTGGGTTTTGGAAAGCAATCGTCATTAACGGCCCTAGCCGACTTGCCGTAGTCATGTGGCGTCTGCCGTGTTTGGCGTGCTGCAGGCAGCCATCTCCCGTTCAGATCGATAATGAGGTCGCGCTAGAAATATTGGCGTGGTTGGGTTTGGAACCATCTTCCCTCCGAAATGGCCCATCAAGTGTTGCAAAAGTTGATGGTTACATTGCTACCTTCTCAAGGGCGATGAGAGATGAGCAATAATTGCTAACTCCCTGTAATTAAATTTTTTAAAAATCAGAGCCAACTATTTCATATGTGTTATTAGCTACCTTCACAATGTGCCCTGCCACCTTCAATGATTTCTGAATGTGCACCTCCAGTTTTCACTATACTTACAACATACTCCCTCCCCCCCTCCCCCCTCAAAGTAATTTTTTTTTTTTAACGATACAGCGCAGTCCAGGCCCTTCAGCCCACGATGTTGCACCGAAACAAAAGCCATCTAACCTACACTATGCCATTATCATCCATAAGTTCATCCAATAAACTTTTAAATGCCCTCAATGTTGGCGAGTTCACTACTGTTGCAGGTAGGGCATCCCACGGCCTCACCACTCTTTGCGTAAAGAACCTACCTCTGACCTCTGTCCTATATCTATTACCCCTCAGTTTAAAGCTATGTCCCCTCGTGCCAGCCATTTCCATCCGCGGGAGAAGGCTCTCACTGTCCACCCTATCTAACACCCTGTTCATTTTGTATGCCTCTATTAAGTCTCCTCTTAACCTTCTTCTCTCCAACAAAAACAACCTCAAGTCCATCAGCCTTTCCTCATAAGATTTTCCCTCCATACCAGGCAACATCCTGGTAAATCTCCTCTGCACCCGCTCCAAAGCCTCCACGTCCTTCCTATAATGCGGTGACCAGAACTGTACGCAATACTCCAAATGCGGCCGTACCAGAGTTTTGTACAGCTGCAACATGACCTCCTGACTCCGGAACTCAATCCCTCTACGAATAAAGATCAACACTCCATAGGCCTTCTTCACAACCCTATCAACCTGGGTGGCAACTTTCAGGGATCTATGTACATGGACACCTAGATTCCTCTGCTCATCCACACTTCCAAGAACTTTACCATTAGCCAAATATTCCGCATTCCTGTTATTCCTAAATGGGATGGATCCATCCTAATGGGATGGATTCTCCGGTCGCCCAACTGCGTGTTCCTCGGCGGCGTGCCATTCGCTGCCAACGGGAATCTCTACTCCCACCTCTTGTCAATGGGATTCCCTGTTGAAGTCACCCCGCGCCGGGAAACCAGCGGGTGGGGGTGCACCCCCAGTGGGAATAGGGAATCCCAGCTGCCGGAGAATTTCGGCCTCACCCTTTAGACTTTGTGGCCTTGCTACGTTTTGCTTTCCTCCCAAAGCGCATCGCATCACACTTGTTTGCATCTAATTGTATCTGCCATATGTCTGCCCATTCCATCAGCTCCCCCTCCTCAATAAGGCATCCTCCCAAACAGTCCCGCCATTCGTTTAACCATGGTCCCTGGCGCTGTGAGGCAGCAGTGCTAACCACTGTGTCACCGTGCCGCCTCTTCACTGGGGAATGGGTTGCTGGAGGGGAGGGGAGGGGGTGCCCTGAGGAGGGAGCTGGAGGGAGATACATCATCCGTTGAGCAACAGGAGCAAAGAAGCCCTATGCTGAAATGAAGTGGGTGCAGCTGGAGGTGCCGAGGATGTAGGCCGCAGGAAATGAAATGAAAATCGCTTATTGCCACAAGTAGGCTTCAAATGAAGTTACTGTGAAAAGCCCCTTGTCGCCACATTCCGGCGCCTGTTCGGGGAGGCTGGGACGGGAGCAGGGCGAGCAAGCAGACATGGGTAGGCTGTGCAGCTGTGGAACCATTCGTGAGACCCGTGTTAAGAATGATCCCCATCTCCACCTATGTTATCCAGCTTGTTTCATGTGATCAGCTTGAGCTGCTGATTAGAGTCACACAGGAATGGACGGCTTCCTAAAGTGCGTTGCTGCTTTCTAGAGGCCAGAGCGAGAAGTGACACGATTATTGACTCTTACTCTTTACTTGCAAAGCTTTCTAAATGGGATAATCGCTGAGGGGTAAATTAGTAACTGGCCAGTGAGGAACATGGGCTGTAAATTGAAATCAGTTATTTTCCATCTGATCTCTCAGTATAAAACTACAGGGGAATAAGATAAAGTGACCTCCTAGCAGCAGTGCTCAACGAGCGATAGGCAATCTGAGTCACACTGAACATAGAACATACAGTGCAGAAGGAGGCCATTCGGCCCATCGAGTCTGCACCGACCCACTTAAGCCCTCACTTCCCCCCCCCCCCCCCAATCCCCGTAACCCAATAACCCCTCCTAACCTTTTTGTTTCGTCACTATGGGCAATTTATCATGTCCAATCCGTCTAACCTGCACGTCTTTGAACTGGGAGCATTTATTTTCAGTCAATGTTGAAGAGAAATGGGCGCTGTGGGCGTGGGGGGTGGGGGGGGGGGGGGGGGGGGGGGCGGGGGGGAGAGGAAATGTAAAGTATGCTGTCACCCCCTTCCGACTCATCACTCAATATTCACTGAGGCGCTGAGCTGGATTTTAACTCTTGCCCAGGTGGAAATGGGCAAAGGCGGTGGCGTAGTGTGGTTTAGTCACTGGACTAGTAATCCAGGGGCCCAGGCTAATGGTCTGAGGAGCCGGTTCGAATCCCACCAGGGCAGATGGTGAAATTTGAATTCAATTTTTAAAAATCTGGAATTGGAAGCGTGACATTTTTGACTGCCGTAAAAAACCATTTGGTTCACTTACTTCCTTTAGGGAAGGAAATGCGGCGTCCTTACCCTGGTCTGGCCTAAATGTGACTGCGCACCCACAGCAATGCGCTTCACTCTCAACAGGCCTCTGAAAACTGCCCCGGCAAGCCACTTAATTCAAGGGCAATTAGGAAATGGGCAATAGAAGTGCTGCCGCTAGCCAGCGATGCCCACATCCCATGAAGGAATAAATAAAATGAAGACAGACGGATGCGGATTTTCGGCACGAGCCTGCGAGCTCTGCCCAGATTACCCAGAGGCAGCTTCTGTTCTCCGCACAGTGGACCTTTCTGACCCCGCCCCCCCCCCCGTCCCATTTGAACCTGACAGCGGGATCATTGTGGTAATCCTGTCCCTCGACAGGATTGTTCAAATCTGACAAATTGGATATTGGCGAGTACGATTCATGTTGGAATAAAACTGGTTCAGAGGCTTTAAATAAATAATGGGCAGTCAGGAGTTACAGACAGGGATCGAATTGAAAGGACTGGATGGTTTGCAAAGAGAGAAATAGAGTGGATTACCAGCTGGAACGTCGACCAATTTGGATGGGTTCGCACATGGGGCAGCACGGTAGCACAGTGGGTAGCACTGTTGCTTCACAGCTCCAGGGTCCCGGGTTCGATCCCGGCTTGGGTCGCTGTCTGTGCGGAGTCTGCACGTCCTCCCCGTGTCTGCGTGGGTTTCCTCCGGGTGATCCGGTTTCCTCCCACAAGTTCCGAAAGACGTGCTGTTAGGTGAATCGGACATTCTGAATTCTCCCTCAGTGTACCCGAACAGGTGCCGGAATGTGGCGACGAGGGGCTTTTCACAGTAACTTCATTGCAGTGTTGATGTAAGCCTACTTGTGACACTAATAAAGATTATTATTACCTAATGCGCAATGGGGCGAAGGCGACTAACTATCCTGGATTTTCCAGGACTGTCCCAGAGGTTTGGCTTCAGGTGCTGCTTCCCGGATGTCATTTATCCCGGACTCCTCCAGGCAGCAAACCTGAAGACTTACTCAAGATCCCATCTTGCCGCTGCCCAAGGATCTTTGGTCTCTGCAGCGGGCACAGTGTGGACGCACAGGTACTCTCCATGAGCACTCTCTTCCGTTACAGACTGGTTATGGCCGGCTGGCATTGGGAGGTCCAACAGCAGGTGGCGGCAGCGGCACTCAGCTCCCGCACATCTGATGGGGCGGGTGCTCTCTGCAGGCCTGAGAAGGGAGGGGTGGACTGGGATGGCGCCTGTTGCCATCTGGAGAGCACCTGACCACACCCTGCCCCCTCCTTCGACGGCTCCCATAGACCCAGCAGCAGAATTGGACGAACAACTCCCCTCTCCTCCACCCCGATGGCCTCACCAGCACCAATAACCCCACAGCACAGCTTCTCTGGTGATGTACGCAATTACTTTGTTCCCCCTAAACAGGCAGCCAATCCGGCATCTCGAATACCTTCCCCCCCCCCATCACTCCCCTCGCTGGGAACGATTGAACAGAATGGGGTTATTAGGATAGGTGTAAATAATGACGATAGCGTTGTGAGGGAGGGAGAGAGTGGAGGGTGGCGGGCGTTAAATATTCGAGGGTAGGAGTGTAGCGCACAAAGACTCCCGAGAGACGAATAGAGGTAAAGTCGATGAGGCTTTATTAAGCGTGACTTGTTCCCCGCAGTTCAGTAACAGACTGGCCTGCGGGGGAGAACTCCTGGTTCTTATACTCCGCCTTCAGGGCGGAGCTAGAGGTCAACAGCCAACCAGGACACGGGATCTGTCAGCCAATGACATCACGGCTTCACAGTCTCACATGACCCCTAATGCATACTACCACAAGGAGTAATGGTTAAATAAGTGGGCAGGGCAGCACGGTAGCACAGTGGTTAGCACAGTTGCTTCACAGTTCCAGGGTCCCAGGTTCAATTCCCGGCTTTGGTCACTGTCCGTGCGGAGTCTGCACGTCCTCCCCGTGTCTGCGTGGGTTTCCTCCGGGCGCTCCGGTTTCCTCCCAGTCCAAAGAATGAATGAATGAAAATCACTTATTGTCACAAGTAGGCTTCAATTAAGTTACTGTGAAAGCCCCTAGTCGCCACATTCCGGCGCCTGTTCGGGGAGGCTGTTACGGGAATTGAACCGTGCTGCTGGCCTGCCTTGGTCTGCTTTCAAAGCCAGCGATTTAGCCCTGTGCTAAACAGCTAAACAGGTTAGGTGGATTGGCCATGATAAATTGCCCTTAGTGTCCAAAAAGGTTGGTGGGGATAGGCTGGAGGCGTGGGCTTAAGTAGGGTGCTCTTTCCAAGGGCCGGTGCTGACTTGATGGGCCGAATGGCCTCCTTCTGCACTGTAAATTCTATGATTTGATTGCAGCTTCTCCCTATGCTCCCGTTTCCTCCCACAAGACCCGAAAGATGTGCTGTTAGGTGAATTGGACATTCTGAATTCTCCTTCCGTGTACCCGGATAGGCGCCGGAGTGTGGCGACTAGGGGATTTTCGCAGTAACTTCATTGCGGTGTTAAGTAAGCCTACCTGTGACAGTAATAAAGGTGATTAAAGAAGTAGTGAGCGCTGTTTTCTAAGTATGCTCCACTCTAACAATTGAGCTGTTGTTAAATCCACCTTGGCCGTGATCTCCACACATTCCCCTATCACACACTGTACTCTGTGGTTCGTGCTGGGTGTATCAGCTCTGTGAATGTGTATAGTGTGCTGCAATGCAATCGTGTGCCAACTCCACCCTTCAATAATAATAAGCCAATTGGGTGTTGGTCCATGACTCAAGGCATGGAGAAAGTTTACATCTCATAGAGGAATCAGAGCAGTTCATTATAGAATCCGTACAGTGCAGAAGGAGGCCATTCGACCCATCGAGTCTGCACCGACTATTTGAAAGAGTACCCTACTAGACCCAATCCCCCGGTCCACCCCGCCCTCACCCCATAATCTAACCTGCACATCCCTGGACACTAAGGGGCAATTTATCATGGCCAAGGCACCTAACCTTGACATTGGGTAGGGTGCTCTTTCCAAGAGCCGGTGCAGACTCGATGGGCCGAATGGCCCTCTTCTGCACTGTAAATTCTATGAAACCAAGGGAGAGCTGACTGGTGGTGATGCACCTGAGGGTCACCACACCTCAGACCAGGGGGCAAGTTGAGAAGATTCTCCCCCTCAAAGGGGAAAGCAGCCTCTGATCATCTGGGATGATGGCGACTTTACTTTGTCAGTGATGTGCCCGTTTCTGCTCGGTCCATGCTGCTATGGTGCCCGCTGCGTACAGTTCTACAGGAACCAGCATCGCAATGTCCATTGCAACTGGATCTACTCCTGTTGGATCCAGTACTTCTGGGGGTGGGATTCCTGGGGCCAAGGAAATGTCTTCATGAATAACCTCAGCCGGGAGGGGAATTGAACCCGCGCTGCTGGCCCCGCTCTGTGTCGCAAACCAGCTTTCCAGCCAACTGAGCAAAACGGCCCCCGATTCACCAATGGTGGGAGCGCGGAAGCCACAAGGGTTGAATATCGCAGCATTGGACCCCACAAACTAGTTGGAAATTGAGAATGCGGTTCATAAGTGGCCTGGGTGGTCGGGGACGAGTGTTTCAGTAGGAACAGACACAGGAAGAAGTGTGGAAGGGGAAGGAGGTCGAAGGTTGTGTTGATGACACAAGAAGGTTGTGACATAAGAAATGGTCAACAATGTGGTCTTGCCTGAAATTGAGACAAAGAAGTAGAGAAACACAATATATTGGAGTGGTTGATAATACAGGTAGGAGCATTAATGTCCCTTTCTGATGCTATATGGGCATTACTGATAAGGCCAGCCATTTCATAGAATTTACAGTGCAGAAGGAGGCCATTCGGCCCATCGAGTCATTTGTTTCCTACTTTGAATTATAACTATGTGGCTTGCTAGGCCATATCAGGGACAGTTAAGAGTCAACATTGATGTGAGTCTGGAGTCACATGTGTGGTGTTCTTTGTGTTGCTAAATTCAGGATGGTTGGCGGAGTGTTCACAAAGACCACAAAAGAGCTTTAACTTGAACAAAGCTATAAATTTATTAACACGACTAATTTGGATTCGACATGTACTCCTAAATAATTCCCAGTTGATTATTAACATAAATACTACACTCACCTACAACTAAGCTTTTGGATTGGATTGGATTTGTTTATTGTCACGTGTACCGAGGTACAGTGAAAAGTATTTTTCTGCGAGCAGCTCAACAGATCATTAAGTACATGGGAAGAAAAGGGAATAAAAGAAAATACATAATAGGGCAACACAACATATACAATGTAACTACAAAAGCACTGGCATCGGATGATGCATACAGGGTGTAGTGTTAATGAAATCAGTCCATAAGAGGGTCATTCAGGAGTCTGGTAACAGCGGGGAAGAAGCTGTTTTTGAGTCTGTTCGTGCGTGTTCTCAGACTTCTGTATCTCCTGCCCGATGGAAGAAGTTGGAAGAGTGAGTAAGCCGGGTGGGAGGGAACTTTGATTATACTGCCCGCTTTCCCAAGGCAGCGGGAGGTGTAGATGGAGTCAATGGATGGGAGGCAGGTTTGTGTGATGGACTGGGCGGTGTTCACGACTCTCTGAAGTTTCTTGCGGTCCTGGGCCGAGCAGTTGCCATACCAGGCTGTGATGCAGCCTGATAGGATGTTTTCTATGGTGCATCTGTAAAAGTTGGTAAGAGTCAATGTGGACATGCCGAATTTCCTTAGTTTCCTGAGAAAGTATAGGCGCTGTTGTGCTTTCTTGGTGGTAGCGTCGACGTGGGTGGACCAGGACAGATTTTTGGAGATGTGCACCCCTAGGAATTTGAAACTGCTAACCATCTCCACCTCGGCCCCGTTGATGCTGACAGGGGTGTGTACAGTACTTTGCTTCCTGAAGTCAATTACCAGCTCTTTAGTTTTGCTGGCATTGAGGGAGAGATTGTTGTCGCTACACTGCTCCACTAGGTTCTCTATCTCCCTCCTGTATTCGGACTCATCGTTATTCGAGATCCGGCCTACTATGGTCGTATCGTCAGCAAACATGTAGATGGAGTTGGAATCAAGTTTTGCCACGCAGTCGTGTGTGTACAGGGAGTAGAGTAGGGGGCTAAGTACGCAGCCTTGCGGGGCGCCAGTGTTGAGGACTATTGTGGAGGAGGTGTTGTTGTTCATTCTTACTGATTGTGATCTGTTGGTCAGAAAATCGAGGATCCAGTTGCAGAGTGGGGAGCCAAGTCCTAGGTTTTGGAGCTTTGATATGAGCTTGGCTGGGATTATGGTGTTGAAGGCGGAGCTGTAGTCAATAAATAGGAGTCTAATGTAGGAGTCCTTGTTGTCGGGATGCTCTAGGGATGAGTGTAGGGCCAGGGAAATGGTGTCTGATGTGGACCGGTTGCAGCGGTATGCGAATTGCAGTGGATCAAGGCGTTCTGGGAATATGGAGGTGATGCGCTTCATGATCAACCTCTCGAAGCACTTCATTACGACTGAAGTCAGGGCCACTGGTCGGTAGTCATTGAGGCACGTTGCCTGGTTCTTCTTTGGTACCGGTATGATGGTGGTCTTCTTGAAGCAGGTGGGGACCTCGGAGTGGAGTAGGGACAGGTTAAAGATGTCCGTGAATACCTCTGCCAGCTGGTCCGCGCAGGCTCTGAATGCACGACCAGGGATCCCATCTGGGCCCGTCGCCTTCCGAGGGTTCACTTTCAGGAAGGCCGATCTGACTTTGGAAGCTGTGATGGTGGGTATGGGTGAATTATGGGCTGCTGGGGCACTCGCCAGCGGATTGTTGGTTCCCTGCTCGAACCGAGCATAGAATGCATTGAGTTCATCGGGGAGGGGTGCGCTGCTGCCAGAGATACTGCTCGGCTTCGCTTTGTAGCCCGTTACGTTGTTTAGTCCTTGCCACAACCGGCGAGAGTCTGTCTGTGACTCTAGCTTGGTTTGATATTCTCTCTTGGCATTCCGGATGGCTTTGCGGAGGTCGTACCTGGATTTCTTGTATAGGTCAGCTTTTTAATGTTGTAGACTATGATTTGCTCTTACTCACACTACCTATACTTCTGTCTGTCTCTAGCTAACTCCTGCACTACTCTCCCCCACAAGGCTTAGCATCAATGCCTTATACACTTGTAGCTATAACCCCCTCTAGTGGCTTTTCTAGACATTCGTTAACCCTTGCAGTTCTTACAGTCATGATAATACTGTATTTGGCATGTAGGCCAAACTGGGTAAGGACGGCAGATTTCCTCCCCTACAGGACATGAGTGGGCAGCACGGTAGCACAGTGGTTAGCACTGCGGCTTCACAGCGCCAGGGTCCCAGGTTTGATTCCTCGCTGGGTCAGTGTCTGTGCGGAGTTTGCATGTTCTCCCCGTCTCTGCGTGGGTTTCCTCCGGGTGCTCCGGTTTCCCCCCACAGTCCAAAGACGTGCAGGTTAGGTGGATTGACCATGTTAAATTGCTCTTAGTGTCCAAAAAGGTTAGGAGGGGTTATTGGGTTAGGGGGATAGGGTGGAAGTGAGGGCTTAAGTGGGTCGGTGCAGACTCGAAGGGCCGAATGGCCTCCTTCTGCACTGTATGTTCTATGAGTGAACCAGCTGGGTTTCTGCAACAGAAAGGTCACAATTGCTGAGACTAGCTTTGTAATAATAACAATAATCGCTTATTGTCACAAGTAGGCTTCAATGAAGTTACTGTGAAAAGCCCCTAGTCGCCACATTCCGGCGTCTGTTTGTGGAGGCCGGTACGGGAATTGAACCCGCGCTGCTGGCCTTGTTCTCCATTACAAGTCAGCTGTTTAGCCCACTGTGCTAAACCAGATTTGTTACCTGAAGGTAAAAGCTAACAGCTGCCGCGTACTGCGATTTCAACCCGTGTCCCCAAACCATTAGCCTGGGCCTCGGGATCATGAGCACCCCCCCCACAATTGAATACAGAGACAAAAATGAGGTTGAAATTGAAATGACCAAGTTTGGCAAGTATTTCAATTCAGAGGATGATTCAGATACTTCCAAGCTCCGTTGTTAACTATTCATTGAAAGGTTTTCCTTGTCTTAAGAACATAGAACATACAGTGCAGAAGGAGGCCATTCGGCCCATCGAGTCTGCACCGACCCACTTAAGCCCTCACTTCCACCCTATCCCCGTATCCCAATAACCCTTCCTAACCTTTTTGGACACTAAGGGACAATTTAGCATGGCCAATCCACCTAACCTGCACGTCTTTGGACTGTGTGTGGGAGGAAACCGGAGCACCCGGAGGAAACCCACGCAGGCACGGGGAGAACGTGCCGACTCCGCACAGACAGTGACCCAGCGAAGAATCGAACCTGGGACCCTGGCGCTGTGAAGCCACAGTGCTAGCCACTTGTGCTACCGTGCTGCCCACAAAAAGAAAATAGAATCGCGCATCAGAAAATGAAATAATCGTTTATGTTAAAACATTTTAAGTATTTAGATACATTTGGTGGGCGTTCATTTCTAATATTTACCATAGAGTTGGAGAAAAGTCTAAACACCTATCCCGATGAAGCTCTGTTATTGGTTACTGAATGACACCATCTAACTGTCTGGCCTTGAGGAAACTTCTGCATCTGTGAAAGAATCATTCTGACTCAAAACAACAATTCTGTTTCTCCCTCCACAGATGCTGCCAGACCTACTGTGTGTTTTTTCCAGAATTTTCTGGTTTTTTAAAATCTCGTCAACAGACCCATGGGAAACCCTGTGGCCAGAACTTTTGACATCCCAGTAACATTCCAATGAGAGCTTTGGACATTCCCATGAGAGGGCTAGAAGACAAGACCAGGGATGTACTTCTGAGGCTGTATAAGGCTCTGGTCAGCCCCCATTTGGAGTATTGTGAGCAGTTTTGGGCCCCGTATCTAAGGAAGGATGTGCTGGCCTTGGAAAGGGCCCAGAGGAGGTTCACAAGAATGATCCCTGGAATGAAGAGCTTGTCGTAGGAGGAACGGTTGAGGACTCTGGGTCTGCACTTGATGGAGTTTAGAAAAATGAGGGGGGATCTCATTGAAACTTACAGGATACTGCGAGGCCTGGATAGAGTGGACGTGGAAAGAATCTTCCCACTTGTAGGAAAAACTAGAACCCGAGGGCACAATCTCAGACTGAAGGGACGCACCTTTAAAACTGAGATGAGGATGAATTTCTTCAGCCAGAGGGTGGTGAATCTGTGGAACTCTTTGCCGCAGGAGATTGTGGAGGCCAAATCATTTCATGTATTTAAGACAGATAGATAGGTTCCTGATTGATAAGGGGGTCAGGGGTCACAGGGAGAAGGCAAGAGAATGGGGTTGAGAAACATATCAGCCATGATTGAATGACAGAGCAGACTCGATGGGCCGAATGGCCTAATTCTGCTCCTATGTCTTTATGGTCTTGCGGTCTAACTGATGCCTGGAAGGAGCCGGGGATTGTACCTTGGAAACCCTATGACGGGGAGCTGGGTTTGCCTCGCGTGACGGGCCTAGCCTCACGGCGGGCGATTCCTTGCGATTGCGTTTCTCCGGGACCACCTCGCCCCTTCACGGGCTGGCACGCAGAGGTGGATGCTTGCTGAAGACGGGTCCGGCTGAGAAATCCCCCTCGCTCTTCATGGGAAACGATTGACCTTCTCTCTGCCCTGTTCCGCTTGGTACTTGGCCACCTTGGCACTGGGCGGGCGCCAGGCAGGAGTGAAGAGCGCCGTTTGCACTTTCTCAGTGTGAGGAGATAGCTTAACACTCCAGCAATAAAAGAACAGAAAGGCTGAAGGGAAACAATAGCTCTCAAACACTAGGCTGGAAGGAACAATGGTCACTTATTTACCAAATGTGTAAATCGGCGAAAGCTAATCATGTCTGCCAGCGTACACTTTTTTGGGTCGGCTTCCAAACGTCGCATCCAGTGAATCAAACGCTGGGTGAGTCATGTTATTACCCACCTTAATAATGCAGGAAGTTAATGGAGCTGAAAGCAGTACAAATGCTGGAACAATATTAAGCCAACCTCAGACAAAGCCCATTTTAGCACCTTTTCACAATGCTTATTGTTATTCAGCTTATACCACAACTAAGTGACAATGGCTGCGTCCACTCTTAAATCACGCAAACAATTGCTGGCTTCAGTTGGAGGGAGTGACAGGGAGTGCATACGCCAAATTAATCAGAACAATGTTGTTCTATAAAAGTTCAGTGACTGACACAGCTCAGGGTGGGGTGGGGGGGGTTGGGGGGGGCGGGGAGAATGGAATAAGTAATCCAGTCCATGCCCAATATAAATCGGAGTTTGTATGCTGAACCTCGAGGTTAATCAGCAACAGAGTGAGAGGCACTTTCTCACATGTTTGAGGCATTGGTGGGACCTTAAAGTGGGAGATTTCGGACCGCAGCGGCCTGCAGTCTTGTTCCCGTTGCGATAACCTGGTCGGGCCTACATGTAATTCCATGGGATCCCTAAAGGGCAGAAGGAGGCCATTCGGCCCATCGAGTCAGCTCCGACCACCCCGAAGGAGCACCCTACCTCGGCCCGTTCCCACCCCCTTCCCACCCCTGCACCCCCGCGCATTGATGACGGCCATCCATCTGAACCTGCGCATCTCTGGACTGTGGGAAGAGACCGGAGCACCCGGAGGAGAACCCACGCAGACAGGGGGAGAATGTGCAGACTCCGCACAGTCACCCAAAGCGGAAATTGAACCCAGGTTCCTGGCGCTGTGAGGTGGCAGTGCTAAGCACTGTGCCACCGTGACGCCCTGCCCAGAGCCAGAGCAGCAGGGTTGATTCTTAACTGCCCTTTGAAATGGCTCAGCAAGCAACCCAGCCTTGCCAGCGATGTCCACATCCCCTGAAAGAATATTGAAAAACTCTTTGATTCATAGAATCATGGAACGGTTTAGACACAATAGTCCATTCAGCCTAACCTTTTCATGCCCACTTTATGAGAGAGAGAGAGAGAGAGAGAGAGAGATCGTCGCTCCTGTCTTTTCCCTATTTTCTCACCAGATAGCTATCCAGTTCCCTTCTGCGTGCCTCTGTTGAAGCTGCCTCCTCCACACTAACAGGCAGGGCATTTCAGCTCCTAACCTCTCCTCCTCTGGTTCTTCTTCCAGTCAACTTCGAAACAATGTCCTCCGGTTCACGATCTTCCCACCAAAGGGAACAGTTCCTCCCCATTTACTCTGCCCAAACCCCTCATGGGTTTTTGGAACATCTCAGTCAAACCCCCTCTCAGCCTTTCCTTTCCTCAGGAGCAACCATAGCTTCTCCAACACACACACGACTGGGTGGCAAAATTCATCTCCAACTCCGTCTACAGGTTTGCTCATGAGAAAAGGGTGGGGGCGATGACACATCTCTGTTTGACATCAGTCTTGACCTCAAAGGTTTCTGTCTTATTTCCATCGGTGAAGACTAATGCCAACATCTTGTCATGGAGGTGTTGGAGGATGTTAGTGAATTTCTCTGCACAGCCGGTCTTTGACAGGGTCATCCACAGCACCTCCTGACTGACTGAGTCAAAAGCCTTGGTCAGATCGATGAAGGCCATCGATGAAGGCCATGTAGAGTGGGTTGATGTTGATCCTGGCATTTCTCTTGCCGAGCAGTGAAAATCATGTCAGCTGTTCGACAGTTTGGTCGGAAACCACACTGGCTTTCTGGAAGGATGTCTTCAGAGACATGGAGAAGGCGGTTAGCGAGGATTCAGACGATGGCTTTTTGGCGACGGAGAGCAGGGAGATTCCTCGTTAGTTCCCACACTCTACTGTGTCTGGTTTCTCGAAGATCGTGGCGATGACAGCATTGCTGAGGTTGGCAGGGATTTCTTCGCTGTCCCCGATTTTCAGCAAAAGATAATGGAGATGACGGGTGATCTCTTCTCCTCCTAGTTTGAAAATCTCGACCGGGATTCCGTCCACTCCTGCGACTTTCCCATTCTTTCATGTGTTTAATGGCGGCTCCGATTTCGCCACGCTTGTTGGGAGTCCAAGATCATCTTCGATGGGGAGTTGGGGATTCCCTCAAACGTCGTCAACTATGGTTGTATCACGGTTTAGGAGATATAGAACCATAGAATAGAACCATAGAATACCTTCAGTGGAGAAGGAGGTCATTCAACCTATCGAGTCTGCATCGACCCTCTGAAAGAGCATCCTACGTAGGCCCACTCCCCAGACAACCCTGGAACCATACATAACCTGCACATCTTTGGACACTAAGGGACAATTTATGGCCAATCCATCTAACCTGCTTTGGACTGTGGGAAAAAAACAGAGCACCTGGAGGGAACACACACGAGTTCTTTGAAATGTTCTCTCCATTGGAGGCCAATGTTTTCTCTGACTCTCAAAAGGGATCAATGCTTACTCTGCACTGGTTTGAGGCACAGAGTGTTGCGTCCATATGGTTTTGCGGTGGCCCTGGGTATTTCGCTTGTCAGCGAGGAGTTGAAAGTCCTCAGGCTGGATTCTCTGCCCCGCCACATTTCCATTTCATCCCGCCGCTCCGTTACGCCGGCCGGTCAATGGGGCTGCCCCCCGCCGTCGAGAAACCCCCGGGCTGCCGGCAAAATGGAGCATCCCGCCGGCGGAGAATCTAGCCCCTAGCTTTCACAGTCCACCATTGGTTCTTGATTTCTAGTTTGTCTTTGTATCTCCATCTTGTCAAATTGATGAGCTCTCCTCTTTGCCATGCTGTTTGCATTGTTTTGACAGTTATGGAGATCTCTTATTGTCGATGAGGCCTTGGATGGTCTTTGCAAATCACTCTTGGTGTTTCTTGGTCTTGTAGCCGATGGTTTCTTCACTGATTGAGATGACGGCTGTCATCAGCTCTCTCCAGTTTTCACCGCTCCATTAGAACGGACACTTTGGAGATTTTGGAGAAGATATTGATGAAGGTCCACTGGCATGCGTGGCTCCTGAAGGCACTCTCTTTTCTGAGCTGTATCTTCATTTTCCGCTGCTCCTGGTGACGTTTGATGGACAGAGACGAGCAGATGAGCTGGTGGTCATCTGCACTGGTCATCGCTTTGGTGATGAGGGCATCCTTTTGGTCTTGGGGTTGGATGATGATAACATTGATTCTGTGCCAATGCTTTGACTATGGACGTTCCAGGAATTCTTGAACTTGTCTTTTTGGAACAGTGCATTAGTGATGACAAGTTGGTAAGCAGGAGAATCCCGTTTGAGCTACAAATCCCAACTCCTTCCTTTCCGATGGTTTCTTTGCAGGTATTGGAGTCCTTTCCAACTCTGGCATTGAAGACCCCCCGGAGGGTGATCTTATCTTCCAAAAGGTTAGGAGGGGTTATTGGGTTGCAGGGATAGAGTGGAAGTGAGGGCTTAACTTTTTTGATAAAGATCCCCATGGTAGGCTTATGCAGAAAGTAAGGAGGTATGGGATAGTGGGAAATTTGGCCAGTTGGATAACGAACTGGCTAACCGATAGAAGTCGGAGAGGGGTGGTGGATGGCAAATATTCAGCCTGGATCCCAGTTACCAGTGGCGTACCGCAGGGATCAGTTCTGGGTCCTCTGCTGTTTGTGATTTTCATTAATGACTTGGATGAGGGAGTTGAAGGGTGGGTCAGTAAATTTGCAGACGATACGAAGATTGGTGGAGTTGTGGATAGTAAGGAGGGCTGTTGTCGGCTGCAAAGAGACATAGATAGGATGCAGAGCTGGGCTGAGAAGTGGCAGATGGAGTTTAACCCTGAAAAGTGTGAGGTTGTCCATTTTGGAAGGACAAATATGAATGCGGAATACAGGGTTAACGGTAGAGTTCTTGGCAATGTGGAGGAGCAGAGAGATCTTGGGGTCTATGTTCATACATCTTTGAAAGTTGCCACTCAAGTGGATAGAGCTGTGAAGAAGGCCTATGGTGTGCTCACGTTCATTAACAGAGGGATTGAATTTAAGAGCCGTGAGGTGATGATGCAGCTGTACAAAACTTTGGTAAGGCCACATCTGGAGTACTGTGTACAGTTCTGGTCGCCTCATTTTAGGAAGGATGTGGAAGCTTTGGAAAAGGTGCAAAGAAGATTTACCAGGATGTTGCCTGGAATGGAGAGTAGGTCTTACGAGGAAAGGTTGAGGGTGCTAGGCCTTTTCTCATTAGAACGGAGAAGGATGAGGGGCGACTTGATAGAGGTTTATAAGATGATCAGGGGAATAGATAGAGTAGACAGTCAGAGACTTTTTCCCCGGGTGGAACAAACCATTACAAGGGGACATAAATTTAAGGTGAAAGGTGGAAGATATAGGAGGGATATCAGAGGTAGGTTCTTTACCCAGAGAGTAGTGGGGGCATGGAATGCACTGCCTGTGGAAGTAGTTGAGTCGGAAACATTAGGGACCTTCAAGCAGCTATTGGATAGGTACATGGATTACGGTAAAATGATATAGTGTAGAGTTATTTGTTCTCAAGGGCAGCATGGTAGCATGGTAGCATTGTGGATAGCACAATTGCTTCACAGCTCCAGGGTCCCAGGTTCGATTCCCGCTTGGGTCACTGTCTGTGCGGAGTCTGCACGTCCTCCCCGTGTCTGCGTGGGTTTCCTCCGGGTGCTCCGGTTTCCTCCCACAGTCCAAAGATGTGCAGGTTAGGTGGATTGGCCATGCTAAATTGCCCTTAGTGTCCAAAATTGCCCTTAGTGTTGGGTGGGGTTGCTGGGTTGTGGGGATGGGGTGGAGGTGTTGACCTTGGGTGGGGTGCTCTTTCCAAGAGCCGGTGCAGACTCGATGGGCCGAATGGCCTCCTTCTGCACTGTAAATTCTTTGATCAAATTCTATGATTAGGAGTGTTGGAGAGCGTGGTGTCTAGGGTGAAGTAGAAGCCTTCTTTCAACTCAGAATTTGTGGTTAGGACACAGGCACTGACGACCATTGTCTGCTGGTTCTTGGCAAGTTGTAGACAGAGGGTGACAAGGCGCTTATTGATGCTGACAGGGTGGTCCGAGAGTTGGTTCACAGGTTCGTTCCTGATGGCGAATCCAATTCCATGCATCCTGGGCTGATCCTCGGGTCTTCGTCTCCAGAAGAAAATGTCACCACCGCCTTCATCCCTCAGCTGCCCCTCGCGCCCTGCCCCTCGGATCTCTTTGAGGGCAGTAACATCAATGTTGAAGTGCCGAGGCGAGGGAATGACAGCTGGAAGGAGAGCGTGGGAAACGTCAACAAACTTGGCAAACACAGCAACAGAGAGCAAGGAAAATACGGGCGAAAGGCGGGACGAATGGCCGAAGTGGAGGTGAACTCGCGACGACAACGGCAGCGAAAACCGTCCGGGAGGAGCAAGTAACAACACCAGCACCAGACCCATTCTCGTATTGCCCTCTCTGTATTGGACATAACTACTGTAACTGTTTCTCCGGCACCCAAATGTATATGTACCTCCCCAGTTCCACCCCCCCCCCGCCCCACCCCGCCACAAACATGTGTCTACTTATTTGTTGAACATAACATTGCTAACTGTACAGAGTTGCTGCTTTTCAGCTAGTGCACAATATCATACCAGTTTTTTTTCCCTCTTCTATATATATATATTTAAATCTGTGTACATAACTTTAAATGTACTTTGTTCAAAAACGCAATCAAAAACATTTATATTTTAAAAAATAATGTTGGCGTGCCCGAGTTCACGGGGAACAAGGGCAGTTCTCCATTCCGGTTGATTGTTTCGCTCATTATCGTTCACCCGCTCCAGGGTGCGAAATTCAGGTTACATTTGATTTTCTGACCACAGCTTGCTGAGTCTGCCAGAAGAGGTTTTCTAGCCAGGTTGGGGGATGGGACAGACTGTTTTTTACCGCACCTTATCCAGCCCTTTCCCAATGCGGAGTGAGCAGAGTGGATACTGAAGAGGGCTTCTCAGTCAAAGCCGCCGAAACGCTTCCCTGCACTCATTCGCAGAGCAAGACCACTAAATCCAAGAGTGAGATTTACGAGGATGCTACCAGGACTTGATGGCCTAAGGAGAGGCGTGATAGGCTGGGACCTTTTTTTAACCTGGAACGTAGGAGGCTTGGGGGTGAACTTATAGAGGTCTATAAAATAATGAGGGGCATAGATAAGGTAGACAGTCGACATCTTTTCCCAAAGGTAGAGGAGTCTAGAACTAGAGGGCATAGGCTTAAGGTGAGAGGGGAGAGATACAAAAGAGACCAGAGGGGAAATTTCTTCACACAGAGGGTGGTGAGTGTCTGGAACAGGCTGCCAGAGGCAGTGGTAGAGGCGGGTGCTATTTTTTTTGTTTCAAAAAGAGTTGGACAGTTACATGGGCAGGGTGGGTATAGAGGGATACGGGCCAAATGCAGGCAAGTGGGACTAGCTTTGTGATAGAAACTGGGCGGCATGGACAAGCTGGGCCAAAGGGCCTGTTTCCATGCTGTAAACATCTATGACTCTATGAGATGACCCACAAACTGTAGTGCTGATGTTGGGAATGGCATTAAACAAGAAATTAGAGATGCATGCGATAAAGGCACATCTGTAATTATGGGTGATTTTAATCTGCATATAAATTGGGAAAAGCAAATTTGTAACAACACCATGGAGGAGGAATTCCTGGAGCGTATGCAGGATGATTTTCTGGACCAATGCGTTGAGGAACCAACAGGCCATCCTAGATTGGGTACTGTGTAATGAGAAAGGAATAGTTGGCAATCTAGTTGTGCGAGACCCCTTGGGGATGAGCAACCATCTATGATAGGACTCTTCAACAAGATGGAGAGTGATGTAGCTGATTCTGAGACTAGAGCCCTGAAACTAAAGGAAAGAAACTATGATGGAATGAGGTGCCAGTTGGCTATGATGGATTGGATAACGTTGCTCAAAGGGATGATGGTGGATAGAATGGCAAACATTCAAAGAGCACATGGGTGAACGTCAACAATTGTTTATTCCTGTCTGGCGCAGGATAAAACGGGTAAGGGGGTCAAACCATGGCTGACAACGGAAATGAGAGATGGTATTCAATCCAAGGAAGAGGCATACAAAGTGGCCAAGAGAAACAACAGGCCTGAGGACTGGGGGCAGTTTAGAATTCAGCAAAGGACAAAGGGATTGATTAAGAAGGGGAAAATAGAGTACGAGAGTAAGCTTCTTGGGAACATAAAAACTGGCTAACTGTACCATGGGCAGCACGGTAGCACAGTGATTAGCACAATTGCTTCACAGCTCCAGGGTCACGGATTCGATTCCCGGCTTGGGTCACTGTCTGTGTGGAGTCTGCACGTTCTCCCCGTGTCTGCGTGGGTTTCCTCCGGGTGCTCCGGTTTCCTCCCACAGTCCAAAGATGTGCAGGTTAGGTGGATTGGCCATGTTAAATTGCCCTTAGTGTCCAAAATTGCCCTTAGTGTTGGGTGGGGTAACTGGGTTATGGGGATAGGGTGGAAGTGTGCGGTTGGGAAGGGTGCTCTTTCCAAGAGCCGGTGCAGACTCGATGGGCCGAATGGCCTCCTTCTGCACTGTAAATTCTATGAATCTATGAATATAAAAATTCTATGAAAATGTTGCTAACGTTGCGTGTAAAATGAAAGCACATGGGATTAGGGGCAGTGTATTGAGATGGATAGAAAACTGATTGGCAGACAGGAAACAAAGAGTCGGAATGAACGGGTCTTTTTCCTCTGAAAGGCAGGCAGTGACTAGTGGGGTCCCGCAGGGATCGATGCTGGGGCCCCAGCTATTCACAATGTATATTAATGATTTAGACGAGGGAACTAAATGTAACATCCAAATTTGCAGATGACACAAAGCTGGGTGAGAGGAGGATGCAGGAGTGCTTTAGTGTGATTTGGTTAAGTTGAGTGAGTGGGAAAATGAATGGCAGATGCAGTATTATGCGGATAAATGTGAGGTTATCCGCTTCGGTAGCAAAAACAGGAACGCAGATTATTATCTGAATGGCTATAGATTGAGAGAGGGGAGTGTGCAACAAGACCCGCGTGTCCTCGTACACCAGTCGCTGAAGGTATGCATGCAGGTGCAGTGGGCGGTAAAGAAGGAAAATGGTATGTTGGCCTTCATAGCGAGAGGATTCGAGTACAGGAGCAGGGATGTGTTGCTGCAATTACACAGGCTCGAATTCCTGGGATGGCGGGACTGACGAATGAGGAGAGATTAGTTTGGTTGGGATTATGTTTGCTGGAGTTTAGAAGAATGAGGGAGGGGATCTCATAGAAACCTATAAAATTCTAACAGGGCTAGACAGGGTAGATGCAGGAAGGACGTTCTCGAAGGTGGGGGTGTCTTGAAGCAGGGGTCATAGTCTAGGAATGGGGGTAAACCATTTAGGACAGAGATGAGAAGATATTTCTTCACCCAGAAAGTGGTGAGCTGCTGCAGAGAAAGTAGTTGAGGCCAAAACATTGTATGTTTTCAAGAAGGAGTTAGATATAGCTCTTGGGGTGAAGGGGATCAAAGGAGGAGGGAAAGCGGGAGCAGGTTTCTGAATTGGCTGATAAGCCATAAATGAATGGTGCGAACTGGTTCAAAGGCCAGAATGGCTTAATCCTGCGCCTATTTGAAATGTTTTTATCTAAAACAGATGCCGTTAAAACCCGGACCGGTGCCAAGCAGCTCAGCCTATCCTTGAATCCTGCCAAAATAAAACTCATGTCAACTCACACCTTGCCAACCAAATAGTCCACCTGCCATATGTGTTGAATGAGAGACTCTGAAATATGTTGAGCATTTCCCGGACCATGGCAATGACCTCCCTCGAATGGCCACCATTTACGAGGAGGACCCAGACCAAACCAGCGGTGCCTGTTCCGCTTCCTGCAAACTATTGCAGCGAGTGTAACAAAGACTTCTGAAACTCTCGGTAGTGTGGATGAGCAGAGAGATCTCGGTGTCCATGTACATAGATCCCTAAAAGTTGCCACCCAGGTTGATAGGGTTGTTAAGAAGGCGTACAGTGTGTTAGCTTTTATTGGTAGAGGGATTGAGTTTCATAGCCATGAGGTCATGTTGCAGCTGTACAAAACTCTGGTGCGGCCGCATTTGGAGTATTGCGTGCAATTCTGGTCACCGCAGTATAGGGAGGATGTGGAAGCATTGGAAAGGGTGCAGAGGAGATTTACCAGGATGTTGCCTGGTATGGAGGGAAGATCTTATGAGGAAAGGCTGAGGGACTTGAGGCTGTTTTCGTTAGAGAGAAGAAGGTTAAGAGGTGATTTAATTGAGGCATACAAGATGATCAGAGGAATAGATAGGGTGGACAGTGAGAGCCTTTTTCCTCGGATGGTGATGTCTAGCACGAAGGGACATAGCTTTAAATTGAGGGGAGATAGATATAAGACAGATGTCAGAGGTCGGTTCTTTACTCAGAGAGTAGTAAGGGCGTGGAATGCCCTGCCTGCAACATAGTGGACTCGCCAACACTAAGGGCATTCAAATGGTCATTGGATAGACATCTGGACGATAAGAGAATAGTGTAGATGAGCTTTAGAGTGGTTTCACAGGTTGGCGCAACATTGAGGGCCGAAGGGCCTGTACTGCGCTGTAATGTTTTATGTTCTATGAAACTGTACAGAGCAGTTGTCATTATCATACTTCCGTCCATGTGCAGGTTAGGTGGATTGGCCATACTAAATTGTTAGATGTTTAGCTGCTATTGTATAAAGACTCAAAAGTTCTGCTGCTTTTCCACAAACACCTTTAACTTACTTCAACAGATTTTGCACAAAACTCTAACATCACATTACCTGACAGAGGCCACCTGAAGCCCCTTTATATATCAGTGTCAATTATTGGATACTTAACATAAATGAGACAACTAATTGGAATGTCTCTTAACCCATAACTTAACAGTCTCCCCTTCCTTGGAGAAAAAAAATAATTAGGTGAAAACAAAATTACAAGAAGCTCAAAAACACACACGCAATTCCCCCCCTTTTTTTTTCATTTTTGGAAGAAAAAAAACAGTCACAGAAACAGGCACCCTTCATTAACAATATACACAAGTTCCTGTGAGCTAGCCCCTCTTTTTGTAAAACAGTCTGACAATTGATAGCTACTGTCAACCCATTTAATTTTTGCTATCTCCCCTCTGTCCTATATCTACTTCAAACTTGTGATGTCTACCCTTAACCTTTTTTCATTGACACTTTTTGTAGAGTGCACATTTTCCCACAGGGATTTATTGTCAATGTGACATTCAATAGGTATATTACCCAAATCCCCTAATCCCAAAATTTCTGTCAATATCTGAGATATATAAAAGGCCATATCCACCGCCTCTACAAAGCTTAACGTCTCAGCAGCCAAAGTGCTTTTGACCATTCTCCTTATTTTCTTTGTTACCAACACAAACGGGCAACATTTACCATTGTTCCCCAAAAGGAAAATTATAAAACCTTCCTGCGCTTGGAACCCCATCACATAAATTTGCATAGGACGCATCACTATAAACTATGAGTTTCAAGTGCCGAAGGTCACCTAAAACCAGGAACCTCAAAACACACTCCTGCATTTTTAGTTTGACCAACGCTTTATTTGCTCTCATTATGTCTTCCACTTTGGGATCATTCATTTTTGTACTCAACTCTAAGACATCAAAACTCACATCCAGTCTAGTCTGTCTACGTAATCAATTCAGTTGCCCAATTAAACTTCGCAGTTGCTCTTTTTCCATCTTTGAAACCATTGCGTCTTTTTGTGAAACCCGGCCACGACTAATTGCTATTGGGCTGATGCTTTCCAAATAAGATTGCTGACGTAAAGTTGCCCCTAACTTAGTCTGTCCGGTTTCCAGTCTAATATATTTAAATGCACGGGAAGCCTGACTTCCAACCCTGAATTCTTTCCTCAAACCAGAGAGTCCAATAGCTTCGAAATCACGAGTCCTACCCCTCAAAAAATCATCGACGTGCATCATAAAGATGCCAGAAAGAGTTCCTTTATAGTGCCAGTAAAACATTGCCGGATCTGCTTTCAACCGGCAACAGCCTAACTTTAACAAAACTGACCTTACCGAAAAGTACCAGGCTCTAGATGCATCATTCAATCCATATACACATTTGTTCAACTTCCAGAGTACCCCTTCTGTGTTAGCTGCTTCTTTAGGAGGACGGAGAGAAATGTCTCTCTCGAGCTGATGCCCCTGCAAAAAGGCAGCTTTTATATCTATAGATTTGCATTCCCATGCCTTTGTGGCTAATAGAGCCAAGAAGATCTTTAAAATAACCTTTCCTGCCGTAGGTGAATCTACCCTTAAATCCTGATCTTCTAAGTTTTCTTCAAATCCCCTTGCCACAAGCCTTATAAGTTCCATCCGGAAGAACCTTTTCCATGCAAGTCCATCTGTGGGATAGAGCTCTTTGTCCCCTATCCGGTACTTCTCTGTATACCCCAAATTCACTCCAACCAATCAATTCTTGCTGTTTGGCATCTTTGATAACTTTTTCATCTAATTTATTGGAAGTCACCAAAATCTCATGTGCATGTGGGCTTCTACTCCTATTAGTATTTGTAGTCTTACTCATGTTCCGAGATCTTGATAAACCTCGTCCCCTCTCCCACCTGGAATCTCGTTCTGTACTGCTACTGCTTGATCTTTCCCTTCTGCTGTGGGATGTTCTTTCAA
This sequence comes from Scyliorhinus torazame, assembly GCF_047496885.1. Lineage (NCBI taxonomy): Eukaryota > Metazoa > Chordata > Chondrichthyes > Carcharhiniformes > Scyliorhinidae > Scyliorhinus > Scyliorhinus torazame. The sequence continues at coordinate 34,867,401 of NC_092734.1, read as the reverse complement.
TAGTTCTCGACCTTTTACAGTGGACCTATTCACTATCCGATGTACTATCTGAATTGGCACTGCATTTCTGTGCCCTCCATTTTTGAACTCTGTGTTCCCAGTCCATTATCTTGACTCCCTCCACTGAATGAATGCTGTACATTCAACCAATTTTTATACTTTCCAGTGGCCTTCCCTGCTCTACTAATAACAGTTGCATCCTTCCATTGACTAGACCCTTCAGGCAAGTATGACACTTTTGTACCAACTTTTGGCAGTTGTCCTTTCGGAAAAATGGCCTGTTCTAATTCATCAGAAGTGTTGTGTTCCTCTACACAAACCCTGTCTATATCAGTTAACTGGTCCTCATAATTCTGTAACACGTGCGTACCAGATGACTCTGGTTCCTCGTCATGTCTGTCTGCTCTGTCTAAATTTGAAAATTTGTAATCTGTACCCATTATTCTTGATGAATGTACCCAAACAGTTTGATTGCCATATTGCAAAATAATTGTTTTGCCATCTATGCCTATGATCTTCCCTGGGCCTTTCCATTCATTAGAATTGTCTCTCTTATAGTATACCATGTGTCCTTGCTGAAAACGGCATCTGATGGCCGTATGTTATGTCTTAAAGCTCTGCGAATTCTTTCAGAGACTTCTGCTTCCAAAAAAGCTTTTCTACTGTTATGTAATGCATTTAAATGTTCAGCAAAACCAGAGCTAATTGTAGTCCCCTCCCAAGGTGGAGGCTGGTCATCTAAGATGGACGGAATTTTAGGATTTCTACCAAACACTAATTGATAAGGACTATAGCCCCCAACCATCTGCAATTAATTATTTGCATGTACCACCCATGCTAAAGCTGAATTTAGCCTGCAGTTTGGTCTATCTGCCAACATTTTCCAGAGCATGTCATCTATTACCGCATTGTTTCTTTCACACTCACCATTACTAAATGGGCTTTCCGCAGCCGTATTCATAACTCTGATATTCACGTTTTCACACATATCCCTAAACTCATCATTAGCAAATTCTCCCTCATTGTCCGTAAGGAATTTTGCCGGTGGGCCCATTCCTGTCCCTATCCATTTTTCCACGATTTGATCCAGAATTACTTTCTTTTCTTTACTTCGTACAATCGTTGATTGACTAAATCTGGTTGCTAAATCTACAATATGCAAAATAAATATATTATTGGCTTTATCCCAGATCTTAAGGTCCGTGGCCACAATGTTGTTAAAATCCTTGGCCAAAGGTAGGGTTACTATCGGTCGTCTTTCTGTACTTCCTACAAACTTCACAGCGATCACTAACCTGTTCTATCAGTTTAGTCTCGTCTTCATCCCTTATCCCTGCATCCTTTAATAAATGTTTCAGCCTCCGAGGAGACGGATGTGCAAATTGCCTATTCAGTTTTAATACAACAAGTTTTTATCAGCTAAAGTCCCATTTTCAACTGCCATTAACACATCCTTAACAACTGTACTTGAGGGGCTGTTTAGCACAGTGCAAATCGCTGGCTTTGAAAGCAGACCAAAGGCCAGCAGCACGGTTCGATTCCCGTAACAGCCTCCCCGAACAGGCGCCGGAATGTGGCGACTAGGGGCTTTTCACAGTAACTTCATTTGAAGCCTACTTGTGACAATAAGCGATTTTCATTTTCATTTCAAATATTATTTGTCAGTAATGGAATACAATAGTATCCCGACTGTGTAAATTGTAAGTCCACCGTCTTTCCAAAAACTGTTGCCTTATCCTGTTCCACATCCAGTTTCATGTGTGCTTTCTTCATCGACGGTCTGCTCAGAAGCAAAGGTATCTCACTTGATACAACATCCGTGCTAATGAAATGAGTCACTCCAGCAATATTGCAAGGGATCACCACTCTTTTCAGCGACTTCAGAGTATTATCATCCCCAAACCTGAAACCTGTGGATCTTTCAAATTCCTTAACCTTGTTACGATTTTCAGCATTCAAAGAGTCCAGGTAACATTTTAACCAGTCAATTCCACATACAGTAAATGTGCACCCACTGTCCAATACAGCACAATGCAAGGATTCTGCAACCAACACCCTCATTACTGGCGTAAAACTGCTTGTTAATCGGACAATGCCTTCTTTCTGGTCACTATCTTTTTCCTCTTCTGACTCTTCCGCATCATGTGTCGCTTCAAACACTCTATCATAACGAGTTGGACAGTTGAAAGCATAATGGTATTGAGAGTCACATCGAAAACATCGATTTATCATGCCCCGTGCATTTCTGGGTTTCATCTTCCTATTGTAGGTTCGAACTGGGTTTCTGTCTTCATACTTTCCTGGTCCCGATCTCGCTCTATAGTCTTGGAACCTGTTTGTAGCCATGCGATTTCGCCATCCTGTTAGTAGCGTGTCTTCCATATTCTGCTTTATTGCAGACTGACCTATGTGGGTCATCAGAGCCATCGGAATCGAATGTTTCCCCAGAAACATTTTTAAAGCTTCTGATCGAATAAGGTATCCTTATCTGCAAACTTAACTCCTGTCAAAACCAGGAGCCTATCCATGTTGCTCACTCTAGCACAGTCAAGTAATTTAAAGGCCAACACAGACTGTGGAAATTCCAGATTGTGTTTCTGCAGCCTTTTATATAGTCTGCCAAATTCCATTATATAGTCTTCCATGGAGAATTCCTCTATTTTCCGGAACCTATCAAAATCCGACCATGCTTCATACGCACTGAACAAGTCATCTTTCTTATAAATCTTATCCATATAATGTAATAAAGTCTCCAGACCTTCTTCTGAGTCTAACTCTTCCAATTCCATCTCAGAAAACACTTTGCTCCGGATTTTACTGTCATAAGGTAAAGAAAGAGCCAATGCCATACCTTGTTTTCTCTTTCCCAAAGCAGTTACCTTAGTCCACATGACTACTGCACTTCTCCATTGATCATACGACCCCCTTTCAGAAAATAAGGGGGGATAGTCATATCCGGCCATCTTTATCCTCGGTTCAGCCATATATCTGTTTTTTGTTTTTGTTTTTTCTTCTCACTCACTCCTTGGTTTGATCTGGAAAAGTTGTATCTTTCAACCCTTCACATTAGCACAGCAACCATCCTCTGCTACCATTTGTTAGACGTTTAGCCGCTGTTATATAAAGAGTCAAAGGTTCTGCTGCTTTTCCACAAACACCTTTAATTTACTTCAACAGACTTTGCACAAAACTCTAACATCACATCACCTGACGCAAAGGCCACCTGAAGCCCCTTTACATATCAGCATCAATTATTGGATACTTAGGGCAGCACGGTGGTGCAGTGGGTTAGCACTGCAGTCTCACGGCGCCGAGGTCCCAGGTTCGATCCCGGCTCTGGGTCACTGTCCGTGTGGAGTTTGCACATTCTCCCCGTGTCTGCGTGGGTTTTACCCCCACAACCCAAAGACGTGCAGGGTCGGTGGATTGAAAACGCTAAATTGCCCCTTAATTGGAAAAAATTAATTGGGCACTCTAAGTTTAAAAAAAAAATTATTGGATACTTAACATAAATGAGACAACTAATTGGAATGTCTCTTAACTGATTACTTAACAGAAATTGCCCTTCTATGACCAAAGATAGTGCATGTTAGTTGAGGTTGCAGGGATAGTACAGGGGAGTGGGCCTAGGTAGGGTACACTTTCAGAGGGTCGGTGCAGACTGGATGGGCCAAATGGCCTCCTTCTGCACTGTAGGGATTCAATGGCGAGACCCAGACTGTGCAGCAGCGACACTCAACAGAACTTGAGAAATCCCATCAGCAATGCCCTCTCAATTCAACGAGAGGATTTTCGAACAAATGCCGGTGTCTTTCCCGATGCCAACTCCACTGGATTCAGGTAAACCTCCTTCAAAAATCAGTATCGATGGACTGGACACTGTCCAGATGGCTAAAACCCCAGTTCCCCACCAGGTCATATTTTCATAACTCTCAAATGGCCAACATTCCAAGGAAGACGAAGAAAACTCATCAAAGAGAATATAAGAACCAGGAGGAGGAATCAGCCATTCAGCCCCTCGAGCCCATTCCGCCATTCAGTGCGATCTCCTGTCTGCCTCAACTCCACTTTCCTGCCCGTTCTCCATAACCCTTCAACCCACTACTCATTAAAAATCTGTCTGTCTCCTTAAATTTACTCGGTGTTCCCGCATCCACCACACTCTGGGGGAGTGAATTCCACAGATTCACAACCCTTTGGGAGAAAGAAGTAGTTTCTCCTCATCTCTGTTTTAAATCTGTCACCCCTTATCTCGTTATAGCTTACCCCACAAGAGGAAGCATCCGCTCCGCGTCTACTTTGTCACTACCTTTTATCACCTTATATACCGCAATTAGATCTCCTCTCATTCTTCCAAACTCTCGAGTATTGGCCTAAACTGCTCAATCTCTCTCTTCATACCATAAACCCCTCATCTCTGGAATCAATCCAGTAAACCTCCTCTGAACTGCCTCGATTGCAGCTAACTCCCTCCTCAAACAGGGGGACCAAAACTGTGCACAGTACTCCAGGTGCCGTCTCACCGATACCTTGTACAGTCACAGCGACACTTCCCTACTTTTATACTCTATCCCTTTAGCTCCAAAGGCCAAATTCCATTTGTCTTCCTTACCACCTGCTGTACTGCATGCTAGGATTCTGTGATTCATGCACAAGGACACCTAGATCCCTCTGCACCGAAGCACTCTGAAGTTTCTCTCCATTTAGATAATAAGCTGCCTTTCCAATTCTCTGTCCAAAATGGATAACCTCACACATATCCATGTTAAACTCCAAATTGTGGACACTCACCTAACCTATCCATATCCATTTGTAAATTTCTTATTTCCTCATTGCAGCTTATTTGATTGTCATCTGCAAATTTGGCTATAGAGCTTTCTATCCCTACATCCAAGTCATTAATATTTTTGCAAAGAGTTGGGGCCCGAGGACCGAACCCTGTGTTACTCCACTAGTTACATCTTGCCAACCAGAAAGAGACCCATTTATCCCCACTCTGTGCCTTCTGTCAGTTTCCGAGCCAAAATAATAAATGACCCCTAATCCCATGCGATGTTACAATGTGTATTGACCTTTTCTGCGGCACCTTATCAAATGTCTTCTGGAAGTCCAGATATACTCCATCTACGGGATGTCCATTATCCACTTGGCTTGTTACATTTCGAAGAACTTTCGCATCAAGCTGATGACGAGGCGGAATAGCGACAGAGAAGGAAAGAAAAGGAAGCAAACCATGAATTCCGGATCCATTGCTTGCCCCTTGTGCTAAGGTCTGCTCCTCAAGAATCATTATGTTCAGCCAGATGAAGTCCTTGGCAAAAACCCATGACCCTGAGTAGATGTCATTTTCAAATAGAGGGGCAATGATGCACACTGTCCATTTATTCCGTTGTCTCCCATGGCGGTGAGCCTTGTTATGGAGTTAGATTTATCGAAAGTCAATGAAAGAGAGCATTAGAACAATGACATAGGGTGGTGAATGAAACTGACCCGTTTAGCAGAAAGCAGGTGTGTGGACAGTTAAAATTGCTCAAGTTACTGATGATGGATAGTTACCAATTTCGACCCTGAGCAGATAACGAGGAAATCCACTTTTGGCCGGTGGGCGCTTATTATCATATAACTGCCGCATTCGGTTTACTTCACTGGGATTGGGGCAAAGGGCCCCGATCCAGCCTGGAGTCTAGGCCTCAAGCAATGCTGTCGGTGTCATTCGACCCATTCGACCCATCCAATCTGAACCGGTTGGGTTCAGGCCGGTCTATGAAAAGGCAATCGGGCACCAAAGGCACTCCAAGGTGGGTGCCATGAACATGGTGGGGGGGAGAGGAGCCACTTTGACCAGCCCAAGTTTTCTCCACAGGCATACTTCTTCTGTCTTCCAAGGCCTCTTTTGCTCCAGCACCAGTGGAGGGGATCAATTAGTCAATGGTGTGTCCCAGGCCCAACCATCTTCAGCTGCTTCATCAATGACCTCCCTTCCATCATAAGGTCAGAAGTGGGGATGTTCGCGGATGACTGCACAATGTTCAGCACCATTCGGGCCTCCTGAGATCATGAAGCAGTCCCCGTCCAAATGCAGCAAACCCTGGACAATATCCAGGCTCGGGCTGACAAGTGGAAAGTCACAGTCGCACCACACAAGTGCCAGGCAGTGACCATCTCCTACAAAAGAGGATCTAACCATCGCCCCTTGACATTCAATGGCATTACCATCGCTGAATCCCCCACAATCAGCATCCTGGGGGTTACCATTGATCAGAAACTGAATTGGACTAGCCATATTAATATTGTGGCTACCGGGGCAGGTCAAAGGCAAGGAATCCTATGGCGCGTAACTCACCTCCTGACCCTCCAAAGCCTGTCCACCATTTACAAGGCACAAGCCAAGAGTAAAATGGAATACTCTCCACTTGCCTGGATGAGTGCAGCTCCAACAACACACAATCCTGCTTGATTACACACACATTAAACCCTCCACCGATGAACAGTGCCAATTGTGTGTACCATCTACAAGATGCACTGCAGTAACTCACCAAGGTTCCTTAGACAGCACCTGGCAAACTCTCGACCACCATCATCTGGAAGGACACGAGCAGCAGATACCTGGGAACCCCACCAGCTGGAGGTTCCCCTCCAAGTCACTCACCACCCTGCCTGGGAAATATATCGGCCGTTCCTTCACCGTCGCGGAGGCAACATCATGGAACTCCCTCCCTAACAGCACAGTGGGTGTACCTACACCTCATGGACTGCAGCGGTTCAAGAAGGCAGCTCACCCCCACCTTCCCGAGGGCAATTAGGGATGGGACAATGGAAATGCTGGCCGAGCCTGCGACACCACCAGCCATGAAATCATTTTTTAAAAAAGCTACACTGAGATTTTTATTTCCTACTTGGAGCATGGGCGTCGCTGTCAATGCCAGTCACTATTCCAGACCCCCAATATTGCCAATCCTGGATGTCCCACTGATACGATGGAAATATCCAACCTGGCGGTACAGTGATTTGCAATCGGGTGTGAGTGTTCCTGTGAATCCTAAATGTAATCTCATGGCTTCAGGTCAGACGTGAGCAAATAGACCTCCTGCTGACCGCCATCCCTCTCCTAATGAAGAGGTTCTCCGCCATGGTGAACACAATGTTGCAGGAAGTACAGGAGACATCAAGTGCCATGACATTGGCTCCGGGTGGCGGTCTACAATGTCCATTAATAACTTGTGGGAGGAAACCGGAGCACCCGGAGGAAACCCACGCAGACACGGGGAGAACGTGCAGACTCCGCACAGACAGTGACCCAAGCCGGGAATCGAACCTGGGACCCTGGCGCTGTAAAGCAACAGTGCTAACCACTGTGCTACCGTGGTTCATTCAGATTGGGCTGGCTGTGCGCTGAAGGACGTAACCTCCAGGTTAGGCTTTGTGGCGGGTGCCGTAACAGCCTTACAAAGGACAAAGGTGCTCGTTCAAACAAAACATTAAACTGAGGCCTTGCCTACCCTCTACGGTGGATGTAAATCAACTTCGTAGCAAAAAGGAGCCGGTGTGTTTTCCCCAGTGATGGGGTCAATACTTACCCCTCAGCCCACATTGCTAAAATACATTATCTGATCATTATCAGATTGGTGCCATCTTGCTGTGCACAAATTGTCTCTAAAGCGCTTTTGCTACGTTAGAACAGTGGCTGCACTTCAAAATGTACTTAATTGGCTTTAAAGTGCTTTGGGATGCCCTCTGGTCGTGAAGAGCACCAGCTAAATCCATCCTCTTCCATTCGCACTTTAGCCCTGTCCTGGGGGAGTGCCGCAGTGCCAGAGGTCTGGTGTTTTATGTGAAACTATGGAATACGGTCCAGTTTGACTGGACAGTTGACTGACATAGGATCCCAATGATATTTTGTTTTTAAGAGAGGTGTCACATCCCGGGCAGGATTTCGCTTTAATCACCTATCTCATTGCCGCATGAGGAACCTCATTGAGCCCAAATTGACTGCCAAAGGTGCTTGAGTAACAATAGGAACACACCCTCACAAAATAATCAATTAGCTGAAAACTGCTTGGGGACATCCCGAGGTCGTTAGGCCGTTCTATAAGATGCCAGATCTTGCTTTCGGAGATGCTTTGGATTCCCCGAGTGGTGATTTGTGTCAGCGTGATTTAACATGATTATCGTATAAAGGTGGGTGAATAAATTCAGGGGCGCAGCCCCTCCAGCCCGCTGTCGTCTGTGGACTGGACACGTTCATCGAGAGTCTTCAACCTATAACTCAGAGAACGGAACTTCGCATCCCACCGTAGCAGTTTGAGAATTTGAATTCAGGTTAGGATAAAAAGGCAAGCTGGAAATAATCTGTTCATCTGCGGATTCGTCAAGGATGCTACACCCCTGGCTCGCCTTGTGAGGAAAACCGACTTTGGATGAACTTGATCCAGCGACATTCTGGAGTGCTGTTTTCCCAGTGGTGAATCTGTTACCCTGGCTATGTTTGTGGCCGGGAGGATTATGTCCCATAACGACCTCGAAAGGAGCGATTAGGATTGTCCGGGAGAAGACCCCTGGTGGTCAGTGGAGAGAGGCGCCTGGTGCCGAAGCTCGCCCTCTTTGAATGTTGGACCCCTCCAGAGCCCAGGCCTCTTTGTGTAAACAGAATACCAGATCAGGTGACGTTGCATAATCTATGGATTCTCATGCGTGGGAAAGAGTTCAATTACAGCTTCTCTGCACTTTCAACCCGTGTGAGTTATGGCTTCAAGAACAATTGAGACACAGGATCAGTAAGGGCAGATCCAATATTGAGCCCGGACCTGGGAACGCTTAGGGACATGCTGGCCTTTCATGGCACAGTGACATGAAGGTTACTTTAACCCTTTGTCAACTGCAGCCAACCTATCCCGCGACCATTTCATTGTTGTGCTGTTCTCTTTGGGTTTCAGGTATGGTTGCAAAAGTTTGTGACTTCCTTATTTCTAAAAACTCCTCAGAACGTGCATTTTTTGAGGCTTATTTATCTCAAATGTCCGAGTCGGGGAAAATCGAGCTGCTGGCTTGTGACTTACGGACAGGTGGTCTGGCTGGACTTAGGCCTCTCTCGCCATGTGAAATTTAGGCCCATGGGGTACGATACCTGTGCAATAATGGGTCCAGTGATTAGATTAAAGGGATTGGAATAGGGTGGTCAGAGGTCAGTCTGCGAGTCGACTTCGGAGCCACAGAACTGGCTGACATTTTCTATCACGGCGGACACAGGAAAAGAGTCAGTGTTCCCCCAAATGTATCGGAGGCCCAGATGAGGGGGAGATGTGCACCGCTCTGGTCGCCACATCACAATCGTGATGCAAAGGCACTGGAGAGGGTACAAAAACGACGGACTTTTTTCAGATAGATTTAGAGTAGCCAATTCTGGGGAGGAAACCAGAGCACCCGGAGGAAACTCTCAAAGACACAGTGAGAATGTGCAAACACCACATAGATAGTCACCCAAGGCCGGAGTTGAACACGGATCCCTGGCACTGTGAGGCAGCAGTGCTAACCACTGTGCCTACTGACATACACCTTCCTCAGACCAGGTGAGGCCTAAGTGTGCCTGGCCATTTTCTGTGCCATCGAGGAGAGCATCTGATTATTGCTGCCACGTCCCTTTCTATCCAAGCACCGGAGTGTCCTGACGCCACGTTTCCAGACAGAGAGATCGTTAGAAATCACCGTCAAAAGAATATTGGCAGAAAAAGCAATCCATGAATTATGGAGAGTCTGAACCTTCGAGGAACATGCCCAGAGTACAAGGTGGTAAAATGGGCAATAGTAAGTCAGTAGACTGTTTCAATGGGCGGGATTCTCCCGCAATTGGCCGGATGGCCCGACGCCGGCGCCAGGAACGGCACGAACCACTTCGGGGTCGGGCCAACCAGAAGTTGCGGAATCTTCTGCACTTCCGGGGGCTAGGCCGGCGCCAGAGAGGTTGGAGCCCCGCCAACTGCCGCCGAAGGGCCGCCGCGAGTTGGCGCATGGGCAGACCCACCGGCGTGGTTCCGCGATTGCACAGACCGGCCGGTGTGTTTCCTGCGCATGCGCAGAGGGGTCCTTCTCTGTGCCGGCCATGACGGAGCCCTACGGAGACCGGCACGGAAGGAAGGCGTGCCCCCATGGTACAGGCCCGCCCGCAGTTCGGTGGGCCCCGATCGCGGGCCAGGCCACCGTGCCCCCCCCCCCCCACCCCCCCGGGGCCAGATCCCCCCCGCACCCACCGAGGACCTCAGTAGCCGGCCAACAAGCCAGGTCCCGCCGTGATGGACCATGTCCATTTCACGCCGGCGGGACTGGCCAGGACTGATGGCTGCTCGGCCCATCGGGGCCCGGAGAATTGCCAGGGGGGCCGCTGCCAACGGCCCCCGACCGGTACGGCATGATCCCCGCGCCCGCCCGGCAGGCAGGATTCACGCCGCCCCTCGGAGATTCTCCGACCCGGCAGTGGGTCGGAGAATCCCGTCCAATATCTCTTCTGGGAGGATTTTCAGGAACCTGACTTGATTTCCCATGGTATCAATCAGAGAGCATGTTCCCACCCACATTCTGCCGGGTAGCTCACAGAAAGGCAGCAAACTCCTCTCTGCTGACCACATTAGCTGCAACTTTTAGTCTTTCTGAGAGTCCTTTCTCGCTCTGTTTCTGTCCAAGGATAACTCAGAGACAGGTAGTCTGTCCACAGTCAGCCTAGCTGCTTTTGCCTTTTGCACCTTGCTCACAGTAAGCCTTCACCTGGGCCTCCCTGTCGCCATGGTAATCCAACAGGTTTAAAGTGACTTGATGTGATGTAAGAAAAACACTCCTACAATGAATGGCTGGGGTCTGAAATGCACTGCCTGGAAGTGTGGTAGAGGCAGGTTCAATCGAGGTGTTCAAGAGGGCATTATCTGATTATTTAAATAGAAACAATGTTCAACGGTTCGGGGAAAAGGCAGGGAAATGGTCCTCAGTCATAATTCTCGTTTGGAGAGCGGGTGCTGACATGATGCGCCGAATGGCCTCCTTCTGTGCTGTAACAACTCTGTGACTCTGTGAACGCACACAGCCTTGTTGTCAGGCAGAATTCAGAAGAGATCACATGACCCACTTCATTACGCCATTTTACCTTGAATTAAAGAGACAGTCCAAGAATACGATCTTCAAATAAAACCTTAGATTTAGAACAGCAGGAAATTGGTAGGGTTTTTTGTCTGCTTTTCAAATAGTGCCAAGGGATCTTTTACTCCAGATAAGAAGTCAGAAGGTGCCTCAGTTTGACAAAGGTAACACCTCTGGTCTATCTCTCTATCTCAAAAAAATTGCACTCTAATCTCTGGAGAGTGGTTTGACCCAGAACCTGCTGAGTCAGATAAGAGTGATGCTAGTTAATACTGAGCTGACACTATTGAAAAGCATGGAGCAAATGGGTCTTATTCATTTCCACAAGGAATCAACAAAACATTCCAAGAATGCACTTTAATGGGCATGCTGACAGCACCAATGTTATCGGCTAATAATCGTGGACTTAATTAATTGGGATTCAGAAAAGTGTGAGTTCTTAACTGTAAGTCGGCATGGATGTGTTAAAGGCAATTCATGTTTCACTAGATTCACTGAGGGCTTTGATGATGTAATGGAGAGGATGTTGATGAGGTGAGTGAGTTTGATGATGTAATGGAGAGGAGGTTGATGAGGAGAGTGAGTTTGATGAAGTAATGAAGAGGAGGTTGATGAGGATTGTGTGAGTTTGATGATGTAATGGAGAGGAGGTTGATGAGGAGAGTGAGTTTGATGATGTAATGGAGAGGAGGTTGATGAGGAGAGTGAGTTTGATGAAGTAATGAAGAGGAGGTTGATGAGGATTGTGTGAGTTTGATGATGTAATGGAGAGGAGGTTGATGAGGAGAGCGAGTTTGATGATGTAATGGAGAGGAGGTTGATGAGGAGAGCGAGTTTGATGATGTAATGAAGAGGAGGTTGATGAGGATTGTGTGAGTTTGATGATGTAATGGAGAGGAGGTTGATGAGGAGAGCGAGTTTGATGATGTAATGGAGAGGAGGTTGATGAGGAGAGCGAGTTTGATGATGTAATGGAGAGGATGTTGATGAGGAGAGCGAGTTTGATGATGTAATGGAGAGGAGGTTGATGAGGAGAGCGAGTTTGATGATGTAATGGAGAGGAGATTGATGAGGAGAGTGAGTTTGATGATGTTATGGAGAGGAGGTTGATGAGGAGAGTGAGTTTGATGATGTAATGGAGAGGAGGTTGATGAGGAGAGTGAGTTTGATGAAGTAATGGAGAGGAGGTTGATGAGGAGAGTGAGTTTGATGATGTAATGGAGAGGATGTTGATGAGGAGAGTGAGTTTGATGAAGTAATGGAGAGAAGGTTGATGAGGAGAGTGAGTTTGATGATGTAATGGAGAGAAGGCTGATGGGGATTGGGAGTTAAGGGGTGATTCTGAACTGTTTTTAACGAGTAAGTCCTAATCCATCCCACTCTCTCCCAGTCTCCCTGAATATTTATTTCCCCGAAACGTGCCTCCCAATTTCCCTTCGTAATCATTCATTGAACCGTTGTCAATAATTTCTCAGAGCAGCTGAGTTCCTCCACTGCTTCCTCTGTGATTGTTGCAAGATTGGCGCATCCAATTCTGCTGTACATGACTTCCCACTCACCTAAATGAAGGACCCCACTAAAGGTTCCAAAGTCTGCCATCCATAGACTCTCTACAGTGTAGAAGACTTCATTTCCAAGGTTTATATTGTCAGAGAATATTTATTTAGAATGCCAACTTGTTGCCCTGGTGATAAGGAAAAACTGACTTCATTGTGAAAGCTCCCAGTTCCAGGATCGGCTGTATCGAATCCATAGAATGCCTGCAGTGCAGAAGGTAGCCATTCGGCCCCTCGAGTCTTCACCGACCCGCCAAAAGAGCACCATAGCTAGGCCCCCACCCCCGCCCTATGCCCAAAGCCCAACCTAACCAGCACATCTTTTGGACATTGAGGGTCAATTTAGCATGGCCAAACCACCTAACCTGCACTGTGGCAGGAAACCGTAGCTCCCGGAGGAAACCCACGCAGACACGGGGAGAACGTGCAAACCCCTCACAGTCACCCAAGGCCGGAATTGAACCGGAACTGTGCGGAGTGTCGGTTTGAGGCACCAGAACCGATGAGTAAACGGTTTCAAACCGATATCCACTGGTAGCATTAAGAGAGCAAACATCTGGAATGCTGAGTTAATGCACGTTGATGTGATCCGAGCTCACGGAGGACGTATGACTTGAGGGTCTGTTAGCTGAGAGGTAAGTGCCAATATCAATGTGGAATTTGGCACCAGTGATTGATCAGCCTATCACTGAGTTAGGTGACTCTGATGTAATATTTCCCTGTCGTCTTCATGTCATTTTTATGCATTGTCTGATCATTTCCTCTCCTAATTCTATAAATGTAGTATTGTGTCTGAAGCTTCCATTCCTGGCACATAGGTACGAGTGTCCAGCATGTCACTCTGGTGTATTCGCCAATGTCCTATCCTCCATAAACCTGAGGTCCTCGTATCTCTCACCTAGTCTCAATCTGTAATGAATATTGTGCGAAGAATCACGGACACCAGTTCCTGAATTCCAGCACCTACCTGCACATGTGTGGACTCCAGATGTTGCTGCCAGTCTCAGAGGAGCAATCGCGGTGAGCCATTGACGGTCTCGCTGTCAAATCGCAATCGCAAAATCCAGGGCGCAGGCTCCGCCAAAGCTCATAGATTTCCAGAAGAAGCAACAGTGTCACTGTATCCCAACATCTCTAAGCGCAATTCGGCTTGGGGAGGGAGTGCAGGGCAAGCAACACAATATGAACTATCATGAGCATATGGGCCGGCACGGTGGCACAGTGGTTAGCAGTGCTGCCTCCCAGCGACCTGGGTTCAATTCCGGCCTCGGGTTACTGGAGTTTGCACGTTCTCCCCGTGTCTGCGTGGGTTTCCTCCGGGTGCTCCGGTTTCCTCCCACAGTCCAAAGATGGTTAGATGGATTGGCCATGCTAACTTGCCCCTTTGTGTCCAAAAGTTTGGGTGGGGTTACTGGGCTACGGGGGTAGGGTGGAGGCGAGGGCTTAAGTAGGGGCTCTTTCCAAGGGCCGGTGCAGACTCAATCAGGCGATTGGCCTCCTTCTGCACTGTAAATGCTATAACATCTAAGTTGATGGCAACAATAACTTACATTTCTATAGCACCTTAACTGTCATCCTCAGGTGCTTCACAGTGGAATAACCAGGCCCCATTTGACACAAAGCCACTTGATTGGTACTCCATACATCACCTCCCATAACAGCCTCCCCGAACAGGCGCCAGAATGTGGCAACTAGGGGCTTTTCACAGTAACTTCATTTGAAGCCTACTTGTGACAATAAGCGATTTTCATTTCATTTCATTTCCTTCCCTCCACCAGCGATGCACTGTCAGCAGTCTGCACCACGTACAAGATGCACTGCAAGAATTCAATATGGCTCCTTGGACAGCACCTTCGAACCCGGCACCCTCTACCACCCAGAAGGTTAGCAGATACCTGGGAACGCTGCTGCCACCTGCAGGCCATCCAAGCCGCTCGCCGTCCTGACTTGGAAATACATCGGCCGTTCCTTCACTGTCGCTGGGTGGAAATCCTGGAACTCCCTCCCTAACAGCACGGTGGGTGTACCTACACCACATGGACTGCAGCGGCTCAAGATGGTGGCTCACCACCACCTTCTCAAGGGGCAATTGGGGATGGCCAACAACTGCTGCTCTTGCCGGGGATGCCAACATCGCTTGAAAGTATACAACATATGTACAGCAAGACCGAAGGACTTCTACAGTGGAGTGCATCATAGTAGAGGTCCCTCGTACAGTGGAGGTGAGTGGTGTTGGAGTGCTGTTCATGGGCACTCAACTCACTGCTACAGGCCACTCGTCTCACATTCGCTGCAAGCCCTCTTGTCTGATGGTTTGGCACAGTGGGCTAAGGCAGCTGGCTTGTGATGCAGAACAAGGCCAGCAGTGTGGGTTCAACTCCCGTACCGGCCTCCCTGAACAGGCGTTGGAATGTGGCGACTAGGGGCTTTTCACAGCAACTTCATTGAAGCCTACTTGTGACAATAAGTGATTCTTCTTCTTATTATTGTTTCAGTTTGCTGGGTGAACAGATGGAGAATGATTATATGCAGGATGTCATGCACCTTACTGCAGACGAGATTTCTGTTCCCACTCAGAATAGAGTTCAGTCTGCGGAGAGGGAGTTTCCAATGAGGCCTGTTCCTCGCGGTGGCACAGTGGTTAGCATCCACAGCGAGAGGAGCCTTGGGTGACTGACTGCATGGACTTTGCACGTTCACCCTGTGTCTACGTGGGTTTCCTCCGGTTGCTCCGGTTTCCTCCCACAGTCCAAAGATGTGCAGATTAGGTGGATTGGCCGTGCTAAATTGTCCCTTAGTGTCCAAAGGTTAGACAGAGTGGTGGGATTACGGGGATAAGGCAGGGGAATGGGCCTCAGTAATGTTGTTGTCATAATATACACCAGTATATCATGGTGCAGACACACACTGATGGACACACAGTGGGACCAATCAACATACACAACACCGCAGCCAATCACCAGTGAGAGCACACGCACCATAAAGACAGGGAGCATCAGAGTTCCCACTCATTCGAGTTGCAGCTAGCTAGGAGGACAGAGCTCACAGCCTGCAACACAGACATTCACCATGTGCTGAGTGCATTGACTGGTTAGGACAAGGCAGAGGTCTTTCGTTAAAGTTAGTATCGTATTAACCCACAGTCTAAGTATGTTTAGTACGAAGTCTTACAACACCAGGTTAAAGTCCAACAGGTTTGTTTCGATGTCACTAGCTTTCGGAGCGCTGCTCCTTCCTCAGGTGAATGAAGAGGTCTGTTCCAGAAACACAGACCTCTTCATTCATCTGAGGAAGGAGCAGCGCTCCGAAAGCTAGTGACATCGAAACAAACCTGTTGGACTTTAACCTGGTGTTGTAAGACTTCGTACTGTGCTCACCCCAGTCCAACGCCGGCATCTCCACATCATAAGTATGTTTAAACAGTTAAATATTCAATAAAATAGTGTTGCACTATTTCAAGTGTTGGTGACCTGTATGTGATCCAGAACACCCAACACATCAGTTGTGATCTCTGGATTTAATAATACATGATCAGACTACGCTAAGCAAGTAAAGGCAAATGAACACTAGATGGCCACACTATCAGGACCTATATAAATGTTTTCCCGCTCTTTCTTAGAGGGGTGTGTGTCAGGGCTGCAGAGAGAACAGAAGTGAGAAAGCTAGTGAGAAGAAGTTATTAGTTATCAGAGTTTTCTATCAACTTACTTAATAGTTAATATTCTACAGTTGTTTATGTGTTTTACTAGTTTAGCATTAAGTAAAAAGAACTCACGAGATTATATTACACAGTAAATTACTTAATCATTACTGGAAGATTACAGCTATCATTTAACAACTTGGCTTGATTAAGAGAGTAATAAACATATTACATATCGTTATATAACAGGTAAAGTGCTCTTTCAGAGGGTCGGTGCAGACTTGATGGGCCGAATGGCCACTTTTTGCATTATAGGGAGTCAATGATTCAGGCGGTCCTTCATTTGAGCTCACCTATTTCTCTCACTGTACGTTGCTGTGAATTCGGAGTCACGCTCAGTACAAAAACGGGGGGCAGATTTCCTTCCCTGAACGACATTCGTGCACCCGATGGCGTTTTTAATGATATCGGAATTACCGAGACAAGCTTTTTAACTCTGGATTCATTAACTAAATTTATACTCCACCTGTTGCCACAGTGGGATTCGAACTCATGTCTCAGCTTCACGCTTGACCTCTGGATTACCTGTCTGGCGACATTCCGATGCCACTGCCTCCCCACTTGTCGCCACCTGCTTTCCATAAACTGAAGGGCGCAGGAGGAGTCTAGTGAACGGCACACGTCACGAGGTAGCCCTCTGTGATATCTTCAAGAGTCACGAGAAGGTTAAGCGAGGGTGGAGATCGTGATGGGGCAAACAGCATATAAGTCCCAGCCGGTACTATCGATCATGCCCAATCTGGGCCGGCTTTTAAATACCTGCTTCCCGATCCCCAGGTGCTAGGCCTCTGCTTTTCGGCGAGGGGTGCTCAGAATCCACGAGTACTGTGGAGTGCTGTGTGCAGTTCTGGTTATATTATACTGGCTATCTGTCTATATTATACATTATAGGAAGGATGTGATTGCACTGGAGGGGGTGCAGAGGCGATTCACCAGGATGGTGCCTGGGATGGAACATTCCAGTTATGAAGAGAGGTTGGATAGGCTTGGGTTGTTTCCACTGGGGCAGAGAAGACTGAGGGGCGACCTGATCGAAGTGGACAAGATTATGAGGACAGTAAGAAGTCTTACAACACCAGGTTAAAGTCCAACAGGTTTGTTTCGATGTCACTAGCTTTCGGAGCGCTGCTCCTTCCCCAGGTGAAGGGGCAGCGCTCCGAAAGCTAGTGACATCGAAACAAACCTGTTGGACTTTAACCTGGTGTTGTAAGACTTCTTACTGTGCTCACCCCAGTCGAACGCCGGCATCTCCACATCAAGATCCTGAGGGGCATGGACAGGGTGGATAGGGAGCAGCTGTTCTCCTTCGTTGGCGGGTCTGTTACGAGGGGGACACAAGTTCAAGATGAGGGGCAGGAGATTCAGGGGGAATTTGAGGAAAAACCTTTTGACCCAGAGGGTGGTGAGGGTCTGGGACGCGCTGCCTGGGAGGGTTGTAGAGGCTGGTTGCCTCACATCCTTTAAAAAGTACCTGGATGACTTGGCACGTCTTAACATTCGAGGCTATGGGCCAAATACTGGCCAATGGGATTAGGATTGGCAGATCAAGTGTCTTTCATGCGGCAGTGTGAACTCGATGGGCCGAAGGGTCCTTTCTGCACTGAATTTTTCTGTGATTCTGTGGGCTCCATGGCGAGATCAACTGCGTCGTACCCGTGGGTCTCATGAGGGTTATTACACCCTTCCAGGAAACTTTGCACCCCTAAAAGAAGAGGCAGAGCGATTAAACTCAGGCTGCATCTTTATTGATGCCTGTACGTCTTTCTCTTTGCTTCACTCTTCTATCTCTCACAGTGAGCATTCAGACTGTCAAATGACAGCAGTGACCTTTTTCCTCTGCCAATGTTTGTTACAGATTCTGAATCTGTCCTGGATTATTCAGCATTCTGTCGATGAACGTAAGCTAGTGCATATTGAACTAACAATGCACATCGTAAGACACAAAGGGCATAATTGGATTGACACAAGGAAACAAAAAGGGATGGTGGAGTATTAATAAACTTCCAACGTTCAATCTCGAGACAATGCGGTGAAACAATGAGAAACATAGCCACGATTGACGGAACAGAAGACAATACTTCCCATTAACTGGCCAGATGGAGTTTGCGGTGTTGCGGGTTTTTTTCCTGGTCGCTGTGAATTACAGACAATGACGATGGCCAAGATTTCAAAACGCTCACCCTTGTTTTTAAATCTCTCCGTGGCCTCACCCCTCCCAATCTCACCCCTTCTGACCTATGTAATCTCTTGCATAGACTCATAGAATCCCTACAGTGCAGAAGGAGGCCATTCAGCCCATCGAGCCTGCACCGACCCTTTGAAAGAGGAGTGTAGTTGGGTCCATGCCGTCACCATAGCCACGTAAGCCCACCTAACCTTTTAGACACTAAGGGGCAATTTAACACGGCCAATCCACCTAACCTGACACGGGGAGAAAGTGCAAACTCCAGGCGCTACAGTAGCTGAGTGGTTAGTTTCCTCCGGGTGCTCCGGTTTCCTCCCACAGTCCAAAGATGTGCAGGTTAGGTGGATTGGCCGTGATAAATTGCCCTTAATGTCCAAAAAGGTTAGGTGCTGTTACTGGGTTACGGGGATAGGGTGGAGGTGAGGGCTTGGGTGGGGTGCTCTTTCTAAGGGCAGGTGCAGACTCGACGGGCCGAATGGCCTCCTTCTGCACTGTAAATTCTATGATTCCACACAGACAGTCACCCGAGGCCGGAATTGAACCCAGAGCAGCGCTAACCGTTGTGCCATCGTGCATTTCATTGGTTCAATTTCTAAAACCCTTGGAGATCTCTGCGCTCCTCCAAACCTGGCTTCTTGCACAGTTTCCATTTTTACCAAGAGTCCAATGCTCCCAGGCTCCTTCCCCTGGAATTCCCTCCCTAAATCCCCCCGCTTGCCTCTCCTCCTCTGAGAACGTCCTTAAACCTTGTCTCTGTGACCAACCTTTTTGGTGACCCACACTAAAATCCCCAACCTGTTCAGTCATGTTTCAAAGAATTCGACAGGCGTTAACAAAATTATCGCAATTGTTAGCAGTGCGGTTGGGGAATTTCAATATGAGAGTCCTTGCCTCACCTTGTGGCCTGTTTATATTTTATGGTTTCCAATAGCCCCTGTGAGTGATTAAGATGGATTGTTTCCCAGAACAGAGTAATTAAAAATTGCACAAATCTTTGTTCTGATTTGGTTAACACCTGCAGATCCTGGCTGCTTGTTGTAGCTCACCCTCCATTGACGTAGAACTGTCTTCAACTGTGCCATGTTTACTTGATGTGAGGCCAGGTTTGAGCACTTCAGGTAACGTAGGATTCTGTAAGTCCCATCGGATATTTGGATGTTACAGTGGCTCAGTTAATGTGCACGGGCCGGATTCTCCGGACTGGTGGGAACAGAGACTCCCAATGGACGGAGAATTCCGGTCCACATTTACTGTCGGCAGCTTGTCTACTCTGGCCTTTCGGCTAACAGGCCTTTATTAGCCTCCTGCTTCATTGATTGTTAATGTCAACAGGTGAAGACGGCACAGTGGCACGGTGACACAGTGGTTAGCACTGCTGCCTCACAGCGCCAGGTACCCAGGATCGATTCCAGCCTCAGGTGACTGTCAGGAGATTGCATGTTCTCCCCGTGTCTGCGTGGGTTTCATCCGGGTGCTCCGGTTTCCTCCCACAGTCCAAAGGTATGCATGTTAGGTGGGTTGGCCGTGTTAAATTGCCCCTCAGTGTGTCCAAAGATGTGTAGGTTAAATTAAAGGGTTATAGGAATAGGATGGGGGGAGTGGGCTTGGGCGGAGTACTCTTTCAGAGGGTCGGTGCAGACTTGATGGGCTGAATGGCCTCCTCCTGCACTGTAGGGATCCTATACGTCATTATTTAGACTCCCTGCATGCAATATTCTGGCATCTCTATTAAATGTTAAAGAACCAATCTAAAAATAGCAAGGCCTGTGTCCTGATCCATAATTATCCTTCAACTATTGTCACTTAAAAAAAGAACAAATGATCTTGCCTTTGTCACGTTGCCAGTTGCGGGATTTTGCGGTGTGTAAATTCGTTGCTGTGTTTCTTACATTGTAATAACAATAGTAATAATGTTTATTATTGTCACAAGTAGGTTTACATGACCACTGCAAAGAAGTTACTGTGAAAAGCCCCGAGTCGCCACCTTCCGCCGCCTGTTTGGATACACAGAGGGAGAATTCAGAATGTCCAAATTACCTAAAGAGACTTGTGGGAGGAATGCTCGGAGGAAACCCACGCAGACACGGGGAGAAGATGCAAACTCCGCACAGACAGTGACCCAAGCCGGGAATCGAACCCAGGTCCCTGCTGCTGTGAAGCAACAGTGCTAACCACTGTGCTACCGTGCCGCCACACTTGGGTATATGTGACCAAAGCTCAAGTCTCCGTCACTGGCGGTAAATGCCATTTGGTCCAACCCCATTTCCATTCCCATGGAAATCAATGGAACACTCCTCAGATGGTTCCTCGGTCAGCCGGTCAGTCTGCTCTGCCTTTTGACCTACCCACGCTTTGCCTGTGGTCAACTATTTTGCAAAAGCCAGTGGCGCAGTGGTTAGCACTGCTGCCTCACAGTGCTCAGGTCCCAGGTTCGATCCTGGCCCCGGCTCACTGTCCGTGTGGAGTTTGCACATTCTCCCCGTGTCTGCTTGGGTCTCACCCCTACAACTCAAAGATGTGCAGGGTCGGTGGATTGGCCACACTGAATTGTCCCTTAATTGGAAAACAAAATGGAATTGGTTACTCTTAATTTATTTTTAAAAAATGTTATTTTGTAATTGCAATGGATGGGAATGTCCTGCTGGTCACCCAACCTTCCCGAGGGTGCGAACAAGGGGGGAATCCCCATTGATAGCGGCGCGACTGGAAGATACCACCACTGGCTGATGGTAGGCAAAGCATGGTGGAGTGGGGGGGGGGGGGGGGGGGGGGGCGGGTGCAGAAAATCCTGCCATGACCTCCGACCTTCAACCTTTGCAGCCCAGGTGAGGAGCCACCGCTTTTCCCCCACAGCTGTGGTACAATATCTGTTCATACTTTTAAACAGGCAGAAGGAAATTATCATTGCTTTATCCTTACTGCTGCATACATTCAAAATGGAGAATTCAATTGCTGACGATGGCCAGAATGAAACCTGCATCGGCAATCCCCATGGATACCAGTCTTGGCCAACCTGAGCAAGTTGTTTACAGAGAGTGTCAATCATTCTTTGGGGAGAAACCATCTAAGATTACAGAAGCTATGATTAGTAATTTCTAACTCCGCACCGGGCTGCTACAATATTTATTGAGCTTTGTAATTGATATTATATCAGCTTTTCCAAGTTCCTGTGAAAGAACTCCGGCCTCATGATTGCTTCTAATAGCACAATAAAAATTTTGTTCAATTTTTAATCAGGGCAATCCATAATTCAAGAGCAATGGGCAACAGTTTCTGGATTGTACGATGTCACCTTAAATAGAATATGACAAAACAAAGAGAGATTTGCATTTATATAGCACCTTTCCCCAATCTCAGGATGCCCCAAGGTGCTTCACAGCCCATGGTGTGTGAGGTGATGCAGTTTGGGAGGGCTGACAAGGCAAGGGACGACACAATGAATGGCAGGATGCGAGGAAGTAGAGAGGATCAGAGGGTTCTTCGGGTGCATGACCATAGGTCATTGAAGGCAGCAGGAAAGGAAGACAATGTGGTAAAGAAGGCCTCTGGGATATTTGCCTTTATTAAGTGAGGCATTGAATCTAAGAGCAGGGAGGTTATGATGGAGCTGTATAAACCACTCGTTAGGCCTCAGCTAGAGTACTGTGTGCAGTTCTGGACACCACACTATAGGAACAAAGTGATTGCACTGGTGAGGGTGCAGAGGAGATTCACCAGGCTGTTACCTGGGATGGAGCGTTTTGCGATGAAGAGAGGCTGGATAAGCTGGGTTTTGTTTCTCTTGGAGCAAAGAAGGCTGAGACGGGGTCCAGATCGAGGGCCTAACTATGAGCGTCATAGATAGGGTAGATAGCGAGGACCATTTCCCCTTAGTAGAGGAGTCAGTGAGCAGCAAGGTGGCACAGTGGTTAGCACTGCTGCCTCACGGCGCCGAAGACCCAGGTTCGATCCTGCCCCCGGGTCACTGTCCGTGTGGAGTTTGCACATTCTCCCCATTCTGAAGGAGGCCATTCAGCCCATTGAGACTGCACCGGCCCTTGGAAAGAGCACCCTACTTAAGCCCATGCCTCCAACCTATCCCCCATTACCCAACCTAACCTTTCGGACACTAAGGGGCAATTTTATCATGGCCAATCCACCTAACCTGCACATCTTTGGCCTGTGGGAGGAAACCGGAGCACCCGGAGGAAACCCACGCAAACACGGGGAGAAAGTGCTAACTCTGCACAGACAGTCACCAGAGGTCGGAATCGAACCCGGGTCCCTGGAGCTGTGAGGCAGCAGTGCTAACCAATGTGCCGCCCAATCTGACCATCGTGGCATTGGGCTATAAGTCTGGATTATGTGGCTAATGCTCTGAAAAGGATCTTCGAGCCACAATCTTCTCCTGCAGAATTGATGGCGCTATGATCCATAAAATGAATGTATTGGAGCTGTGAGGATTCGCCACCTGAGCTCAGTCCAGCCTGGTGGAAAACCCCCCAAAAAAACAATTAGAGTTTCTCCTATAATCAGTTAAAAAAATACATGACGTGCCTTTCAGAGGAAATACCAATCTTAATTTCAAGCATTTTTGACACTCGATTCGTGATGTATTTAAACTCTGCTCGAGTGGAACGGACGTAGGAACCAATGAAAGACAATGAAGACTGAATATCATTAACACGTCAGTGGAAACATTGCTGTCACCCACATCAGCGAAAGCTTGGAGTGCTCAAACAAGATGCCTCTCTCCGCTACTTTAATGGGGCCATTAATCCACTCTACAGGTTTGTCACAGTGTTGGAAAGCAGACAGCCACGTGCATGTTCACATTTGCTGGTCAAGTGACTCCTATTGTGGAATCACCTGGCCAAATCCAGAGAGTTCGAATAAGGAATATTTGCTTGTAAGGCCTTCCCGGCCTTTTGGTTACGATCGAGGGTAGGATCGAGCCCGAGATCAGGCTTGATTGGATTTGGTTTGTCTCTTTTGAGGGGACCATGCATTGGATTCAGATTGAATTTGAATTGGTTTCTGGAGTAAGCCAGGAGGTGGATTAGGTTTCGCCCTGTACACCTTGACCATTTTGAATTATAAGAATCATCGATTGGTTGCAGGGACAAATAAGGCCATTCGGCCCCTTCTGACAACACCAGCTCTCCGCAAGAGCAATTCAGCCGATCCCAGTCCCCCATCCTTACCCCATAAGACTTCAAATATTTCCTTCTCAAATGGTTAGCAGTTTGTACTTGAAAGTTGTGATTGAATCGACCTCCACCGGGTCAGAGCGAGGTCAGCAGCGCGGGTTCAACCCCCTACCGGCTGAGGTTATTCATGAAGGCCCCGCCTTCTCAACCTCGCCCCTCGCCTGAGGTGTGGCGACCCTCAGGTTAAATCTCCACCGGTCAGCTCTCCCCCTCAAAGGGGAAATCAGCCTATGGTCATCTGGGACTGTGGCGACTTTACTGAACTTTACAACCCTCTTAGGCAGTGGAATCCAGGTCGTAGCGTTAAAAAAATTTTTTTTTTCCTCAGGTTGCCTTTGGGCTTTTGTTTTTGCCAATCACCTCAAATCTGTGCCCTCTGCTTCTCCATCTTTCTGTCAAAAGGAACAGTTTCTCTGCACATAGCGCCTCGAGCCCTCATGGATTTGAGTAAATCTGTCAATCCTCCTAATCTGTCTCATCTCCAGCTGAAAGTAATCTTCCGATGGGATTCGAGTCAGGCCATTCAGGAGTGAATCCTGGAAACGCGTCTTCGCACAATCAACGTGGGAAATCTGCAACTCTAACATCCTCTGGCTGGGAGCTCTGAAAATGGAGCTTTTAAGGTTTTCTTTTCGCAGGGTAAAGTTGATGCACGATCAATAACTACTAAAACGAGATTGTAGTACAACTGAAGGCTTTAATAAGCTAGAACTGTTCCCCAGAACCTCAGGTACAGAATGAGGGCTGCTGGGACGTCACGGGTTCTTATACCCCGCCTATCAGGGCGGAGCTACTATACTATACAGCCAATGGTAAACCACTAGGTTTAACCAATGGTACTTCAGCCTCTCAGGTACCGTAATACCTGATAATACCACAAAAGTTATCAAGAGGTTGTGGACCACGATGGGCAATAAAGATTGAGATACAGATCAGCGTGACCTAATTGGATGGTGGAACAGGCTCGAGTAGCTGAATGGTACACTTCCTGCTTCTCTGTTCCTATATGACAAGCTTCACCGCAGTAGAAGGAATCCATTCAGCCCATTCTGAAAGAAACTTGGAAAATCTAAGGCAAGGAAAGAGGTCATTTGGCCGATCCTATTTGTGAAGGCCCAGGTAGACCTATCCAGTCTAATCCCACTTTCCAGCTCTTGGTTCATAGCCCTGTAGGCTACATCACTTCAAGTGCATACCCAACTACCTTATCCAAATTGGCGGCACCGTGGTACAGTGGTCAGAATTGCTACCTCACTGCGGCAGGGACCCGGGCTCAATTGACTGTCTGTGTGGAGTTTGAAAGTTGCCCCCCAACCCCCCACTCCATGTCTGCGTGGGTTTCCTCCGGGTGCTCCAGTTTCCTCCCACAGTCTAAAGATCAGCAGTTTAGGTGGATTGGCCATGATAAATTACCCCTGAGTGTCCAAAGATGTGCAGGTTAGGTGGGGTTAGGGAGATAGGGTGGGAGAGTGGGCCTAAGTCAGATGCTCTTTCAGAAGGTCCGTGCAAGCTCGATGGACCGAATGGCCTCCTTCTGCACTGCAGGGATTCTATAAATTCTATAAATGTGAGGGTTTCTGCCTCTAATAATAATAACAATCTTTATTGTCACAAGTAGGCTTACAGTAACACTGCAATGAGGTTACTGTGAAAAGCCCCCAGTCGCCACATTCCGGCGCCTGTTCGGGTAAACAGGGGGAGAATTCAGAAGGTCCAAATTACCTAACAAGCACATCTTTCGGGACTTGTGGGAGGAAACCGGAGCACCCGGAGGAAACCCACGCAGACGTGGAGAGAATGTGCAGACTCTGCACAGGGAATTGAACCTGGCGCTGTGAAGGAACAGTGCTAACCACTGTGCTACCGTTAAAGGTAAAGTTGTCACAGTCCCAGATGGCCGTAGGCTGCTTTTCCCCTTTGAGGGGGAGAGCTGATTGGTGGTTTAACCACAGGATCACGCCCCCCCCCCCCACCCCCCCCACCTGCTTCATCTCGCAAGATTAATTTTGCAACCAGGATTAAGGAAATCACAATGAATATTTCATGAGTTGCAATCTGTGACCCCACCAGTCCTGCGATGAATAGATATCATCATCCATCATCCGTTTGAGGTGAGGCCGTGGTCCAGTGGTATTGATACTGGACTGGGAAGCAAACCAGGGTGATGCTGTGGGGGACCCTGGTTCGAATCCCACCACGGCAGGGGTGGAATTTGAATTGAATAAAAAATTAAAATCGGGAATTAAAAGTCCAATGATGATCGGGAAACCATCGTCGATTGTCGCTAAAACCCGTCTGGTTCACTGATGTCCCTTCAGGGAAGGAAATCTGCCGTCCTCATCCCGGCCTGGCCTACATGTGACTCCAGGCCCACAGCAATGTGGCTGACTCTTAACTGCCCCTCTGAAATGGTCGAGCAAGCCACTCAGTTCAAGGGCAATTAGGGAGGGACAATAATTGCTGACCCAGCCAACGACGTCCACATCCCAGGAATGAATTTTTAAGAATATCCTCCACTGACTGCGTTTTTTTGGAGAGATAATCATCGGGACATGTTGTTGGCGACTTCACATTAACTACTTGCATTCAATGAACAATAATCACAATTGAATACCCTTCATTTATCACCCTTACTAACGGCCTACATGTGACTCCTATCGTACACACCTTTCATTTTCCTTCATCACCTTGTCCGGACTGACATATATCCGGATTAAAATTCATTCCCTGCTACTCAAGTCCATGTCCTTAATTGTTTCAGATCCCTTTACATGCAGACTCACTCTCCTCGTGTGCGTCACACAGCTGAAAGTCTGGTGTCATCAAGAGTTCATCGGGAATTGGCAGCACGTCACGTCAGGTGACGATCCTGACGTTTCTAGTGGCGACTGCGATTTGCCGGCCACAGGGCCAGTGGGCATGGCAGTCTCTGAGTGGTTGAGAATGGCGACCAACCACTTTCTGTCAAAGCTCAACCGCCCTTGCCATCAGTAAACGCTGCCGCAGGGTGAAGATGGTGGAATCGCAAACAACTGCATCGGAATTATCACGTGGCAAGAGGCTGGTTAACCCAGCCACAAGTCCTAATAATGTGCCCAGCCTCTCCCCTTCTCTTGTTTTTCATCCATCCTCCTTCCAAGGGTTGGCCACACTGTGAACAATCTATTTCCACTGCTTTCTATTCTCCACTGCCTGTCCCACAGAGAGGCCAGTCCACGTTCTATATTATTCATGTGTGCCACCTTACGGCTTCCCTGTGCATGTTTCTCCAGGTGTTTTGCCCTGCGTTACCTCTTTTTCAAAACACTCCCCACCCACCCCACCCCATGGGTTTCCCCGCAACGTGGGGTGGCTTCATTGGGAAATCCCATCGATGAGTTGCGGGGGCATAGAATCCCGCCGCCAGAGAACGGCGCGCCACCGATTAACACGTGGCGGGTGTTGTGTTATGCTGCTTCGGATAACACAGGCTGCTACTTGATGCAGTCTTAACTAAAGGATGCCGCAGACTCTGAAATTAGTTCAACGTGTTTATTGAACTGTTAACACAGTTCTCAAATGAGTTCGGCTCTCTGCTAATCTAACTGTAGTAACTCCGTCTAACTGTAGCAGCTTGCTCTAAGCCACGTGCTGGGGTGTGACGCTGCTGATCAACACTGTCTCACTCTCTAGATGTCTGTCTGTGGGAAGAGGCCGGGTGTGAGTGCCTCGTCCCTTTTATAGTGTTTATGTCATGCCCCCTTGTGGTGATGCCACCTCTGAGTGTCCTGACTGCCCATTGGTTGTGTCCTATTCTGAGTGTTCATTGGTTGCATGTTTACAGTGGGGGGGACCGGACAATCCAGCCCCAGATGCCCAACATATGTGAGCTTCCCTGATATCACTGCCTCAAACAAGTCCCTCCCAACAGCAGATTTGTTCCTCTTTAAAACGTGACCCACACACATTAACATGGTTCAGGGTGAACACTCAGAAGTAGGGGATTGCTTGTTGAGCCATGCCATCAATGGCAAAAGTCGAGACAGAAGTGTCAGTATGACCGTCACGCGAGGCGCACAGGTTCAACAGGAGCTTGGAAAATAGCTGGCTAATGTGGACAGTGAAGGCTTGGGCACCAGCAGCTCCTCATTGCCACTGGCTGGGCAGGTTAAACTGGCACTGGCCAAGCTGTGGCAAGAGGAAGGCAGGCATACCCAGCACAAGCGGAGAATGGCCTCCTCACTGGTAAGGAGGACGGACGAGAGGCCCTACCATCTTCTTTATCCAAATAGCATTCTGAACCCAGTCCCCATGTTCCTTCAAACCCCTTTCCTTCAACCTATCTAACCTACTCTTAAATGTTGACATGCCCTCTATTTCATCATTAACTCTGGTGCACTGCTTCACAAGGTCCTGGGCAGAATAGGTTCTCTACATTCTCTGTCCTTATCTCCTTGAATTAAACTTACATCTTCGCCTCCTCAGTCGAGGGAGCTAAAATCCACTTTGTACTTGAAGGTTCACCCTGGAAAATGTAAACATTTCTTCTTTCAGTTGGGCATTATTCTGTCAGATCTGTCCTTGCACATTTGTTGCTTAAAGGTTTAGGGAGATGGGGGGGGTTGCGGGGCGCGCATCTTCAAACTTACATTAATAGCCCCATTAATAGCACGCTTGCCACTGAATCAGAGGCTCCTACACCAGAGACCTGACTATCTATTCCGGGCTGACACTCTGGTGCAGCACTCAAGGAGGAGGTGTTTACTGATGAGATGTTTAACTCTCAACCAACATCAGCATTCATAGAACCATAGAATCCCGACCGTGCAGAGGAGGCCATTCATGTCATGATATCCACATTAACATATCATGGTGCAATCACACACACACTGATGGACAGGTAGTTGGACCAACCAGCACACACATAACATCGCAGCCAATCACCAGTGAGAGCACACGCACTATAAAACAGGGAACACCACAGTTCCCGCTCATTCTACCAGGAGATAGCTCAGAGCTCAGAGTGTGCCACTCAGACATACACCATGTGCTAAGTGTCTCACCAAGATAGTGATAGGGCTGGGTCCACAGGTTAGCTGGTGAAGCACAAACCTCAGCCAGCAGTTAGTAGTTGTTATTGTTTAAGACAATAAAACAGAGTTGTACCATCTACAGCCGTGTTGGATCATTTGTGCATCAGAACACCCAACACGACATGATACCAGCAGTGGACGCTAACCAGCGACTGTGAGACGTACCTGCACCCTTTCAGAAATCCGCCATCCTGCTCCATGGAAAACATCAGCCCGCCGCAGCCGCTCTGAATTGCTGGAAATCTCGGCGTCAACTGGAAGCTGTTTAAACAGCGCCTCCAGCTCTTCCTAGAAGCCACAGAAAGGGAGAATGCATCGGACACCAGGAAGATCGCCCTCCTCCTCTCCATGACAGGGCAACACGCCATCCACATCTACAACTCCCTGGCATTCGCGGAAGGCGAGGACAAGACAAAATATAAGACGGTGCTTCTAAAGTTTGAGGAACACTTCAGCGCGGAAGTTAATGAGAGCTTCGAGAGGTACCTCTTCCAGCAGCGCCTGCAGGGTAAGGATGAGCCTTTTCAATCTTATTTGGCACACTCCGTATCCTCACGCAGTCCTGCGGCTATGAGGCCACCTCTGACTCCATGATTCGGGATCAGATAGTTTTTGGGGTCACCTCGGACACCCTACGCCAGCAGCTCCTCAAACTAAAGCGCCTCACCCTTGCGACTGCCATAGAGACCTGCGTCCTCGACGAGAACGCGACCAGCCGGTACTCCCAAATCCAGGCAGCCGAATCGGCACAGCAGGGTACATACAAGGCGGAGTGGATCCAGTCGATCGAGTTCCTCCTGGCCCGCGGCCGGGACGAGGGCGGCCATTTCGCGCGCATTCCGAGGCCTCCCGCGCTTGTACATGGCAAAAGAGGGGATGCCGACGCAGAGGGACGGGATGCGCAGGCGTGCTCTACGCAGGACCGCACCGCGCATGCGCGGTGGCGCAACGAACGCCATGACGCCACGACATGCGGCAACTGTGGCTCCGCCCACTTAAAGTGGCAATGTCCGGCCAAAGCGCGACAATGCCTCCGCTGTGGCAGGATGGGCCACTATGCTGCCTGCTGTCGAGCAGCTCAACCTGCCAACTCCCAACAATTCCGCTAGCCACACAGGGACGTGCGGGCGATTCAGCCCCCCTACACTGAGTCATATCCTGACAACATGCAGACCAGTGATACCGAAGACAGGGAACCCTTCCGCGTTGAGGTAATAAACAAGAACCGGATGTCCCCAAGTCGGAACCACCAGCCGCTGCCAGTGCACAGCATTGATCTGGGCGATGAGTGGTGTGCCACCCTAATGGTCAACCGATCACAGATCACATTTTGCCTGGACACTGGTGCCTCCGCCAATCTCCTAGCATGGTCAGCCTTCCAGACCCTGAAGGTTAAACCACTGATTCTGCCATCCCACTGTCAGCTGGTTGACTATAATGGAAACGTCATCCTGGCCACGGGGTCCTGCCAGCTCGAGGTTACACACAACTCACACAAAGCCACATTATCTTTTGAAATAGTTGGATCCTCGAAGGACTCTCTGTTAGGCGCACAGGCTGCAAGATCCTCCACCTCGTTCAGCGAGTACACACTCTGTCTCCAGAAGGCACGTCCGATTTCCCGGATGCAGACTTTAGGGCGCAGCTCCACTCACTCCTCGCGCACAACCAGGAGGGTTTCGAGGGCATGGGCACACTGCCCTACACGTACAGAATACGGCTCAAACCGGACGCCACCCCGGTCATTCACGCACCTCGTAGAGTCCCAGCACCACTCAAGGACCGCCTCAAACAGCAGCTGCAGGACCTGCAGGACCAAGGAGTGCTTTCCCGGGTCACAGAGCCAACGCCATGGGTCAGCTCCATGGTATGCGTCAAGAAGCCCTCCAGCGAACTCTGGATCTGCATCGACCCAAAAGATCTGAACAACAACATTATGAGGGAACACTACCCCATACCCAAACGACAAGAAATCACGAGCGAAATGGCTCGGGCAAAAATATTCACCAAGCTTGATGCCTCAAAGGGTATTTGGCAGATTCAACTGGATCAGTCTAGCAGGAAGCTGTGCACCTTCAACACCCCATTTGGCAGATACTGCTAAATTGGATGCCGTTTGGCATCATTTCGACCTCCGAGATGTTCCATCGGATCATGGAACAGATGATGGAGGGCATCGAAGGGGTACGTGTCTATGTTGACGACGTCATCATCTGGTCCACCACACCACAGGAGCACATCAGTCGTCTCCAGCGCGTCTTTGCTCGGATACGCGCCTGCGCCTCAACCGAGCCAAGTGCTCTTTTGGCCAGACTGAGCTAAAGTTTTTGGGGGACCACATCTCCCGGTCAGGGGTGCGGCCGGATGCCGACAAAGTGGCAGCCATCGCAGCCATGCAGCAGCCGGCAGACAAGAAGGCAGTGCTGCGCTTTCTCGGGATGGTCAACTTCCTGGGGAAGTTCATTCCTAACCTGGCCTCGCACACAACGGCTCTTCGCCACCTGGCCAAAAAGACAACGGAATTCCAGTGGCTGCCCGCACACCAGAGTGAATGGGAGGAACTCAAGGTCAAGCTCACCACCGCCCTGGTATTGGCGTTTTTCGATACCACTCGGGATACAAAGATCTCAACGGATGCCAGCCAGTCCGGCATTGGGGCGGTACTCCTGCAATGGGATGACACCGCATCATGGGCCCCGGTCGCCTATGCCTCGCGGGCCATGGCCCCCACAGAACAGCGCTATGCGAGATTGAAAAGGAGTGCCTAGGCCCGTTGACTGGCATCAACAAGTTCCACAACTATGTATATGGTCTTCCGCAGTTCACTGTGGAGACCGACCATCGTCCCCTGGTTGCCATCATTCAGAAGGACCTCAGCGATATGACCCCTCGCCTCCAGCGCATTCTGCTCAAGCTCCGGAGGTATGACTTCCAACTTGTCTACACCCCGGGAAAGGACCTCATCATCGCGGATGCTCTGTCCAGGGCGGTGAACACGCCGCCCGAATCGGAGGGGTCCGTTTGTCAGGTCGACGCACAAGTAGCCTTCACATCGGCCAATCTGCCAGCCACTGACGCACGTCTGGCCCACATTCGCCGTTAAACTGCGGCTGACCCCCTTCCACAGCGTGTAATGCGCCACATGACGGAAGGGTGGCTCAAGGGGCAGTGCCCACAATTCTACAATGTCCGGGATGACTTGGCCGTCATTGATGGTGTCCTCTTGAAGTTGGACCGGATTGTGATCCCACACAGCATGCACCGGCTTGTCCTCGAACATGAAGGCCATCTCAGAGTTGAAAAGTGCAGGCGGAGGGCCAGAGAAGCGGTGTACTGGCAACATCGCCAACATGGTGCTCAACTGCCCCACCTGCCGAAGGTTTCAGCCGGCGCAACCCCTGAGATACTTCAGCCCCATGAGTTGGTCACGTCCCCCTGGGCGAAGGTGGGTGTGGACCTCTTTCATGCACTCGGCAGGGACTACATCATTCTGATTGACTATTTTTCAAATTATCCGGAGGTCATACGCCTGCACGACATGACATCATCAGCTGTAATCAGGGCATGCAAAGAAACCATCGCTCGCCATGGAATTCCGCTCCCCGTCATGTCTGACAACGGGCCTTGTTTTGCGAGCCAAGAATGGTCTTTCTTTGCCATTTCCTACAACTTCACGCATGTGACGTCCAGTCCCTTGCATCACCAGTCGAATGGCAAGGCGGAAAAGGGCGTCCACATCGTGAAGCGGCTCCTCTGCAAGGCTGCTGATGCCGGTTCTGACTTCTGTTTAGCCATGCTGGCCTATCGCTCGGCCCTACTGTCCACGGGCCTCTCGTCAGCCCAGCTGTTGATGGGTCGCACCCTCAGGACCTCTGTGCCGTGCATTTATGTTCCTGAACCTGACCATGCTCCAGTACTGCGAAGGATGCAACAACAGCGTGCTCAGCAGAAGGTGGCACATGACGCTCGGGCAACTGATCTTCCTGCCCTGGCGCCTGGAGACAACATCCGCATACACCTACCGGAGGGTGGCTGGTCAGCAACCGCCGAGGTTCTCCGCCGCGTGGCTCCCCGCTCATTCCTGGTTCGTATGCCTGATGGCTCCATTCGTCGACATAATCGGCGGGTCCTTCGTCTGGTTCCGCGCTCGCTACGGGATCATGCACCGGTGCCACGCCCTCCTGTTGTCCCCGATGTCGACTTCGTTGAGCTTCCTCCCACTCTGCCTCTTCCTCTCTCGCCCGTGGCCAGGCCCATTCCTCAGCCGGTGGATCCTGACCCACCCTTGAGGCGGTCAACCCAAATTCGTCGCCCACCTGAGAGACTTGACTTATGCGCCCGTTAGCACATTGGACTCACTGAATTGTTTACAATACTGTTAACGAGTTTCTTTTCTTGTCGTTCCAGAAGTTCTCTCTCGTCGTTTGCTGATTGCATTTGTTCTGTTATTGGTACGACCTCGTTGCTCTGTTGCACCTGACACCTTCCTCTGTATATAGTTTAGCCTCATGTACATGTTGTAAATATTGCACACACATACTCAGATGCACTCTGTACACACTTATATTTATTACCATGTAGGCACATATCCTTGTGAAAAGGGGGGATGCCATGATATCCACATTAACATATCATGGTGCAATCACACACACACATTGGTGGACAGGTAGTTGGACCAACCAACACACACATAACATCGCAGCCAATCACCAGTGAGAGCACACGCACTATAAAACAGGGAACACCACAGTTCCCGCTCATTCTACCAGGAGATATCTCAGAGCACAGATCTCACAGCGTGCCACTCAGACATAGACTATGTCTATATGGCTATTCTATGGGCAAGAATTGGCAAGTCATGTTGCAGCTGTATAGAACCTTAGTAAGGCCACACTTGGAGTATAGTGTTCAATTCTGGTCGCCACACTACCAGAAGGATGTGGAGGCTTTAGAGAGGGTGCAGAAGAGATTTACCAGAATGTTGCCTGGTATGGAGGGCATTAGCTATCATAGATTATCATAGAATTTACAGTGCAGAAGGAGGCCATTCGGCCCATCTAGTCTGCACCGGCTCTTGGAAAGAGCACCCCACCCAAGGTCAACACCTCCACCCTATCCCCATAACCCAGTAACTCCACCCAACACTAAGGGCAATTTTTGGTCACTAAGGGCAATTTATCATGGCCAATCCACCTAACCTGCACATCTTTGGACTGTGGGAGGAAACCGGAGCACCTGGAGGAAACCCACGCAGACACGGGGAGGATGTGCAGACTCCGCACAGACAGTGACCCAAGCCGGAAACGAACCTGGGACCCTGGAGCTGTGAAGCAATTGTGCTATCCACAATGCTACCGTGCTGCCCTACTATGAGGAGCGGTTGAATAAACTCGGTTTGTTCTCACTGGAACGAAGGAGGTTGAGGGGCGACCTGATAGAGGTCTACAAAATTATGAGGGGCATAAACAGAGTGGATAGTCAGAGGCTTTTCACCAGGGTAGAGGGGTCAATTACTAGGGGGCATAGGTTTAAGGTGAGAGGGGCAAGGTTTAGAGTAGATGTACGAGGCAAGTTTTTTAGACAGAGGGTAGTGGGTGCCTGGAACTCGCTACCGGAGGAGGTGGTGGAAGCAGGGACGATAGTGACGTTTAAGGGGCATCTTGACAAATACATGAATAGGATGGGAATAGAGGGATACGGACCCAGGAAGTGTAGAAGATTGTAGTTTAGTCGGGCAGCATGGTCGGCACGGGCTTGGAGGGCCGAAGGGCCTGTTCCTGTGCTGTACATTTCTTTGTTCTTTGCTCTTTGTTGTTTTATGTGCCGAGTGTCTCACCAAGATAGTGATAGGGCTGGGTCCACAGGTTAGCTGGTGAAGCACGAACCTCAGCGAGCAGTTATTAGTTGTTATTGTTTAAGACAATAAAAAAGAGTTGTACCATCTACAGCCGTGTTGGATCATTTGTGTATCGGAACACCCAGCACGACAATTCGGCCCATCAAATCACGCCCTCCCTCTGAAAGAGCATCCAACTAGACCCACTCCTCCATTCTATCCCCATAACCCCACCTAACCTCTTGGACACTGAGGGCAAATTTAGCACAGCCAATCCACCTAACCTGCACATCTTTGGACTGTGGGAGGAAACCGGAGCACCCGGAGGAAACCCACGCAGACACGGGGAGAACGTGCAGACTCCGCACAGGCAGTGGCCCAAGGTCAGTATCCAACCCGGGTCCCTGGCGCTGTGAGGCAGCAGTGCTAACCCACCGTGCCACCGTGCCGCCCCTGTTTCTGGCTGCTTGCTGTGCGCAATTCAGTTGCTGCACCAGCAGGATGAGGATAGCCCAAAGTTTCTTCATTGTCTGCAAAGCCCTTTGGGATGCTGTGAGATGGGAAAGGGCATCGTGCGAATGTTTATTGCACGTGCCTGCAAACCCTAACCATCAGCCTCAATAATCCGCCGCCCAGGATCAAATAACCGTGACAAAATACCGAGACATACAACAAACAATTTCATAGAATCATAGGATTTCCAGTGCAGAAGGAGGCCATTCGGCCCATCGAGTCTGCACCAGCCCTTAGAAAGAGCACCCCACTGAAGCCCATGTATCTACCCTATTGTCGTAACCCAGTAACCCCCAATTAACATTTTGTTGGACACTCAGGGCAATTTAGCATGACCAAACCACCTAACCTGCACATCTTTGGACTGTGGGAGGAAACCGGAGCACCCGGAGGAAACCCACGCAGACATGGGGAGAATGTGCAAACTCCGCACAGACAGTGACCCAGCGGGGAATCGAACCTGCGATCCTGGAACTGTGAAGCAACTGTGCTAACCACTATGCTACCATGCTACCCAATTTGTGGCTAACGCCCATGCAATCGGCAATTGCTTGCAGGGTGGTCTACTTTGCGCCCACCTCTATTTGACAGAACAGCATTTCAGGTCGGCTAGTAGGCCAGCAAGATATACCATTTCTTCCCGGTTTCACCAATCCCCAAGTTGTCTGTCTCTGAAAACCCTTGGCGGTGGGGTTGGAGGTGGGGGCTGGGGGTGGGGTGGGGTGCTTGGGGAGAGCTGTCGAGGGAGCACTGATGATACAAAGTGTACCCAATGGGAATAAACTGTTAAATTATTATTCTTACCTTCCCATTTTTATTGATTTTCAATTTTAAGTTCAGACCGGAATTCTTATTTTTCCCGCGCCCGACTGCAAGAGGAGCCTGAGAAAGGAATACCGGTGATCTAGAGGCCGAGGACCTCCCAGAAACACCTGCCAAGCAGGTCAGAGTTATGCCTCTAGGATCGGGTTCATCAGCTGCGCGAGGACCCGCAGAACCCATGACCAGTAACACGAGGTTTCTTAGGTGGACAATCATACCCGTTAGCGAGTGATTGCCAAAGAGACGAAGATCCAAGAACAGTTCAGACCAACATTCTCATTTCCCAGTCTTTGCTGTTTATTACGGGCAAACGCCACCTGTGGAAATTATAGACAGCGCATTTATTTGTCAGTAAACATCACCGCGTTCTCTCAATTGCGCACTGCATCATGGGCTCGTCAGGCTGAGCTACCAGAAGGGTAGATGCAATCATTTGGGCATTCCTAACCCTGCTGCATTTCTGTTATCAGAGATCGTTCGATTCCTCAAAGTGAGATCTTGCAATCCAGGCTGTTTTCCCTTGGCGAACTCCTCAAAGAGTTAGCACTTCAGCGATCAGCAAGACTTGAAGATGCAAACAAAGACTCCATAGTCTCAGAAGGAGGCCATTCAGCCCATCGAGTCTGCATCGAGGCTCTGAAAGTGCACCCTACCTCGGCCCACTCCCCCACCCTATCCCCGTAACCCCATTTAACCTACACATCTTTGGATCAGAAGGGGAAATTTATCATGGCCAATCCACCAAACCTGCACATCTTTAGACTGTGGGAGGAAACCGGAGCACCCGGAGGAAACCCACACAGACACGGGGAGAACGTGCAGACTCCGCACAGGCAGTGACCCGAGGCCGGAATCCAACCCGGGTCCCTGGCGCTGTGAGGCAGCAGTGCTAACCACCGTGCCGCCCCTGTTTCTGGCTGCTTGCTGTGCGCAATTAATGAAATATCTTTGGCTAACAGGTTTCAGCAAAATCCCAAAGCCTTTTATTCGTATATAAGGAGCAAGAGGGTAACTAGAGAAAGGATTGGCCCACTCAAAGACGAAAGAGGGAATTTATGCGTGGTGTCAGAGGAAATGGGTGAGATTCTTAATGATTACTTTGCATCGGTATTCACCAAGGAGAGGGACATGACGGATGTTGAGGCGAGGGATGGATGTTTAAATACTCTAGGTCAAGTCGGCATAAGGGAGGGGGAAGTTTTGGGTATTCTAAAAGGCATTAATGTGGACAAGTCCCCAGGTCCGGGTGGGATCTATCCTGGGTTACTGAGGGAAGCGAGGGACGAAATAGCTGGGGCCTTAACAGATATCTATGCAGCATCCTTGAGCACGGGTGAGGTCCCGGAGGACTGGAGAATTGCTAATGTTGTCCCTTTGTTTAAGAAGGGTAGCAGGGATAATCCAGGGAATTATAGACCTGTGAGCTTGACGGCAGTGGTAGGCAAACTGTTGGAGAAGATACTGAGGGATAGGATCAATTCACATTTGGATGAAAATAGACTTATCAGTGATCGGCAGCATGGTTTTGTGCAGGGAAGGTCATGTCTTACAAACCTAATAGAATTCTTTGAGGAAGTGACAGAGTTAATTGATGAGGGAAGGGCTGTAGATGTCATATACATGGACTTCAGTAAGGCATTTGATAAGGTTCCCATGGCAGGTTGATGGAAAAAGTGAAGTTGTATGGGGTTCAGGGTGTACTAGCTAGATGGATAAAGAACTGGCTGGGCAACAGGAGACAGAGGGTAGTGGTGGAAAGGAGTGTCTCAAAATGGAGAAAGGTGACTAGTGGTGTTCCACAGGGATCCGTGCTCGGACCACTGTAGTTTGTGATATACATAAATGATCTGGACGAAGGTATAGGTGGTCTGATTAGCAAGTTTGCAGATGATACTAAGATTGGTGGAGTTGTAGATAGCGAGGGGGACTGTCAGAGAATACAGCAAAATATAGATAGATTGGAGAGTTGGGCAGAGAAATGGCAGATGGAGTTCAATCCAGGCAAATGTGAGGTGATGCATTTTGGAAGATCTAGTTCAAGAGCGGACTATACGGTCAATGGAAGAGTCCTGGGGAAAATTGATGTACAGAGAGATCTGGGAGTTCAGGTCCATTGTACCCTGAAGGTGGCAACGCAGGTCAATAGAGTGGTCAAGAAGGCATACAGCATGCTTGCCTTCATCGGACGGGGTATTGAGTACAAGAGTCGGCAGGTCATGTTACAGTTGTATAGGACTTTGGTTAGGCCACATTTGGAATACTGCGTGCAGTCTGGTCGCCACATTACCAGAAGGATGTGGATGCTTTAGAGAGGGTGCAGAGGAGGTTCACCAGGATGTTGCCTGGTATGGAGGGTGCTAGCTATGAAGAAAGATTGAGCAGATTAGGATTGTTTTCGTTGGAAAGACGGAGGTTGAGGGGGGGCCTGATTGAGGTCTACAAAATTATGAGAGGTATGGACAGGGTGGATAGCAACAAGCTTTTTCCAAGAGTGGGGGTGTCAATTACAAGGGGTCACAATTTCAAGGTGAGCGGGGTAAAGTTTAAGGGAGATGTGCGTGGAAAGTTTTTTACGCAGAGGGTGGTGGGTGCCTGGACTGCTTTGCCAGCGGAGGTGGTAAAGGCGGGCGCAATAGCAGCATTTAAGATGCATCTAGACAGATATATGAATGGGTGGGGAACAGAGGGAAGTAGATCCTTGGAAAATAGAAGACAGGTTTAGATCAAGGATCCGGATCGGCACAGGCTGGGAGGGCCGAAGGGCCTGTTCCTGTGCTGCAATTTTCTTTGTTCTTTGTTTGTTCATCTGGACAGACGGGGAGAAAGTGCAAACACCACACAGACATTTACCCAAAGCCAGAATCTGACCCAGATGCTTGGCGCTGTGAGGCAGCAGTGCTAACCACTGTGCTACCGTGCTGGGATTATTCTCCTTAGAACAGAGTTGGTTAAGGCGGAACAGTGGAAAATGGAATGTGACGTTGAAAAGTGTGAGGTGATGTATTTTGGGAGGCTGAACAAGGCAGGGGAATACACAATGAATGGCAGGGTGTGAGGAAGTGCAGAGGACCACAGGGATCTTGGGATCCTGAAGGCTGCAGGACGGGCAGATAAGATGGTTTTGACGGCATAAGGGATACTTGCCTTTATTAGCCGAGGCATTGAATATAAGAGCAGGGAAGTTATGATGGAACTGTATAAAACACTGTTTAGGCCACAGCTGGAGTACTGTGTGCAGTTCTGGTCGTCACACTATAGGAAGGATGTGATTGGACTGGAGAGGGTGCAGAGGAGATTCACCAGGATGCTGCCTGGGCTGGAGCATTTCAGCTATGGAGAGAGGCTGGTTAGACTGGGGTTGTTCTCCTTGGAGCAGAGAAGGCTGCGGGGGATCTGATTGAGGTGTACAAAATTATGAGGGACATAGATAGAGAGGGTAGATAGAAAGAATATTTTCCCCTGAATAGAGGGATCAATAACCAGAGGGCATGGATTTAAAGTAAGGGGCAGGAGGTTTAGAGTGGATTTAAGGAGAACCTTTTTCACCCAGCGGGTGACGGGAGTCTGGGACTCGCTGCCTGAAAGGGCGGTAGAGGCGGGAACCCTCACAACATTTAAGAAGCATTTAGATGAGCATTTAAAGTGGCACAGTGTACAAGGCTACGGAGCAAGTGCTGGAAAATGGGGCTAGGATAGATAGGTGCTTGATGGCCGACACAGATACGATGGACCGAAGGGCCTCTTGTGTTATAAAACTCTATGAATCTATGACTCTCGGGGCAGAGAAGATGAAAATCACAAAGGGTTTGGTCGAGTAAATAAAAAAGTAAGTGTTCCCATTGACAGGAGACTCGGTGACCAGTTATTGGTGGAAGAACTGGGGGGGTGCAGGGGAGTTGTGGTGAGGAAACCTTTTTTTTTGCACAGTGCGTAACTGTGATCGAGGAAACGTCGCCCGGAATGACGGTGAAGCCGATTCGATCGGAGGAGGAGGGCTCGTTGGACAGCCTTTTTTGCCGTTTGGACAGCAATGGGCTGAATGGTCACAACCTGCTTCGCAAAGTCCCAACGGTTTAAGACGCTGACGGAGCGAATAAACAGGATAGCAGTGACCCTCTGCTCACCCGCACACGTAAAAACAAACCCAGGCAGGTTCCACAGCCGGAATACGACAGTCACCCAGCTGCGTTGTCAGGGAACTGTCAGTATTCATGTCCGTTCTCTAGCGCGGGTATCGCTATCCCAGCGAGATGGTTATAGGTACCTTACACAACTCTTTACAGCTCTATGTAAGCGATAGGCCATTTTTATGTCAGAACCGTGCAGTGCAAGTTACTCATCCATGGTGCCCAGCTGTCCACCCTATCTGGTTACTCCAGCGTTGAGAAACAAGGACCTGAATAGAGGAGGTGGGGAGAGGGGAGTGGGGGGGGCGGGGCGGTGGGGGCGGGGGGGGGGGGGGGTGGGGGGGGAGGGAGCCAAGGTTGGCAGCCTCTCAGCTCCTACATTACATTAATAGAGCTGACATTTTACTTTCCTGACACCCGGCCAACAGGTCTTTCATTTCCCGAACTATTTCTGAATTAACGCAGCCACCGTGAATACTGCATGCAAGCCTGACACCGCGCATGCATGCCTACCTGGAGGCTGCTCTTTCAGTCAGGCTTTGTCAATGTGGGGGTGGGGGGGGGCGGGGGGGGGGTGCAAAGATCTCCTTCGCTTGAGGCCGCTTAAACGGCTGGCTTTAAATTAACACTTTGACTAACGCCTGTAGCCACCTGGGTTGGCCAGCTCCCGATGTAAAATGGAGAACAGCAAAGGCTGCAGGGAAATTCAGCCAACAGAGGCAGAAACCAGCAGGCGCAAGTTTACTGTGTATTAAACTCTGCAAAAGCCCAGACAGCATCGATACAAGCAGCCATCTGCATAGTAATGTAGCAGCCATCTACATACTAATAAGCAATCCCCGGGTACAATCGAAACATTTGGGACAAGCAAAGCTAAGCCAGACTCCTCGGCGCCAGCAGGAGCCAACACAAAAGAGGTTAGCGGACACCTCATCGATCAGGGAACCGCTCCAGTATTGGAGAAAATCGAACCAAGCGATTGGAACGAAGTCCAATCACCTGGAACCAGGTACAGGGTCCGCCCCGAAAGGAGGGAAGCACCTGGGGACTATAAAGTTAAGCCCCCAAGTTCAAATCGTTCTTCTTGACTGGGTCACCCAGCAACGCGAACCAACCTTGACCGTGACCGGTTCAACTGCCGCCGAGATCCAGTAAGTCTTAAGTCAACGCTCGCTACGAGATAGGCGCTCCGAGCTACCAATCCGTAACAACTTCGAATCCCGCAGACTCAGAACCCGAACGAAAGGCCATTTGTTCCCCTGACCTGGTGGGCCAGTCCAAAGTTAAGTATAGGCCTGTTAGTCGTAGAAGTAGCTTAGAAGTAGAATTTGTGCATGAGTAGCGATTACTGTGTATAATAAATGTGCTTAGATTTGAATGTTACTAACCGGTGTACTGAGTTATTGATCATTACTTGGACTTGAACCTCGTGGTGGTATCATAAAGATACCTGGCGACTCGAGAGCAAAGATTATAAAACAGAGTCAATTGAAACAACCAAAAGTTAGCAACACGCCTCAACATTTCCACAGAGTTATTCAGTATTCACAGCACAGAAAAAGGCCATCGGGCCTAACAAAGCCCGATGTCGGCAATGACGCTCCACATGACCCTCCTGCGACCTGACTTCATCTGACCCAATCTGCACATCCTCCCACTCGTTTCTCCCTCATGTGCTGAATCTATTTTCCTCTTAAATGCGTCTCTGCTCTTCACTTGCACGTTCTAACCATTCTCCAGATAAAGGGGTTTATCTTCAATTCCTGAATAGATTTTGTCGGTGACTGTCTTGTATTTATGGATCCTGGCTTTGGACTCGCTGACAAGTGGAAACGTCTCTACATCTACTCCCTCAAAGCCTTTCAGAATGTTCCAGATCAGAACCCAAACAGACTACCACACTGTCTTCACTTTCCCAGAGAAAAGAGACCGTTCCTGATGATTATAACCTACAAATGTGAGGTAATGCATTTTGGAAGGCCTAATGCAGGTAGGGAATATACAGTAAATGGTAGAACCCTCAAGAGTATTGAAAGTCAGAGAGATCTAGGAGTACAGGTCCACAAGTCATTGAAAGGGGCAACACAGGTGGAGAAGGTAGTCAAGAAGGCATACGGCATGCTTGCCTTCATTGGCCGGGGCATTGAGTATAAGAATTGGCAAGTCATGTTGCAGCTGTATAGAACCTTAGTTAGGCCACACTTGGAGTATAGTGTTCAATTCTGGTCGCCACACTACCAGAAGGATGTGGAGGCTTTAGAGAGGGTGCAGAAGAGATTTACCAGAATGTTGCCTGGTATGGAGGGCATAAGCTATGAGGAGCGATTGAATAAACTCGGTTTGTTCTCACTGGGACGAAGGAGGTTGAGGGGCGACCTGATAGAGGTATACAAAATTATGAGGGGCATAGACAGAGTGGATAGTCAGAGGCTTTTCCCCAGGGTAGAGGGGTCAATTACTAGGGGGCATAGGTTTAAGGTGAGAGGGGCAAGGTTTAGAGTAGATGTACGAGGCAAGTTTTTTACGCAGAGGGTAGTGGGTACCTGGAACTCGCTACCGGAGGAGGTAGTGGAAGCAAGGACGATAGGGACATTTAAGGGGCATCTTGACAAATATATGAATAGGATGGGAATAGAAGGATACGGACCCAGGAAGTGTAGAAGATTGTAGTTTAGTCGGGCAGTATGGTCGGCGCGGGCTTGGAGGGCCGAAGGGCCTGTTCCTGTGCTGTACATTTCTTTGTTCTTTGTTCTTACTCATGGTCACGTACTCATAATTTATGTTGAACGAAATGCTATCCAGTATAGAAACTGATGAGATAAGATAGGGAGGCAGATTTAGAAATATAGGGCAGAATTTTCCAGCCATTCGCCCAGTAGAATCTTCCATCCCGCCGCAGGTTTCCCAGCCGCAAGGGGTGCATTCAATGGGAGACCTCGCTGACAACGGCAAGGCCAGAAGATAGCGTTACTACCCAATGGCGGGCCCACCACCCGCCGCCACAAAATACGCGGCAGTTTGCGCGGAAAAATCCCGTCCAACATCTCCCCCCTCATGGCACAGTCCTCGCAGTGCTCTCACTTCCTCTTTTTCTCTGCGGAAAGCACTTAACTGCCTTTGATGTGGTCCAAGAGCTGTCAATCCTTGCTAGATGTTTATAAACATTGTGCTCAGTTGCACCACAAGCTATTTGAATTCTACTCAAGTGTGGAGGGAAATGAGTTTAAACAATCCAGACAGCTAGCTGTGTGCAAGCTGTCACTCACAGCCTAGTGAATGAAACTCTTGTGGATCAAAGATCTGAAGGGGTTTAGACCCAGTTCGGTGTGGGTTTCCCTTTCCAGGAATTGACAGGTGCTGCTTCCTCTGCCTGAGCCAGCAGATGTATTGCTCAGATGAGTGTTAAAACAGTGATTTTTTTTTTCACTGCCTCTGTCTTGACTTCTCTCCAGCTTCCAAGCAGGGTTCTGTGTAGCAGGGGGTTCCAGACAGGTTTCTCTGTAACAGGGGCTTCCAAGCAGGGATCTCTGTAATGGGGTACTTCTAGGCAGGGGTCCCTATTATGGGTGGGTCTCTGGTTGGGATCTATCTTATGGAGAGTTTCTGTGGGTGTTTCTAGTGGGGGTCTCTGTAATGGAGATCTCTGGTGGGGGGTCGGTGGATGGGGGGGGGTCATATTGTAGGGGGGGTGATCCAAAAATGACTTTGGTGGGAGGGTGTGGAACCTCGCTATTGAGCCGCCCACCCAAAATGACGGCCCGATAGCAGGAATCCCGATGGAATCCCTCGCCATCCTCGCCATGCATGGATTTGCATGGAA
The DNA here is from genome assembly GCF_047496885.1 of Scyliorhinus torazame. NCBI lineage: Eukaryota > Metazoa > Chordata > Chondrichthyes > Carcharhiniformes > Scyliorhinidae > Scyliorhinus > Scyliorhinus torazame. The sequence continues at coordinate 34,823,460 of NC_092734.1, read as the reverse complement.
AGGGGCAGTGAATCGCCTCGGGATTCCCGATATGGACGATAAGGGAATAGTGTAGATGGGCTTTAGAGTGGTTTCACAGGTCGGCGCAACATCGCGGGCCGAAGGGCCTGCACTGCGCTGTAATGTTCTATGATCCCAGCGTGAGTACAAATAAGAGGCATTCTCCCAGGCCATTGGAAACCTCTGAGTGGTCAGGAAAAGGCAGGGAATGTGGCACTTTGGCACAGCCAGCCTAGCACCCTGGCCATGCAACCCGGGCACCCCGAGCTGCGAGGAGCCATTCAGAGGCAGCAGGAAATCCCTCTGAGTGCGCCCTGCGTGGGGAGAAGCTCCCCGAAGCCAAAAGAAACCAGCAAAGTGCCGTTGAATAGCGGGATGATTCTTAGAGCTGCGACCCTCGAGAAGCACCCCACTAAACCCCACCCCACGGTAGCATTGTGGATAGCACAATTGCTTCACAGCTCCAGGGTCCCAGGTTCGATTCCGGCTTGGGTCACTGTCTGTGCGGAGTCTGCACATCCTCCCCGTGTCTGCGTGGGTTTCCTCCGGGCGCTCCGGTTTCCTCCCACAGTCCAAAGATGTGCAGGTTAGGTGGATTGGCCATGATAAATTGCGCTTAGTGTCCAAAATTGCCCTTAGTATTGGATGGAGGTGTTGACTTTGGGTAGGGTGCTCTTTCCAAGAGCCGGTGCAGACTCAATGGGCCGAATGGCCTCCTTCTGCACTGTAAATTCAATGATAATCTATGATTAATCTAGGACAAAGGTTCGACACAACATCGTGGGCCGAAGGGCCTGTTCTGTGCTGTATTTTTCTATGTTCTATGTTCTATAAACGTGCCATTCAGCAGACTTTAACTTGAGCTCTGACAGGAGCAATATAGATATTTTGTTAAAATCAAAAAGCAACTAAGTGATGCAATTTTATATTAGTTAATTGTCCAATTTCATGGTTTAAACAGGATGGGAGGCAGATGTTCACAAAAACAACATCAGAATTCAGGCCAGGAGAGGGCCGCTCGGCCCATCAAGCCTGCTCTGCCATTCACAGATCGTAGAATAGAATTTACAGTGCAGAAGGAGGCCATTCAGCCCATCTAAAAGGCACAGGCCCATGGAAAGATCACCCTGTATAAGCCCACACCTTCACCCTATCCCCGGAACCCAGTAACCCCATCTAACTTTTTTGGACACTAAGGGGCAATTTATCACGGCCAATCCACCTAACTCGTTCTATGTTCTATAGTGTACGTTAGATGGCTTTTGTTTCGGTGCAACATCGTGGGCCGAAGGGCCTGTACTGCGCTGTATCGTTCTATGTTCTATGCTCTAACCTGCACATCTTTGGACTGTGGGAGGAAACCGGAGCGCCCGGAGGAAACCCACGCAGACACGGGGAGGACGTGCAGACTCCGCACAGGCAGTGACCCAAGCCGGGAATTGAACTTGGGACCCTGGAGCTGGGAAGCAACTGTGCTAACCACTGTGCTACTGTGTTGCCCATTCAATAAGATCCTGGCTGATCTGATTGCAGTTTCAACTCCACATTCCCTCTACCACTCTCCTATCTCTCCTACCCTGTCCAAGTCCTTCTGCAGCCCGCCTGCTTCCTCAATACTACCTGTCCCTCTACAGACCTTTGTATTAACTGTAAACTTAGCAACGATCCCCTCAGTTCCTTCTTCCAGATCGTTAATGTATAATGTGAAAAGTTGTGGTCCCAGCACCGACCCCTGAGGCACACCACTAGTCACCGGCTGCCACCCTGAAAAAGATTTCTTTATCCCCAGTCTTTGCCTTCTGCCAGTCAGCCAATCCTCTATCCATGCCAGTACCTTGCCCCTTACGCCATGAGCTCTTGTCTTATTTAGTCGCCTCCTGTACGGCACCTTGTCAAAGGCCTTCGGGAAATCCAATTAGATCACGCCCACTGGCTCGCCTTTGTCTAACTTCCTTGTTACTTCCTCGAAAAATTCTCACAGATTTTTCAGGCATGCCCTTCCCTTGACGAATCCGTGCTGACTCAGTCCTATTTTATGGTGTACCGAAAACAACCTCTCTCTAAACTAAATGTCAGCAAAACCAAGGAACTGATCATCAAGTTCAGGAAGCATAGTACCGTACACGCCCCCACCCCCCCGGTCTACATCAATGGCTCCGAAGTGGAGATGGTCGATAGCTTTAAGTTCCTGGGGGTCACCATCACCACTCACGTTGATGCAACAGTCAAGAAAGCCCAACAATGTATCTACTTCCTACGGAAGCTAAAGAAATTCGGCATGTCTGCATCGACTCTCACAAACCTCTACAGATGTGCGATAGAGAGCATCCTATCCGGCTGCACCACACCCTGGTATGGCAACTGCTCGGTTCAAAATCGCAAGAAACTGCAGAGTGTGGTGAACTCAGCCCAACGCATCACACAAGCTGGCCACCCTCCCACTGATTCTGTATACAAGTCCCGCTGCCTCAGGGAGGCAGACAGCATGATCAGAGACCCCTCCCATCCAGGCTTTGCCCTCTACCAGACCCTTCCATTGGGCAGAAGGTACAGAAGTCTGAAGACCCGCACATCCAGACACAGGAACAGTTTCTTTCCCACAGCTACTAGACTCCTCAACGACTCCCCCTCGGTCTAATCTGTTCCCTGTAAGAACACTATTCACGACGCCCTATGCTGCTCTTGCTCATGTATTTGCTTTGTTTGGCCCTTGTTCCACACTGTAACCAATCACTATTTGTCGATGTATTCTGTCGATTATTCTTTTTGTCTATTGTCTATGTAATGTGTACGTTCCCTTGACCGCAGGAAAATACTTTTCACTGTACTTCGGTAAACGTGACAATAAATCAATCAATCAATCATTCAACCAATCAATAGTAGACTCGTCTACCATTTCCCGTCTTCTGCCTCCCTCCCTTCTTAAACAGTGGTGTTACATTAGCCACCTTCCAGTCCTCTGGGACCCTCCCTGCCTCCAGTGATTATGAAAGATCGCCAACAATGCCTCCACAATCTCCTCAGCTATCTCCTTCAGAACCTTGGGGTGTAGTCCATCCGGTCCAGGTGATTTATCCACCTTCAGCTTCCCCAGCACATTTTCCTTCATGATGGCCACTGCACTCACCTCTGCTCCCTAACTCTCCTGAAGTTCAGGTATACCACTGGTGTCTTCTACTTTGAAGCTAATGCAAACTAACTATTCAGCTCTGCTGTCATTTCTTTGTTTCCCATTTGATTTGATTTGATTTGATTTATTGTCACATGTACCGAAGTACAGTGAAAAGTATTTTTCTGCGGCCCAGAAACGTATACACTACGGACATAGATCATAGATCATAGAACAGTACAGCACAGAACAGGCTCTTCGGCCCTCGATGTTGGGCCGAGCATTGTCCGAAACCAGGATCAAGCTATCCCACTCCCTGTCATTCTGGTGTGCTCCATGTGCCTATCCAATAACCAATAATCCTCCTCTCCACTGCCCGCAGGGTATCCTTCCCCGAAATGCTTCCAGGTCACGGTTTATATTCTGTGGGGAGTTTCTCCAATTAGCAGGGAGCTCCATCCCCTAGTCACCTGAGTAGCTCACACTGGTGAACCTCAGGCTTGTCACATGCAGGCTGGTCTTCTCTGAGCTCCTGCTGTTTCTGGCTGTAACCCTGCTTCCGGACCTTGCGTGTTATTCTGTATGCTGGCTGCCTTTTTCAGGCTTTGAAATCTGGACAACGGCAAGGGGAAACCGAGCTCCGATTGGTTGGATGGAGGGCAAGATGCGCCTGTTGCTGCTGCCAGTTGCTTGCATGGTCGACAAAAGAATAATCAAGAGAGAACATTGACAAATGGTACATCGACAAATAGTGATTGGTTACAGTGCGGAATAAGGGGCCAAACAAACCAAATAAATGAGCAGGAGTGGCATAGGGCATCTTACAGGGAACAGATCAGTCCGAGGGGGAGTCGTTGAGGAGTTCAGTAGCTGTGGGGAAGAAACTGTTCCTATGTCTGGATGTGCGGGTCTTCAGACTTCTGTACCTTCTGCCTGATGGAAGGGTCTGGAAGAGGGCAATGCCTAGGTCGGAGGGGTCTCTGATAATGCTGTCTGCCTTCCTGAGGCAGCGGGAGGTGTAGACAGAATCAGTGTGCGGGTGGCAAGCTTGGGCTGAGTTCACCACACTCTGCAGTTTCTTGCGATCTTGAACCGAGCAGTTGCCATACCAGGTTGTGATGCAGCCGGATAGGATGCTTTCTATCGCTTATCTGTAGAGGTTTGTGAGAGTCGATGCAGACATGCTGAATTTCTTTAGCTTCCATAGGAAGTAGAGACGTTGTTGGGCTTTCTTGACTGTTGCATCAAAATGAGTGGACCAGGACAGACTGTTGGTGATGGTGACCCCCAGGAACTTACAGCTATCGACCATCTCCACTTCGGAGCCATTGATTCAGACGGGAGTGTGTGTCGTGCTGCGCTTCCTGAAGTCGATGATCAGTTCCTTGGTCTTTGCAACATTTAGTGAGGTTGTTTTCGATACACCATGCAACCAAGTGATTTATCTCCCTTCTGTAGTCTGATTCGTCGTTGTTTGAGATACGGCCCACCACAGTCGTATCATCCGCAACCTTATAGATTGAGTTGGAGTTGAATCTTGCCACACAGTCCAGTGTGTATAGGGAGTACAGTAGAGGACTGAGCACACATCCTTGCGGGGTCCCGGTGTTGAGGACTATTGTGGAGGAGGTGCTGTCACCTATCCTAACAGATTGCGGTCTGTTGGTGAGGAAGTCGAGGATCCAGCTGCACAGGGAGGGGTCAAGTCCAAGATTGCAGAGTTTGGTTATTAGTCTTGTTGGGATAATGGTGTTGTAGGCGGAGCTGTAGTCTATGAACAGCAGTCTTACAGAGGTGTCCTGGTTGTCGAGGTGTTCGAGTATTGATTGCTACTTCTCCAACCTCATTTTCCAGTGGTCTAATGTTGATTCTTCCCTCTATCTTACCTTATATATTTTGAAAAAACTCTTGCTATTTTCTTTTGTATTACTAGCTAGCTTACAGTCATATTTCATCTTCTCCCCGCTTATTGCTTTTTTAGTTGTCCTTGCTTTTAAAGGCTTCTCAATCCTCTGGCTTCTCACTAATCCTCGCCACTTTGTTTGCTTTTTCCTTTGCTTTTATGCTGCCCTTGACTTCCCTCGTCAGCCATGGATGCCTTGTCCTCCCCTTAGCATGTTTCCTCCTCCTTGGGTTGAATTTTTGTTGTGCCTTCTGAATAACCCCAAAAACTCCTGCCATTGCTGTTCCACTGTCTTCCCTGCTAGGCTACCCTTCCAATCAACTCTGGCCAACTCCTCCCTCATGTCTTTGTAGTTACCCTTATTTAATTGTAAAACTGTTACATCTGATTCCAGCTTCTCCCTCTCAAACTACAGGGTGAATTCTATCATATTGAGGTCACTGCCCCCTAAGGGTTCCTTCACCTTAAGTTCCCTAATTAAGTCTGCCTCATTACACATCACCAAATCCAGAATTGCCTGTTCCCTAGTAGGCTCTGTCACAAACTGCTCCAAAAAACCATCTCTTAGACATTCCACAAATTCATTTTCTTGGGATCTGTTACCAACCTGAAGTCCCCCATGATTATTGTAATATTGCCTTTTTTACATGCCTTTTCTATCTCCTGATTTACTTTCTGTCCCATATCCTGACTACTGCTAGGGGGCTTGTACATAACTCCCATCAGGGTCCTTTTTATCTGAATATAATCTTTATTATTGTCACAGGTAGGCTTACATTAACACTGCAATGAGGTTACTGTGAAAAGCCCCTAGTCGCCACACTCCGGCGCCTGTTCGGGTACACAGAGGGAGAATTCAGAATGTCCAATTCACCTGCCAAGCACGTCTTTCAGGACTTGTGGGAGGGAACCGGAGCGCCCGGAGGAAACCCACGCAGACACGGGGAGAACGTGCAGACTTTGCACAGACAATGACACAAACTGGGAATCGAACCGGGTCCCTGGCCGTTCGATTGCGCTATAGGGTAAGATTCTCTGGTGGCAGGATGTTCAGGTCCCGCTGCCAATGGGATTTTCCATTGAATCCACCCCACGGCACCTGGAAACCGCCGGTGTGAAAGGCCGGAAGATCTCACCCAGCGTTTTGAGTCCAATGCAACCCTTTTTTGGAACTGTTGTCAGGGAGAGTCATACGGACTCGAAACGCTAACTCTGTTTTACTCTCCACTGATACTGCCGAAACTTTCCAGCATTATCTGTTTTTACTTGATAAAGAAATTTTCATGTTACTTGGAGGGAACTTGTCGATCACTTGTCCATTTTAAAGTCTGTGCTGATCACTAGTCTGTATCTCCTTCATTGGGGACTTACCCAATGTGCTTATGAAGACCCAATAGTTGAGTGAACGGTGGCAAAGGAAATGACCGCTACGGTGGCATTCACACACACCCCATAAGTCCAAATCAGGACGACCAGGATACCGGTCCCTGTCTGGGGAGGGCTGTTACTTCGCTCATGTTGTCTCAAAGAGGGCTTTGCCTAACCCTGAATGGGTAAATAGATTAACTCGTCTCCGGACGATCACGAGATCACTGCTCCCCAGCCTGAAGGAGGAGCTGGGAAGTGAGGAAAGAAGTTCACCTCATGTTACCACAAATATTGAAAAATCCACCAGCCATTTCTTGTTTTATTAGCAAGGTTGTACGATTGGGAAGGCTACCTTTATCGCACTTTCCACTGTCCCAGTTCAAATTTCAAAGCAAAGAGGGGTATAATTGGACTCATATCAAGGTTACTTAAGTGACTCGCAGCAGCTAATGAGCCGGGGCTCGTGGAACACTCTGTGAATATCCAATTTCACACATGAACTTTACATCATGAACACTTGGTCTAAACTAAGAGTAATACTCCACCAGATAGATCCGCCAGTCATTTATTATTTTGAAACAGAGACTGTGCGTTAAAGTGCTGTGATCTAATGAAATTTTGTTTCTCTTTTATTCTGCGCCCGAGTAAATTTGATCCATATTTTGTACCATGCGATACACATTGTGCCCCGCTCATATTTGTCCACCAGTTGGATTTTCGAGCGTTAATACAAACTATCTTGCTGCACTGCTGTCACGGTATGAAACGGTTGCCATTGCAGAAGGAGATAAAAGATCACAAGACTCGCGGAGAATTAATCGTCAGCAGGGGGGGGGGGAGGGGGGGGTGCTAGGGTAATGTAGAGTAGGGGGTGGTTTAGGCAGGCCCTTGCGAGAACGGAGTAGTGGTTTGTACTGTGCGTTACTTTCTGTACAGTACTAGACAATGTCATTGTTTATATGCCAAAAAAAACTCAATAAAATTGTCTTAAAAAAAAAAGGATCGCAAGATATTACTCAAAGGAGAGATGGGAGTTTCTCCTCGATGTTCCGGCCAATATTTATCCCTCGGTCAATCTGATATTTTTTAAAAACATGATTTGGTATTGACCACATTGCTGGTTGTGGAAACTTGCTGTGAGCAAATTGGCTGCCGTGTTCCTTACATCATAACCAGTGTTTCAAGAGCAGCGAAGTGCTCTTGGCTGGCCTGATCCTGCGAAAGCGCTGTTGCGTGAAAATGTTCACAAGTAGATCTTAACGTGAGCAAAAGAAGCAATTTATTGTTGCAGAGCTCTGGGAGATAATCCTACGCCCCTCGGTCTTGCCACTTTCTCTCTGAGCTGTGGCTTAAATTGGGTTAATATACTCTTTCCAAAGCAGAATTAGTTTGCATTCTCATTTACATACAGCCAATCAATTCCCTTCGTATCGCAGTTCATTCCATATGTAGTTATCAATTCTTTACACAGTATGTTATATTCGTCCAATCAATATGTTGCGCGCGTGATTACGTAAGGTCATAAGGTTATGGGTCCCCAGTCATAAGGTCATGAGTTGCCAGTCCGAGATGTGGATTTAGAGGCCAACCTTCCTCTCACAGCTGTTTTGACAGCTTAGAATAACAGCTCCTGCAGAACGTGGAGCATTGCTGTTCACTTAACCCTCTGTCTTTGGAAAATGCTTCTGTTAGAGTCACTCTTAGCCCAAAGTTCACTGTCTCAGCAGAAACTTTACACCAACAGTGTGAGCTGAGTGTTTCGTTCTATCTCTTGACGGAATAGAGCCTCTTCGGACAGATACTTCAACCTCTGTCAATACCGCTTGTAGAACACCTTCGGTCCGTCCGCAAGCAGGACCCAGACCTTCCTGTCGCTGCCATTGCAACTCCCCACCCTGCTCTCACGCCCACATGTCCGTCCTTGGCCTGCTGCAACGTTCCAGTGAAGCCCAGCACAAACTGGAGGAACAGCACCTCCTCTTCCAATTCGGCACCTTACAGCCTTCCGGACTTAACATTGAGTTCAACAACTTCAGACTGTGAACTCTCCCCTCCACCTTCACCCCAGGTCGAAACCCACCAATATTGGTGAAAGATCATTTAAAAACTGGTTGGCCCTATTTTAAAGGATATATTCTTGTCTCTGTTTTGTCTGTTCTGTTTATTTTATCCACCGTCTCACTCATGCATATTAGTTCAAAGTAGAGATTTCTATTCAAATGTTCGCTCAGAGGATGTGGGCATTGCTGATTAGGCCAGCATTTGTTGCCGATCCCTAATTGCCCTTGAGAAGGTGGTGGTGAGCTGCCTTCTTCAACCACTGCAGTTCCTGTGGTGTAGGTACACCCACTGTGCTGTTAGGGAGGGATTTCCAGGATTTTGACCCAGTGACAGTGAAGGAACGGCCGAAGGGCAGCACGGTAGCACACGTGGCTAGCACTGTGGCTTCACAACGCCAGGGTCCCAGGTTCGATTCCCGGCTTGGGTCACTGTCTGTGCGGAGTCTGCACGTTCTCCCCGTGTGTGCGTGGGTTTCCTCCGGGTGCTCTGGTTTCCTCCCACAGTCCAAAGGTGGATTGCCCTTAGTGTCCAAAAAAGGTTAGGAGGGGTTATTAGGTTATGGGGATAGGGTGGAAGTGAGGGCTTAAGTGGGTCGGTGCAGACACGATGGGCCGAATGGCCTCCTTCTGCACTGTATGTTCTATGTTCTATGATATATTTCCAAGTCAGGGTGGTGAGTGACTTGGAGGGAAACCTCCAGGTGGTGGGGTTCCCAGGTATCTGCTGCCCTCGACCTTCTTGATGGGAGAGGTTGTGTGTTTGGAAGGTGTTGCCGGAGAAGCCTTTGTGAATTATTGCAGTGCATCTTGTAGATGGTACACTCGGCTGCCACTGTTCATCGGTAGTGGAGGGAGGGAATTTTGAAGGCGTTTGATGGGGCGACAATCAAGCTTTGTCCTGGATGGTGTCGAGCTCCTTGAGTGTTGTTGGAGCGGCACTCATCCAGGCAAGTGGGGAGTATTCCATCACACTCCTGACTTGTGCCTTGTAGATGATGGACAGGCTTTGGAGGGTCAGGAGGTGAGTTATCCACTGCAGAATTCCCTGCTCTTTAGCCACAGTATTTATATGGCTGGGTCCAGTTCAGTTTCTGGTCAATGGTAATCCCCAGGATATCGATAGTGGGGGATTCAGCGATGGTGACGCCAGTGAGTGGCAAAGTGAAATGGTTCGACGCTCTCTTGTTGGAGATGGTCATTGACTGCCTGCCACTTGTGTGGCGTGAACGTTACTTGCTACTAATTGGCTGCAAGCCTGAATGTTGTCCAGGGATTGTTGCATATGGAGTACGGGCTGCCTCCGTATCCGAGGAGTCGCGTTTGGTGCTGAACACTGCAATCAGCAACAAACGATTTTAGTGGTGAGTGTAAAATGAACGTCATTTTGCAATAATGCGAAGTTATTTTTTGTTCATATAGTTGCAGTTTTAATGGAAATAGAATGTTTGATCAGCTGATGTGGAGCTCTGTTTCTCACTCGTGTTTTGCTGAGGACAAATATTGACAGTCAGGTAATAGGAAACAACTGCGGATGCTGGAATCTGAAACAAAACAGAGAATGCTAGTCAATCTCAGCAGGCCTGACAGCTTCTGTGGAGAGAGAAGAGAGACAACGTTTCGAGTCTGAGCGACTCTTTGTCAAAGATGGAGAGAACTGGAAATAGGGGCAGATTTATGCTGTTGTTGGGAGGGTGGAGCAGGGGGCTGGATAGGGGGCCAGCGATAGGTGAAGATTGACATAGTTGTTGTGGACAAAAAGGCAAAGGGAATGTAAATGGGGGTGATTAAGGCTAAGAAGGGTACAGATAGTGACAGAAAAAGAGATTATAATGTGTGAATGGCAAACAAAGGTGAGCAGTGTGTCAAGGGGCAACTAGGAACAAAGAACAAAGAAAGGTACAGCACAGGAACGGGCCCTTCGGCCCTCCAAGCCTGCACTGACCATGCTGCCCATCTAACTTAAACTTTCTACACTTCCGGGGTCCGTATCCCTCTATTCCCATCCTATTCATGTATTTGTCAAGACGCCCCTTAAACGTCACTGTCGTCCCTGCTTCCACCCCCTCCTCCGGCAGCGGGTTCCAGGCACCCACTAGCCTCTGTGTAAAAACCCTCCCTCGCACATCTACTCTAAACTTTGCCCCTCGCACAGGGAATGAGGAATAGATAGCCCAAGTGGTGGGGGGGGGGGGCAGTCATGAGGGGAAAACCGATCGATGAAAGAAATGAAAATAAATTGACAGATCAGCCCACAACACCATTTTGTTCATACTGTTCAACAAACAACAACCTGCATTTGTATAGAGCCTATCACATAGTTTAAACATCCAGAGGTGCTTCTCATGAGCGTCACCAGGTAAGCAAAGGCACTTAGGATGGGGTTTTCCGCTGGCGACATCTTTGGAGTCCCGCCAAAGGCGATCTCCACCCCCCACCCCCCGGTACCCCCCTACCCCGCCCCCGACATGCGGGGCGGACGGGCCACAGAAAAGGGCGTAGACTTCGGCAGGACCTGGAAGCTTCCGCCGGCGGGCAATGACGCGTCGACCCCACCACCGGGAAACATGCCGCGGGGGAGGGGGCGCGGGTGGGGCAGTGGTTATGCGGCCAAGAGCCCGATCGAATGGTCGATGTTACGGAGCAGGTTAAAGAAGAAGAGCGGGAAACATCGGAGGTGGAGAGGTTGAGGGAGGGGAATCGCAGGATTTAGCAGCTGACCATCAATTCTTCAGTGAAGGAATTTGGACATGGGAGGTACTTGCAGCTGGGGAAGATTTCCTTCACCGTTCCTTTCCTCTACCCTTCCTTTTATGTGAAGAACTTGCATTTAACTAGCGCCTTTCACAATCCCATGAGATGCCAAAGCGACATTTCTCTGCTAACATTCAATATCCCTGGATTAAGAACCGGGGAATTAGCTAGGCTGCCGCTGTCTGCACTGTAGGAGTTCTACGGTTCTACCCGCTCATAATATGGGTGGCACAGTGGTTAACACAGCTGCTTCACAGCTCCAGGGACCCAGGTTCAATTCCGGGCTCGGGTCACTGCCTGTGTGGAGTTTGCTCTTTCTCCCCGTGTGTGCGTGGGTTTCCTCCGGGTGCTCCGGTTTCCTCCCACAGTCCAAAGATGTACAGGTTAGGTGGATTGGCCATGCTAAATTGCCCCTTAATGTCCAAAAGGTTAGGTGGGGTTATTGGGTTATGGGTACAGGGTGGAGGCGTGGCCTTAAAGGACCGGTGCAGACTCTATGGGCCGAATGGCCTCCTTCTGCACTGCAGGGATTCAATGATTGTATGATTCTACTCGATATATGTGACGTCTGCTGGGAAATGGGTGCAGTCGATGACTGGATTCGGGTTTATAGAATCCCTACAGTCCAGAAGGGAGCATTCGGCCAATCGAGTCTGCGCTAGCCCTCTGAAAGAGCCCCCTAACCTAGGCCCACTCCCCCGCCTTATCCCAGTAACCCCACCTGACCTTTTGACGTTAAGGGGCAATTTATCACGGCCAATCCACCTAACCTGCACATCTTCGGACTGTGGGAGGAAACCGGAGCAACCGGAGGAATCCCACGCAGACACGGGGAGAACATGCAAACTCCACACAGACAGTAACCCCGGGGCCAGATTTGAACCCGGGCCCCTGGCGCCGTGGGGAAGCAGTGCTAACCACTGTGCCGCCGTGACGCCCATGGCGTGTTGACCACGGCGTGCCCCGTGGTCAGATTGCTTGCTGCCATTCTAGTATAGTGGGCAACGGAAAAGCATGCGGGTAGATGCGGCGTAGCACGGGATGGCACACTGAGAGGATAAGACAACGGGAAGCCTTTCGGGGACTGTCTCGGGAAGGCGACGCCCTATTTGAAAGAAGCAAATAAAAGGTTAAGAAGCTGCCTCAGCGGACGCAGTAATCAGTGCACGCCCATAAGATTTGACTTGTGGTCACTGAAGTGTTCGAACCCGAGTCATTTCTGTCATTAAACTATAATGATGTTCGCTGGGATGCTATTGAATTTGTTAAGATCTAAAATTAATAGATAAATGCCTTAGCACATTTAACATGACTAGATCATGCATCACTCACAGTAACAGTGCCAAGGAATGGAGGGAATATAAATATCTAACTCCTGTTCATTACCGAGCTGGAGCAGAGACACATTAAGTAGGTTTAAGTAGCTAAGCACTGACATAGAGGCATTTAGATTGGAAGACATTTATGCAATTGGGCTGTAACACCTTCAAGCAAAATACTGGATACATTCTCCTGATCAGACCTGATGATATCAGCCCCCAGGAATTGCAAGGTGGCTGAAGACACTTTCTCAAGGAGTGCAGCCATTAGAATTATATTCTGAGGGAGGAAATGGCTTCGAGTTCCATTTGTAGATCAAAACCTAGTTATTAAGCACACAATCTGACACCTTTTAAAAGAGAGGAACATCTCACAACAGGTAATAAATAATTGGCTGGAGGAGTGAAGTGCTTTTTTTTAAAAGAAAGGCAATCATCTTACATGGAAACCGCTTATATACACAATGTACCGCTGGGTAATGGAGTGAATAAGTGTATGAGCAGTCAACAGCCTTACAGCTAGTCATTACAGCCTCGTAAGAAATCGAGGGCTGGCTGTTTACAAAGAAGATACAGAGTCGTCGCAATCAATGTTTATTCACCAGACGAAAAGAACACTTTTGTCCCTTTATCCGTGCATCTGTCCAATGTGGAGCCACTGCTGGTCAAACCCTCTCTCTCTCTCTTTGCCATTTCTTATTGTAAAATGGGCAGAATGGCCATGAGCTGGTCCCTGTGCCACCGTGCCCCCTATCGGTGCCACATTCAGAGAGGTGGCTCAATGCATGTGGGCGTGGGATGTGGGCGACGCTGGGTTAGGCCCAGCATTTAGTGCCTGTCCCGAGTTGCCCTTCAGAAGGTGGTGGTGAGCTGCCTTCTTGAACCCGCTGTAGGCCCTGAGGTGTAGGTGCACCCACTGTGCTGTTAGGGAGGGATTTCCAGGATGTTGCCCCAGCGACAGTGAAGGAACGGCCGATATATTTCCAAGTCAGGGTGGTGAGTGACGTGGAGGGGGACCTCCAGCTGGTGGGGTTCCCAGGTATCTGCTGCTCTTGTCCTTCTAGATGGCAGAGGTCGTGGGTTTGGAAGGTGCTGCCTGAGGAAGCTTGGTGAGTTACTGCAGTGCATCTTGTAAATGGTATACAGGGCTGTCAGTTACCATTTATACGGGTATAACCCATTTATACGGGTTTGAACGTTTATGGGAGGGGGAGCAATCAAGTGGGTTGCTTTGACCTGGAAGGTGTTGAGCTTCTCGAGTGTTGTTGGAGCTGGTTTAGCTAAATCGCTGGCTTTGAAAGCAGACCAAAGCAGGCCAGCAGCACGGTTCAATTCCCATCCCAGCCTCCCCGAACAGGTGCCGGAATGTGGCGACTAGGGGCTTTTCACAGTAACTTCATTTGAAGCGTACTTGTGACAATAAGCGATTTTCATTTCATTTTCAGCTGCACTCATCCAGGCAAGTGGAGAGTATTCCATCACAATCCTGACTTGTGCCTTACGAAACCATTGTCGTAAAAACCCATCTGGTTCACTAATGTCCTTTAGGGAAGGAAATCTGCCGTCCTTACCCAGCCTGGTCTGCATGTGACTCCAGACCCACAGCAATGTGGTTGATTCTTGCCTCCTCAAGGATAATTAGGGATGGGCAATATATGCTTGTACAGCCTGCTTCCACGCCCCATGAACGAGCTTGATTGGAGCACCACCTCTGTTGAAAGATAAAGAAATTTAACTGACTGTGGGCGGCAGATGTTATCGAAATGTGTACATTAATAAAGAATTGCAGAGCCTTGTGGGAAAAGGTGCGTGGAACTAATTGACCATAAGACCATGAGCTGGCCCCTCTCGGGCCTGTTCCTCCATTTAATTGGATCATGGCTGATGTGACATTCCCCATGCCCTTTCCACGTAACCTTCGATTCCCCTTACTGATCAAGAATCTATCCATCTCGGCCTTGAATACACACACGGACTCTGCCCCCACAGCTCTCTGCGGCGAAGAGTCCCAAAGACTCACAGCCCTCTGAGAGAAGAAATTCCTTCTCATCGCAGTCTCCAATTAACACCCCTTTATTCTGAGGCTATGCCCTCTGGTCCAAGACGTTCCCATTAGGGGGAAACATCCTCTCAGCATTTACCCTGTCAAGCTCCTTAAGGATCCTATATGTTTTAATGATCTTCTAAATTCCAATGATTAGAGTCCCAACCTGTTTAACCTTTGCTCATAAGACAATCCCTCCATACCGGGGATCATCCTAGTGAACCTTCTCTGAACCCCCTCCAATTAAATAACTCTTTGGTAATTCTGTCAAAAAGCCAGAACAGCTATAATGAACTGGATGACTTTCTACTGTGTTCTGTTATTATATATAATTGAAATATTCATCCTGCATCATATGGGCGACACGGTTGCACAGTGGTTAGCACTGTTGCTTCACAGCGCCAGGGCCCCAGGTTCGATTCCCGGCTTGGGTCACTTGTTAGGTGAATTGGACATTCTGAATTCTCCCTCTGTGTACCCGAACTGGCGCCGGAGTGTGGCGACTGAGACAGTAACTTCATTGCAGTGTTAATGTAAGTCTACTCGTGACACTAATAAAGATTATTTATTTATTTATATATGTATGCACATGCTAGAGAAACATATTTGCACACAATGCATCATAATGCTCTCAGAATTGCGCTTAAAGTGAGCAGATATAACATCAGATAATCCCGATCATGTTGCAATCTAGTCGTACTCCAAACTCTCGTGTCTTTTCTTTATGACGAACCGCAAAGTAATCACAAACCGAATGTACAGTTAGAATCTTGAGTTAATACTCTGAGGCACAGTGTTAAATCATGAAAGCAATGTCAGATTCATCCTTCAGACTCCCCTGAAGCGCAAGGAATAGACCAAATTGTCCCATATCACTTGAAAAACATTTTGAGAGCGCATCCCACAGTGCGGAGGAGGGACCGTCTCCTGGTGCGTATCAGCCTCCCCGAAACCCAAGTGTTTGATGTATGTTGGTGGTCCTCGTCCTGCTCTGAAATGCGCCCACACATTATTCTCAGGACGGTGAGAACCCTGATGAAATTGAAAGCTCCTTTCTTTAAGATTTTTCAATTAGTGCATTCTGACCTTGAGGCACCAACGTCGGGCGTTAGTCGGTTATTTGTACAATTCACAGCTCGAAAGGTCGAGGCTAATAAAGGAAGTAACTCACGTCTCTCAGAATTGAATATATTTACCCGATTCAAATTGGCTTGGTGCGAGATTTGTTTTTTAAAGTCTGAGACCAGATTTCTAATATATTATCGGGGCAATTGCTTACTTAAGTGTTAAGCTGCTTATGGTTTTCTAATCAATTTTGTAGGTGACAATGCTTGTCCAAGATAAGTTATATCGGTTCAGAATCGACATTCCGGTACCACCCGAATACCTCACTTCCATCGTGAGTACAATACCCAATCGTGTTAAGGCTCAGTAGACAGCGCTCTCATCTCTGTGTCAAAATGGAGTGGGTTCAGTTCTGGCTACAGAGACTGGACGCTCAATCTAAGTTGGCACTTCACTGCCAGTGCTGAGGGTGGGCTGCACTGTCAGAGGTGCCATGCTTCAGGCGAGACACGAAACCGAGGACTGGACAGGCCCTCCCAGATGGGCTGAAACGATCTTGTGGCCCTATTTTGAAGAACAGAGGGTCAGTTCTTCCCAGTGTCCTGGTCATTCTGCTCGGAATATGGCGGCACGGTGGCGCAGTGGTTAGCACTGCTGCCTCAGAGCGCCAGGGGCCTGAGTTCGATTCCACCTTTGGGTCACTGTCTGTGCGGAGTCTCCACGTTCTCCCAGTGTCTCTATGAGTTTCCTCCGGGTGCTCCGGTTTCCTCCCACAATCCAAAGATGTGCAGCTTTGGAGGATTGGCCATGATAAATTGCCCCTTAGTGTCCAATTAACTTTGTGTAGGTTAGGTTAAGCATCACGGTAGCACAGTGGTTAGCACAGTGGCTTCACAGTGCCAGGGTCCCAGGTTCGATTCCCGGCTTGGGTCACTGTCTGTGCGGAGTCTGCACATCCTCCCCGTGTCTGCGTGGGTTTCCTCCGGGTGCTCCGGTTTCCTCCCACAGACCAAAGATGTGCAGGTTAGGTGGATTGGCCACGGTAAATTGCCCCTTAATGTCCAAAAAAGATAAGGTGGTGTTACGGGGATAGGGTGGGGGAGTGAGCTTGCTCTCTTCAGAGGGTCAGTGCAGACTCGGTGGGCCGAATGGCCTCCTTCTGCACTGTAGGGATTGTATAACTTTTAAAAAATGTCCACAAGTTATTCCCAAGATGTTGACTTAACCCAGACCACGAAGGAATAACCTCTGGGCCAAGTTGACCTGCCCGGATCGACCCGGGATGTGTGATTGCAGGTGGGCATCAGGACCCTGAGGAAATCCTGGTACACGGAACTCTGAGGGACAGCTCAAGATGTTCATCTTCCAATGGGTATCTCCCCTGCTTCCTGGATCCCTTCCCAAATCTCTCCACTTCTGAGCTCTCGGCAGAGACTTTAGACAATTCTGTAATAATTACCTGGATCGTTTTCCAAGAAATGTTGGATTAAAACCGAATCTAACAGCTAGGTGACGACACAGCTGACAACCCCTAATTCTCCGCCCGCCCCCACCGATCCGCCACCACCCTCGGCCTTCCGGACCCCCTCCCCCACAACCTGTCATGACTAACCCCGACCCAACTACCCCATGACCAATTACAACCGCCCCCCCCACACGCCAAGACGACAAGTCATGTTACAGCTGTATAGTGTGGTAGTCACCACTGATGTATATATTGTATAGAGAGGATGTTGATATAGGTGCTTTACGGTACTACAGGTACGGGGGTAGATCCCTGCCTGCTGGCTCCGCCCAGTAGGCGGAGTATAAATATGTGTGCTCCCCATACAGCAGCCATTTCATCAGCTGCTGTAGGAGGCCACACATCTCAGTGTAATAAAGCCTCGATTACATCCTACTCTTGTCTTTGTGTAATTGATCGTGCATCAATTTATTGCACTGAGTTTTTCAGAAGATGGACCTCCGGATCAAGCTGGATCGCCTGCAGCTGCATCCGCGTCAATCCGGATTGCCTGCAGCTGCACCCGCAAGCAGACAACGGCAAAAAGGACCTTGAACATTGGCTAGCCTGTTGTGAAGCGTACATTGGGTCTGCGCCAGACGACATTCCAGAAGCACAGAAGCTCAGATCCTTTACACGCGGCTGAGCTCCAACGTCTTTCCCCTCGTCCAGGACGCGCCGACCTACGCAGAGGCCACTGAAGAAAAACTATGCTCAGCGGACTATCACACTCTACGCCAGGCACCTCCTCTCCACGCAGCGTCAACTTCCCGCTGAGTGGGTGGAAGATTTCTGGCGCGCCCTGCTCCCCCTAGTTAGAGACTGTGACCGTTTCGGCCACGGAACACTCGAATTTGCTAATGAGAGACGCATTCGTTACAGGCATAGGGCCTGACTACATCCGCCAGCGCCTCTTAGAGGGGGCCATGCTCGACTTCGCGGCAACCAAAAAACTAGCGCTTTCACTTACGGTCGCATCACGCAACATTCAGGCCTATGCTCCCGACCGCGCGGCCCCCCCCCCCACCCTGTGCATCGTGGACTCCGCAGACTGCCGCCCCATCGTGGACCCCATCAGCGACCACCCTCAGCCAATCCCACGCCTGTGCCAACGCGGCAGCCAACCAATCCCGGGAGGCCCAAATGCTACTTCTGTGGGCAGTCAAAATACCCCCGACAGCGCTGCCCGGTGCGGAGCGCGCTCTGCAAGGCCTGTAGCAAGAAGGGACATTTCGCTGCAGTGAGCCAGGCCCGTTCAATCACCGCTATTGTCCCGGCACCCCCCACGTGCAGCCAGTGGGCGCCGCCATCTTCCCCTCCGAGGACCACGTGCGGCCAGTGGACGCCGCCATCTTTCCTAACTCACAAAACGTGCGGCCCGTGGGCGCCAGTGGGTGCCATCACACCTGAGTCAGGACCCATGCCCGTCGGGCACCTCATCCGGCCGCTCATCGCCTGCAACCGCCAACGACCGGCCGCGTCTCGCCTCGGTCACGATTGACCAGTCTCGACCACACAACCTCGCGACTGCTTCAACCAAAGTGAAGGTCAATGGGCACGAGATCTCCTGCCTGCTGGACTCTGGGAGCACTGAGAGATTCATTCACCCCGATACGGTAAGGCGCTGCTCCCTCGCGGTACACCCCGCTAACCAGAGAATCTTCCTGGCCTCCGGGTCCCACTCCTTGGCGATCCGGGGGTACTGCATCGCCACTCTCACTGTCCAGGGCGTAGAGTTCAACAGCTTCCGCCTCTACGTCCTCCCCAACCTCTGCACTGCCTTGCTACTCGGCCTGGACGTCCAGTGCAACCTCCAGAGCCTAACCCTGAAATTCGGCGGGCCCCTACCACCCCTTACTGTGTGCAGCCTCGCGACCCTTAAGGTCGACCCACCTTCCCTTTTTGCAAACCTAACCCCGGATTTCAAACCCGTCGCCACCAGGAGCAGACGGTACAGCGCCCAGGACAGGACCTACATCAGGTCTGAAGTCCAACGGCTGCTTCGGGAAGGCATCATCGAGGCCAGCAACAGCCCCTGGAGAGCCCAAGTGGTAGTGGTGAAAACTGTGGAGAAAAACCGGATAATCGTTGACTACAGTCAGACCATCAATCGGTACACGCAGCTCGACGCGTACCCCCTCCCACGCATATCTGATATGGTCAATCAGATTGCACAGTACCGGGTCTTCTCGACAGTAGATCTGAAATCTGCCTCCCACCAGCTCCCCACCCGCAAGGCAGACTGCCCGTACACTGGGTTCGAGGCAGACGGCTGCCTTTACCAATTTTTTAGGGTTCCTTCGGCGTCACCAACTCGGACTTCCAACGGGAGATGGACCGAATGGTTGACCGGTAGGGGCTGCAGGCCACTTTCCCGTACCTGGATAATGTCACCATCTGCGGCCACGACCAGCAGGACCATGACGCCAACCTTGCCAAATTTCTCCACACCGCCACTCTCCTCAACCTCATGTACAACAAGGAGGAGTGCGTGTTCAGCACGAACCGCTTAGCCATCCTCGGTTATGTGGTCCAGAACGGAGTTCTGGGGCCCGACCCCGATCGCATGCGCCCCCTCGTGGAACTCTCCCTCCCCCACTGCCCCAAGGCCGTCAAACGTTGCCTGGGGTTCTTTTCGTATTACGCCCAGTGGAATCAGACAGAATAGTTCTTTCTTAGAACATAAGAACTAGGAGCAGGAGTCAGCAACTTAGCCTCTCGAGCCTGTTCCACGGTTAAGACGATCGTGGCTATCGTATTGACTTGATCCGACCTCACTACGCCCCGGCCAACTTTGTATCTCCCCACCCTGACTACCCCTCATGCGTCCCAACTACCCACCCTCACACGACCCAACTATACCCTGACCCGACGCCCCACTTACCTGGCCCCTACCCCATTACCCGCCTCACCCAGCTACCTTTATTACCCACCATTCCCCACCCACTTACCTGCCTACCCACCTACCTATTTGCCCACATCACCCACCTACCCCTTCATTCCCCCGCCCATTCACTCATCCATGCACTAACATTGACGTGGACATTTAAGCAGGCCGTGTGGGATTGAATGTGTAAGAGAGGAGCATGCCCTATCCTCCTCCGACTCCACTCCTCTCTGATGGAGCCCCCCGGTGACCTCTGCATTGCGCTTTTCTCTGAAAGCTGGGATCGGACGACCCCTGTAGATATACAGGGCACACCAAAGGGGGGTATGTGTGGATTTACAACTGCTGCGGCAATCCGGTGATCATGGCCACTGCTCGGAAGGTCCGGCCCTCTGAAGCAGAACCTGAAGCCTTTAGGAGGCCGGAGTGCTGCCCGCTGGGCTTTGACTATCAGCTGAAGGACCCCAGCGAGACGAAAACCAAAGACACTTTCCCTGGAGATAAAGAAACATGTTTCCAGCAATTTCTGATGGCTCTCAGGCCCAACTCCCACCAGCAATAACTGTAAACCAAACTAAACACACAGCCTCTCCTCGATGGTAAAACTATTCCCATCCAGTCTTCAGTGAACTATTCCAAGAATGGAGAGAATGTATGCAGAGAAAATACTCAGCAGTCACCCTCATCAAAGCAAGAGATCAAAACACAGCAAAAATGCACCAGTGTTGATATTGGCACTTACTGCAATTTGCAAGTAAAATATAACTTGCCGCATTTAGAAATTAATTAAATCTGACATTGCCTGATGACATCAGCACAGAAGAGCAACTGAGCGAGAATTATCGTTTCATTCACGGATAGCACTGCTACCTCGCAGCGCCAGGGACCCGGGTTCGAATCCGATCTCGGTTGGCTGTCTGTGTCACATTCTCCACGTGTGTGCGTGGGTTTCCTCCGGGTGCTCCGGTTTCCTCCCACAGTCCAAAGATGTGCAGGTTAGGTGGCAATGCTAAATTTGTCCCTTAATATCCAAAAGGCTAGGTAGGGTTATGGGGATAGGGTGGGGGGTGTGGGCCTAGGTGGGATGCTCTTTCAGAGGGTCAGTGCAGACTCGGTGGGCCAAATGGCCTCCTTGTGAACTGTAGCGATTATCTGATTCTATGATTCCTGGGGTGTGGGTGTCCCTGGCTAGGCCAGCATTTGTTGTCCCTCCCTAATTGCCCTTGAACTGAGTGGCTCGCTCGGCCATTTTAGAGAGCAGTTAAGAGTCAACCCCATTACTGCGGGTCTGGAGTCACATGTAGGCCAGACGTGGTAAGGACCACCGTGGGGGCACCTCCTGGGGCCAGATCCCCCCCCCCCCCCCGAGAACCCTGGAGGCCGCCCGCGCCACCAGGTCCCGCCGGTAAGGACCTCCTCTAATTTACGCATGCGGGACCGGCAAAAAACTGGCGGAGAATCGCCGGAAGGGCTGCTGCTAGCGGCCACCGACTGGCACGGCGCGATTCCCTCTGGTAAGGATGGTAAGTCCAAAGATGTGCGGGTTAGGTGGATTGGCCATGATAAATTGCCCTTAGTGTCCAAAATTTCCCTTAGTGTTGGGTGGGGTTACTGGGTTATGGGGATAGGGTGGCGGTGTTGACCTTGGGTAGGGTGCTCTTTCCAAGAGCCGGTGCAGACTCGATGGGCCGAATGGCCTCCTTCTGCACTGTAAATTCTATGACTCTATGAGGACGGCAGATTTCCTTCCCGAAAAGACATTAGTGAACCAGATGGGTTTTTACGACAATCAACAATGGGTTCGAGGAGTGGGATTCTCCGACCCCCCGCCGGGTCGGAGAATCGCGACGTGTACCCCGCCCCCGCCGGCTGCTGAATTCTCCAGCGCCAAAGATTTGGCGGGGGCGGGAATCGCGCCGTGCCAGTCGGTGGCCGCTAGCAGCAGCCCTTCCGGCGATTCTCCGCCAGTTTTTTGCCGGTCCCGCATGCGTAAATTAGAGGAGGTCCTTACCGGCGGGACCTGGTGGCGCGGGCGGCCTCCAGGGTTCTCGGGGGGGGGGGGGGATCTGGCCCCAGGAGGTGCCCCCACGGTGGCCTGGCCCGCGATCGGGGCCCACCGATCTGCAGGCCTGTGCCGTGGGGGCACTCTATTCTTCCGCACCGGCGGCTGTAGCGATCCTCCATGGCCGGTGCGGAGACGAAGCCCTCTGCGCATGCGCGGGGATGACGCCAGCCCACGCTGGCACTCCCACGCATGTGCCAACTCGCGCCGGCCGGCGGAGGCATTAGAGGCAGTCCAGAGAAGGTTCATTGGGTTGATCCCGGGTATGGAGGGATTTTATCTGAGGAGAGGTGGAGTCGGTTGGGCCCGTGCTCACTGGAGTTTAGAAGAATGAGAGGCGGCCTTATTGAGACATATCGGATTCTCAGGGGGTTTGACAGGGTCGATGCTGAGAGGTTGTTTCCCCTTGTGGGAGAGTCTAGGACCAGAGGGCAGCATCTCAGAGTGAGGGGAGTCACCCATTTAAGACAGAGATGAGGAGGAATTTCTTCTCCCAGACGGGAGTGATAGACCAAATCAGGGCCGGACCTACTCAGTTAATGGTAGAGAGTTGGGGAGAGTTACAGAACAAAGAGACCTAGGGGTACATGCTCATCGCTCCTTAAAGGTGGAGTCGCAGGTGGACAGGGTGGTGAAGAAGGCATTCAGCATGCTAGCTTTTATTGGTCAGAATATTGAATACAGGAATTGGGACGTCTTGTTGAAGTTGTACAAGACATTGGTAAGACCACACAAGGAATACTGTGTTCAGTTCTGGTCACCCTGCTCTCGGAAGGATATCGTTAAACTAAAAAGAGTGGCAGAAGAGATTTACCAGGATGCTACCAGGACTTAATGAAAATGAAATGAAATGAAAATGAAATGAAAATTGCTTATTGTCACAAGTAGTCTTCAAATGAAGTTCCTGTGAAAAGCCCCTAGTCGCCACATTCCGGCGCCTGTTCGGGGAGGCTGGTACGGGAATGGTTTGAGTTATAAGGAGAGGCTGGATAGACTGGGACTTTTTTTCCCTGGGGCGTAGAAGGCTTAGGGGTGAACTTATAGAGGTGCGTAAAATAATGAGGGGCATAGATAAGGTAGAGAGTCAACATATTTTCCCAAAGGTAGGGGAGTCTAGAACTAGAGGGCAGAGGTTGAAGGTGAGAGGGGAGAGATACAAAAGAGACCAGAGGGGAAATATCTTCCCACAGAGGGTGGTGAGTGTCTGGACTGAGCTGCCAGAGGCAGTGGTAGAGGCGGGTACAATCTTGTGCTTTAAAAAACAGTTAGACAGTTACACGGGCAGGGTGGGTATAGAGGGATACGGGCCAAATGCGGGAAAGTGGGACTAGCTTAGTGATAGAAACTGGGCAGCATGGACAAGCTGGGCCGAAGGGCCTGTTTCCATGCTGTAAACACCTATGACTCTTTAGTGAATCTGTGGAATTCTTTACCGTAGAAAGCTGTGGAGGCTGGGGAAGGCAGATTTTTAATCAGTCAGGGAAACAAGGGTTATGGAAATAAGGCGGGAAAGTGGAGCTGAGGATTATCACATCAGATCGGTCATGATCTCATTGAATAGCAGAGCAGGCCCGATGTGCTGAATGGCCCCCTTCATCTTCTACGTCTTATGGTCGTGACATAATTGGCTGCAAATTCTATTGAAAAATTAGGGCTGACCTCATTGAGGTATTTAAAATTCTGAAAGGTTTCCTCAGAGTGGATACAGAGGCCCAGGGTTTCACCATAAGGGAGAGCCTCTCCCAGATCCCAGAAATGCCAGAGATCCCAAGTCCCACCCATGACTGTTCCATTGTCACGGGTGCAGGAATGGAGTCAGGTGAGGAGTCATGCATGCATTTGTTCTCAGAGGCAGCTGGCAATTTAAGTCACCTGCGTCCCTCGGTGAGGTAGAATTTTGATAGGCCAGGAATGTTAAACCTGGGGTGTATAGATGAGGTCAGATAAGAGGCGGTCTGAACTCGATGGATTCATGTGGATCGCCAGGGTACCCTTTGGAATAGTAAGATACCCCTTTGTATATTGTCCTGGGACAACTTTGGGAGAGGTAAGAAATGCTTTGGGGGGGGGGGGGGGGAGGTGAGGCACCCTTTGAGATTGTTAAAAGTGGACATGATTGCGCTTTAAAAAAAATCATTAACTCATTTGAACTGTCAAGCTGTCAAAGAACTGTCAAAGAACTTTTCAAGCTCTCAAAAAACCATCAGAAAAACTGCCAGGCTGCTAAAGAACTGCCAATTTGTCAACGAAGTCAAAGCTATCAAAACTGTGGAAAAACTTCTGTAAGGATGCTAGGTGAGTTGGCATGGAGAGGGTAATGGCAAATGGTTGCAGGTGGGGGCATGGGTTGGCATGAGGTGGCGCTAATTCGGTTTAGGAACTATAAAGGTCCATAACGATGTGGGGTGGGGCATAAAAGGTCTGAGGGGCCATAGCCCTGGGTGCTTTTGCAATTGCCTTGAACCAACGTCTGTCTTTGTTTATGGATCCTTATAACAACTGGAAGGTTTGTCCCTGTTTGCTCTCCAAAATAGTTTCTGGTTTTGAACAGCGCTATCAAATATCCCCTTCACCCTTTCTACCCTCAGGAGAATAACCCCACCTTGACCCATCCCTTCATAAAACTAAAGTCTCTTGTTCAGAATTTGTTACTTGTTCTTGGGAGTTGGGTGTTGCTGCCTGAACCAGCATTTTATTGCCAATCCGTAATTGCCCTTAATGTTCTTTGTCACCTTTGAGACTCCTTTGAAGTGCAACAGCTACATGTCAACTTCAGCACATATCCCCAAATGCAAATTTGACTTTTTAAAAAATTCGTTCTTGCGGATGTGGACTTTGCTGGCAAGGCCAACATTTATTGCCCATCCCTAATTGCCCTTGGGAAGGTGATGGTGAGCTGCCTTCTTAGTCCGCGGCTGCCCACGTGGTGTAGGCACACCTGAAGTGCTGTCAGGGAGGACGTTCCAGCATTTTGATCCAGTGACAGTAAAGGAATGGCCGAATCGTTTACAAGTTAGGATGGTCTGTGTCTTGAGAGGGGCTTTACTATTCTATTTACTATTCAAGTAAGGCTCCGCTGCAGTCTCTCTAAGGCATTCGCCTCCTTCCTCAAGTGGAATTGAACACAATTCTCCAGCCTAACCATTGATTTTGGTAAGGTTTAGAGTAAATTCCTTACTTTGGAACTTTATTCTTTTACTAATAAACCATAAAACTCCAAATACCTTTTAACAACCTTCTTAACTTGTGCCTCAAAGATTTTGGAGCACTCACACCTCTCTGCTCCAATACCCTCTTTAAAATTTTGCCCTTCATTTTATGTTGCCTCTTCTCATTCTTTGTACCAAAATGTATCACTTCACACTTCTCTTCATTGAATCTAATTGGTATGCATCGGCACATTTCATCACCCCGTCTGAGTCCTCCTAAAGTCCTAATTGTTTGCCACATTTCTGAGATTTTAGTTATAGTCATAGAGTCTTCCAGCACAGAAAGAGGCCCTTCAGCC
Source organism: Scyliorhinus torazame (assembly GCF_047496885.1). NCBI lineage: Eukaryota > Metazoa > Chordata > Chondrichthyes > Carcharhiniformes > Scyliorhinidae > Scyliorhinus > Scyliorhinus torazame. Next base: position 34,797,880 of record NC_092734.1, on the reverse strand, counting down.
AATCAGGTCTGTGCTGGCCATCAAGCACCTAATTCTAATCCCATGTTCCAGCACTTGGTCTTGTATGCTACGGCATTTTGAGTCCGTCTTAAGTATTGCCAGGGTTCCGGTCTCAACCGTTCTTTCAGTTCCTGATTCCCACCACCCTGTGGGTGAAAATGTTTCTCTTCAAATCCTCTCTAATTTTCTGCCCCTACCTTAAATCCATACCTCCCGGTGATTGACCCCTGTGCTAAAGGGAAAAGTTCCTTCCCATCTACGTCCCGCACAATTTTGCACAGCTCAGTCAGGTTCTCCCTCAGCCTTGTCTGCTCGAAGGAGGACAACCCCAGCCTCTCTTCGTAGCTGGAACTCTCCAGCCCAGGCAACATCCTGGTGAACTTCCTTAGCAACCTCTCTAGTGCAATCACATATTTGTGATCTGCGCACTTGGAAATTTCCAAGTCCAAGTTAAAAAGATGCGTGGTCCGTGGGGAGTGCCACAGTTTGAAAAAAAAACACACTTGTTCACCTTGCCTTCTGTCCCTTGGCTAATTTGGTACCCATGCTGCCATCATCATTTTTTCTCATGGGTTTTGGTTGTGCTAACAAGTCTATTATGTGTCATTTAATCAAATACCTCTTGAAAGCCCATATGCACGATATCAACCATACTGCCCTCATCCACCCTCTTAAAACAAGTTAGTCAAACATTCTAACCCTAACCCTAAATCATATGTACAATATCAACCATATTGCCCTCATCAACCCGCTCCATTACGGCGGCTCGGTAGCACAGTGGCTAGCACTGTGGCTTCACAGCGCCAGGGTCCCGAGTTCGATTCCCGTCTTGGGTCACTGTCTGTGCAGTGTCTGCACGTTCTCCCCGTGTCTGCGTGGGTTTCCTCCGGGTGCACCGGTTTCCTCCCCCAAGTCCCGAAAGATGTGCTGTTAGGTAATTTGGGCATTCTGAATTCTCCCTCTCTGTACCCGAACAGGCATCAGAATGTGGCGACGAGGGGATTTTCACAGTAACTTCATTGCAGTGTTAATGTAAGCCTACTTCTGACATTAATAAAGATTAATATTATTACTATATTATTTAATCAATGTATTCAAACCAGTTAGTTGAACAAGATCTGCCTTTGACAAGCCAATGCTGATTTCCTAAAGTTCCTATGTTCTTGAAGAAAATATAACAAAACAGTGCAAGAGCGAATTTAACTTTGCTCTTTTTGCCCTTTAAGTGAACTTCCATCTGTAATGGACACCCTGGTGTCCAGCGATGACCATTACATCAGGATGAGATTTGAAAATGGCAAAGTGCTGGTTGGAATAAGACAGAGCAGGGGTTCGCACACCAGAGTTTGAGCAAGGCTGACACTCCATTACAGCGCTGAGTGAGTGCTGCATCGTCAGAGGTGCCACCTTATTGAGAAGACATGAAACTAGGCCCTTGCTGCCGACTCAGGTAGGTGCTAAAGATCTCAGGGCAGTATATTTGAAGAAGAGCAAGGGGAACTCTTCCCGCAAGTCCAGGTCAACATTCATAAGACCATAAGATATAGGAGCAGAATTAGGCCATTCGGCCCATCGAGTCTGCTCCGCCATTCAATCATGGCTGATATTTTTAGCATCCCCATTCTCCTGCCTTCTCCCCATAACCCCTCACCCCTTTATTAATCAAGAACCTATCTACCTCTGCCTTAAGGACACTCAGTGATTTGGCCTCCACAGCCTTGTGCGGCAAAGAGTTCCACAGATTCACCACCCTCTGGCTGAAGAGATTCCTCCTCATCTCTGTTTTAAAGGATCGTCCCTTTAGTCTGAGATGGTGTCCTCTGCTTCTAGTTTTTCCTACAAGTGGAAACATCCTCTCCACGTCCACTCTACCCAGGCCTTGCAGTATCCTGTAAATTTCAATAAGACCCCCCCTCATCCTTCTAAACTCCAACGAGTACAGACCCAGAGTCCGCAGCCGTTCTTCGTACAACGAGCTCTTCATTCCAGGGATGGTTCTTGTGAACCTCCTCTGGACCCTTTCCAGACCCTTGGACCCTTGTGCAGCACCAAGTGAATATTATTAAGTTCTGGCCCACTGGACCTCACTATCTCCATCGTGTCCAAACCCAGTTGAGGTGCATTTCTTGGCTCAATCGTGTAGCAACCCATTTTTACCGCCGTGCACCCCTTTACCCACGCCCTGCCCCCGATAGTCAACGAGCTGGCACACACAGGGTTCAGACAACAAAAGAACTGATCACCCCCCCCCCGTCTTCAGCCCCGTTTGGGGGCAGAAAACTGAACAGGAAGATGGGGAAATAATTCTCTCCGACGTGGGTTTTTGTAAAATCTATCAACCTCCCTCTCGGAAATTATCAGCAAAATTATGCGAGTGTGAACTCTCAAAAGCATTGTGCCATCTCCCACTGAGAGAGAATGATGTTGACTGCTTCCTCACTGGATATGGAGTGGGGGGGGGGGGGGGGGGGAGTGCAGTCAGCACACAGCTAATGTCCTGTGACTTAATATTTACCATCCAGATAAAGCCGGGCATGGTGCAGAGCTCATTAAAAGAGAGATAGTGAGTGTTTAACACAGATTAGACTATATTGCTTCCCAAAGACAAGGCTGTGATTACACTGTGCAAATTGTCCCTTTAGAATAAATGGGCCCTATCAGTGTGAAGACGACATTACAGTTTTAAACGTGGCTTTAGGCAGTTTGCAGTATTTTCCCTTGGTTTACTGGTGCACGGCCATTTTACGAACTGATAAGCAGTGACCCCCAAACGCTCTTGACGGTGGTGCAGGGTCAGTCAGATTCCCAGAGGTAATAAAGGGCGGGAAGCTTCAGAATGGTTGGGAGTGGAATATCGGAGGAGTTTCGGAAGATCGCTGAGCGGTGACATTGGAGGGACATTGATGAGGCCCTTTCCCCGCCAGTCTTCCGGCCAAATGATATACAGTGGATCGAATTGGATGGCCCTATCACTCCCATCCAATTTCCTCTCGCATTTAAAACTAGGAGCAACTTACACCCCCATTCCCCCATCTTTTGCTCACTGGCACAATAGTTAGCACTGCTGCCTCACAGCACCAGGTACCCGGATTCAATTCTGGCCTCGGATGACAGTCCGTGCGCCCGTTCTCTGTGTGTCTGCATGGGTTTCCTCCTGGTGCTCCAGTTTCCTCCCATAGTCCAAAGATGTGCAGATTAGGTGACGGGGATAGGGCGGGGATTTAGGTAGAGTGCTCTTTCGGAGGATCGGTGTAGACTCAATGGGCCGAATGGCATCCTTCTGCACTGTAGGGATTCCATGATTTAAACAACAATTAACTTTTCCCCCTTGGGTATTGGTTATGAAGCCTGTTTTACCAATAAACTGCAACCATGTTACCCAGTTTATTGATAATCAATCCCAACTGAACAATTAGCTGATGTTCAGTGATAGCACACTCAACTCTCGGTCTCTGGGTTCAAGTCCCACACCGGGACTTGAGCACGAACCAAGGGCGCCATGTCAATTCAGTAAGGGAGGAGTGCTGCGTATCTGAAGATGCCGTCTTGCAGAGAAACATAGAAAATAAGAGCAAGAGTAGGCCTTTCGGCCCATCGCGTCTTCTCTGTCCTTCAATGTGACCACAGTTGATCCTCTATTTCTATGACATACTTCCGCTCTTTCCACATCTCCCTTGATGCTTTTAGGGTCTAGAAATCTACTTACCTCTTAACTACATTCAGTGGCTTGGCCTCCACAGCCTTCTACAGTAGAGAATTCCATTGGTTCATCACCCTTTGAGTGAAGATATTTCTGGGAACAGACGAAGCCTGTGTGGAAGATAAGGAAAGTAGGAAGGAACTTAAGCAAGGAGTCAGGAGGGCTAGAAGGGGTCACGAAAAGTCATTGGCAAATAGGGTTAAGGAAAATCCCAAGGCTTTTTACACGTACATAAAAAGCAAGAGGGTAGCCAGGGAAAGGGTTGGCCCACTGAAGGATAGGCAAGGGAATCTATGTCTGGAGCCAGAGGAAATGGGCGAGGTACTAAATGAATACTTTGCATCAGTGTTCACCAAAGAGAAGGAATTGGTAGATGTTGAGCCTGGGGAAAGGTGTGTAGATAGCCTGGGTCACATTGAGATCCAAAAAGACGAGGTGTTGGGCATCTTAAAAAATATTACGGTAGATAAGTCCCCAGGGCCTGATGGGATCTGCCCCTGAATGCTGAAGGAGGCTGGAGAGGAAATTGCTGAGGCCTTGACAGAAATCTTTGGATCCTCACTGTCTTCAGGTGATGTCCCGGAGGACTGGAGAATAGCCAATGTTGTTCCTCTGTTTAAGAAGGGTAGCAAGGATCATCCAGGGAACTACAGGCCGGTGAGCCTTACTTCAGTGGTAGGGAAATTACTGGAGAGAATTCTTCGAGACAGGATCTATTCCCATTTGGAAGCAAATGGACGTATTAGTGAGAGGCAGCATGGTTTTGTGAAGGGGAGGCCGTGTCTCACTAACTTGATAGAGTGTTTCGAGGAGGTCACAAAGATGATTGATGCAGGTAGGGCAGTGGATGTTGCCTATATGGACTTCAGTGAGGCCTTTCACAAGGTCCCTCATGGTAGACTACTACAAAAGGTGAAGTCACACGGGATCAGGGGTGAGCTGGCAAGGTTGATACAGAACTGGCTAGGTCATAGAAGGCAGAGAGTAGCAATGGAAGGATGCTTTTCTAATTGGAGGGCTGTGACCAGTGGTGTTCCGCAGGGATCAGTGCTCGGACCTTTGCTGTTTATAGTATATATAAATGATTTGGAGGAAAATGTAACTGGTCTGATTAGTAAGTTTGCAGACGACACAAAGGTTAGTGGAATTGCGGATAGCGATGAGGAATATACAGTGAATGGTAGAACCCTCAAGAGTATTGAAAGTCAGAGAGATCTAGGTGTACAGGTCCACAGGTCACTGAAAGGGGCAACACAGGTGGAGAAGGTAGTCAAGAAGGCATACGGCATGCTTGCCTTCATTGGCCAGGGCATTGAGTATAAGAATTGGCAAGTCATGTTGCAGCTGTATAGAACCTTAGTTAGGCCACACTTGGAGTATAGTGTTCAATTCTGGTCGCCACACTACCAGAAGGATGTGGAGGCTTTAGAGAGGGTGCAGAAGAGATTTACCAGAATGTTGCCTGGTACGGAGGGCATTAGCTATGAGGAGCGGTTGAATAAACTCGGTTTGTTCTCACTGGAACAACGGAGGTTGAGGGGCGACCTGATAGAGGTCTACAGAATTATGAGGGGCACAGACAGAGTGGATAGTCCGAGGCTTTTCCCCAGGGTAGAGGGGTCAATTACTAGGGGGCATAGGTTTAAGGTGAGAGGGGCAAGGTTTAGAGTAGATGTACGAGGCAAGTTTTTTACACAGAGGGTAATGGGTGCCTGGAACTCACTACCGGAGGAGGTGGTGGAAGCAGGGACGATCGTGACATTTAAGGGGCATCTTGACAAATACATGAATAGGATGGGAATAGAGGAAGTGTAGAAGATTGTAGTTTAGTCGGGCAGCATGGTCGGCACGGGCTTGGAGGGCCGAAGGGCCTGTTCCTGTGCTGTACATTTCTTTGTTTTTTGTTCTTTGTACTCATCGCAGACCTAAATGGCCCACCCCATATAATGATTCCATGACCCATTTTTCTCGATCCTCCTCCCAGCCAGAGGAAACATCATCCCAGCATCCAGCCCTGTCCAAGTATTATTTGTTGCAATGAGCCATTAAACCCGGTGCTCCATCCACCCTCTCAGGTGGGTGTAAAGGACCCCTTTGATACTGCTTTTTGAAGTGCAGGTGAATTTCCCTCATCCTTTCCTATCCCACAATCAACATCACAAAATTGCCGCAGAAGGCTGTGGAGGTCAAGTAACTTAGTATCTTTAAGACGGAGGTAGATAGGTTCTTAATTAATAAGGGGATCGGGGACTATGGCAGGAGAATGGGGATGAGAAACATATCAACCATGATTGAGCGGAACATATTTGATGGGCCGAATGGCCTAATTCTGCTCCTATGTCTTATGGTCTTATGAAAATGGCTAATCTGGTCAATTCTGTTTGTGGGAGTTTGCTGTGAATAAATTGAGTCCTTTGTTACAGCAATGGTCACATTCCAGAAGTACGTTGTTGGCTCTAATACTCTTTGAAGACACCCAGCGGTGATGAAAGGTGATATATAAATGCAGGTCTTTCTTTCCTTGGTATTCCTCTGCATAATTCCCCTGTATATTGGTTATCAACCCCAATTTAAGCATTAACGTCCAAATTGTACCCGGGTTCACTCGTTACCCAGAAGATCCAATGTAGTGTATCATGTTAGGATCCCGGACAAGGACCCAACTATTTTCAATTTGAAAAACTGTCACAAAATGTTATTGCACCACAGGGGTGATGACACTGACCAATTGGCATCTTTTATGTTAAAATAAACATTAATTTAAACACAGAATTAACCACATTAGCAACAAAGAAATTGATTTACAGTTAACAGTTACAACAATTTTTAAGTAAAAGAGAAAACCTTAACTTACTCCATAAACCTGCCACTATATTCCAATTAAGCAAACCAATTTATTTCAAATATCATTCATGAATAAAGTTAACAGTCAGGGTTTTACTTGCTTGACTCTGTGCAGAGTCTTTGGAGAGAGAACCTTTCAGGATCAAACTGAAAAACCTCTCTTCAGATGAGAGTTCTCAGACCAACTGACTTTTCAGACAGACCAGGCTCTTCCCATTATCTACCTAATCTGTGCCCAAAGCATAAGGCATTCTTTTCTCTCTTCTTGCAAGATGTCCCTTGACTTGTTCAGCCAAGATCAAACATAATATCCCTCATGGATTATCTACACCCAGGAGTCCTTCAAATGTAAACAATATTCCATTCGCTAGCTATCTGTAAACAAGTAAATGGTCCTCAAGATCTATTAGCAGAACATGTAAATAAATAATTTCCTCACTTTTATGGCACCTTAATCACAGGTTTAGCTGACTGTCTGTATACATCTTAACCCAGGCTTCAATAACATTACTGCAAAAAATATAAAATATGATTAACATTCATCACAATCGGGCGACTAATATTTCATATTTAAAAAAAAATAATCTTTATTAGTGTAAAAGTAGGCTTACATTAACACTGCAATGAAGTTACTGTGAAAAAGCCCCTAGTCGCCACATTCCGGCGCCTGTTCGGGTACACTGAGGGAGAATTCAGAATGTCCAATCCACCTAACCTGCACGTCTTTGGACTGTGGGAGGAAACCGGATCACCCGGAGGAAACCCACGCAGACACGGGGAGAACGTGCAGACTCCGCACAGACAGTCACCCAAACTGGGAATCGAACCCGGGACCCTGGCACTGTGAAGCAACGGTGCTAACCACTGTGCCAATGTTTTATACCATTGCTCAAAGTGAAAATGACCTCCCTTTTCGGAAATGTTGTTCTCGTTAAGGTGAGAAACGTTAATGCGCCACTCCATCCCGCAGGGACCCCCCGCCCCACTGGGTAGGGGAGAACCCCGCCCAGGGTCACGACACATTGTGCCACTTGACCTCTTTAAACCCAGGTCAGGTGTAACATACTGATGTAAATTGAAGCTCCCTCCATTGAACAATAGCATTGTCCCTCAGCCCCATTTTCACCGGCCACTCCTGTCCATGTCTGCTTGTGGTTGGTGATCGAATGGAAATCTCGGAACATCGATCCAGGATAACATTGTGGATTTTTTTCCCTTTGTTTTCCTTGTTTTTCAAAATTTACCACACCCGGAGAATTGTGTCCCGTTTCCGTCTCCTTATTTGAGGAAGGATGTGGTGGCATTGGAGGCAGTTCAGAGGAGGGTCACCAGATTGATTCCGGGGGTGAAAGGGTTGACGTATGAAGAGAGATTAAACAGTTTGGGCCTATACTCGCTGGAGTTTAGGAGGACGAACAAGATCTTATCGAGGTCTATAAAGTACTAAAAGGGATTGATAAAGTAAACTAGACCAAATGTTCCCCCTTGTGGGGAAATCTAGAACAAAGGTCACAGATATCGGTTGCGAGGCGGTAGATCTTGAACTGAGATGAGGAGGAACTACTTCTCGCAGAGGGTGGTGGATTTGCGGAACTCGATGCCCCATAGTGCAGTGGCGTCCGAATCATTAAATAGTTTCAAGAGGGAGATAGATATATTTCTGTTAAAAAATGGGTCAAAGGAATATGGGGAACAGATGAAGAGGTGGATTTGACACCAGGAAGAGATCGGCCCTGATCCGATTGCTTGGCGAGCCGGCTCAAAGGGCTGAATAGCCGAATTATGTTCCGAATTCCTATGTACCTAACTAGGTTGCGACCACCCAAGCCCTACTTTCCACACGATATTTTACCATGAATGTCGAAGTTGGGCTGAATTGGAAACCAGGCCACAGAGGTGAGAAGAAAAATAGCGAGCTGGCAAACTTATTTTTTTCCAAATTGGCTCAGAACCAACGGCAGGAGTTTGCAGCAGCCTTTCAACATGGAAATGAGTTGGAAGCAGAAAAAAACATCAGGATTTCCACGGTACTCCTCATGGACGGAGAGACCTCTCAATCTGCTTTACCAAGGCGAAGAAACGCAAGGGCCGATGCAGAAGGGAAAATGGCAGATTTGCGGGATTTCAGAGGCGGATAGCATGATGGTCGAAAAGAGTTTCAATGCCAGGGACAGGAGGTCAGCGGGTGGAGAGAGCTGGGGACTGAGCTCTGCAGAGCGGAGACACAGGGGATAAGGAACGAGACTTAATAAAGGAGGATGAACGGAAGCCACACTCAGAGCATATCGCTGAAGGAGATTCCTAAGTTCAAGATGTGAACGAAGGCTTGCACTTGCAATGTGCCTTTCGAAAACCCTTGGCATCGCAAGATAAGTTGGAACAATTTAGTCCTTTTTGAAACATTGGGCAGATACTTATGGCCCTGCGGTTGGGAGGGGGGTGGGGGGTGGGGGGGGGGGGCGGCGGTTGGGGGGGGTGGGGAATGTGGCGGGACATTAGAGTGTCCACTGACTTTGCCGGGCGGGATTGGAATGCACCTCTGGAGTGGGTGTCGAATCTTCAGAGTCGAGAGTGGGGTCCATTCTGTCGCAACACACAGCTGTAGCTGTTGAGGACAGGTGACTAAAACAGGTAGGTTTTAAAGCGGGTCGTAAAGGAGGAGGGAGAAAGAGGGGAAGAGGGTTAAGGAGGGAATTCCAAAGATTGTGGTCCAAAGAGCTGAAAGCACAATTGCCAATGGAGGAGCGATAAGACCACAATTCGGTGACGTTTACGTTAATGATGGAAAGGGATAAGTATACACCGCAGGGCAAGAGTTATAGCTGGGGGAAGGGCAATTATGATGCCATTAGACGTGACTTGGGGGGGATAAGGTGGAGAAGTAGGCTGCAAGTGTTGGGCACGCTGGATAAGTGGAGCTTGTTCAAGGATCAGCTACTGCGTGTTCTTGATAAGTATGTACCGGTCAGACAGGGAGGAAGGCGTCGAGCGAGGGAACCGTGGTTTATCAAAGAAGTGGAATCTCTTGTTAAGAGGAAGAAGGAGGCCTATGTGAAGATGAGGTGTGAAGTTTCAGTTGGGGCGATGGATAGTTACAAAGTAGCGAGGAAGGATCTAAAGAGAGAGTTAAGACGAGCAAGGAGGGGACATGAGAAGTATTTGGCAGGAAGGATCGAGGAAAACCCAAAAGCTTTCTATAGGTATGTCAGGAATAAGCGAATGACTAGTGAAAGAGTAGGACCAGTCAAGGACAGGGATGGGAAGTTGTGTGTGGAGTCTGAAGAGATAGGCGAGATACTAAATGAATACTTTTCGTCAGTATTCACTCGGGAAAAAGATAATGTTGTGGAGGAGAATGCTGAGCCCCAGGCTAATAGATTAGATGGCATTGAGGTACGTAGGGAAGAGGTGTTGGCAATTCTGGACAGGCTGAAAATAGATAAGTCCCCGGGACCTGATGGGATTTATCCTAGGATTCTCTGGGAGGCCAGGGAAGAGATTGCTGGACCTTTGGCTTTGATTTTTATGTCATCATTGGCTACAGGAATAGTGCCAGAGGACTGGAGGATAGCAAATGTGGTCCCTTTGTTCAAAAAGGGGAGCAGAGACAACCCCGGCAACTATAGACCGGTGAGCCTCACGTCTGTAGTGGGTAAAGTCTTGGAGGGGATTATAAGAGACAAGATTTATAATCATCTAGATAGGAATAATATGATCAGGGATAGTCAGCATGGCTTTGTGAAGGGTAGGTCATGCCTCACAAACCTTATCGAGTTCTTTGAGAAGGTGACTGAACAGGTAGATGAGGGTAGAGCAGTTGATGTGGTGTATATGGATTCCAGCAAAGCGTTTGATAAGGTTCCCCACGGTAGGCTATTGCAGAAAATACGGAGGCTGGGGATTGAGGGTGATTTAGAGATGTGGATCAGAAATTGGCTAGCTGAAAGAAGACAGAGGGTGGTGGTTGATGGGAAATGTTCAGAATGGAGTTCAGTCACAAGTGGAGTACCACAAGGATCTGTTCTGGGGCCGTTGCTGTTTGTCATTTTTATCAATGACCTAGAGGAAGGCGCAGAAGGGTGGGTGAGTAAATTTGCAGACGATACTAAAGTCGGTGGTGTTGTCGATAGTGTGGAAGGATGTAGCAGGTTACAGAGGGATATAGATAAGCTGCAGAGCTGGGCTAAGAGGTGGCAAATGGAGTTTAATGTAGAGAAGTGTGAGGTGATTCACTTTGGAAGGAATAACAGGAATGCGGAATATTTGGCTAATGGTAAAGTTCTTGAAAGTGTGGATGAGCAGAGGGATCTAGGTGTCCATGTACATAGATCCCTGAAAGTTGCCACCCAGGTTGATAGGGTTGTGAAGAAGGCCTATGGAGTGTTGGCCTTTATTGGTAGAGGGATTGAGTTCCGGAGTCAGGAGGTCATGTTGCAGCTGTACAGAACTCTGGTACGGTCGCATTTGGAGTATTGCGTGCAATTCTGGTCGCCGCATTATAGGAAGGACGTGGAGGCTTTGGAGCGGGTGCAGAGGAGATTTACCAGGATGTTGCCTGGTATGGAGGAAAAATCTTATGAGGAAAGGCTGATGGACTTGAGGTTGTTTTCGTTGGAGAGAAGAAGGTTAAGAGGAGACTTAATAGAGGCATACAAAATGATCAGGGGGTTGGATAGGGTGGACAGTGAGAGCCTTCTCCCGTGGATGGAAATGGCTGGCAAGAGGGGACATAGCTTTAAACTGAGGGGTAATAGATATAGGACAGAGGTCAGAGGTAGGTTCTTTATGCAAAGAGTAGTGAGGCCGTGGAATGCCCTACCTGCTACAGTAGTGAACTCGCCAACATTGAGGGCATTTAAAAGTTTATTGGATAAACATATGGATGATAATGGTATAGTGTAGGTTAGATGGCTTTTGTTTCGGTGCAACATCGTGGGCCGAAGGGCCTGTACTGCGCTGTATTGTTCTATGTTCTATGTTCTAAGAGCGGGGGGATGCTAAACATGCCAGAGTTGGGGGAGCACAGGGGGTGAAGCTATAGAGCGATTTGTCCATGAGAATAAAAACTTCACAATGATAGTGCTGGAGCAAAGGTCCCATGCCTGCCGTCGGAATGCCGGGAACAGATGCAGCAATCGACGTGTCAACTGCTGCCCCACTGCGCCAGGGATCCGGGTTCGATTCCGGCTTTGGGTGACTGTCTGTGCGGAGTCTGCACGTTCTCCCCGTGTCTGCGTGGGTTTCCTCCGGGTGCTCCGGGTTCCTCTCACAGTCCAAAGACGTGCAGGTTAGGTGGATTGGCCACGATTGGCCCCTTGGTGTCCAGAAAGGTTAGGTGGGGTTACAGGGATAGGGTGGGGGGGGGGGGGGGGTTTGTGGGCCTGGTTGAGGTGCTTCTTCAGGTGCAGACTCGAGGGGCCGAATAGCCTCCTTCTGCCGGGTAGGGATTCAATGATTCTAATTTTTTTTAAAATCGCAGTACACACCATCACACAGTGAACCCGTATGCTCCACCCTCACCACCACTCGAATCCCTTCAACCTTTCTCAAACTCATCATTCTGAATAAACATTGACGGGAACAATTATACAAATGAGCAAAATTCATCCCAACTGGTAGCGAATCTTAAATGTAGAGGAGTGATTTCAGTTTGAAAGCTGTCTTTCCCCAGGGCTCCTTGACATCTGTTCCGCACATTCTCAGGGTGCCATATATTAATCCCAATTAAGGCTTTTTATGTTACAAATATTTGACTTTGCAATGTTGCAAGTGTAATTACGAATTAGGCAACGTGCACATCCCACACAGCTTCGAGCTGCTGCGAGGGGCCTCCTCTCTACAGCTCGTGCTGCGAACGTGGAGGTGAAATCACCTCTCAAACTGAATGGGTTGGGATAAAGACATTTCTCGTACCATGAGCTTGATTTGGGCCACTGGGCGAATGTTCTGCTAGGTCACCGAGCACCTCAGTTTGAACAGGTTCTAGAATGCGATGTCGGCTCCTCAGATCCACGCCCAGCTTTCCCGCTGTTCCAATCAGGCCGCCACCACCGTCAGCTGCACTGAAATGGGTTCTTATCAGAGTCGCTAATCATAGAATCATAGAATTTACAGTGCAGAAGGAGGCCATTCAGCCCATCGGGTCTGCCCTTGGAAAGAGCACCCTACCCAAGCCCACACCTCCACCCTATCCCCATAACCCAGTAACGCCACCCCACCTTTTTGGACACTAAGGGGCAATTTATCATGGCCAATCCATCTAACCTGCACATCTTTGGACTTGTGGGAGGGAACCGGAGCACCCGGAGGAAACCCACGCACACACAGGGAGAACGTGCAGACTCGGCACAGACAGTGACCCAAGCGGGAATCGAACCTGGTACCCTGGTGCTGTGAAGCAACTGTGCCAACCACTGTGCTACTGTGCTGCCTGTGTGATGGCGACAGAGATTAATTGTCTCCCTTTGTCCTTCCCCACTTGTCTAGAGTCTTCACAAACCTGCAAACGTACGGATTAGAAGACGGACTGGGCCACTCGGCCCCTCGAGTCTGCTCCGCCATTCAATCAGATCATGGATGATTTGATTGTAACGTCAACCCCCACCGAACCGCCAACTCCAGATAACCTTTCACCCCCTTTGCCTTGCGAGAATCTATCGAGCTCAACCTTAAAAATATTCAAAGGCTCTGCTTCCATTGCCTTTTGTGGATGAGAATTCCAAAGACTCACCACCGTCTGAGAGAAAACATTTCCCCTCATCTCTGCTTTAAATGGGCCACCCCTTATGTTTAGAAAATGGCCTTGAGTAGTAGATTCTCCCCAGGCCTCATATTTCCCGGAGGTTTGCCTACAGTAAGACTGACCATGTTCACCTCTGTAACATCATCCATTCCTGTCTCAACCCACCTGCTACTGGAACCTCATCCCTGTCTGTTCCATCAGGCAGTGCATTCCTAACCCTAACCACTAATTACATCAAAAGGAACAGTTTTCTTAATGTCGCCTCTGATTCTTTTGGCAATCATGTTAAATATTTGGTTATTGAGCCTACGGTCGTTAGAAGCAATTTCTTTTCTTCCATCGCATCTACCGGTTTACCAGTGGCAATGGTGGGGGGGGGGGGGGGGGGCTTCAATGGAAAATCGGATCGACAAGCGGCGGGAAGAGATAATCTTGCCACCAGCGAGCGATGCGCCGTCCAGAAACACGCACCTGGGGGATCGGAGAATCCTGCCCCATGATTTGAAGTACCTTCGCCAGGCCTCTCAGCCGTTTCCACTCTAAGGAGATCATGCTCAGTTGTACATAGAATTTACAGTGCAGGAGGCCATTCGGCCCATCGAGTCTGCACCGGCTCTTGGAAAGAGCACCCTACACAACACCGCCACCCTATCCCCTGTAACCCAGTAACCCCACCCAACACTAAGGGCAACTTTGGACACTAAGGGCAATTTATCATAGCCAATCCACCTAACCTGCACATCTTTGGACTGTGGGAGGAAACCGGAGCACCCGGAGGAAACCCACGTAGACACGGGGAGAACGTGCAGACTCCGCACAGACAGTGACCCAAGCCGGAATCGAACCTGGGACCCTGGAGCTGTGAAGCAATTGTGCTAACCACTGTGCTACCATGCTGCCCATTGTAACTAATCCGTCATCAGAATCGTCCCTGTCTTTCCTCTGAATCCTTCCTCGGGTGGGGTCCCCAGAATTGGACGTGATTCCCTGGCTGACGCTGAACTGGGGCGGGATTCTCCAACCCCCCCGCCGGGTCGGAGACTCGCCGGGGGGGGGGGGGGGGGGGGCGGCGTGAATCCCGCCACCGCCGGCTGCCGAATTCTCCGGCGCCGGGGCTTTGGCGGGGGCGGGAATCACGGCGCGCCGTGTCGGCAGTGTTGTGTTGGGTGCTCTGGATCCGTGGAACACATACAGGCCACCAACACTTAAAATAGAACAACACTATTTTATTAAGCTAGAAACTGTTGAACATACTTTCACTGTGGGTTAACACGATGTTAGATTAAACTAAAGACCTGTGCCTGTCCTAACCAGTCTATGCACCCAGAACATGGTGAAGATCTGTGCTGTAAGCTGTGAGCTCTGTCCTTCTGAGAGGCTGCATCCCGAATGAGCGGGAAAACTGATGCCCTCTGTCTTTATAGTGAGTGTGCTCTAACTGGTGATTGGCTGCGGTGTTGTGTGTGTTGATTGGTCTTGCTGTGTGTCCATCAGTGTGTGTGTCTGCACCATGATATACTGGTGTATATTATGACATCCCCCTTTTATAAAAAATTGTATGTGTGTGGCAATAAATAATGTGTGGTGAGAATGTTCCTAACTACAAAGAACAAAAGAACAAAGAAATGTACAGCACAGGAACAGGCCCTTCGGCCCTCCAAGCCCGTGCCGACCATGCTGCCCGACTAAACTACAATCTTCTACACTTCCTGGGTCCGTATCCTTCTATTCCCATCCTATTCATATATTTGTCAAGATGCCCCTTAAATGTCCCTATTGTCCCTGCTTCCACTACCTCCTCCGGTAGCGAGTTCCAGGCACCCACTACCCTCTGCGTAAAAAACTTGCCTCGTACATCTACTCTAAACCTTGCCCCTCTCACCTTAAACCTATGCCCCCTAGTAATTGACCCCTCTACCCTGGGGAAAAGCCTCTGACTATCCACTCTGTCTATGCCCCTCATAATTTTGTATACCATTATCAGGTCTCCCCTCAACCTCCTTCGTTCCAGTGAGAACAAACCGAGTTTCTTCAACTCTTCTGCACCCTCTCTAAAGCCTCCACATCCTTCTGGTAGTGTGGCGACCAGAATTGAACACTATACTCCAAGTGTGGCCTAACTAAGGTTCTATACAGCTGCAACATGACTTGCCAATTCTTATACTCAATGCCCCGGCCAATGAAGGCAAGCATGCCGTATGCCTTCTTGACTACCTTCTCCACCTGTGTTGCCACTTTCAGTGACCTGTGGACCTGTACACCTAGATCTCTCAATACTCTTGAGGGTTCTACCATCCACTGTATATTCCCTACCTGCATTAGACCTTCCAAAATGCATTACCTCACATTTGTCCGGACTAAACTCCATCTGCCATCTCTCCGCCCAAGTCTCCAGACAATCTAAATCCTGCTGTATCCTCCGACAGTCCTCATCGCTATCCGCAATTCCACCAACCTTTGTGTCGTCTGCAAACTTACTAATCAGACCAGTTACATTTTCCTCCAAATCATTTATATATACTACAAAGAGCAAAGGTCCCAGCACTGATCCCTGCGGAACACCACTGGTCATAGCCCTCCAATTAGAAAAGCATCCCTCCATTGCTACTCTCTGCCTTCTATGGCCTAGCCAGTTCTGTATCCACCTTGCCAGCTCACCCCTGATCCCGTGTGACTTCACCTTTTGTACTAGTCTACCATTAGGGACCTTGTGAAAGGCCTCACTGAAGTCCATATAGACAACATCTACTGCCCTACCTGCATCAATCATCTTAGTGACCTCCTCGAAAAACTCTGTCAAGTTAGTGAGACACGACCTCCCCTTCACAAAACCGTGCTGCCTCTCACTAATACGTCCATTTGCTTCCAAATGGGAGTAGATCCTGTCTCGAAGAATTCTCTCCAGTAATTTCCCTACCACTGAAGTAAGGCTCACCGGCCTGTAGTTCCCGGGATTATCCTTGCTACCCTTCTTAAACAGAGGAACAACATTGGCTATTCTCCAGTCCTCCGGGACATCCCCTGAAGACAGCGAGGATCCAAAGATTTCTGTCAAGGCCTCAGCAATTTCCTCTCCAGCCTCCTTCAGTATTCTGGGGTAGATCCCATCAGGCCCTGGGGACTTATCTTAATATTTTTTAAGACACCCAACACCTCGTCTTTTTGGATCACAATGTGACCCAGGCTATCTACACCCCCTTCTCCAGACTCAACATCTACCAATTCCTTCTCTTTGGTGAATACTGATGCAAAGTATTCATTTAGTACCTCGCCCATTTCCTCTGGCTCCACACATAGATTCCCTTGCCTATCCTTCAGTGGGCCAACCCTTTCCCTGGCTACCCTCTTGCTTTTTATGTACGTGTAAAAAGCCTTGAGATTTTCCTTAACCCTATTTGCCAATGACTTTTCATGACCCCTTCTAGCCCTCCTGACTCCTTGCTTAAGTTCCTTCCTACTTTCCTTATACTCCACGCAGGCTTCGTCTGTTCCCAGCCTTTTAGCCCTGACAAATGCCTCCTTTTTCTTTTTGACGAGGCCTACAATATCACTCGTCATCCAAGGTTCCCGAAAATTGCCGTATTTATCTTTCTTCCTCACAGGAACATGCCGGTCCTGTATTCCTTTCAACTGCCACTTGAAAGCTCCCACATGTCAGATGTTGATTTGCCCTCAAACATCCGCCCCCAATCTATGTTCTTCAGTTCCCGCCTAATATTGTTATAATTAGCCTTCCCCCAATTTAGCACATTCATCCTCGGACCACTCTTATCCTTGTCCACCAGTACTTTAAAACTTACTGAATTGTGGTCACTGTTACCGAAATGCTCCCCTACTGAAACATCTACCACCTGGCCGGGCTCATTCCCCAATACCAGGTCCAGTACCGCCCCTTCCCTAGTTGGACTGTCTACATATTGTTTTAAGAAGCCCTCCTGGATGCTCCTTACAAACTCCGCCCCGTCTAAGCCCCTGGCACTAAGTGAGTCCCAGTCAATATTGGGGAAGTTGAAGTCTCCCATCACCACAACCCTGTTGTTTTTACTCTTTTCCAAAATCTGTCTACCTATCTGCTCCTCTATCTCCCGCTGGCTGTTGGGAGGCCTGTAGTATACCCCCAACATTGTAACTGCACCCTTCTTATTCCTGATCTCTACCCATATAGCCTCACTGCCCTCTGAGGTGTCCTCTCGCAGTACAGCTGTGATATTCTCCCAAACCAGTAGCGCAACTCCGCCTCCCCTTTTACATCCCCCTCTATCCCGCCTGAAACATCTAAATCCTGGAACGTTTAGCTGCCAATCCTGCCCTTCCCTCAACCAGGTCTCTGTAATGGCAACAACATCATAGTTCCAAGTACTAATCCAAGCTCTAAGTTCATCTGCCTTACCCGTAATGCTCCTTGCATTAAAACATATGCACTTCAGGCCACCAGACCCGCTGCGTTCAGCAACTTCTCCCTGTCTGCTCTGCCTCAGAGCCACACTGTCCCTATTCCCTAGTTCTCCCTCAATGCTCTCACCTTCTGACCTATTGCTCCCGTGCCCACCCCCCTGCCATACTAGTTTAAACCCTCCCGTGTGACACTAGCAAACCTTGCGGCCAGGATATTTATGCCTCTCCGGTTTAGATGCAACCCGTCCTTCTTATACAGGTCACACCTGCCCCGGAAGAGCTCCCAGTGGTCCAGGTAATGGAAACCCTCCCTCCTACACCAGCTGTTTAGCCACGTGTTTAGCTGCTCTACCTTCCTATTTCTAGCCTCACTGGCATGTGGCACAGGGAGTAATCCCGAGATTACAACCCTCGAGGTCCTGTCTTTTAACTTTCTGCCTTGCTCCCTGAACTCCTGCTGCAGGACCTCATGCCCCTTCCTGCCTATGTCGTTAGTACCAATATGTACAACGACCTCTGCCTGTTTGCCCTCCCCCTTCAGGATGCCCTCTACCCGTTCGGAGACATCCTGGACCCTGGCACCAGGGAGGCAACATACCATCCTGGAGTCTCTTTCACGTCCACAGAAGCGCCTATCTGTGCCCCTGACTATAGAGTCCCCTATTACTATTGCTCTTCTGCGCTTTGACCCTCCCTTCTGAACATCAGAGCCAGCCGTGGTGCCACTGCTCTGGCTGCTGCTGTTTTCCCCTGATAGGCTAGCCCCCCCGACAGTATCCAAAGGGGTATATCTGTTCGAGAGGGGGACAACCACAGGGGATTCCTGCACTGACTGCCTGCCCTTTCTGGTGGTCACCCATTTCTCTGCCTGCACCTTGGGTGTTACCACATTTACATAATTGCGATCTATGACGCTTTCCGCCACCTGCATGCTCCTAAGTGCATCCAATTGCTGCTCCAACCGAACCATGCGGTCTGTGAGGAGCTCCAGTTGGGTGCACTTTCTGCAGATGAAGCCATCCGGGACGCTGGAAGCCTCCCGGACCTGCCACATCTCACAGTCAGAGCACAGCACCCCTCTAACTGACATTGCGTCAATTAATTAAAATTAAAATTAAAATTTGTCTTTCTTTTTTTTTAAATATTTTTTTTAAATTTCAAAGTTACTGTCAACTATCTGTTTCCTAGCACTAGATTTCTAATAGAAATGCGATAGCGAACTATAGTACTCTCCGATCTCTGGCTTAGATATCCCTCTAAATTATAATTAAGTTATTATGTTTAATTAGTTACCAAATACTCAAATTTTTTTTAATTTAGTGTAGAATCCCAACCAGCCACTCTGGCCACAGCTTTTCTGTGATGTCACTTCAGTTTCCCCCCGACACACACAATTTGAAAAAAGGTATAAAAGTAAAAATCACTTACCTTCTTACCTTCTGAGTGTCTTAGATGTTCTCAGGTTCTCTCGCTGACAGAGACTGCTCCTCCACCTCCGAACCTTGACCTGCACAATGCTAATAATATAATAATAATATAATATGGCACTTACCTCACACCAATGGGTCTTATTATTAGGTTAGAGGAGGAGGGCGGGTGGGAGACACTACACGTGTAGTGTCTCGGGTTTCCTCTCCACCAGAATTTATTGGTTGGGGGTGGGGGGGACTTCCCAGAGGTCCGCGGGTCGAACTTCCGGTTCCCGCCTTATATAAAAACAAATAAAACAGAAAAGAAGAACAGACCCGGGACCAGGTAAGGGTTTTTAAAGTCGCTACTCACCTCCCAGAAGGCCCCTGCGCACCGCTGCCGCCGAAATCCAAAGGGCCCACTACGTGCGGGGTGCGAAGACATATTTACAGGACTACGTACATGAGAACTAAGCTATTTACATGGGAAGGTGCCTGGTGCAGAGAAGCAGTATGCAACAAGAGTAATGAGATCAACACTATACACAAACCAGGGAAACGATGAAACAAAGCAACAAAACAATTCAGAGAGTCCATAAATCCGAAAAGTTCAAAAATTTAGTCTCTGAGGTGGGCGACGAATTCTGGTTGATCGCCTCAAGGGTGGGTCGAGAGCCGCCGGTTCAGGAGCAAGCTGGACTGCGTCAGAGTCAGGGGGAGGCAGAGTGACAGGGAGCTCTGTATAGTCCGTGGCAGGGTCAGCAGGAGGGCGAGGCCACACTGGAGGATCACGTGGCGAGCGTGGAATGAGACGAAGGGCGCGTCGATTGCGGCGCAGAATAGAGCCATCTGGTAGGCGAACCAGGAACGAGCGGGGGGCCACCTGCCGAAGGACAACAGCGGTTGCAGACCAGCCACCATCCGGAAGATGGACGCGGACGTTGTCATCTGGAGCCAGAGCAGGGAGATCAGCTGCACGGGCGTCATGAGCCGCCTTGTGCTGTGCACGAGACACCTGCATCCGGCGAAGGACCGGAACGTGGTCGAGGTCTGGGACATGGATGGACGGCACCGTCGTCCTCAGGGTGCGACTCATGAGTAACTGGGCTGGCGACAGGCCAGTGGACAGTGGGGCGGAGCGATAGGCCAGCAAGGCAAGGTAGAAATCAGACCCAGCATCAGCAGCCTTGCATAGGAGCCGTTTGAGGATATGTACTCCCTTCTCTGCTTTGCCGTTGGATTGGGGGTACAGGGGACTGGACGTCACATGGGCAAAATTGTACCACCTGGCAAAGTTTGACCATTCTTGGCTGGCAAAACAGGGGCCATTGACCGACATAACCGTGAGCGGGATGCCGTGGCGAGCAAAGGTTTCTTTACAGGCACGACTGACTGCAGACGAGATGAGATCGTGCAACCGTATCACCTCCGGGTAATTCGAAAAGTAGTCCACGATCAGGACATAGTCTCTACCCAGCGCGAGGAACAGGTCGATGCCCACCTTGGTCCATGGTGACGTGACCAACTCATGGGGCTTCAGGGTCTCACGTGGTTGGGCCGGCTGGAAGCGCTGACAAGTGGGACAGTTGAGCACTGTGTTGGCTATGTCCTCATTAATGCCGGGCCAGTACACTGCCTCTCGGGCCCGTCGGCGGCACTTTTCCATGCCAAGGTGGCCCTCGTGTAGTTGTTCCAGGACAAGCTGGCGCATGCTATGCAGGATGACAATGCGGTCCCGTTTTAGAAGAACCCCGTCTACTACCGCCAGATCATCTCTGACATTATAGAATTGAGGGCATTGGCCCTTGAGCCACCCGTCTGTTAGGTGGTGCATGACATGCTGTAGTAAGGGGTCAGCTGCCGTCTCATGGCGAATTTGGACGAGGTGTTCGTCCGAGGCAGGTAGATTGGAGGCCACGAAGGCCACATGGGCGTCAACCTGGCAGACGAATCCCGCTGGGTCACACGGAGTGTTGACTGCCCTGGAGAGAGCGTCAGCAATGATGAGGTCTTTGCCTGGGGTGTATACCAACTGGAAGTCGTATCGCCGGAGCTTGAGAAGAATACGCTGGAGGCGAGGCGTCAAGTCGTTCAAGTCTTTCTGTATTATATTGACCAGCGGGCGATGGTCGGTCTCGACGGTGAATTGACGAAGTCCATAGACAAAATCGTGAAACTTAACCACACCAGTCAGAAGGCCAGGGCACTCCTTTTCTATCTGCGCGTAGCGCTGTTCCGTGGGGGTCATTGCACTTGATGCATATGCAACGGGGGCCCATGATGAGGCCTCATCACGTTGAAGGAGCACTGCCCCAATGCCGGATTGACTGGCATCGGTCGAAATTTTGCTGGATCAGAGAAAGCTAAGACTGGGGCCGTGGTCAGTTTTGTCTTGAGTTCTCTCCATTCGCGCTCGTGGGCAGGGAGCCATTGGAAGTCTGTCGTCTTTCTGATCAGGTTCCTGAGAGCCGTGGTATGAGAGGCGAGGTTAGGGATGATTTTCCCTAAAAAATTGACCATGCCCAGAAATCGGAGGACCGCCTTCTTGTCCTCTGGTGTTTTCATAGCTGTGATAGCAGCTACCTTGTCCGCATCCGGCTGCACACCCAACTGGGAGATGTGGTCCCCGAGGAACTTGAGTTCCGTCCGACCAAAAGAGCATTTGGCCCTGTTGAGGCGGAGGCCATGTTCATGTATAAGTCTGAATGTGCGCTGGAGGCGACTGACGTGCTCCTGCGGGGTGGTGGACCAAATGATTATGTCATCGACATAGACGCGAACACCTTCAATACCTTCCATCATTTGTTCCATAATCCGATGGAACACTTCTGATGCAGAGATGATCCCGAACGGCATCCTGTTGTAACAATATCTGCCAAAGGGGGTGTTAAATGTGCAGAGTTTCCTGCTGGATTTATCGAGCTGGATTTGCCAGAATCCTTTTGAGGCGTCGAGTTTGGTGAAGAGCTTGGCGTGAGCCATCTCACATGTGAGCTCTTCGCGCTTGGGAATTGGATAGTGCTCTCTCATAATATTGCGATTTAGACCCTTGGGATCAATGCAAATTCTCAATTCGCCGGAAGGCTTTTTTACACATACCATGGAACTGACCCAGTCGGTCGGTTCCGTGACTTTGGAAATCACTCCTTGGTTCTGGAGGTCCTGCAGCTGCTGCTTGAGGCGGTCCTTACGGGGTGCTGGGACCCTGCGAGGTGCGTGCACCACAGACGTGGCATTCGGTTTTAATAAAATCTTGTAGGTGTACGGGAGCGTGCCCATGCCCTCGAAGACGTCGCGGTACTGGTTGATGATGGCGTCGAGCTGCGCCCTGAAGTCGGTGTCCTGAAAGGCAGACGCATCAGCAGGAGAGAGAGAGTGAACTCTCTGAACTAGGTTCAACAGCTTGCATGCCTGCGCGCCAAGCAGGGAGGCTTTCGAGGAGCCCATGATTTCAAAGGGAAGGATGGCTTTGCGTGACCTGTGCGTCACTCCAAGTTGGCATGAGCCGCTGGCAGCAATGGCATTGCCATTATAATCTAATAGCTGGCAGGCTGATGGAAGGATGGCTGGTTTGACACAAAGGCTTTGGAGGTCAGACCACGCAATGAGATTGGCGGAGGCACCAGTGTCCAGGCGGAATCGTATTTGGGACCGGTTGACCGTAAGGGTAGCACACCACTCATCGTCTGGATCGATGCTGTATACCGATAGAGGCTGAATTCTTTGCTTTGGGGACACCCTGTTTTTTGTAATGATACCGACTCGAAAAGGTGCCTTCGGGTCCTTGGTGTCAATATTGGGTAGTAGGTCCGAATCGGGCTCGGTGACCGTGGGTTGAATGGCCGGACATTCCTGCGAGGCTGGCTGGAGCGATGAGAGTTGGCAGGCTGAGCTGATCTGCATAAAGCAGCATAGTGGCCAGGTTTGCCACATCTCAGGCATTGTCGGGATTTGGCAGGACATTGCCACTTTAAGTGGGCGGAGTCACAGTTGCCGCACGTTGTAGCGTCAGCGCATGCACGGTGCAGTCGTACGTGGTGCGTGCCTACGTAGTACGTTCGTTGACGTCGCCGCCCCCCCTCGTTCGGTGCGCACAAGCACTCTTCCCCTCCGCAACGGCCGCTGTCACCCTCCGCTATGGCCGGTGCGGAGAAGAACCCCCCTGCGTATGCGCTGGGACGACGCCAGCACACGCTGGCGCTCTTGCGCATGCGCCAACCCATGCCGGCCGGCGGAGTCCCTTCGGCGCAGGTTGGCGTGGCGCCAAGCCCTTCCGTGCCGGCCTAGCTCCTGAAGGTGCGGAGGATTCCGACCCTTCGGGCGGCCCGACGCCGGAGTAACCAGCCCCGCCGGTTCGCGGAGGATCCCGCCCCTGGTGTTTTATAGAGGTTGAGCATAACTTTCTGCCTCCTGTGCTCCATCAAAGAATCACAGGATTGCCATTCGGCCCATCGTGTCTGCACCAACTCTCCAAACGAGCATCGTGACTTAGTGCTATTCCCCTGCCTTTTCCCCCGAATCCCTGCACGCTGTTTCCAGTCATCCAACGCCCTCTCGAGCGCCTCGATTGGACCTGCCTCCACCACACTTCCAGGCCGTGCGTTACGGACCCCAACCACTCGCAGCGTGAAAAAACTGTTTTCTCACATCACATTTGTTTATTTTGCAAATCGCCTTAAATCTGTGCCTCACGTTCTTGATCGTTTTATGAGCAGGACATTTCTCTCCATCTACTCTCTCCAGCCCCCTCATGATTTCGAATATCTCGATCAAATCTCCTCCCAGCCTCCTTCTCTCCAAGTAGAACAGTCCCAACCTCTCCGATCTATCCTCACAACTGAAGTTTCTCATCCCTGGAACCATCCTTGTGAACTTCTTCTGCATTTTCTCCAATGTGTTCACGTCCTTCCTATAGAGTGGCACCCAGAACTGTGCACGATATTCCAGCTGAGATCTAACTCGGGTCTTGTATAAGTTCAGCACAAACTCCTCGCACTTTACAGAGCCCAGGATCCCATTAGCTTTATCAATCGCTTTGTTAACCTGTCCTGCAACCTTCGAAGACTCATGCAGCTCTTTGGGCTCCGTGGGCAGCAGGGTAGCACAGTGGTTAGCACAGTTGCTTCACAGCTCCAGGGTCCCAGGTTCGATTCCCCGCTGGGTCACTGTCTGTGCGGAGTCTGCACGTTCTCCCCGTGTCTGCGTGGGTTTCTTCCGGGTGCCTCCCACAGTTCAAAGGTGTGCAAGCGAGGTGGATTGGCCACACTAAATTGCCCTGAGTGTCCGAAAAATGTTAAGTGGGGGTTACTGGGATAGAGTAGATATGTGGGGCTCAGTAGGATGCTTGTCATGTTGGGTGTCCCGCTATACAGACGAACCAACACGGTTGTAGATGGTACAACTCTGTTTTATTACTCTTGATAACAACATCTGTAAACTTATGACTGTGGTTCGTACTTTACCCGTTAACCTGTGGACCCAGCCCTAACACTATCTTAGAGAGGCACTCGGCACATGGTGTATGTCTGAGTGGCACGCTGTGAGCTCTGTGCCCTGAGCTGTCTCCTGCTGGAATGAGCAGGAACTGTGGTGTTCCCCGTTTTATAGTGCGTGTGTTCTCACTGGTGATTGGCTGTGATGTTGCGTGTGTGTTGATTGGTCTGTTGATCTGTCCATCAGTGTGTGTGTGTGTTTGCACCATGATATGTTTATCTGAATATCATGACAGTGCTCTTTGTAAGGGCCGGTGCAGACTCGATGGGCTGAATGGCCTCCTTCTGCACTGTAAATTCTATGATCTATGATTTACAACGCTCTCTAAATTGCGCCGCTTAGATTTCCTTCTCACTTCAATGTACCGCCTCACACGTTGATTTGCTGGATTTTATTTGTTCTTCCATTCCACCTGTGTCCGCCTGTCCTCTATCCTCTTGGAGTCAATTACAATCTTCAGCACCACACCTCTTGTGTCCTCCGCAAATTTTGAAACATTTAAGGTGGGATTCTGTGATCCTGAGGCTAAGTGTTGTCGGGAACGCCGTCGCGTTTCTCTACGGCATCAACACGGCCTCAGGATCAGGAATTCTGGCCCCTACAGGAGGCCAGCACGGCACTGGAGCGGCCTCCGCCGCTCCAGCTGCTGATCCCGGCGTCAACTGGGCGCCGTGGGGTCCGCGCGTGCGCAGTGGCACCGGCGCCAACACGCACATGCCGACGCAACATGGCGCACGGCTACAGGGGCCGGCGCGGAAGAAAGGAGGCCTCCAGCCAGAGAGGCCGGCCCGCTGATCGGAGGGCCCCGATCGCGGGCCAGGCCACACCGGACCCCCCCTGGGGTCGGACCCTCCCCTCCCCCACAGACCCCCCCCCCCCCCGACCCTTCCACGCCGAGTTCCCGCCGGCTGAGAGCAGGTGTGAACGGCGCCGGCGGGACTACTGTCCGGCCCATCCCGGGCCGAGGATCGCCGCGGGGGCCCCGTAGAGCGGCGCCAATGACGCTGGCGGAGAGTCGCGTCCCGGCGTCGGGGCAGCGTGGCCCGATTCGGGCCGGTCCCGGAGATTCTCCGACCCGGGCTGAGAGAATCCCGCCCCATACCAAAATCATTCATTTACATTCAAGCCAATCGTGGTTTTAGAATCATGGAAGCTCTACAGTGCAAAAGGAGGCCCATCGGCCCATCGGATTTGCACTGACCCTCTGGGTGAGCGCCCTTCCCAGGCCCCCTGCTGCACTGTGGGGATTCTGTGGTTCAGTGAGGCCTTGTGCGAGTTCAACAAGACTTCTTCATCCTTGTGTCAACCTTCAGCTCCTTCCAACACATGCCAATACCAGGTGGTCCACGTGATAGACGGAAAATTGGAGCTCTGCTATTGTTATTATTGAGATTGCATAGAGAGCAAGGTTCAGCATGAAACTAACACAGTCACGGGGGGGGGGGGGGGGGGGGGGAGCTGTGATTGGCTGCGTTTGACAGTGACCTGGCAACAATGGGGGTGACTGCCCACCAGCCCCCTGCTCCTCCTGCTTCGTGTCCCCTCCCTGTGGGTCCCTTTCAGGTCTGGAGATTGAGGACGAGAGGCCAGACCGTCCCAAGCCACTGGGTGGCAGCAGAGACCTCCGTCCAGTTGCTGATGTGGCAGTGGATGTGATGTTGCTGTGGAATACCAAGAGAAATCATTTTAAAAATAGACAGCTTTACAGTGTTGGCGAATTAAATATAAAACGTGAATGGATGTTTCTGGGAGGTTATTGCATTCAGTAGATTAACCTGTGGGGCTTTGCTCCACCCACCCTCCTCCCCCAGTTAATGGCCTCCAATTAACTTACAGTCAGTGTCCATGACCGCATTCTGGCCCCATCAGACTCATGAGTCCTCAGCCACGTTGTTCAATGGCCCTCGGACCTCCCTCGCCCTCAATCTCTCTTTTCCCTCACTTCCTACCTCTCCCGCCACTCTCCATCACCCCTCCCTTCCCCCCACTTCCTCCCTCGCCCCCTCTCTCTCTCCCCCTCACCCTCTCCCTCACCTTGTCCCTCGGGTTTCGTCCTCAATCCTCCCCACCCCCAGCCCTCCCTCTCCCTCTCTCTCTCTCCCTCTCACTCCCTTCCTCCTCTCCCCGCTACCCTCCCTCCCCCCCCCCCCCCCCTCCCTGCCCCTCCGATATGGGCCGTGGCACCTAGAAGAAAATCTAATCACACAAATGTTTATTTTGCTGTCTTAAGATGTTATTCAAAATGTCCAGAAAATCCTGCACTGGCCTAAAATAGCGAAAATAGTTTGAAAAGAAAAATAGGCTTTAAAAATTGTTACGCTCCGATCATATCTCTGCAATAAGAACGAGAAAGCAACTCCAATTTTACTGTGTTTTACAATCACTTCTCCTCCAATACCACACTGCCACCTGCATTCCCTTTATATACACGCAGTCTACCAAACAATAAGTGTTATTAAACAAAATCACAGAAGAATACAGTGCAGAAGAGGCTCTTTGGCCCATTGAGCTTGGCTCTTACCTAACAAGAATGACCATAAAAACTAGCGGTATAACTTGGTTGTTGCTTGCCCTGAGAAGTGTACCACCTGTTCAGATCCAGTATGAATGCAGAAGGACACCTTGCAGTGTCCTATCAGTGGCTCAGCTGGTGACACTCTTGCTCCTGAATCACGGGCTCTGGGTTCAAAATCGTACTCCAAGGTTTGGGTATAAAAATCTAGGTTGGCCCTCCAGTGCGACATTGAGGGAGTGCTGCACTGCTGGAGGTGACATCCTCCAAAAAAAGGCCTTAAATCGAGGCCCGGTTTGCGGTGGATATAAAAGATCCCGGGCATTATCGGGAGGAAGAGCTGGGAAATCGTGCTGGTCAAGTATTATCCTTCAAGGGCAGCACGGTAGCATTGTGAATAGCGCAATTGCTTCACAGCTCCAGGGTCCCAGGTTCGATTCCCGGCTTGGGTCACTGTCTGTGCGGAGTCTGCACATCCTCCCCGTGTGTGCGAGGGTTTCCTCCGGGTGCTCCGGTTTCCTCCCACAGTCCAAAGATGTGCAGGTTAGGTGGATTGGCCATGATAAATTGCCCTTAGTGTCCAAAATTGCCCTTAGTGTTGGGTGGGGTTACTGGGTTATGGGGATAGGGTGGAGGTGTTGACCTTGGGTAGGGTGCTCTTTCCAAGAGCCGGTGCCGACTCGATGGGCTGAATGGCCTCCTTCTGCACTGTAAATTCTATGAAATCTATGAAATCGACATCACACAAAAAGATACAAATTATCCAGCCACAGTTCTGGTCGCCACATTATAGGAAGGATGTGGAAGCATTGGAAAGGGTGCGGAGGAGATTTACCAGAATGTTGCCTGGTATGGAGAGAAGATCTTATGAGGAAAGGCTGAGGGACTTGAGGTTGTTCTCGTTAGAGAGAAGAAGGTTAAGACGTGACTTAATTGACGCATACAAGATGATCAGAGGATTAGATAGGGTGGACAGTGAGAGCCTTTTTCGTCGGATGGTGATGTCTAGCACGAGGGGACGTAGCTTTAAATTGAGGGGAGCTAGATATAGGACAGATGTCAGAGGTAGGTTCTTTACTTAGAGAGTAGTAAGGGTGTGGAATGCCCTGCCTGCAACAGTAGTGGACTCGCCAACACTAAGGGCATTTAAATGGTCATTGGATAAACATATGGATGATAAGGGAATAGTGTAGATGGGTTTTAGAGTGGTTTCACAGGTCGGCGCAACATCGAAGGCCGAAGGGCCTGTACTGCGCTGTAATGTTCTATGTTCTATCACATTGCTGTTTTGGGGATCTTGCTGTGCACCGTTTGGTTGTCGCGTTTCCTACACCGCAACAGTGGTTCTACTTCAAAAAGGTATTTCACCGTCGTAAAGCACTTTGAGATCTCCTGTGGCCTTGGAAAGGGCAGTGTCAACTTAAATATATTTTTCTTATGTGTTAATCGGAGGCACACATTTCACCGAATGAATCAAATATCTTGAGGAAATTTAGACACAGGGCAAAATCAGGCCTAAGGTTCCTCAGTATGTTTTGCGCTGAAAATCGGTGTCACAGCACAGCACTGCTGCTGACTAGGCTGAGGTGGTCAGGAAAATCCAGGCCCATATTTCCCCCACTGCGGAGCGCTTTAGAACAGTGAGGGGCAAGCTGGGCTAACAAGTAGGCCGTGAAGTGGAGTGGTGCAGTGACAACAATCTCTCCCTCAATGCCAGCAAAACTAAAGAGCTGGTCATTGACTTCAGGAAGCAAAGTACTGTACACACCCCTGTCAGCATCAACGGGGCCGAGGTGGAGATGGTTAGCAGTTTCAAATTCCTAGGGGTGCACATCTCCAAAAATCTGTCCTGGTCCACCCACGTCGACACTACCACCAAGAAAGCAGAACAGCTTCCTCAGGAAACTAAGGAAATTCGGCATGTCCACATTAACACTGACCAACTTTTACAGATGCACCATAGAAAGCATCCTATCGGGCTGCATCACAGCCTGGTATGGCAACTGCTCGGCCCAGGACCGCAAGAAACTTCAGAGAGTCGTGAACACCGCCCAGTCCATCACACGAACCTGCCTCCCATCCATTGACTCCATCTACACCTCCCGCTGCCTGGGGAAAGCGGGCAGCATAATCAAAGATCCCTCCCACCCGGCTTACTCACTCTTCCAACTTCTTCCATCGGTCTGAGAACATGCACGAACAGACTCAAAAACAGCTTCTTCCCCACTGTCACCAGACTCCTAAATGACCCTCTATGGACTGACCTCATTAACACTACACCCTGTATGCATCATCCGATGCCAGTGCTTATGTAGTTACATTGTATATGTTGTGTTGCCCTATTATGTATTTTCTTTTATTCCCTTCTCATGTACTCAATGATCTGTTGAGCCGCTCGCAGAAAAATACTTTTCACTGTACCTCGGTACACGTGACAATAAACAAATCCAATCCAATCCAATCCAACAGTCGGAGAATCCCGCCCAGAGGGAGCGCACGGCTCTCACGGTCAATGTTGTGAGCAATCAGCATGCTCCTCACTTCACTGGCCCTCGCTGTACGTGCGAATCACTTCAGTCAGAATAAAAATGACACGGAGGGAAATCAGAGTAATGTGGAAACTCTGCACCTGGGCAACGGTCAACAAAATGTCTCACGGGGCCGCATGTGGCTCCCGGTCTGCAGGCTGCCCACCGCCGCTCAAGAAAATGGCTACTTCCTTTGCCAGGGCACAAGGACAGGCCAAATGAAAAAAAATAAATGATAGGGACTGAGGGGGGGCTTTGCTGAACTTGCTCAAAGTCAACTGCCCTGCAGCATTATTCACCTCCAACTCCTCCATGACTCAATGTCCTGCGATAGTGCCGCACTAACCCAACATTGCGGCTATACTCGTCCGTTGCCAATGGCTTTAAGGCTCACCGTTCCCCAAAACACCACAGGACTGTCACTTTAAGAAAGCAAGTGCCAGCACTGCAAGAACCAGAGCTCCCTCTGGTGTCGGATCAAGTACATTGCACCTCACCGCACCACAAACAACAATGGTGCTAACTTCTCGAGATTAATTACGCTTAATCAAAGGCGATTTGCATTGAGTGGATATATTTAACCAGGTTTTTGCGCTGCCTTTCCAGACCCGGGTCCAACACTTCCCCTTTCCGCTTTTCCCATTTTTCTTTCTTTGTTTTTCCCTTCATCCCTACTGTCCGCACCCCTTTCCCCTGTCATTACTCCCTCTACAATATCACGGCCTCATTGGAAACCTGGCTGAAGAGTGACAATGCTTTTCCCCTCGTGAGGGTTCCATCCCTGGCTACAGATTCCACTACTTGCCCCCCCCCCCCCTCCCCCCCGCAGACAGTAATTTTGGTAGTCTACCTCTGATGGCCAAATCAAACCTTGGCAGGCCCAGCCTCCCCACCAACCCCCTCCTCCCCTCCGCCCCCCCACCCCCCCTACTTTGCAAAGGCCTCTGCCCATCATATTATCATTCAGGGGAGGTGGGGGTTTGGTGGAGGTGGGCCCACCACTTTGGAAGCAGCTCAGAGGCAGAGGTGGGAGAGTGTCGAGATGCACTGATTAGAAGGTTCTCTGTGACAGGATGTTAGGCCCTCTCATCCAGACTCCTTACACTCCCTCAACCTCAATCCACCTCCATGTTGCGGTGATATCATGGTTGTGTTGTAATTCACCGACTGACCACTAGGAGTCTCACTAGTCTATAAGTGAATGTTAGAGTCTGCTGACCTCAGACTGACTAGTGAGCTGGGAGAGAGGTTGCTTGTGCATGTTCATACTGTTATTCATCTGTTGTTTTGTATATATTGACCCTCAGTTTAATTTAATAAATCATTTATAGCTTTAGCTACAAGCGTTCTTGTAATAGAAATCAAGCCATCCGACAAGAACATTACACATGTTACCTCCATTACCCCTCAGGTTCTGAATTTTCCCTCCTTGCCCCCTCCTATCTCTAGTGTAAACAGACCTTGCGCTGAGATTATTCCGTTAGTGAATCAGAGAGCAGTTAAGAGTCGACCACAATGCTGTGTGGGTCTGGAGTCACATGTAGACCAGACTGGGTAAGGACGGCAGATTTCCTTCCCTAAAGGAAGGAACCAGATGGGTTTTAGTGACAATCGACAATGGTTTCATGGTCGTCATTAGATTTTAATTCCATATTCTTATTGAGTTCAAATTTCAACCATGTGCTCTGGCGGGATCCGAACCCAGTGTATCACACTGGGTCTCTGGATTATTAGCCCAGCGATAATACCACCACTCCACTGCCTCCTCAATTGCTCTTCACCACGAGAAACCATCTTCTCTCCTCTCTTCTCCACCCTCACGTCCAAGAACAACGCAAGAAGGTTTCTCCCATCTGTTCAGCTGCCTCTGCCTTTCCTTCCACCAGCCCACCGGCCAAACTGCCCCCCAAGGTTCCCCCCAAACTCGCAGCTTTCTCTACTTTCTCTCAGAGCTCACCTTGTCCATGATATGCTCCCTCAAGCCTATTCCACCAAACTCCTGACTACCTTCCTTCATTCCCGAAATCCACCTTGGCTGATATTGATAGTCATTCCCCGACCTCAGGTGCTCTCCGCCTCTCTGTCTATGACATCCACATCCTTCTCCTCAAAATTCCAACCATTCACCCTCGATCCTTCTGAGCTTCCGCCTCATCTCCAACCCTCACTTTGAGATGATGTGCAGAAAGCAATTCTGTACATAATGTTATGCATGACCTCCGATCACTGGGTGGCAGTGTATACCCACCACGTGACCCTTTGGCCGGGAAGTTGGGAGTAGGTCGTGCTGGAGGATAGATGTATTTTGCAGTAGCTCTACAACAGTTAATTAGTGTTAGTAGTTTATTATTTTATTGATCCTAGTTACCTTTATCATGCAGTTGTTTCATAATAAATTATTTAAACTAGATGTTCTGTAGTTCATCATTCACTTCGGCCAGTCGACAGAACATGACACCCTTTCCTTTCCTGAAGTCCTTTAATGTGTTGTCACTGCCCAGATCTGTGCCCAACTTTCCCACAACTCCACTGTTTAACCTCTCCATTCAGGCTTCGGCCTAAGAGAGTCTTTGTCAAAGTCATAAATGGCATCCATTCCAAGTCATCCTTCTCAACCTGTTTGCAACCTTTTACATGGTGGACGATACCAGCCTCCTTCAATGCATCTCCACCATCCATAGAACCAATAGAATCCCTACAGTGCAGAAGGAGACCATTTGGCCCATCAAGTCTGCACCAACCCTCCGAAAGAGTACCCAACAAGACCCATTCCCCCACCCTATACCTGAAACCCCAGATACCTTGCACATCCTTGGACGTTAACGGACAATTTAGTGTGATCAATCCACCTAACCATCTCATCTTTGGACTGTGGGAGGGAACCGGAGCACCCGGAGGAAACCCAAGCAGGCACGGGGAGGACGTGCAGACTCTGCACGGACAGTCACCCAATGTCGGAGTTGAACCCGGGTCCCTGACGGTGAGAGGCAGCAGTGCCAACCACTGTGCCACTCTGCCACCCACTTTTTCTAGCTATAGTAGCTTGCTGATCCCTGTCATAGTTCTTTCATTTCACCCCTGGCTGGCTCATCTAGTCTGAAAAAGTCCAAGTTCAGTCGGCAGTTAGGAAGGCAAATGCAATGTTAACATTCATGTCGAGAGGGCTGGAATACAAGACCAGGGATGTACTTCTGAGGCTGTATAAGGCTCTGGTCAGACCCCATTTGGAGTATTGTGAGCAGTTTTGGGCCCCGTATCTAAGGAAGGATGTGCTGGCCTTGGAAAGGGTCCAGAGGAGGTTCACAAGAATGACCCCTGGAATGAAGAACTTGTCGTATGAGGAACGGTTGAGGACTCTGGGTCTGTACGCGATGGAGTTTAGAAGGATGAGGAGGGAACTTATTGAAACTTACAGGATACTGCGAGGCCTGGATAGGGTGGATGTGGAGGGAATGTTTCCACTAGTAGGAAAAGCCTGAACCTGAGGCCACAACCTCACGCTGAAGGAACGATCCTTAAAAACAGAGATGAGGAGGAATTTCGACAGCCGGAGGGTGGTGAATAAGTTTATAAGTTCATAAGATATAGGAGCAGAATTAGGCCACTCGGCCCATCGAGTCTGCTCCGCCATTCTATCATGGCTGATATATTCCTCATCTGCTACCTACAATGTGACAGACCAAGAGCTGGATTGCGAAACCAGCCAGAGCATCTCCTCCCTGGAACGCATGACCCAGGAGCGGGAGTCGGCAATTTACCCTCCCGAGACTAACGCCCTCAATGTGACCATGGCTGATCCCATCCTGGCCTCAACTCCACCGTCCTGCCCGTTCTCCAAAACCCTTCAACCCATTACCAATTATAAATCTGTCTAACTCCTCCTTAAATTTACTCACAGTCCCAGCATCCACCGCACTCTGGGTTAGCGAATTCCACAGATTCACAACCCTTTGGGAGAAATGGGGCGTCATTTTCCGACCCCCCGCCGGGTGGGAGAATGGCCGTTGGCCGCCGTGAATCCCGCCCCCGCCCCCGCCGAAGTCTCCGGTACCGGAGATTGGGCGGGGGCGGGAATCGGGCCGCGCCGGTTGGCGGGACCCCCCGCTGGATTCTCCGGCCCGGATGGGCCGAAGTCCCGCCCAGAACTTGCCTGTCCCGCCGGCATAAATCAAACCTGGTATTTGCCGGCGGGACCAGGCGGCGTGGGCGGGCTCCGGGGTCCTGGGGGGGGGGGGGGGCGCGGGGCGATCTGACCCCGGAGGTGCCCCCACGATGGCCTGGCCCGCGATCGGGGCCCGCCGATCCGCGGGCGGGCCTTTGCCGTGGGGGCACTCTTTCCCTTCCGCCTCCGCTACGGCCTCCACCATGGCGGAGGCGGAAGAGACTCTCCCCACTGCGCATGCGCCGGGAAACTGTCGGCGGCCGCTGACGCTCCTGCGCATGCGCCGGGAAACTGACAGCTGACGCTCCCGCGCTTGCGCCGGGAAACTGTCAGCGGCCGCTGACGCTCCCGCGCATGCGCCGCATTTCCGCGCCAGCTGGCGGGGCAACAAACGCCATTTCCGCCAGCTGGCGGGGCGGAAATCCCTCCGGCGTCGGCCTAGCCCCTCAATGTTGGGACTCGGCCCTCAAAGATGCGGAGCATTCCGCACCTTTGGGCCGGCGCGATGCCCGTCTGATTGGCGCCGTGTTTGGCGCCAGTCGGCGGACATCGCGCCGTTGGGGGAGAATTTCGCCCATGGTTTTTCCTCAACTCTATTTTAAATTTGCTACCTCTTATTCTAAGGTTATGACCTCTTGTTTTAGATTGTCCCACAAGAGGAAGCATCCGCTCCACGTCTACTGTATCCAAACCTTTTAGCATCTTGTATACCTCAGTTAGATCTCCCCTCATTCTTCTAAACTTGAGAGAGCATCGGCCGAACCTGTTCAATCTCTCCTCATACGACAAACCCCTCAGGCGGGATTCTCCGACCACACGCCGGGTCGGTGAATTCCCGAGGGGCGGCGCGAATCCCGCTCCGCCGCCCCGACGCCGGCTGCCGTATTCTCCGCCGCCATTTTTCGGGTGGGGGCGGGGTTCACGCATGCTGGGCGGGGGCTGTTGGCCGCGGCCCGTCCAGCAATTCTCCGGGCCCCGATGGGCTGAGCGGCCGTCCGTTTTGGGTCAGTCCCGCCGGCGTGGGTTACGCATGGTCCCACACGGCATGGTCCCACACGGCGGGACCTGGCAGGTAAGTCAGCTGGAGCGGTCCTCGGGGTGGGGTGGGGGGGCGCGGGGGGGATCCGACCCCGGGGGAGTGGGGGGCGGGAGGATCAGACCCCAGGGGGGGGGCGCGGGGGGGGAACCGACCCGGGGGAGGGGCGTGGGGGGATCCGACCCCGGGGGAGGAGGGGGCGGGAGGATCAGACCCCGGGGGGGGGGGGGCGTGGGGGGATCCGACCCCGGGGGAGGGGGGGGCGGGAGGATCAGACCCCGGGGGGGGGGGGGGCGCGTGGGGGGAACCGACCCGGGGGAGGGGCGTGGGGGGATCAGACCCCGGGGGGGGCCCCCTACGGTGGCCTGGCCCACGATCGGGGCCCAACGATCTGCGGGTGGGCCTGGGCCGCGGGGGCACTCCTTCCTTCCGTGCCAGCCCCTGTCGGGCTCCGCCATGGTCGGCGCGGAGAAGAGAGACCCCCGCGCATGCGCCAAAACACGCCGGCGGTTCTGCATATGCGCGAGATCACGCCGGCCCTTTGGCGCATGCGCAACCTCGCGCAGTATCTTCGCCGTCCACCTCGCCCCCAAGACAGGTGAGAATTTCCCACTTTGGGGGCTCATTGACGCCGGAGTCGTTGGCGCTGGGACTTTGTTCCTGAAATGGAGACTCCCGCCTCTCATCTCTGGAATCAACCTAGTGAACCTCCTCTGAACTGCCTCCAATGTCACGACATCTTTCCTCAAATCAGGGGACCAAAACTGTGCACAGTACTCCAGGTGCGGCCTCACCAATGCCTTGTATCGTTGCAGCAACACTTCCTTACCTTTGTACTCTATTCCTTTTGTTATAAATGCCAACATTCCATTTGCTTTCCTTATTATCTGCTGTACCTGCAGGCTACCTTTCTGTGACTCACGCACAACAACCCCCAGATCCCTCTGCATTGGAGCTCCCCGAAGCCTCTCCCCGTTTAGATAATAAGTTCCATTTTTCCGACCTAAATGCATGACCTCACACTTATCCACATTAAACTCCATCTGCCACATTTTGGCCCACTCTCCTAACCTATCTTTATATCCATTTGGACGGTTCTTATTTCCTCATTGCAACTTACTGTGGAACTCTTTGCCGCAGAAGGCTGTGGAGGCCAAATCACTGAGTGTCTTTAAGACCGAGATAGATAGGTTCTTGATTAATAAGGGGATCAGGGGTTATGGGGAGAAGACAGGAGAATGGGGATGAGAAAAATATCGCCATGATTGAATGGCGGAGCAGACTCGATGGGCCGAGTGGCCTAATTCTGCTCCTATGACTTATGGTCTTATCTATTACCAAAGCCACCACCATCTTTGGTGCAAAAAATAAAAAATGACATCCCTATGACAATAACAAGCTGAAACCATGAGCCCATAGCAACACCATCCATCTCCCCACCCCAACCCTGCCCCCCAGAGGTATTGTGAAAAACTGCTTGAACAGAGAGAGACTTAGAAAACTACAAAGATACTCACAAGTCACGAGGCGAAAGGGAGGGAGGAACTTCAGACGATCTCCACCACCAGGGAAAAGGTGCTGGGGAAACTATCAGAACTAAAGGCTGACAAGCTACCAGGACCAGATGGACTGCATCTTAGAGTCTTCAAATAAATGGTTGCAGAGATAGTAGATGCATTGTTTATAATCTTCTAAAATTCCTTAGATTCTGGAAGGGTCCTAACGGATTGTTAAATCGCTAAAGCGATTAATTCAAGAGAGGAGAAAGACAGAAAGCAGGAAACAACAGACCAGGTAGCCTAACATCTGGCACAGGGGAATTGCTGGGATCCATTCTGAAGGAAGTTTTAGCGGAACACTTCGAAAACCAGAATGGAATCAAGTGCCCCAACATGGTTTTGTGAAAGGGAAATGGAGTTTGACTAATTTATTGCAGCTCTTCATGGAAGCAACAATAATAATAATAATAAGGAGGGTGGAAAGGGGGGAAGCTGTAGATGTGATGTGACCGGCAGCACGGTAGCACACTGCGGCTTCACAGCGCCAGGGTCCCAGGTTCGATTCCCTGCTGGGTCGCTGTCCGTGCGGAGTCTGCACGTTGTCTGAGTGGGATTCCTCCGGGTGCTCCGGTTTCCTCCCACAGTCCAAAGATGTGCAGGTTAGGTGGATTGGCCATGATAAATTGCCCTTAGTGCCCAAAAAGGTTAGGAGGGGTTATTGGGTTGCTGGGATAGGGTGGAAGTGAGGGCTTAAGTGGGTCGGTGCAGACTCGATGGGCCGAATGGCCTCCTTCTGCGCTGTATGTTCTATGTTTCTATGTATTTGGATTTCCAAAAGGTGCCACGCCAAATCTCACTGCATAAACTAAGGGCTGGTGGTGAAAAGTGTGGTATATTAGCGTGGATAAAGGGCTGGTTAGGAAGAGAAAGCAGAGAGGAGGGACAAATGAGTCTCTTTTCAGGTTGGAAAGCTGTAACCAGCGGAGTGTCCCGGGGATCAGTGCTGGGGCCCCGCCGACCTGCATGAAGGAACTGAAGGTAGAAAGTTAAATTTGGTGGTAACACAAAGATAGGTAAGAAAGTAAGTTGTCAGGGGGGCGTAAAAAGTCTACAAAGGGACAGAGGCAGGTTTAAGTGAGTGGGCAAAAAAATGTGAACTTGCTTATTTTGTCAGAACGAATAGAAAATTAGCATTCTATTCAAATGAAGAGAGATTGCAAAGCTCAGTGATGCCAGGTCGTGGCACAATTCAAACTAGTCCATATTGCAAAGAACTATGAGTCAGTCAAATTAATGGCTGACACAGCATTACTACAGCATTCAAAGTTAAATGATCTTTGTGTTATACATGTGGGTTGATAGTGTTGTGTTTTTTTGCATGGTGCCTTTAAGGGTTGATCGACGTGATAGTCCGTGACGTCATCGGCTACTTTTGGGTTTCGACCAAGCCTTTGTGCAGTTTTAAAAAAAATTTTTTAGAGCACCCAATTATCTTTTTCCAATTAAGGGGCAATTTAGCGTGGCCAATCCACCTACCGGCACATCTTTGGGTTGTGGGGGCGAAACCCGCGCAGACACGGGGAGAAATTGCAAACTCCACACGGGCAGTGACCCGAGCTGGGATCGAACCCGAGTCCTCAGTGCCGTAGGCACCAGTGCTAACCACTGTGCCGGCATGCCGCCTCAAGCTTTTGTATAGTTAACAACCATCTAATAAACCTCTGTTGATTATTGCCTTCAACCAACCTGCTTTCTTTTATCCTGAAAATACCACACACAACAATTGGATCCAGTAATCTGGGGCGAAATTCTCCGGTATCGGCGCGATGTCCGCCGACCGGCGCCAAAAACGGCGCAAAACAGACGGGCATCGCGCCGCCCCAAAGGTGCGGAATCCTCCGCATCTTGGGGGGCCGAGCCCTAACCTTGAGGGGCTAGGCCCGCGCCGGACTGATTTCCGCCCCGCCAGCTGGCGGAGAAATGACATTGCCGGGCGGCGCATGCGCGGGAGCGTTAGCGGCCGCTCACGGCACCCCGCGCATGCGTAGTGGAGGGAGTCTCTTCCGCCTCCGCCATGGTGGAGACCGTGGCGAAGGCAGAAGGAAAAGAGTGCCTCCACGGCACAGGCCCGCCAGCGGATCGGTGGGCCCCGATCGCGGGCCAGGCCACAGTGGGGGCACCCCCCCGGGGCCAGATCGCCCCGCGCCCCCCCCAGGACCCCGGAGCCCGCCCGCGCCGCCTTGTCCCGCCGGTAAGAGAGGTGGTTTAATCCACACCGGCGGGACAGGCATCCTAGCAGCGGGACTTCGGCCCATCTGGCCGGAGAATCGCGGGGGGGGGGGGGGCCCGCCAACCGGCGCGGCGCGATTCCCGCCCCCGCCGAATATCCGGTGCCGGAGAATTCGGCAACCGGCGGGGTCGGGATTCACGGCAGCCCCCGGCAATTCTCCGACCCGGCGGGGGCAATTTTCAGTGCCTCAATCCAAGCTAAGGCCATTTATGTTGCTGCATTCAAAGAGTCAATATCCAAATCATTTGTACCTACCACTGTATCACATTCAATAGTGAAAATGGATACGAAACATACATACTTACACTTCAGCCAAATCTACTCCTCAATCCTCACCACCATTGTAAATCTTTAAAAGGATCTATGTGGGTTTTTTGGGCCACAAACATAATCTACAAAGCTTTATTAAAATAAAAGCAAAATACTGCAGATGCTGGAAGTCAGAAATAAAAACATAAAATGCTGGATAAGCTTAGTGGGATTGGCAGCATCTGTTGAGAGAGAGGTAGGAGTTAGCTGTAGAATAGTCAAACGGATTCGAAAGATTAATTCTGTTTCTGTTTTCTGCTTTTAAAAGTTTTGCAATGGAAATGCCACCTGATCGGTTATTTTTTCCGAATGCATTCTTAGCATACATTGGCTTTAGTCAAATTCAATATCTTAGACCTCTACATGCAATCTTGCCAATGTTTTAAACTTTGTGAAATATTTACTTTTGAGGTTATTTTACCCAAGTACTTTTGTTACGATGTCTAGAAGGCTTAGCATACACTTCCCTATTTTTGAAAGGACATAAACCAGACTTTCTGACTGTAGATGTAATTAATTTTTACTTTTTTCTTTATTACTTATTTCAATCTTTTTTAAAAATCATTCATTTATGGGATGTGGGCGTGACTGGTTACGCATCATTTATTGCCCCCCCCCCTAGTTGCCCTTCAGAAGGTGGTGGTGAGCTGCTTTCTTGAACCGCTGAAGTCCCTAAGGTGTAAGTACACCCACTGTGCTGTTAGGGAGGGACTTCCAGTGTGTTGCCCCAGTGACAGTGAAGGAACGGCCGATATATTTCCAAGTCAGGGTGGTGAGTGACTTGCAGGGGAACCTCCGGGTGGTGGGGGTTCCCAGGTATCTGCTGCTCCTGTCCTTCTAGATGGTAAAGGAAGGTGTTGTCTCAGGATCCTTGGCAAGTTACTGCACTGCATGTTGTAGATGGTGCACACGGCACTATTCGCCGGCGATGGAGGGTTTGAATGTTTGTGGAAGGGGTGCCAATCAAGCGGGTTGCTTTGTCCTGGATGGTGTCGAGCTTCTTGCGTGTTGTTGGAGCTATTGGACCGCCCCACCCCGCGCGCCCCCCCCCCCCGCCCCCCCACCGAGGACCGCCTCACAATAAACAATAACGTTCTATTGTCTTTCCTAACTTGCTATATCAGCCTTTTGTGATTCATGCACTATGACACCCAGATCCCTCTGAACCTCAGAGTTCTGTAATCTCTAACCATTGAGATAATAAGCTTGCTTTTATTCACCCTGCCAAAAACCTGGTGTTGCAAGACTTCAAAAGTTATATATTCCTGTATAAGGAATGTGGCTCGCGTACGATCTCACAGGTTGCTACATTTGTCTCGATAAAGCAACAAATTTCTATATTCATCGCCAGTAATTAATAAAACACCAAGAGATAAGGCCACCAATGCAAATGCCCTATCAGAGAGCTAATGCAGCTAACCATAGAATCATGAGATCCCTACAGTACAGAAGGAGGCCATGCAGCCCCTTGAGTCTGTCCCGACCCCCGAAAGAGCACCGTACCCAGGCTCAATCCCCTGCCCTATCCCCGTGGCCCAACCTAACCAACCCTTTGCAGATTTGGGGCAATTTAGCGTGGCCAATTCACCTAACCTGCACATCTTTGGACTGTGGGAGGAAACCGGAGCACCCGGAGGAAACCCACGCAGACACGGGGAGAACGGGCTAACCCCACACAGTCGTCCAAGGTCGGAATCGAACCCTGGTCCCTAGCGCTGCGAGAGCGGCAATGATAACCACTGTGCTGCCCCACCTACTGCCAAAGCAATACTCAACCAGGGATGGTGGTTGTTTTGTTATGCTCTTGATGTAGCATAAGCTGCTTCCTTGATGTGCACTCTGACAAAGGAAGGTTCAGACTTGGAGATAGCTTTAACACGTTTATTAAACTATTAACAATTCTCCTACTTGGATTCGACTCTACTGTGAATCCTTCTATAGGTACTCAGACTGACGAACCAGTCTGTTACAATCCACGTGGTGGGTGTGATGTTCAATCAACCCTGTGTCTGTACTCACCGAGTGTCTCCTGTGTCCTTTTATATGGGTTGGTGTAATGCCCTCCTGTGGTAGTGTCACCTCTGTGTGTATCGTGAATGCCCATTGGTTGTGTCCTATCTTACTGACCGATTGGTTGACTGTCTGTGTGTCATGTCTCTGGTGTTCCCTCTAGTGTCTAGCTAGGTGTAGTGTATGTGCATTAACCCTTTGTGTACTTACAATGATGTATATCACCACAGTGGTGTTGGGTTGGTTTTGTAATTCAGGTACCAGACAGTCCGATCCAGAGTGACTGGTCCACTGTGATGCACTGGCAAAGTACCCTCGAGGCCAGATGATTCCTCCTTTTAATAGACACAGGAGCAGATTGCCTGCGCTAGCACTCCGCCCTCTGGGGGGCGCACTTCACCGCAAACACAAATGTCGACAGAAGTCAGGCAGAGAAGAAAAGGCTGCAATACCGCACAGCGCCAGTTGGTGGGGATATTGTCTGGAACGTGCAGAACGCCTCAACAAAGACATAGCTCAGACTTTGTAAAGCTGACTCCTTGCAACTCTTGGAAAATTCTTATCATGATTGGCTTGCAATTGTGCGCGTTAGACGTTCTATATTTAAGTCAAACTGGAAATGGGCATTTAATGGTTTGGATAGTCTTACATTTAAACCAATCTGCTCTTGTTAACTGGATGGTTGGAGTTTATACTGAGGCAACAACCAGATCATCGAATGTCACTTTTACATTAAGTGAACAATAACGGGTAAACCTGGGGCACTTAAAGCGTTCTGTCCCTTCCAAAAGTTGGTGATGAATTTCTCAAGGACAGAAAAGTACAGACTGAATGGGATGTCACTATCTGTAATTAATGTCAGCTCGGTGGAGAGACACGTTCATTGATTCAGGGCCTCATTAGTGGCGCTGAAGTTAAGCCTCGCAGTCGAACAATTCAAAAGTTATCTTCATGTAATCAGTGCCAGTCTGGGTTTGTGATCCAGGCGATTGTGAGTTTGAGCCCCTCCCCAGGACTTATGTTGATTCCCCAGCCCGATACCGATAACCCCACCTAACCTTTGGACACTTAAGGAGGGTTTAGCTAGGCCAATCCGCCGAACCGGCACATCTTTGGACTTGTCGGAGGAAACCCATGCAGTCACTGGGAGAACGTGCAGACTCCGCACAGACAGTTACTCAAGGCTGGAATCGAACCCGGTTCCCTGGCGCTGTGAGGCAGCAGTGCTAACCACTGTGCCGATTACTATTAATCTGCTCCCTCTCCTTCCCAATCCTTCCACCAGTGGGAGCAATCCTTCCCCAATCTGCTAACACCTGTCTCCAAATACAAAAATCAGGATGTGACGTGTCACTTTATTCAGCTTCTTACAGCTATGGAATCCCGCAGACCGACTGTCACTGGGATTCCTCAGACCGTCTGTCACTGGAATTCCTCAGACCGTCTGTCACTGGGAATCCCTCAGACCGTCTGTCACTGGGAATCCCTCAGACCGTCTGTCACTGGGAATTCCTCAGACCGTCTGTCACTGGAATTCCTCAGACCGTCTGTCACTGGAATTCCTCAGACCGTCTGTCACTGGGAATTCCTCAGACCGTCTGTCACTGGAATTCCTCAGACCGTCTGTCACTGGAATCACTCAGACCGTCTGTCACTGGGAATCACTCAGACCGTCTGTCACTGGGAATCCCTCAGACCGTCTGTCACTGGGATTCCTCAGACCGTCTGTCACTGGGATTCCTCAGACCGTCTGTCACTGGGAATTCCTCAGACCGTCTGTCACTGGGAATCCCTCAGACCGTCTGTCACTGGAATTCCTCAGACCGTCTGTCACTGGGAATTCCTCAGACCGTCTGTCACTGGGAATCCCTCAGACCGTCTGTCACTGGAGTCCCGCAGACCGTCTGTCACTGGAGTCCCGCAGACCGTCTGTCACTGGGAATTCCTCAGACCGTCTGTCACTGGGATTCCTCAGACCGTCTGTCACTGGGATTCCTCAGACCGTCTGTCACTGGAGTCCCGCAGACCGTCTGTCACTGGGAATCCCTCAGACCGTCTGTCACTGGGAATCCCTCAGACCGTCTGTCACTGGGAATCACTCAGACCGTCTGTCACTGGGAATCACTCAGACCGTCTGTCACTGGGAATTCCTCAGACCGTCTGTCACTGGAATTCCTCAGACCGTCTGTCACTGGAATTCCTCAGACCGTCTGTCACTGGGATTCCTCAGACCGTCTGTCACTGGGATTCCTCAGACCGTCTGTCACTGGGAATCCCTCAGACCGTCTGTCACTGGGAATCACTCAGACCGTCTGTCACTGGGAATTCCTCAGACCGTCTGTCACTGGGAATCACTCAGACCGTCTGTCACTGGGATTCCTCAGACCGTCTGTCACTGGGATTCCTCAGACCGTCTGTCACTGGAATCCCTCAGACCGTCTGTCACTGGGATTCCTCAGACCGTCTGTCACTGGAATCCCTCAGACCGTCTGTCACTGGGATTCCCTCAGACCGTCTGTCACTGGAATCCCTCAGACCGTCTGTCACTGGGATTCCTCGGACCGTCTGTCACTGGGAATTCCTCAGACCGTCTGTCACTGGGAATCCCTCAGACCGTCTGTCACTGGAATTCCTCAGACCGTCTGTCACTGGGATTCCTCAGACCGTCTGTCACTGGAATTCCTCAGACCGCCTGTCACTGGGATTCCTCAGACCGTCTGTCACTGGGAATCCCTCAGACCGTCTGTCACTGGGAATCACTCAGACAGTCTGTCACTGGAAATCACTCAGACCGTCTGTCACTGGGAATTCCTCAGACCGTCTGTCACTGGGATTCCTCGGACCGTCTGTCACTGGGATTCCTCAGACCGTCTGTCACTGGGAATCACTCAGACAGTCTGTCACTGGGAATTCCTCGGACCGTCTGTCACTGGGAATCCCTCAGACTGTCTGTCACTGGAATTCCTCAGACCGTCTGTCACTGGGAATTCTTCAGACCGTCTGTCACTGGGATTCCTCAGACCGTCTGTCACTGGGATTCCTCAGACCGTCTGTCACTGGGAATCCCTCAGACTGTCTGTCACTGGAATTCCTCAGACCGTCTGTCACTGGGAATTCCTCAGACCGTCTGTCACTGGGAATTCCTCAGACCGTCTGTCACTGGAATTC
Organism: Scyliorhinus torazame; assembly: GCF_047496885.1. Classification (NCBI taxonomy): domain Eukaryota; kingdom Metazoa; phylum Chordata; class Chondrichthyes; order Carcharhiniformes; family Scyliorhinidae; genus Scyliorhinus; species Scyliorhinus torazame. Next base: position 34,753,783 of record NC_092734.1, on the reverse strand, counting down.
CTCAGACCGTCTGTCACTGGAATCACTCAGACCGTCTGTCACTGGGAATTCCTCAGACCGTCTGTCACTGGGATTCCTCAGACCGTCTGTCACTGGGAATCACTCAGACCGTCTGTCACTGGGATTCCTCAGACCGTCTGTCACTGGGAATTCCTCAGACCGTCTGTCACTGGGAATCCCTCAGACCGTCTGTCACTGGAGTCCCGCAGACCGTCTGTCACTGGGAATTCCTCAGACCGTCTGTCACTGGGATTCCTCAGACCGTCTGTCACTGGAATTCCTCAGACCGTCTGTCACTGGAATTCCTCAGACCGTCTGTCACTGGGAATCCCTCAGACCGTCTGTCACTGGGATTCCTCAGACTGTCTGTCACTGGAATTCCTCAGACCGTCTGTCACTGGGAATCCCTCAGACCGTCTGTCACTGGGATTCCTCAGTCCGTCTGTCACTGGGATTCCTCAGACCGTCTGTCACTGGGAATCCCTCAGACCGTCTGTCACTGGAATTCCTCAGACCGTCTGTCTCTGGGAATCCCTCAGACCGTCTGTCACTGGGAATCACTCAGACCGTCTGTCACTGGGAATTCCTCAGACCGTCTGTCACTGGGAATCACTCAGACCGTCTGTCACTGGGAATTCCTCAGACCGTCTGTCACTGGGAATCCCTCAGACCGTCTGTCACTGGAATTCCTCAGACCGTCTGTCACTGGGAATCCCTCAGACCGTCTGTCACTGGAATTCCTCAGACCGTCTGTCACTGGGAATCACTCAGACCGTCTGTCACTGGGAATTCCTCAGACCGTCTGTCACTGGGAATTCCTCAGACCGTCTGTCACTGGGATTCCTCGGACCGTCTGTCACTGGAATTCCTCAGACCGTCTGTCACTGGGAATCACTCAGACAGTCTGTCACTGGGAATTCCTCGGACCGTCTGTCACTGGGAATCCCTCAGACTGTCTGTCACTGGAATTCCTCAGACCGTCTGTCACTGGGAATTCCTCAGACCGTCTGTCACTGGGAATTCCTCAGACCGTCTGTCACTGGGGTTCCTCAGACCGTCTGTCACTGGGATTCCTCAGACCGTCTGTCACTGGGAATCCCTCAGACTGTCTGTCACTGGAATTCCTCAGACCGTCTGTCACTGGGAATTCCTCAGACCGTCTGTCACTGGGAATTCCTCAGACCGTCTGTCACTGGGATTCCTCAGACCGTCTGTCACTGGGATTCCTCAGACCGTCTGTCACTGGGAATCCCTCAGACTGTCTGTCACTGGAATTCCTCAGACCGTCTGTCACTGGGAATTCCTCTGACCGTCTGTCACTGGGAATTCCTCAGACCGTCTGTCACTGGGATTCCTCAGACCGTCTGTCACTGGAATTCCTCAGACCGTCTGTCACTGGGAATTCCTCAGACCGTCTGTCACTGGGAATTCCTCAGACCGTCTGTCACTGGGAATCCCTCAGACCGTCTGTCACTGGGACTCCCTCAGACCGTCTGTCACTGGGAATTCCTCAGACCGTCTGTCACTGGGAATTCCTCAGACCGTCGGTCACTGGGAATTCCTCAGACCGTCTGTCACTGGAATCCCTCAGACCGTCTGTCACTGGGAATTCCTCAGACCGTCTGTCACTGGGAATTCCTCAGACCGTCTGTCACTGGGAATTCCTCAGACCGTCTGTCACTGGGAATTCCTCAGACCGTCTGTCACTGGAATTCCTCAGACCGTCTGTCACTGGGATTCCTCAGTCCGTCTGTCACTGGGAATCCCTCAGACCGTCTGTCACTGGGATTGCTCAGACCATCTGTCACTGGGATTCCTCAGACCGTCTGTCACTGGGAATCCCTCAGACCGTCTGTCACTGGGAATCCCTCAGACCGTCTGTCACTGGGAATTCCTCAGACCGTCTGTCACTGGAATTCCTCAGACCGTCTGTCACTGGGAATCCCTCAAACCGTCTGTCACTGGTATTCCTCAGTCCGTCTGTCACTGGGATTCCTCAGTCCGTCTGTCACTGGGAATCCCTCAGACCGTCTGTCACTGGGAATTCCTCAGACCGTCTGTCACTGGGATTCCTCAGACCGTCTGTCACTGGGATTCCTCAGACCGTCTGTCACTGGGAATCACTCAGACCGTCTGTCACTGGGAATCCCTCAGACTGTCTGTCACTGGAATTCCTCAGACCGTCTGTCACTGGGATTCCTCAGACCGTCTGTCACTGGGAATCCCTCAGACCGTCTGTCACTGGGAATCACTCAGACAGTCTGTCACTGGGAATCCCTCAGACCGTCTGTCACTGGAATCACTCAGACCGTCTGTCACTGGGATTCCTCAGTCCGTCTGTCACTGGGATTCCTCAGTCCGTCTGTCACTGGGAATCCCTCAGACCGCCTGTCACTGGGAATCCCTCAGACCGTCTGTCACTGGGAATCCCTCAGACCGTCTGTCACTGGGAATCCCTCAGACCGTCTGTCACTGGGAATCCCTCAGACCGTCTGTCACTGGGAATCCCTCAGACCGTCTGTCACTGGAATTCCTCAGACCGTCTGTCACTGGGAATCCCTCAGACCGTCTGTCACTGGAATCCCTCAGACCGTCTGTCACTGGGATTCCTCAGACCGTCTGTCACTGGGAATTCCTCAGACCGTCTGTCACTGGAATTCCTCAGACCGTCTGTCACTGGGAATTCCTCAGACCGTCTGTCACTGGGAATCACTCAGACCGTCTGTCACTGGGAATCACTCAGACCGTCTGTCACTGGGAATCACTCAGACCGTCTGTCACTGGGAATCCCTCAGACCGTCTGTCACTGGGAATCACTCAGACCGTCTGTCACTGGGAATTCCTCAGACCGTCTGTCACTGGGAATCCCTCAGACTGTCTGTCACTGGAATTCCTCAGACCGTCTGTCACTGGGAATTCCTCAGACCGTCTGTCACTGGGAATTCCTCAGACCGTCTGTCACTGGGAATCACTCAGACCGTCTGTCACTGGGAATCCCTCAGACCGTCTGTCACTGGGATTCCTCAGACCATCTGTCACTGGGATTCCTCAGACCGTCTGTCACTGGAATTCCTCAGACCGTCTGTCACTGGAATTCCTCAGACCGTCTGTCACTGGGAATCACTCAGACCGTCTGTCACTGGGAATTCCTCAGACCGTCTGTCACTGGAATTCCTCAGACCGTCTGTCACTGGGAATCACTCAGACCGTCTGTCACTGGGAATTCCTCAGACCGTCTGTCACTGGGAATTCCTCAGACCGTCTGTCACTGGGATTCCTCAGACCGTCTGTCACTGGAATTCCTCAGACCGTCTGTCACTGGAATTCCTCAGACCGTCTGTCACTGGGAATCACTCAGACCGTCTGTCACTGGAATTCCTCAGACCGTCTGTCACTGGGAATCCCTCAGACCGTCTGTCACTGTGATCCCTCAGACCGTCTGTCACTGGAATTCCTCAGACCGTCTGTCACTGGGATCCCTCAGACCGTCTGTCACTGTGATCCCTCAGACCGTCTGTCACTGGGAATCCCTCAGACCGTCTGTCACTGGAATTCCTCAGACCGTCTGTCACTGGAATTCCTCAGACCGTCTGTCACTGGGAATCCCTCAGACCGTCTGTCACTGGGATTCCTCAGACAGTCTGTCACTGGGAATCCCTCACACCGTCTGTCACTGGGAATCCCTCAGACCGTCTGTCACTGGGAATCCCTCAGACCGTCTGTCACTGGAATTCCTCAGACCGTCTGTCACTGGGATTCCCTCAGACCGTCTGTCACTGGGATTCCTCAGACAGTCTGTCACTGGGAATCCCTCAGACCGTCTGTCACTGGAATTCCTCAGACCGTCTGTCACTGGGAATCACTCAGACCGTCTGTCACTGGAATCCCTCAGACTGTCTGACACTGGAATTCCTCAGACCGTCTGTCACTGGGAATCCCTCGGACCGTCTGTCACTGGGAATCACTCAGACCGTCTGTCACTGGGAATTCCTCAGACCGTCTGTCACTGGGATTCCCTCAGACCGTCTGTCACTGGGAATCCCTCAGACCGTCTGTCACTGGAATTCCTCAGACCGTCTGTCACTGGGAATCCCTCAGACCGTCTGTCACTGGGATTCCCTCAGACCGTCTGTCACTGGGAATCACTCAGACCGTCTGTCACTGGAATTCCTCAGACCGTCTGTCACTGGTAATCCCTCAGACCGTCTGTCACTGGAATTCCTCAGACCGTCTGTCACTGGGAATCCCTCAGACCGTCTGTCACTGGGAATCCCTCAGACCGTCTGTCACTGGGAATCCCTCAGACCGTCTGTCACTGGGATTCCTCAGACAGTCTGTCACTGGGAATCCCTCAGACCGTCTGTCACTGGAATTCCTCAGACCGTCTGTCACTGGGAATCACTCAGACCGTCTGTCACTGGAATCCCTCAGACCGTCTGTCACTGGAAATCACTCAGACTGTCTGTCACTGGAATTCCTCAGACCGTCTGTCACTGGGAATCACTCAGACCGTCTGTCACTGGGAATTCCTCAGACCGCCTGTCACTGGGATTCCTCAGACCGTCTGTCACTGGGAATTCCTCAGACAGTCTGTCACTGGAATTCCTCAGACCGTCTGTCACTGGGATTCCCTCAGACCGTCTGTCACTGGGAATCCCTCAGACCGTCTGTCACTGGAATTCCTCAGACCGTCTGTCACTGGGAATCACTCAGACTGTCTGTCACTGGAATTCCTCAGACCGTCTGTCACTGGAATCCCTCAGACAGTCTGTCACTGGGAATCCCTCAGTCCGTCTGTCACTGGAATTCCTCAGACCGTCTGTCACTGGAATTCCTCAGACCGTCTGTCACTGGGAATGACTCAGACTGTCTGTCACTGGAATTCCTCAGACCGTCTGTCACTGGAATCCCTCAGACAGTCTGTCACTGGGAATCCCTCAGTCCGTCTGTCACTGGGATTCCTCAGTCCGTCTGTCACTGGGAATCCCTCAGACCGTCTGTCACTGGGAATCCCTCAGACCGTCTGTCACTGGGATTCCTCAGACCGTCTGTCACTGGAATTCCTCAGACCGTCTGTCACTGGGAATTCCTCAGACCGTCTGTCACTGGAATCCCTCAGACAGTCTGTCACTGGGAATCCCTCAGTCCGTATGTCACTGGGATTCCCCAGTCCGTCTGTCACTGGGAATCCCTCAGACCGTCTGTCACTGGGAATCCCTCAGACCGTCTGTCACTGGAATCCCTCAGACCGTCTGTCACTGGGATTCCTCAGACCGTCTGTCACTGGAATCCCTCAGACCGTCTGTCACTGGGAATTCCTCAGACTGTCTGTCACTGGAATCCCTCAGATCGTCTGTCACTGGGAATTCCTCAGACCGTCTGTCACTGGAATCCCTCAGACCGTAGGTCACTGGAATTCCTCAGACCGTCTGTCACTGGAATTCCTCAGACCGTCTGTCACTGGGAATCACTCAGACCGTCTGTCACTGGAATTCCTCAGACCGTCTGTCACTGGGAATCCCTCAGACCGTCTGTCACTGGAATTCCTCAGACCGTCTGTCACTGGGATTCCTAAGACCGTCTGTCACTGGAATTCCTCAGACCGTCTGTCACTGGAATCCCTCAGACCGTCTGTCACTGGGATTCCTAAGACCGTCTGTCACTGGAATTCCTCAGACCGTCTGTCACTGGGAATCCCTCAGACTGTCTGTCACTGGGAACCCCTCAGACCGTCTGTCACTGGAATTCCTCCGACCGTCTGTCACTGGTATTCCTAAAACCGTCTGTCACTGGAATTCCTCAGACCGTCTGTCACTGGAATTCCTCAGACCGTCTGTCACTGGGAATCACTCAGACCGTCTGTCACTGGAATTCCTCAGACCGTCTGTCACTGGAATTCCTCAGACCGTCTGTCACTGGGAATCCCTCAGACCGTCTGTCACTGGGAATTCCTCAGACCGTCTGTCACTGGGAATCCCTCAGACCGTCTGTCACTGGGAATCCCTCAGACCGTCTGTCACTGGGATTCCTCAGACCGTCTGTCACTGGAATTCCTCAGACCGTCTGTCACTGGAATTCCTCAGACCGTCTGTCACTGGGAATCCCTCAGACCGTCTGTCACTGGGAATTCCTCAGACCGTCTGTCACTGGGAATCCCTCAGACCGTCTGTCACTGGGAATCCCTCAGACCGTCTGTCACTGGGATTCCTCAGACCGTCTGTCACTGGAATTCCTCAGACCGTCTGTCACTGGGAATCCCTCAGACCGTCTGTCTCTGGGAATCACTCAGACCGTCTGTCACTGGGAATTCCTCAGACCGTCTGTCACTGGGAATCCCTCAGACCGTCTGTCACTGGGATTCCTCAGACCGTCTGTCACTGGGAATTCCTCAGACCGTCTGTCACTGGGAATCCCTCAGACCGTCTGTCACTGGGATTCCTCAGACCGTCTGTCACTGGAATTCCTCAGACCGTCTGTCACTGGGATTCCCTCAGACCGTTTGTCACTGGGAATCACTCAGACAGTCTGTCACTGGGATTCCTCAGACCGTCTGTCACTGGGATTCCTCAGACCGTCTGTCACTGGAATTCCTCAGACCGTCTGTCACTGGAATTCCTCAGACAGTCTGTCACTGGGAATTCCTCAGTCCGTCTGTCGCTGGGATTCCTCAGACCCTCTGTCACTGGAATTCCTCAGACCGTCTGTCACTGGAATCCCTCAGACCGTCTGTCACTGGAATTCCTCAGACAGTCTGTCACTGGGATTCCTCAGACCGTCTGTCACTGGGATTCCTCAGACCGTCTGTCACTGGGAATCCCTCAGACCGTCTGTCACTGGGAATCACTCAGACCGTCTGTCACTGGGAATCCCTCAGACCGTCTGTCACTGGAATTCCTCAGACCGTCTGTCACTGGGAATTCCTCAGACCGTCTGTCACTGGGAATCCCTCAGACCGTCTGTCACTGGAATTCCTCAGACCGTCTGTCACTGGGAATCCCTCAGACCGCCTGTCACTGGAATTCCTCAGACCGTCTGTCACTGGGAATTCCTCAGACCGTCTGTCACAGGGAATTCCTCAGACCGTCTGTTACTGGAATTCCTCAGACCGTCTGTCACTGGGAATTCCTCAGACCGTCTGTCACTGGGAATCCCTCAGACCGTCTGTCACTGGAATTCCTCAGACCGTCTGTCACTGGGAATCCCTCAGACCGTCTGTCACTGGAATCCCTCAGACAGTCTGTCACTGGGAATCCCTCAGACAGTCTGTCACTGGGATTGCTCAGACCGTCTGTCACTGGAATTCCTCAGACCGTCTGTCACTGGGAATTCCTCAGACCGTCTGTCACTGGGAATCCCTCAGACCGTCTGTCACTGGAATTCCTCAGACCGTCTGTCACTGGAATTCCTCAGACCGTCTGTCACTGGAATTCCTCAGACTGTCTGTCACTGGAATTCCTCGGACCGTCTGTCACTGGAATTCCTCAGACCGTCTGTCACTGGAATTCCTCAGACCGTCTGTCACTGGAATTCCTCAGACCGTCTGTCACTGGGATTCCTCAGACCGTCTGTCACTGGGATTCCTCAGACCGTCTGTCACTGGGATTCCTCAGGCCGTCTGTCACTGGGAATCCCTCAGACCGTCTGTCACTGGGAATCCCTCAGACCATCTGTCACTGGAATTCCTCAGACCGTCTGTCACTGGAATTCCTCAGACCGTCTGTCACTGGAATTCCTCAGACCGTCTGTCACTGGAATTCCTCAGACCGTCTGTCACTGGAATTCCTCAGACTGTCTGTCACTGGAATTCCTCGGACCGTCTGTCACTGGAATTCCTCAGACCGTCTGTCACTGGAATTCCTCAGACCGTCTGTCACTGGAATTCCTCAGACCGTCTGTCACTGGGATTCCTCAGACCGTCTGTCACTGGGATTCCTCAGACCGTCTATCACTGGGATTCCTCAGACCGTCTGTCACTGGGAATCCCTCAGACCGTCTGTCACTGGGATTCCTCAGACCGTCTGTCACTGGAAATCACTCAGACCGTCTGTCACTGGGAATCCCTCAGACCGTCTGTCACTGGGAATTCCTCAGACCGTCTGTCACTGGAATTCCTCAGACCGTCTGTCACTGGAATTCCTCAGACCGTCTGTCACTGGGATTCCTCGGACCGTCTATCACTGGAGTCCCTCAGACCGTCTGTCACTGGGATTCATAAGACCGTGTGTCGCTCGGAATCCCTCAGACCGTCTGTCACTGGGAATTCCTCAGACCGTCTGTCACTGGGATTCCTCAGACCGTCTGTCACTGGGAATCCCTCAGACCATCTGTCACTGGGAATCCCTCAGACCGTCTGTCACTGGGAATTCCTCAGACCGTCTGTCACTGGGATTCCTCAGACCGTCTGTCACTGGGATTCCCTCAGACCGTCTGTCACTGCAATCAGGCAAATGCCAGTGGTGATCCTTCATGTATCCCACATCCCATTCTGCTGAAATGGGAGGATCTCGGGCTTCCCCAATTCCAACCTCCCTGATTGTATTGGCTCAATCTTCGCTGGCTGTCATTTCAGCTCGCTGAACCCCAAGATCTAGAATTCCCTCCCTCAACCTCTCTTCCTGACTCTCCTCCATTTAGACACACATTAATCCCAACTCCTGTGGTAACTATTCTATCGCGATCGGTATCAGCTGCCTCGCCAGGATTGCTGGCCTCCGAAAATGTCTTGTGTTTTACATTCTTCGGAGCCCAGGTGATAAATGTATTGCGATCAAAGGGACATTAGCCCTATTCGGAAAGAGAATATTTTGGAAATTCATTCCTGGGACCTGGGCATCGCATTCATTACCAGCATTCATTGCCCATCCCTAAGTGCCCTTGAGAAGGTGGGTTGGTGAGTCAGCTTCTTGAATTGCTGAGGTCCCTGTGGTGTAGGTGCCTCCACAGTGCTGTGAGGGAGGGATTTTGACCCAACGGCAGTGAAGGAACGGCCAATATATTTCCAAACTCGGGATGGTGAGTGACCTGGAGGGGAACCTCGAGGTGTGTTTCGCCCTCGTCCTTCTAGATGGTAGTTTTGGTGGGTTTGGAAGGTGCTGCCTAAGGAGACTTGGCGAGTTCCTGCAGTGCATCTTGTAGATGGTGCACACGGCTGCCACTGTTCATCGGTGGGAGGGAGTGAATTGGCCAATCAAGTGGAACCTACATAATGTGGAATCCATCACCCAACTACCTTCGTTGGAAAATAAGAATAGGAAGCGTCCATTCAGCTCCTTGAGTCATTTTCTTTGAATAACAGAAGTCTGCCATTCAACTAAACCAAGGCTGATCTATGTCACCTTGTTGTAGCCCTCAATATTCTTGTATTATAATAATAATCTTTATTATTGTCACAGGTAGGCTTTCACTAACAATGTCATGAAGTTCCTGTGAAAATCCCCTAGTCGCCACATTCCGGCGCCTGTTCGGGTACACAGAGGGAGAATTCAGAATATCCAATTCATCTAACAAGCATGTCTTTCGGGACTTGTGGGAGGAAACCGGAGCACCCGGAGGAAACCCACGCAGACATGGTGAGAACGTGCAGACTCCACACAGACAGTGACCCAAACGGGAAGCAGACCTGGGTTCCTGGCGCTGTGAAGCAACGGTGCTAACCACTGTGCTACCATGCAGCCCATTTGGGGAAGTCAGTGGCAGCATTGCTGAACTCGCAATCCTGCAAACCAGACCACAATCTTGTATTATTTGGTAAATCCAACTATCGCACCTGGTGGAAATTAAATTCTACTAATTAAGAACATCAAAATTAATTGAACGGCGCTAATCTTAGTCATAATGATTGTGAAATTATCAGGTAAAAAAACATTTAATTCTGCTATCCTTGTCTGGTCTGGCCTACAGGTGACTCCAGCCCAAAGCAATGTTGTTGACTCTTACCTGCCCTCCGAAATGTCGTGACAAGCCATTCAGCTCAAGGACAATTCTGGACGTGCTTTGCCAGTACGTCCACATCCCAAAGAATAACAAAAGTCCCATTTCCCATTGGAGAGATTTTCCTCAGATTCCCCATCTCAACAGCTTTATTGAGGGAGAGCGTTGGAGATTTCCACCACCTTAGTGTGGAGTAGCGCAGTCTGGCCTCACGCTGAGTGGCCTAGCTCTAGCTTACTGGTGGAACGCCACCTCGTCTGGACCGCCCACCTCTGAAGAAATAGCTTACTCCATCCACCCTTTCTTGATTATAGTCAGCAAGCCCTAACTCCACAAAGACATACCTCGTCCCAATGCCCTGCCTTATCCTTGCACATTCCTGCCTTTCAGCTGAATAACTCAATTTCCTTTCGATTACCTCGATTGAACCAGCCTCCCTCTCAGGAGGTTTGTTGCAGACCCCAGCCTCTTCCATCTATCCTCATGGCTACAGCTCTTTACCCCTGCATCCATTCCTTCCCTGCACTCTCTCCAACATCTTCACATCCTTCCTCAAATATGGCTCCCAGAACTGGACACAGCACTCCAGGTGGGGAGGCACGGTGGCACAGTGGTTAGCACTGCTGCCTCACAACGCCAGAGTCCCCCGGTTCGATTCCTGCTTTGGGTGACGGTCTGTGTGGAGTTTGCACATTCTCCCCGTGTCTTGCTGGGTTTCCTCCGGGCGCTCCAGTTTCCTCCACAGTTCAAAGATTAGGTGAATTGGCCATGGTCAATGCGCAGGGTTATGGGGACAGGGTAGGAGAGTGAGCCTTGGTCGAATGACCTTTTGGAGGGTTGGCGGAAACTCAATGGACCACACGGCCTCTTTCTGCACTGTGAGGATTCAATGGATAAGTGGTGAAAGAGAATACGAAATGCACCATTACTCAAGTACAAGTATGATCTGCCAAACAGCATTGAGTAATGGAAGTCATTGGGAAAAGTAGAGCCTCTTTAATCTGACAGCAAAAATAAACCATCGGAACTTTAGCAAGTCGCGAATGGGTCGAGACATGTGCAAAGTTGCCACAGCTCTCATGCATTCTCCCTCCCTTCAGTTGCGAAGAAGAGCCAAAGGACTCGAAATGTTAACCCTGCTAATAGATGCTGACAGACGTGTTGAGATTTTGCAGCGTCTTCTCCTCTTGTGGCAAAGTGACCAGGCTGGTGGCTCGAACGGGAGCTTGTCGCTCCATGCTGATATTCAATTCCTCTTCAAGTTGCCTTTGTTCCCCCAATTCCATCCGCCCAGCTGCGAATTCCCATCGCTGTGCCACTGAACCTTTTGAAAAAATGGCAACATTTTAATCGCTGGACTTGCAACGAAATCCATGAAATTATTTTCGTGATGGTTCTCCCTTCCATCCTTCAGCGTTGTAGGGTGAACATTTCACCCTGGCGTTTTGGGCACTTTGGGGACAGTGACAATTTCTGCACAACCCAATGACCCTAGTGAGGCTCATTAATAAACTTGGAATATTTGCTTTGTGGAGATTGATTGATTGATTTATTGTCACATGTGCCGAAATACAGTGAAAAGTATTTTTCTGTGGCTAAGGGAGCGTACACAGTACGTACATATTGACAAAAGAATAATCGACAGAGTACATTGACAAATGGTACATCAATAAATAGTGAGTGGTTACAGTGCGGACTGCAATCACTAGACGAGTAATCAAGAGACCCAGGGTAAAGTTCTGGGGACCTGGGTTCGACTCTTTAGTAACTTGAGGAGCCGGTGTTGAGAGAACAGAGGTTTATTCATCTATGTACATACCCTACTCAAGGCAGAAACGCTCTCCCAGTACAGTCCGAGCTCGGAGAACTAACCACACCGTGCTTTGAGCTGGCTTTCATGTTTGTTTCTAGCTAGTTGGCCTCCGCCCCCTATCTGGGAAGCTCATGCTCCGCGAGTACGACGGGGAGATCAACAATGGTTTCCCCGTGGGAGGGTTGATCACAGAATCCCACCATGGCAGATGGTGACATTTGAAACCGTTGTCGATTGTCGTAAAAAGCCCTCCTGCTTCAGTGAAGGAAATCTGCTGCCCTGGCTTGGTCTGGCCTACATGTGACCCCTGACCCGCAGCAATGTGTGTTTGACTTTTAAATGTTCTCTCAAATGGGCAACAAATGTTTGCTGGCCTTGCCAGCAATGTCCACATTCCATGAAAGAATTGTTAAAAATGATGTTTACTTGTCCCCCATCTCCAAATCCTTTGTCAGCACCACATTTCGACATGCTCTTCGCCAGGTTTTATGACTACAAATGCAGCCACCAAGTCCTCTTGCGTTTATCCCGTTCCAATTGCTGGCATCTCTTGGCATGTTGTCCTCTTTCATCCACATTCAACTGTCATTTCATCATCGCAATCCCTATCCCTCCATCGGATCGTCTCAAAGTGTATTTCTGAATGTTCACGTCTTCTTCTGCGTGGGCAGCACGGTAGCACAAGTGGATCGCACTGTGGCTTCACAGCGCCAGGGTCCCAGGTTCGATTCCTCGCTGGGTCACTCTCTGTGCGGAGTCTGCACCCTCTCCCCGTGGCTGCGTGGGTTTCTTCCGGGCGCTCCGGTTTCCTCCCAGCATCCAAAGACGTGCAGGTTAGGTGGATTGGCCAAGATAAATTGCCCTTAGTGCCCAAAAAGATTAGGAAGGGGTGATTGGGTTGCGGGGATAGGGTGGAAGTGAGGGCTTAAGTGGGTCGGTACAGACCCGATGGGCAGATTAGCCTCCTTCTGTACTGTATGTTCAATGTTCTTCAGCTATCTTCAATTTCTTCTTTGTGGCTCCAAGGGCCTGAATTGTCCTTTTAATCTTTCATCAATAAAAGCACTTCCTTTTTTAAAAAAATTCCTGTTGTCTCTTGAAATTTGATGGAATCTTTCCAGCTGCATCTCAAATAGACAAGCGAGAGAGCATGCCAAGTACATCGCGAGTGTCGCTGTTTAATTGCAAAACGATACATCCTGAACGTTATCGCATAGAGTTTGCGCCTACAGTTGGTGCCAATGTGCTGTGTTGACATTATCACCCTCAACATGGTCATCAGATCGCAAAATCAAATTCCTCGGGGTGCACATCACCAACAATCTGTCCTGGTCCACCCACGACGACGCTACCACCAAGAAAGCACAACAGCGCCTATACTTCCTCAGGAAACTAAGGAAATTCGGCATGTCCACATTGACTCGTACCAATTTTTTCAGACGCACCACAGCAAGCATCCTATCTGGCTGCATCACAGCCTGGTATGGCAACTGCTCGGCCCATAAGACCATAAGGCATAGGAGCAGAATTAGGCCACTCGGCCCATCGAGACTGCTCCGCCATTCAATCATGGCTGATATTTTCTCATCCCCATTCTCGTGCCTTCTCCCCATAACCCCTCATCCCCTTATTAATCAAGGCCGTAAGAAACTACAGTAAGTCGTGAACACCGCCCAGTCCATCACGTGAACCCGTCTCCCATCCATTGACTCTGTCTACACCTCCCGTTGCCTGGGGAAAGCGGGCAGTATAATCAAAGACCCCTCCCACCCCGGGTTATTCTCGCTTCCAACTTCTTCCATCGGGCAGGAGATACAGAGGTCTGAGAACACGCACGAACATGAAATGAAATCAAATGAAAAATGAAATTAAATGAAAATCGCTTATTGTCACAGGTAGCCTTCAAATGAAGTTACTGTGAAAAGCCCCTAGTTGCCACATTCCGCCGCCTGTTCGGGGAGGCTGGTACGGGAATTGAACCGTGCTGCTGGCTTGCCTGGGTCTGCTTTCAAATCCAGCGATTTAGCCCTGTGCTAAACCAGCCCCTTAACCAGCCCCTAACTGGTTCAAAAACAGCTTCTTCCCGCTGTTACCAGATCCTGAATGACCCTCTTATGGACTGAACTGATCTCTCCACGTATCCTCTCTACTGAGTAGTACTACACTCTATGCTTCACCCGATGTCTGTGATGATGTATTTACATTGTGTTTTTCATGTATGGAGCGATCTGTCTGGACTCTACGCAGAACAATACATTTCACTGTACCTCGGCACACGTGACAATAAATCAAATCAGAATTATTACTGTGCAGAAAGAGGCCATTTGGTCCATCGTCTCTGCAACGACTCTCCAAGTGAACATCGTGACTTAGTGCTATTCCCCTGCCGTTTCTCCGAACCCCTGCCCATTGTTTCTGTTCAATGAATCATCCACCGCCCTCTCAAACGCCTCGATTGTGTCGTGTTGGGTGTTCCGCTATACAGACGAACCAACACGGTTGTAGATGGTACAACTGTTTTATTACTCTTGATAACAACATCTGTAAACTTATGACTGTGGTTCGTACTTTACCCATTAACCTGTGGACCCAGCCCTAACGCTATCTTAGAGAGGCACTCGGCACATGGTGTATGTCTGAGTGGCACGCTGTGAGCTCTGTGCCCTGAGCTGTCTCCTGCTGGAATGAGCGGGAACTGTGGTGATCCCCGTTTTATAGTGCGTGTGCTCTCACTGGTGATTGGCTGTGATGTTGCGTGTGTGTTGATTGGTCCGTTGATCTGTCCATCAGTGTGTGTGTGTGTTTGCACCATGATATGTTTATCTGAATATCATGACAGATTGAACCTGCCTCCACCACACTTCCAAGCCGTGCGTTCCAGACCCCAACCACCCGCTGCGTGATGAAGCTTTATCTCACTCCACATTTGCTTCCTTTGCAAATCAATTTAAATCTCCGCGTCCCTCTCGTTCTTGGCCCTTTTGCGTGCGGGAACAGTTTCTCCTTGTCTACTCTGCCCAGCCGCCTCAATGATCTTTCCAGAAAATCCACACCATCACTTCCCACGCCTCAAATCGGCAAGGAGGTTGGGGGAAAAGGGGTTGACGTTTTGTACTGGCAGTGGAAAGGAGGGGTCATTCAAACCCAGTGGAACCGGAAAGGCCGTCGGAAGATAGAAAGAAAAAGTCCACCGTTCAGCTCCTCAGTGGTTTCCCTTCCTGCCACCTTTCCAGTTGGTGGGAAAACCCGGGCGCACCAATCGGAGTGGCCTCACCCGTGTTTAACGTTCCGAATCGGCTGGAGACTGAAGTCTACATCCTCAGCGGGGTCGAAAGGCCGCGGCTCAATCAGAGAGGACCCGGCTGGGAGCTCGGAAGGCCCGGCTGAACCAGTGGCGGCTGTGGGCGGGGCAGAGGCTACAGGCAACCGCCAGCTTCCAGGTCCCAGAGGACAGGTGCGTGCCAGGGGAAATCATGGAGGGAAAGGGGTTAGGGTGAGGCCCTGGCGCGCTGTGGAGAGAGAGAGAGGTATTCGTGCAGAGGCTGGGGCGGGTGGAGGGGTAGGCAGCAGCCTAGGGGGGCACATTTTGGTGGCGGGGGGGGGGGTGGCTGGGGGAAAAACCGGAGTGTGCCAAATATGGAAAGGGGGCCCTCGAGGGCGGTGACCAGCCTCCTCCCCCACCTGCTCCCCCTCGGTCCGAGCAGGCTTTCACCCCTCCCCTGAACTTATTCCACCAGTCTCACATTGAGGCCGGGCAGGAGGCGGTCCTTATTATGGTCAATTAATTAATGGGTCACTTAAGGGCCTCAACTGGGGTGAGGTGGCGGGTTACCCTGGACCTCGCTACTCGGCGTACAATTTCAGACAGAACGGGGTTCGGCAGGAGTGTGGGCAGAAGGGCCACACGTGTAATGTTACCGCTCTCCCCACCTGCAAACCCTCTGGCAGCAGATTTAGACTAAGACTTTACAGTGCAGAAGGAGGCCATTCGGCCCATCGAGTCTGCACCGGCCCTTACAAAGAGCACCCTACTCAAGCCCACGTATCTACCCTATCCCCGTAACCCAGAACCCCAGTTAACCTTTTCGGACACTAAGGGCAATTTAGCGTGGCCAATCCACCTAACCCGCACATCTTGGGACTGTGGGAGGAAACCGGAGCACCCGGAGGAAACCCACGCACACACGGGGAAAACGTGCAGACTCCGCACAGGCAGTGACCCAAGCCGGGAATCGAACCTGGGATCCTGGAGCTGTGAAGCAACTGTGCTAACCACTGTGTTACCATGCTGCCCGGTTTCGATGGTAAGGTTTTGCCCCGTGTCTAATTTCAACATTGAGCCCCCTTTCCACATGCACTTTGCCCATTTTTCGCCCCCTTCCTCGCCTTCCTGAGGTGTTAGCCACTCGTGCGGGGCGGTCCCTGGGCAGGGAAATGAAAATAAAGAATTAGTGCTGTCAGCTGTAGGTCCATGGATAGAAACTTTGCCCCCAAGTCAGAATGAGCCTGTTCCAAAATCAAGGCTGACACTGTCGCGCAGGGCTGGCGGAGTGCTGTACTGTTGGACCAAGGTCCTGTCTGTTTTCTCAGGTGGGGTGTAGAAGACCCCAGGGCACTTGCATTGCGGAGGAGCAGAGGAGTTAACCCTGGCGTCCTGGCCAGTATTTACCCCTCAAGCCATATCGCACAACTGGCCATCATAGAACATAGAACATACAGGACAGAAAGAGGCCATTTGGGCAATCAAGTCTGCACCGACCCACTTAACCCCTCACATCCACCCTATCTACGTAACCCAATAACCCCTCCCAACCTTTTTGGACACTGAGCACAATTTATCATGGCCAATCTACCTAACCTGCACGTCTTTGGACTATGGGAGAAAACTGGAGCACCCGGAGGAAACCCACTGATGCACTATCAATTATGACGAGACGAGAGTAGAGAGTATTCGAGGCTCTATTAAGCAGAGATGTGCTGCCTCCTGCAGCTGCTACCGGAAATGGCAGCAGCTCGGTGAGCACACACAATTATACTCCGCCTACTGGGCGGAGCCAGCAGGCAGGGATCTACCCCGTACCGGTAGTACCTCACCATATTACCTCTAATACACGTATTAAACAAACAGTGGTGACGACCATGTTCACCCCCTGTTAAAAAAGAGTCCAGCGGGGGGGGGGGGACTATTTACAGGTATGTGAGAATTTTTAAAGTGTCCAGTTTGGTGAAAGTTTACAAATTTAGCCGGTCAGGTGCCTTGATCCTCCGCTGTGAGCGCCGCAGTCCCGGTGGTGATGCAGGCGCCGGCTTGGTCGCCTGTGACTCCGGGAGCATGTAGTCCTCATCTTCATCCCCGGGTGGAACCAATGGGAGGACGGATCGTCCTGGGGCGGGGGCTGTAGTGAGGTGCGCTGGGGGGAGGATGGGTGGCGCCGGGGCAATTGGAGGGGGGGTTGGGGAACCAGCTGGTGTCAGGTTCCTGAGGGAGACAATGTCTTGGTGGCCGTCGGGGTACGCCACGTAGGTGTACTGCGGGTTCGCATGCAGCAGATGTACCCTTTCGACCAATGGGTCCACCTTGTGGAGCCGCACGTGCTTGCGGAGGAGAACGGGTCCTGGAGCTGCCAGCCACGTTGGGAGCAAAACCCCGGAGGTGGACTTCCTGGGGAAGGCAAGGAGACGTTCATGGGGGGTTTCATTAGTCGCAGTGCAAAGTAACGATCGGATGGAGTGGAGCGCGTCAGGTAGGACCTCCTGCCAGCGGGAGACCGGGAGATTTTTAGACCGTAGGGCCAGCAGGACGGCCTTCCAGACTGTCCCGTTCTCCCTCTCCACCTGCCCGTTTCCCCGGGGGTTGTAGGTGGTCGTCCTGCTCGAGGAAATGCCCCTGTTGAGCAGGTACTGACGCAGCTCATCACTCATAAAGGAGGATCCCTGGTTGCTGTGGACGTAAGCGGGGAAACCGAACAGGGTGAAGATGCTATTGAGGGCTTTAATGACCGTGGCAGACGTCATATCGGGGCATGGGATGGGCAAGGGAATCTGGAGTATTCATCAATCATGTTCAGGAAGTTTGTGTTTCGGTCGGAGGAGGGGAGGGGCCCTTTGAAGTCCATGCTGAGGCGTTCAAAGGGACGGGAGGCCTTCACCAGGTGCGCTCGGTCTGGCCGGTAGAAGTGCGGTTTGCACTCCGCGTAGACCTGACAGTCTTTGGTGACTGTCCTGACCTCCGCAATGGAGTAGGGCAGGTTGCGGGCCTTTATGAAGTGAAAGAACTGGGTGACCCCAGGGTGACATAAACTCTCGTGTAGGGCCCGGAGTCGGCCCACTTGTGCGCTGGCACATGTACCTCAGGATAGGGCATCGGGGGGCTCGTTGAGCTTCCCGGGGCGATACAAAATCTCGTAATTGTAGGTGGAGAGCTCGATCCTCCACCCTAAGATTTTATCATTTTTGATCTTGCCCCGCTGTGTGTTGTTAAACATGAAGGCAACCGACCGTTGGTCAGTGAGGAGAGTGAATCTCCTGTCGGCCAGGTAATGCCTCCAATGCCGCACAGCTTCTACGATGGCCTGGGCCTCCTTTTCAACAGAGGAGTGCCGAATTTCGGAGGCATGGAGGGTGCGGGAAAAGAATGCCACGGGTCTGCCTGCCTGGTCGAGGGTGGCGGCCAGAGCGACGTCTGATGCATCGCTCTCGAATTGTAAGGGGAGGGTCTCGTCGACCGCGTGCATCGCGGCCTTGGCGATGTCAGCCTTGATACGGTTGAAGGCCTGGTGGGCCTCAGCCGTCAGGGGGAAAACTGTGGAGTGGATGAGTGGGCGGGCCTTGTCGCATAGTTAGGGACCCACTGGGCATAATAGGAGAAGAACCCCAGGCACCGTTTGAGGGCCTTGGGGCAGTGAGGAAGGGAGAGTTCCATGAGGGGGCGCATGCGGTCGGGGTCGGGCCCTAGAACTCCATTTTCCACAACATAGCCAAGGATGGCTAAGCGGTTGGTGCTGAACACGCACTTTTCCTTGTTATACGTGAGGTTCAGGCGTTTGGTGGTGTGGAGAAATTTGAAAAGGTTGGCGTCGTGGTCCTGCTGGTCGTGGCCGCAGGTCGTGACGTTATCGAGGTACGGGAAGGTGGCCCGCAGTCCGTACCGGTCAACCATTCGGTCCATCTCCCGCTGGGAGACCGAGACCCCATTAGTGATGCCGAAAGGGACCCTTAAGGAAGTGGTAAAGGCGGCCGTCTGCTTCAAACGCAGTGTATCGGCGGTCCGCCTTGCGGATGGGGAGCTGGTGGTCGGCCAATTTCAGGTCCACTGTAGGGAAGACCCGGTACTGTGCAATCTGATTGACCATATCAGATA
The DNA here is from genome assembly GCF_047496885.1 of Scyliorhinus torazame. Classification (NCBI taxonomy): domain Eukaryota; kingdom Metazoa; phylum Chordata; class Chondrichthyes; order Carcharhiniformes; family Scyliorhinidae; genus Scyliorhinus; species Scyliorhinus torazame. The sequence goes on along the minus strand of NC_092734.1, from coordinate 34,734,680 downwards.
TGCGTGGGAGGGGGTACGCGTCGAGCTGCGTGCACCGATTGATGGTCTGACTGTTGTCAACAACCATCCTGTGTTTCTACCCAGTCTTTACAACAACCACTTGGGCTCTCCAGGGGCTGTTGCTGGTCTCAATGACCCCTTCCCGCAGTAGCCGCTGGACCTCTGACCTGATGAAGGTCCTGTCCTGGGCACTGTACCGTCTGCTCCTGGTGGCGACGGGTTTGCAATCCGGGGTGAGGTTTGCAAACAGAGAAGGTGGGTCGACCTTAAGGGGCGTGAGGCCGCAAACGGTGAGGGGTGGTAGGGTTCCGCCGAATTTTAGAGTTAGACTTTGGAGGTTGCACTGGAAGTCCAGGCCGAGTAGCAAGGCAGCGCAGAGGTTGGGGAGGACGTAGAGCCGGACGTTGCTGAACTCTACGCCCTGGACGGTGAGGATGGCGATGCAGTACCCCCGGATTTCCACGGAGTGGGATCCGGAGACCAGGGAGATTCTTTGGGTAACGGGATGTACCGCGAGGGAGCAGCACCTTACCGTTGAGGGGTGAATAAAGCTCTCCGTGCTCCCGGAGTCGAGAAGGCAAGATGTCTTGTGGCCATCGACTTTCACCGTCGTCATCGCGGTTGCGAGGTTGTGCGGCCGGGACTGGCCGAGCGTGATGGAGGCGAGCTGCGGCTGGTGTTGGTGGGCCCCGGGCTGTTCAGCAGCGGTGGCGGGCGATGAGCGGCCAGATGAGATGCCCGACGAGCAGGGGTCCTGAGGCACTGTCCAAAATGGCGCCGAAGATGGCTCGCCCACGGGGCGCACGTAGCAGGCGGCATTAAAGATGGCGCCGCCCACGGGCTACACGTGGGGGGTGCAGGAACAATGGCTCTGGGTACAGCGGCGATCGACCGGGCATAACGAAATATCCCTTCATCTCAGAGGATGCCTCGCTGTTTGGCTGTTGAGTGCCTCGGTGCAACAAGATGAGGTGGGCCTTCCTGAAAAGAGGCAATGCACTGCTCCCCCTGTTGCCTCCACAAGATTCCACCCTGTATCTCTAGCCAGCCACGGATAACATGATGACAAAATCCTTCTGTCCTACCACCTCCAGGAATGTAATAGTAATCTTTTATTAGTGTGACAAGTAGGCTTACATTAACAGTGCAATGAAGTTACTGTGAAAATCCCCTAGTCGCCACACTCCGGCGCCTGTTCGGGTACACAGAGGGAGAATTCAGAACGTCCAATTCTCCTAACAAGCACGTCTTCCGGGACTTATGGGATGAAACCGGAGCACCCGGAGGAAACCCACGCAGACACGGGGAGAACGTGCAGACTCCGCACAGGCAGTAACCCAAGCCGGCAATCGAACCCTGGACCCTTGGCGCTGTTAAGCAACAGTGCTAACCACTGTGCTACCGTGCCGCCCCTGAGATGGTAGAATATTGTGTCATTTCTTATGTGCACTAACACACGTTAAGGTACTTCGTACACATCCTATTTGTACATTTACAGTTAGTGCCGCTCTCTAAGCCAATGGCCTTTTCATGAGGCGACAGGACTCACTCACGCAAAAAAAAAATGCAAGTGATCTGCGAGAGGCATGCAGAGTGGCCACAAAACTGGTGCCCTTGTTCAGGGAGCTCCACACCAGCAACAACAAGGCTTTGTGTGTGTGCTATGGGGAAGGAGCAGGCTGCATAAAAGGCCTCTGTTGCCGGAATCCAGCCTCAGACAGACAGTCTCATATTGATCCACTCTGCAGAGGACTCGCGCGAGCAGCAGCAGCAGCAGCAACCGGTAAAAAAAAAATCACACCACTTCCTGCACCCCTCACCTTCGCTGGGAAAGCTCCAGTCTCACCCAGTGACTGCGCCATCCTGAGAATACGCCAGCGCAGCCTCACGGTATCTGCCGGGGAACGGCTTAACCGGGCTGCGTCCAGCCAGGGCCGACACCGCAACCCGCCGGAAATGAACAACTTGCACATTCCACGAGAGCCAGCTCGCCAAGGACGGCGGCCCGCGGTGCAGCTGTGTCGCAGGCTGGGTGCTCGCTGCCCTTCGCACAGGGGTCTGTGCGTGCCAGGCACCGGCATTGTTGCCTTCAGAGTGGAGCCTGAGGCCGTCTCAGGACATTTCGTGTCTCAGTGAAGCCAGAGCGGAAATTAGTCACAAGCCAAGGAACATTCTCAACGGCCTAGAACAGTCCTGAATCCTGCTTTTATATAAATATAAACCTCCCAGGCCAACCCAGGATTTTGTTATATATAGCACACCCAGAATCATGTTGTGTCAAATACACCCCGGCTATTCCAGATTCCTGTTATATGTAAAATACACCCAGATTATTCCAGCATTCCTTTATACGTGGCACACCCAGAATGTTCCAAAATCCTCGATTCTCTTCCCTGTACGGCGACCTTGAATCCATCCTTTCCTCTCTGCCCCACGCCCTCCCCGCCAAACTGTACACTGCCGTCCAGATATGGTCTCGACAGAACCTGTACAGTGTCGTAAAATATCCCTGCCCCATTCCCCTTGCAGTAAAGCCACCTTTCCATTTGCCTTCCTGCAGACTAGCGTTATGGGGTTCAAACACCAGGACGTTCTGATCCCTCTCTGCGTGTCTCTCTCTATTGATATAATAATCTGCTTTTCTATCGTCCTGTCAAAATGGACAAGTTCACATTTTCGAAACTCACGCTCCAGCTGCCAATGTTTTTCCCCCTCAGCCCTGACATAACCTGTCTAGATCTCTTTGAAAAACACTCTGCTTCCTCCTGACAACTTACTTCCTCAACTATCCTGGTGTCATTGGAAAGTTTAGCTACCATAGCTTCAGCCAATTCACTGCCACAGACCGTAACTATTTGAAGCCTTGGCTCTCCACTCTCTCTGCACACGCACAGACTAACAACACTGAGGGGAAAGAGTGGTCGAAAGGGAAAGAAATAATCGTAAAATAAATAAGATAAGGATCTTTTTCCTTCAGCTTGGAACCATCCTCACTGCTGACTCTCAGAGACAGCAGGTAACCAGCAGCACGGCAGCACAGTGGTTAGCACTGTTGCGCTTCACAGCTCCGGGGTCCCAGGTTCGATTCCCGCCTTGGGTCACTGTCTGTGCGGAGTCTGCACGTTCTCCCCGTGTCTGTGTGGGTTTCCTCTGGGTGCTCCGGTTTCCTCCCACAAGTCCCGAAAGACGTGCTTGTTAGGTGAATTGGACATTCTGAATTCTCCCTCTGTGTACCCGAACAGGCGCCGGAATGTGGCGACTAGGGGCTTTTCACAGTAACTTCATTGCAGTGTTAATGTAAGCCTACTTGTGACATAGATACATAGATACATAGAAGATACAAGCAGGAGGAGGCCTTTTGGCCCTTCGAGCCTGCTCCGCCATTCATCACGATCATGGCTGATCATCCAACTCAATAGCCTAATCCTGCCTTCTCCCCATAGCCTTTGATCCCATTCTCCCCAAGGGCTATATCCAGCCGCCTCTTGAATATATTCAAAGTTTTAGCATCAGCGACTTCCACAGGCTCACCACTCTTTGGGTGAAGAAATGTCTTCTTAACTCTGTCCGGAATGGTTTACCCTGAATCCTCAGGCTGTGACCCCTGGGGCGTCATTCTCCGACCCCCCGCCGGGTCGGAGAATGGCCGTTGGCCGCCGTGAATCCCGCCCCCGCAGCCGCCGATGTCTCCGGTACCGGAGATTGGGCGGGGGCGGGAATCGGACCGCGCCGGTTGGCGGGACCCCCCCGCTCAATTCTCCGGCCCGGATGGCCGAAGTCCCGCCCAGAAATTGCCTGTCCCGCCGGCGTAAATCAAAGCTGGTATTTACCGGCGGGACCAGGCGGCGTGGGCGGGCTCCGGGGTCCTGGGGGGGGGGGCGCTGGGCGATCTGACCCCGGGGGGTGCCCCCACGGTGGCCTGGCCCGCGATCGGGGCCCACCGATCCGCGGGCGGGCCTGTGCCGTGGGGGCACTCTTTCCCTTCTGCCTCCGCAACGGTCTCCACCATGGCGGTGGCGAAAGAAACTCTCCCCACTGCGCATGCGCGGGAAACTGGTGCCAGTCGGCGGACATCGCGCCGTTGGGGGAGAATTTCGCCCCTGGTTCTGGACACACCCATCATTGGTAACATCTTCCCTCCACCTACCCTGTCTAGTCCCATTAGAATTTTATTAGTCTCTATGAGATCCCCTCTCATTCTTCTGAACTCCAGCGAGTACAATCCCAACCTGGTCAACCTCTCCTCATATGACAGTCCCGCCATCCCTGGAATCAGTCTGGTACACCTTCGCTGCACTCCCTCGAGAGCAAGAACATCCTCCCTCAGAGGAGACCAAAACTGCCCACAATACTCCAGGTGTGGCCTCACCAAGGCCCTGTACAATTGCAGCAACACATCCCTGCTTCTATACTCGAATCCTCTCGCAATGAAGGCCAACATACCATTAGCCTTCTCTACCGCCTGCTGTGATTATTATTATTATTATTATTATTATTAATAAAGATTCTTATTATTATAACCGGTAATAGAGAGAGGGAGAAAACCCAGCTCCCCTTCCCCTGAGGGTCGGGAGGATTCTCTCGCAAGGTTGTCTATTTTCTCCATAGATTCAGGATCATTTCAAATTTACAGCAAGGCTGTGCCGGGTACTCACTGGTTTTGGTATAATAAAGCAGTTCTTTCAGCAAAAGAGAGAGAGAGTTCCTTCTCCTTTCAAGATCTAATCATTTCCACCCAGCTCTTTCAGAAAGCATCACACAGGGACCAATCACTGACTGTTGTCAAGGCAGAATACTGTCCCTGGCCAACCCACAGGTTGCCAGCCAATTAATCAGACCGACCTCCTCCAAAGCGAAGATTATTTTTTATTTTTCATGCTGTTCCAGCATTTATTGCCCATCCCTAATTGCCCTTGAGGGGCCGTTAAGAGTCAAACACATTGCTGTGAGTCCGGAGTTGCATGTAGGCCAGATCGGGTAAGGGCAGCAGATTTTCTTCCCGAAAGGACATTAGTGAACCAGATGGGTTTTTACGACAATCGACAATAGTTTCATCGCCAGCTTTAGAATTCAAATTTCACCATCTGCAGTGGTGGGATTCGAACCTGGATCCCCAGAGCATTATCCTACAGTTTCTGTTTACTAGTCCAGTGACAATACCATTACGCCATTGCCTCCCCATTGAACATAGACCATACAGTACAGAAGGAGGCCATTCAGCCCATCGAGTCTGCACTGACCCACCCAAGCCCGCACTTCCACCCTATCCCCGCAACCCAATAACCCCTCCTAACCTTTCTGGTCACTAAGGGCAATTTATCATGGCCAATCCACCTAACCTGCACGTCCTTGCACTGTGGGAGGAAACCGGAGCACCCGGAGGAAACCCACGCAAACACGGGGTGAATGTGCAGACTCCGCACAGACAGTGACCCAGCGGGGAATCGAACCTGGGACCCTGGCGCTGTGAAGCCACAGTGCTAACCACTTGTGCTACCATGCCTCCCCATTCACTCAGTGCCGACGAGTCTGGTTTCTCCTCTGCAAAGTACAAGACCCAGGAGCACACCGTCCTGCAAGCACACTTCTGCTTAAAGGCACATTCCGATTCTGGGTCCGTGGACTAAAGATAATAAAATTAGAAAATAAAGTAATTGGGAACAACAAGAATGGACAAGAAGGACTCTTACACTACTCTCTGCATCTCGGTAGCTAACCAATCCACCACCCATGCTGATATGGAACCTCCAACCATGTTCTCATATCTTGCGCCGTGACCTTTGATGTAGCATTTTATCAAATGCTGATTAGAAATCCAGGTTCACCACATGGTTAGAGCCACAGCCGATGCTAAAGCCAGATTACAGAATCTTGCTCATAATCTTTTTTCCTATAGTCAAAACAAGGAGGAACAGCTACTGAGCACAAACCCACAGGCATCCAGCACTAACTTTTAAAAATGTGAAAGAATTCAAATGTTTGTTGAAAGAAAAGATAAAAGCCAAAAACACAAGATTAAAGATACAGGGCGCGATCTCACGGAAAGGTTTCTAAGTGGGGTAGCGAGCAGGAATTTCCGGGTGTTTCCCGACCGCCGCCCCGGCGAGACTGCTAACGCCAATTCGGGCCGGTAATGATGCCCCCCCCCAGCTGATTCCACTAGACCGTGCCCGTCAGCTCCCCGCCAACGAGAGGGAACAGCACTTAACCCGATCCCTTCGAGCAAACCCCAGGCAGCACGCAGTCATGCCACCAAGGAGACCTTGTGTTGTTGGTTGGAATATGTCGCGCACTCGAGCCCTGGAATGAACCCGACGTGTAAAGTTTCAGGGCTGCGGTGACGTTGGCAGGCACCGGGAGAGGGCAGCCAGCTCCTCCACGTGGTGCCATCCGCGAGGACATGGCACGCGCTTCACTGCCCCTTGTTGAGGCGGAGCCTCCTGCAGAACGCACTGTCTGACATCTCTTCAAATGATCAGCGATGCCTGTGCACCTTGGGCTGTCACCGGCCACCCCTCTGGGCCCCTGCTTGGCCTGATGGCCGTTCGAGTCCTCAGGGTGTGGGGAGTGCCCCTGGGCATGGACCACCAGCCCGAGCCTCTGTTGACGCTGCTACCATTACTTTCTCTGGCGTCTGGCCGCCTGGACTGCGAGTGAAGATGCTGCGTGATCAACAATATCATCCAGAATGTGATATCTGTAAGGAATTGGAGAGGGTGGTAGACGAACAACCAGTTATGGCTTCCACCTCGGTACCCTCAAAATCCCCAAGCCTCCTTATATTCCCTGGCATCTCTCAGGGTGCACTGCAACGAGCCAGCAGCACCGGGGAACCCTGAACGCGCACCCCTGACCACACCTGGGCACCGGACGTCGGACACCAGACCCCCGCTGGGAACAGTACTTGGATTGAGGGTGGAATCCCTCCCTGATCCACAAATCCACTCCCTGGTGGCGGGAATGTCCCCAGTGCTGAATCCCAGCTCTTGAGTGTTTGATTGTTGGCTGCGGTTTTGAAGCTCCCAGTGTTCAGGTCTCACAGTCTGATTGGGATGCTCGACGGTAACACCCGCCTGCGACATGGCACACCTACCCACAGGAATCCACTTGCGAGCTGTGAAGTGCGCACATTACTAACATTGCCAACTTCCTATTAGCGACAGCCTTCATCTGTGCGGCCAGGGCGCGCCACAGTGAGTGGGGGTTTAGGTGACCCTCACCATATGTCCACAGACGGGGCTATGTCCCGGAGATGTTCGGTGGGATGGACAGGCAGAAGGTGAAGTTGCCCCGGTAAGGGTGTACACGATTCGGGGGGGTGGTCTGCATGTCGGACCTGCGGGCGCTGAGCCTCTTGCCACCCAGCCCAGTGGAAGCCGCCCCCCCCCCCCTGACTGAGCCCCTCCACCCACTGGGGGATGCCACCCCACCCCCCCCAGCACTGGGGTTGACTGCCCACTTTCCAAGATGGCTATTCACCTCCTCTGATGCCAACAACGGCCATTGTGCCAGCTTCATGTTTGTAAAGAGGTGCGCTAAAGGATGCCCGCGTGACCGCTCGCCGGGGAACCGTTGAGATCACTGGAGGCTATTCGATAGGGGGGGGGGTCCTTCGCTCAGGGTGGAGGTTGGCCTGACTTGGTGATTATTGGTTTCACACCACTCCGTGGCTGAATCCAGATCTTGTCACCGGGGGTGCTCAGCGGTTAGATCAGAAACCGATCGGCACCCGGCATGAAACCCAATTTCGGGCTCCCTGGCGATATAACCGGCTCACTCAGATCCACGCCCGGCACAACGTGGCCATTAGATCGCACGCATAATGTTAGAAAAATCTTACAAAATGACCCCTGAAATGATCTATCAGTGGCACCTAAGGAAACAATTGTTTTGGCAACAGCCCTTATAGATTCTCAGCCTAAGAATCCAGGGGTATTTCTGAGAAATAGCATTCTCATGGCCGGATGGTCTTCTGGCTCAACACTGCGTTGCGTCACTTCAATTAAAAGATTTTCACTGCAAAACACAGGAGCAGGCTTTCAGTGGAATACCCCCACACCCCTCCTCTACTGAATAGCAACTCCCTACAGCTGAAACCGTTTGTCATAAGTATCCCTTTCATCTCAGTTTTACGTTGCCTTCAAATATCCCTCAGAGAACTTAGGTTCCCAAACATTAAATCCTTTCATGTCCCTACTTTACCTCTATTTTGGGTCAATAAAATTTCAAAATGTCCATCCCATTTACTCATGAATTTCCTGTAAAATGCAAATGTCCTTTGTCACCTTTGAGATTCATTTGAAACGGCTACATGTCAATCTCACCACGTATCCCCAAAGGTAAATTTCTGTTTTTTAAAAAATATTCATTCATATGGATGTGTGCGTCGCTGGATAGGCCAGCATTTATTGCTCATCCCCAATTGCTTTTGAGAAGGAACATAGAACATAGAACATTACAGCGCAGTACAGGCCCTTCAGCCCTCAATGTTGCGCCGACCTGTGAAACCACTCTAAAGCCCATCTACACTATTCCCTAATCGTCCATATGTCTATCCAATGACCATTTGAATGCCCTTAGTGTTGGCGAGTCCACTACTGTTGCAGGCAGGGCATTCCACACCCTTACTACTCTCTGAGTAAAGAACCTACCTCTGACATCTGTCCTATGTCTATCTCCCCTCAATTTAAAGCTATGTCCCCTCGTGCTAGACATCACCATCTGAGGAAAAAGGCTCTCACTGTCCACCCTATCCAATCCTCTGATCATCTTGTATGCCTCAATTAAGTCACCTCTTAAACTTCTTCTCTCTAACGAAAACAGCTTCAAGTCCCTCAGCCTTTCCTCAGAAGATCTTCCCTCCATACCAGGCAACATTCTGGTAAATCTCCTCTGCACCCGTTCAAATGATTCCACATCCTTCATGTAATGCGGCGACCAGAATTGCACGCAATACTCCAAATGCAGCCGCACCAGAGTTTTGTACAGCTGCAACATGACCTCATGGCTCCGAAACTCAATCCCTCTACCAATAAAAGCTAACACACCGTACGCCTTCTTAACAACCCTCTCACCCTGGGTGGCAACTTTCAGGGATCTATGTACATGGATACTGAGATCTCTCTGCTCATCCACACTGCCAAGAATCTTACCATTAGCCCAGTACTCTGTCCTCCTATTATTCCTTCCAAAATGAATCACCTCACACTTTTCTGCATTAAACTCCATTTGCCACCTCTCAGCCCAGCGCTGCAACTTATCTATGTCCCTCTGTAACTTGTAACATCCTTCCGCACTGTCCACAACTCCACCGATTTTAGTGTCATCTGCAAATTTACTCACCCATCCTTCTACGCCCTCCTCCAGGTCATTTATAAAAATGACAAACAGCAGTGGCCCCAAAACAGATCCTTGTGGTACACCACTAGTAACTGGACTCCAGTCTGAACATTTCCCATCGACCACCATCCTTTGTCTTCTTCCAGCCAGCCAATTTCTGATCCAAACTGCTAAATCACCCTGAATCCCATGCCTCCGTATTTTCTGCAGTAGCCTACATTGGGGTACCTTATCAAACGTTTTACTGAAATCCATATACACCACATCAACTTGGGGCAGCACGGTAGCATTGTGGATAGCACAATTGCTTCACAGCTCCAGGGTCCCAGGTTCGATTCCGGCTTGGGTCACTGTCTGTGCGGAGTCTGCACATCCTCCCCGTGTGTGCGTGGGTTTCCTCCGGGTTCTCTGGTTTCCTCCCACAGTCCAAAGATGTGCAGGTTAGGTGGATTGGCCATGTTAAATTGCCCTTAGTGTCCAAAATTGCCCTTAGTGTTGGGTGGGGTTACTGGGTCATGGGGATAGGGTGGAGGTGTTGACCTTGGGTAGGGTGCTCGTTCCAAGGTCCGGTGCAGACTCGATGGGCCGAATGGCCTCCTTCTGCACTGTAAATTCTATTCTATGAACTGCTTTACCCTCATCCACCTGTTTGGTCACCTTCTCAAAGAACTCAATAAGGTTTGTGAGGTACGACCTACCTGTCACAAAACCGTGTTGACTATCTCTAATCAAATTTTCCTTTCCAGATGATTATACATCCTATCTCTTATAAACCTTTCCAGGATTTTGCCCACAACAAAAGTAAGGCTCACTGGTCTATAGTTACTGGGGTTGTCTCTACTCCCCTTCTTGAACAAGGGGACAGCATTTGCTATCCTCCAGTCTTCTGGCACTCTGCCTGTAGACAAAGATGACTTAAAGATCAAAGCCAAAGGCTCAGCAATCTCTTCCCTAGCTTCCCAGAGAATCCTAGGATAAATCCCATCCGGCCCAGGGGACTTATCTATTTTCACATGTTCCAGAATTGCTAACACCTACTCCTTATGAACCTCAAGCCCTTCTAGTCTAGTAGCCTGAATCTGAGTATTCTCCTCGACAACATTGTCTTTTTCCTGTGTGAATACTGATGAAAAATATTCATTTAGCACCTCTTCTATCTCCTCAGACACCACGCACAACTTCCCACTACTGTCCTTGACTGGCCCTACTCTTACCCTAGTCATTCTTTTATTCCTGACATATCTATGGAAAGCTTTAGGGTTATCCTTGATCCTACCTGCCAAAGACTTCTCATGTCCCCTCCTGGCTCTTCTTAGCTCTCTCTTTAGGTCCTTCCTAGCTAACTTGTAACTCTCGAGCGCCCTAACTGAACCTTCATGTCTCATCATTACATCTGCCTCCTTCTTCCTCTTGACAAGTGTTTTGACTGCTTTAGTAAACCACGGTTCCCTCGCTCGACCACTTCCTCCTTGCCTGACAGGTCCATACTTATCAAGGATACGCAGTAGCTGTTCCTTGAACAAGCTCCGCATTTCCATTGTGCCCATCTACTGCAGATTTCCTTTCCATCTGATGCATCCTAAGTCTTGCCTCATCGCATCATAATTGCCTTTCCCCCAGATATAACTCTTGCCCTGCGGTATATACCTATCCCTTTCCACCACTAAAGTAAACGTAATCGAAAATTGTGGTCACTATCACCAAAGTGCTCACCTACCTCCAAATCTAACACCTGTCCTGGTTCATTACCCAATACCAAATTCAATATGGCCTCGCCTCTCGTTGGCCTATCTACATACTGTGTCAGGAAATCCTCCTGCACACATTGGACAAAAACGGACCCATCTAAAGTACTCGAACTATAGCATTTCCAGTCAATATTTGGAAAGTTAAAGTCCCCCATAACAACTACCCAGTTGCTTTCACTCCTATCCAGAATCATCTTTGCAATCCTTTCCTCTACATCTCTGGAACTTTTCGGAGGCCTATAGAAAACCCCGAACAGGGTGACCTCTCCTTTTCTGTTTCTAACCTCAGCCCATATTACCTCAGTAGAGGAGTCCTCAGCAAACGTCCTTTCTGCCACAGTAATACTGTCCTTGACTAACAATGCTACCCCTCCCCCTCTTTTACCACCTTCCCTGAGCTTACTGAAATATCTAAACCCCGGCACCTGCAACAACCATTCCTGTCCCTGCTCTATCCAAGGAGGTGATGAGCCACCTTCTTGAACCGCTGCAGCCCATGTGGTGCAGGTACACCCACAGTGCTGTTAGGGAAGTAGTTCCAGAATTTTGACAGTGAAAGAACGGCCGATATATATCCAAGTCCAAATGGTGAATGGCTTGGAGGGGAACCCCCCAGATGTCGGCCTTTATTGCCAGAGGCTTTGAGTATAGGAGTAATGGGGTCTTGCTATAATTGTATGGGGTGAGACCACATCTCGAGTATCGAGGACAATTTGCGTCCCCTTACCTGAGGAAAGATATGCTTGCCGTCGAGGGAGTGCAACAAGGCTTCTCCAGACTGAGTCCGGGGATGGTGGGAATGTCATACGAGGGGGGGAATGAGGAAACCCAACCAGAATTCTCTTGAATTTAGAAGACTGAGAGGGGATCTCATTCAAACATATAAAATTATTTTGGGGCTTGACAGGGTAGATGCCCGGAGAATGTTTCCCCTGCCTCGGGAGAATAGAACCAGGCGACACAGTTTGGGAATAAGGGACAGGCCATTTAGAACTGAGATGAGGAGGAATTTCTTCAATCAGAGGGGAGTGAATCTTTGGAATTCTCTGCCCCAGAGTCTATGGAGGCACAATCATGATCTTGTCTCTCCTAATCTCTAAAATTACGCCCAGGCCTATGATTGCCTGAGAACTTCGCTGCTCCAAATCTGGCCACTTGTTCGACTCCCTTTCCTTTAGCCGCATCATTAGGGGCTGTGCCTTCAACCGTCTAAAGCTATTGCTCTGGAATTCTCTCCCCAAGCCTCCCATTCTTCCAACTCTCCCTCCTTGAAGAAACCCTTTAAAACCCACCTCACTGCATTCAGTCACTCCTCGCAGTCGTATCCCCTCTGGTTTAGCACACTGGGCTAAATCGCTGGCTTTTAAAGCAGACCAAGGCAGGCCAGCAGCACGGCTCGATTCCCGTTCCAGCCTCCCCGAACAGGCGCCGGAATGTGGCGACTAGGGGCTTTTCACAGTAACTTCATTTGAAGCCTATTTGTGACAATAAGTGATTTTCATTTCATTTCATTTCTCGGCTCATTGTCATTATCTCTCTGATTACGCCTCGGTGAAGCTCATAAATCAGGGGTAGGCAAACTACAGCCTGCGGATCCCGTTTGGCCCATGGCAGGCTTTGATCCCGCCCGCGACTAGCAAGCCTTTTGCAGTACCTTAACGAGCATAAGCATCCACCAACCTAAATCAAATGGATGTTGTCATGTGACAGTACTTTTAAGAAATGGGTGTTTATAAATGGGTGTGTATATAAATATCTGTAGTGAGAGTACCTTTAAGAAATGGGTGTTTACTACTGCAATGCTGTCAGAGTGTGGGTGGAGCTGGGCTGTCTGTCAGCTTTTTACTTTCGTTTTAGGCTATTTGCTGCAGGGTGTGTTTCAGTTTTGTTTTCAGAGTTGGAGCTGAAGCCAGATAAAGCAGGTATACTGCTGTTCTCTCTGCCATCAAAAGACTATCTCTTGATCATTTGGTGAATTCAAAATTATAAATATTTTCAGTAGTGACTTAACCTGATGTGCTTCTGATAAAGGTTTTGTTTTTAAGTCATATGGATGTTGAAAAGGAAAGCTTAAAGGGTTACATAGTGTTGTAGTCTTTGGGGGTTGTATTTGAATTGATGGTTGCTAAGATGTTCACTGTATGTTTCAAAAAGGTTAACTTGAGTTCATAGAATAAACATTGTTTTGCTTTAAAAAATACTTTTCCATTTCTGCTGTACCACACCTGTTGATTGGGCCATGTGCTCCCCATACCACAATCTATTAAAAGTTGTGGTTCAGGTGAACTCCATGATACACTTTGGGGTTCTCTAAACTCTGCCCTATAACAATGTCCATGGGCACCAATGCCCACTCCAGCTCCCAGTTACGATGAGGATGTTGAAGGCGCAGGGGAGATTTCCCAGGATGGTAACAGGGCCGAGGAATTTCAAAAGACACTGGCATTGTTGTCCTGAGATTGAGGAGAGCTTTAATGGAGATCTTCAAAGGCGCTAAGGGTTTAGCATTAGAGTAAACAGGGTGAAAACAGCGGAAAGGTCTGCCGATTGAGACTAATTGGCGAACGAGCTTCAGGGGATATGAGGCGATTCTTGTCAACACAGTGAGCTGTTGCGATCTGAAAGCAGACTCAGTAGTGGCCTTCAGAAGGAAATTGGTACGTTCTAGAATGGTGAGCGGATGACAGGGCTGCGGGAGAAGGGCAGGGGGGGAGGAAAAGTAGCCAGCGAACTAGCTCGAACGCAATGGGCTAAACGGTCTCCTTCTGTGCTGTCCCACTTGACAAGGTTCTAGGAATTTCGAACCAGGGGTACTTTTGAACAAATCATTATTCAAACCAGGGAACATTTTTACAAACGATTGTCCAAAGCAGGGAATATAATGGGTAAGGACTGCGGAACCATTTATAGCGTGTCTGGAATCGCGTTCTGTCCTGCCCTTTGGAGTATTTAAAGGAGTGGAAGATCTCTGTTGCATGTTCACCCGCAATGGTGAGTAGAAGAGCAATGTCCTCAGCATCGGCCACACCAGTGAGGTCGGATGCTTCCATGTAAAGCTGAAATTGTTGCTTGAATGCACGCCAGTTGGCACTGTGATTGCCGTGGTATCTGAGTGGATTATGAGCCAGAATCTCGATCATTGTGCCTGGGTTCGGTTGCTGGTTGTCGTGGATCTTGCTGAGTTGAACTAAATAGATGTAACAGGCACACCTGGTACCATGTGGTGTTATGCTGCTTCGTGTAGCATAAGCTGCTTCCTTGATGTATGCTTTGACAAAGGAAACTCCAGACTACGAAATGAGTTCAACGTGTTTATTGAACTATTAACACAGTTCTTAAATGAGTTTGACTCTCTGCTAATCTAACTGTAGTAACTCAGTCTATCTTTACCAGCTTGCTCTAAGCCACGTGCTGGGTGTGATGCTGTTGATCAACCCTGATGTACTCTCTAGATGTCTGTCTGTGGAAAGAGGCAGAGCATGTGTGTCCTGTCCTTTTATATGGGTTGTGAAGTGCCCCCTTGTAGTAATGCCACCTCTGGGTGTCCTGATTACCCATTGGTTGTGTCCTGTTCTAATGACCCATTGGCTGTATGTCTGCATGACATGACATCTCTGGTGCTTCCTCTAGTGTTTACTTAGTTGTAGTGTATTTACATTAACCCCTTGTGTATATACAGTGATGCATATCACCACAATGGTCATGGCTGATCATCCAACTCAATAGCCTAATCCCGCTTTGCCCCCATATCCTTTCATAGAATCATAGAATTTACAGTGCAGAAGGAGGCCATTCAGCCCATCGAGTCTGCACCAGACCTTGGAAAGAGCACCCTACCCAAGCCCAGACCTCCACCCCATCTCTGTAACCCAGTAACCCCACCCAACCTTTTTGGACACGAAGGGCAATTTAGCATAGCCAATTCACCTAACGTGCACATCTTTGGACTGTGGGAGGAAACCGGAGCACCCGGAGGAAACCCACGCAGGCACGGGGAGAACGTGTCGACTCCGCACAGACAGCGAGCCAAGCCGGGAATTGAACCTGGGACCCTGGAGCTGTGAAGTAACTGGGCTAACCGCTGTGCTACCGTGCTGCCTTTGATCCCCTTCGCCCTAAGTGCTATATCGAACTGCTTCTTGGCACCATACAATGTTTTGGACGCAACTACTTCCTGTGGTGACGAAAGGAACCGATATGCATTGCAATCGCTTTTGGAGCATAAATATGTCCAAACGTATGAATTAGGAGTACGAGTCGGCCATTTGGCCCCTCGAGCCTGCCCCACCACTCAATACGATCATGGTGGACCTAATTGTAACTTCAACTCCACCCTTCCTTCCGAACCCCGCACCCCCCCCCCCTCCCCAATGTCCTTTGACTCCCTTGTCAATCAAGAGTCCATCCCATAAACGCCTTAAAATTATTTGGTTACCCTGCCTCCCCCACTCTCTGGAGAAGGGAGTTTCACAAACTCACCAGCCTCTGAAAGAAAAGAAAATTCTCCGTCTTTAATGGGAGGCCCCTTATTTTTAACCTGTGACCCCGAGTTCTATTCTCTCCCACAAGGGGAAACACCCTTTCATTCTCCACACTTCAGAATCTTATGTGTTTCAATAAGATCACGTCTCATTCTTCTAAACTCAAATGGATGCCCGGCCCATCCTGTTCAACGTGTTCTCGTGCGATAATCCCTCATCCAGGTACCAGACGTGTGAACCTTCTCCGAACATCTTCGAACGCGATTACGTCCTTTCTCAAATAGGGAGGCCGAAATCACAACAGCGGACCGGTTTAACAGGGGGACAGCCCATGTTCAATCTGCGTCGCCGTCGGTAGAACTGGCACATTTGCGGCTCGTCTTGGCAGCCTCTGAAAATAGGAAACTTTGTTTGAAAAAGAGCCCTTTCTGGAGGGCCGGGAGAGAGTGCTTGCGAGCTGCAACGGTTCAAGTGAGCAACTCACCAACGCCTTGGTCGAGGGGAACGAGAGATGTCCAATGAATGCCTGCCGTGTCAGTGATGCCCACATCCACCCCCCCCCCCTGCTCCCCCCCCCCCCCCCCCACCCCCACCACCCCCACCACCCCGATTCCACCAGCATTTTCTTTCCCAATTTAAAACCGTGGCTACACTTCAGAAATCCTTCATTGCATTTTGGCATATTTGGGGGCCATCAAATGGAAGCCCTTCCTTTCTCGTTTAAATATTCTACATTGACACTATCAATCAATGGAAGAGAAACTCAATTCCTGATTCGCACTTCCAAAGGACGCAGCCTCACCTCCGGAGCACAAACCCATCAAGTTACTTTTCCCTTCCTTACTCAGCCTGGTGAATCTGGCGCAGTAGCTTGTACGGCAGGATATAAAATCAAAGTGAAGTCCTAAGGACGGAAACAGTTATATTCAGCAAACGACACATGGAGTTTGAACTGCACGAGCTGTAAAACATGGATCCTTTATTATCTCTTCCTAGCAGACTCTCTCTGCTGGTACATGTTGTGTGTGGTAGCCACTGGACAAAATGCACAAAGCAATTTTCAATATACTACAAGAATGATTGTTCAAATTGCTGCTGCATGATGCATTAGAGTATTCAAGAACGACCTTCAATGGGTTAATTTGTCTTTTATGTAGCACAAGGATCTGGCACATTTAGGGTTAATGTGGGTGTGAGTGCAGTACTGCCCACGCTGTGATGTAAGAAGGCCAAACCCAGACCCAACGGCCAGTGTGATGTTGAGCAGAGAAGTGAAAAGACCTAAACATGGAGACAACGCCAAACCCTTATCCTTCCCTATATATGGCCAAATAGTTCACTAATTAATATCAAGACTTACAGTTAACCTACAGAAGTCTGTAAAAACATCTTAAAGAGTCAACATTCTGGAACCAACACCTTTCCAGCATTTCATGCCCATGTTTTGGATCTTATTTACAACCTTGTTGCCCCATGGTGGACTTGGGGAAAGGGCCCTCCATGCCAATCAATTGGCAGACAATGGGAATTAAATATAGCTCATGAGCCCCAGACTGAGCTGACATCAAGGTAGGTTTGAGAGATGGGGTGGTGTGGGGGAGGGTGTTGAAAAGTTTACAGAATGATGGAGGGGTGCGATGGGGCCCTTGTGATTTGGGGCAGCCGAGAGGCACACTCCTGCCGGCCACTCAAGAAGATACCTGTTTCCCCACCAGGTGGCACTCAGCATTGAGGCCGGGCCCTTTACCGTGAGGGTGCTGGTGAGACGGTGCGAGGTTCAAGGGGGCAGGGTTACTTGTGGAACCGAAGAGAGGCGGGGTGGGAGGGGTTCTGGTGAGACCACGGGAGCACAGTGTGGGTGGTGGAGGGAGGGGTTGGTGGCGGTGGGGGCAAAGGTCCCTGACTGCTGCATGAGACTTCCTCTGCAGCCCTGCGGCCCACCCTGAATCTGGTCGCAGTAGCTCCAATTCTACCCAACGCCCGTACACGCAGTACCAATTCTACTCAATGCCCGTACACGCAGTAGACAACACACAAATAGCAAACCAGCACACACAGACACAATGGCGGGCAAAACCTGGGTCAAAAGGCGTCCGGGTAGGGCCTGACCCAGGACAAGGACAAAGCGTCAAGTTATGGGACAGGACAGTTGGTCACCCTGCTTCTGATGTCCTGAGGGCCATTGCTGTGTGGCATATTCTGAATCTAGTTTCATTGATAATGGATCTAACACTGGAATAACTTTGAAAGGGGATTTCCCCAATTCCTCAGTCCATGACCAGGGAGTTGTAATTTCAGGAGAACAGGCCAGATCTAAGGCATTAATACTAGCTCCTGCTTCCATGGAGTGAATCTTCCCACTGATAACACTGAGCTGGGGAATTTACCCAGTCGTTATGTCTCTCAGAACTGCGTCAGGTCCAGTGTCCATGTGTCATAGTCACTCAAACAGTGGCTCTTATCAAGACAGCTGACAAAGTGAGGGGATGTAAGGGGGCTGGCTTAGCTCAGTGGGCTGGGCGGCTGGTTTGTGATGGGGAGCGAGGCCAACAGCGCGGGTTCAATTCCCGCACCGGCTGAGGTTATTTATGAAGGCCCCACCTTCTCAACCTTGCCCCTCGCCTGAGGTGTGGTGACCCTCAGGTTAAATCACCACCAGTCAGCTCTCCCCCCTTGAAGGGGAAAGCAGCCTCTGACCATCTGGGACTATGGCGACTTTACGTTTGAAAGTGTGATTGCAAGATGTGGAATTAGCACACCCATCCTCAGAAACATTCCCAAAAATCGAAGATGGTTTCAACCTTCGCTCCCGGGAAGGTCAGTCACAGAGGCACCCCAAAGTAAATTCTCTGCGTTCTCCATATAATAATAATCTTTATTAGCGTCACAAGTAGGCTTACATTAACACTGCAATGAAGTTACTGTGAAAATCCCCTAGTCGCCACACGCCTGCACCTGTTTGGGTACACGGATGGAGAATTCAGAATGCCCAAATTACCTAAGCACGTCTTTCGGGGCTTGTGGGAGGAAACCGGAGCACCTGGAGGGAACCCATGCAGACACGGGGAGAACATGCAGACTCCGCACAGACAGTGACCCAAGCCGGGAATTGAACCTGGGACCCTGGAGCTGTGAGGCATTGTGCTACCATGCTGCCCATATTGGAAGGATACACAGGACTGTGATCTTGACCAAAAAGGTACGTCATTCTTTGCAACAACTAACCTTCCTCTCCCAGCACAATAGATGTTCTATGGAGTTAAAGCTCATTTTGTCTGAGTAATTATATGGTATTGGTGCTCCGGGTTTGTTTGATGATTTCATTCATTCCTTCTGGAAGTAATTACATACTCAGGACTGTTACATGAATTCCAGCTGTTGCGCCAGTTGTTTTCCTGCCCAGGGGCAGGTGGGCGTCACCGGCCCAGATCGCTCAGAGTAATCCCTATTTCCCACCGAAGGATAACGAAGCATGTTCTGCAGTCTAAACGAAAAAAAAAAAACCCTAGGAATTAAAGCTGGATTCTTCAATAGTGGCACACGTTCCCTCATTGTGTGCACTAGAAAAGTGATGGATAAAGGGTTTGGAATCAGAATCGGAATGTGATCCATGCTCAGAGGCATGGAATGAAATACAGGATCTGTAATGAAATTCAGATGGCAATCGGCTTCAGAGGTGGGATTTTGCCCACGGATTGGAATCTTACTGGGAAAGGTTCACATTGGCATAACTGGTCCTCGAGCAAGGCCTGAGATTATTTTCCAGCCCTTCCTGGCAATGGGATCTTCCGGTCCCGCTGACGGAAACTCCCCTCCCACGCGTCGCGTTCCCCGGTGGCGGAGGGTGTGGGGCACGCAAAGCAGCGTAAACATCAGCGGGATCGGGAAATCCCATCCATCACCCATTCCGATGGAACCTCACTGACCTGAACCGTGGACCCTGCGGACGGAGTTTTCCATCCCGGAGTCTACGTCTCAGGGCGGAAGCGAATGTCGGAGTGACATCTGCCCACGCGAGGCCTTGCGCTGTTCGGCTCATTAGCTATGCAGCTGTGAGTTGCACGTCGATTCCCAAGGTACCCCCTCCACCAGCTGCTCCCCCTCCCCACCACCGTCATCTCATAGACTCCAAGAACTAAACATATTTGAACAGCACTCGTGTAGCCATTCACTCCACTCTGCCCCTTGACCCCACACCCCCTCCTGGATTGGTCTCACCCCTCCCCTGTGTCCAGCCTTGGCACAGTCTGTGTTTCTTTTTCTTTTCTTTCTTCTTTTTCCTTTTTTTCATTTCTTTCTTTGTTTTTCTTTCCTTTTTTTTCTTTTTTTTCTTTTTTTCTTTTTTACTTTTTATCCTTTTTTCCTTTTTTTTTCTTTTTTTGTTCTTCTTTGAACAGCCGATGTCTCTCAGGCACGGAGTGAACGGAAGGCGAAGACAGCGGCTACTAGCCTCGAAGCCCAGGAAGACGTCTCCCTCGCCAGGCGGAACGGAATGTTCCGAATTCCCGCCGGACGCCCGGCCTGCCGTTAACCCGCCACAAAGGGCGGGAACGCATCATTCCAAATGAAATTCCCGACTTCGGGAAGCTGATTCCTTGCGACCGGCCAAATCATTCTCCCCCCGCCTCCCGCCACGACTCCCCGCCGTTGATAAGAGCGGAATATTCCGCCGACTTCTCTCTCCACAGATGCTCTTCCCCCTTCATGAGCACCTTGTAGATATCCGAGACTCTACCCTCTCCTCCTTCTCTAGAGACTATTCTGTCCTGGATCCCTATTGGCGGGAGGTGTGGGGAGGATGGGACCTGTCTGCGTACAAAGTCCCGCATCTGTAAGTACCTAAAGTCATTTCCCCATACCAGCCCAAATTTCTCCTCCAAGCCCCTCAAACTCGCAAAGTTCCCCTCCAGGAACATATCGCCCACCCTCCCCACCCCCACCCGCCGCCATGTTCGAAACCCTCCATCCATGTTCCCGGGGCGAATCGATGGTTATCACATATTGGAGCCCAGACAGACGCACCCCCCCCCCCCCCACATGCCTCTTCCACTGGCCCCATATCCGCAGGGCCGCCCCCACTACCGGGCTGGTGGAGTACCTGGCCGGCGACAGTAGTAGGGGAGCCGTGACCAGGGCTGCCAAACTGGTGCCCCTGCACGAAGGCACCTCCACCCGCTCCCAGATGGACCCCGTACCCACCATCCACTTCCTTATCATGGCTATGTTAGCCACCCAGTAGTACTTGATCAGACTCGGCAATGCCAGTCCCCCCTCGTTGCGGCTCCTTTCAAGCATCGCCTTCTTCACCCGTAGGGATTTTCCCGCCCAGACAAAGCCCACGATGATTTTGCCAGTCCTTTTGAAGAAGGACCGTGGGATAAAGATCGGGAGGCACTGGAAGGTGAACAGAAATCTAGGGAGGGTTGTCATCTTTACCGTCTGCACCATCCCCGCCAGTGACAGCGGGAGTGCATCCCATCTCCAAAACTCCCTCTTCATTTGTTCCACCACTCTAGTCAAATTTAACTTATGTAACCTGCCCCAGTCTCGTGCCACCTGTGTCCCCAAGTACTGGAAACTTTCCTCCACCAGCCTAAATGGCAGCTCCTTCAGTCTATTCTCCTGGCCCCTTGCCTGCACCACAAACATCTGACTCTTGGCCATATTTAATTTGTACCCTGAAAACCGGCCGAACTTCCTCAATGTTTCCAGTATATTTTCCCTCCCAGCCAGTGGGTCCGACACGTACAGGAGCAGGTCATCCGCATAGAGAGAGACCCTGTGCTCCACCTCCCCCCCCCCCCCCCCCCCCCCCAAAATCATTCCCTTCCACCCTTTCGCAGCTCTCAACGCCATCGCCAACGGCTCTATGGCCAGCGCGAACAGCAACGGGGAGAGTGGGCACCCCTGTCTGGGCCCGCGGTGTAGTCTGAAATAATCTGACATCATCGTGTTCATCCTAACGCTAGCTTTCGGGGCTTGGTACAATAGTCTGACCCAATTAACCTGTCCCTCCCCGAACCCAAACCGTCCAAGCACCTCCCATAAATAGCCCCACTCCACCCGGTCGAAGGCCTTCTCAGCGTCCATTGCCACCACTACCTCCACCTCCTTGCCCGTCGGGGGCATCATGATCACATTAAGCAATCTTCTCAAGTTGGCTGTCAGCTGCCTGCCTTTCACAAATCCTGCCTGATCGTCCCCAATCACCTCCGGTACGCAGTCCTCAATTCTAATCGCCAGGACCTTGGCCAGGAGCTTGGCATCCACATTGATCAGGGAGATTGGCCTGTATGACCCGCAGGATTCCGGGTCCTTGTCCCACTTCAGTATCAGCGAGATAGTGGCTTGCGACATCGTCGGAGGCAGGGTCCCTCTGTCCCTTGCCTCATTAAAAACCCTTGTCAGGACCGGTCCCACTATCTCCGAGAACTTCTTGTAAAACTCTACTGGGTATCCATCCGGCCCCGGGGCTTTCCCTGACTGCATGGCCTTTAGGCCCCCCCAGTACCTCCTCCGCACTAATCGGGGCCCCCAGCCCGTCCACTAGTCCCCTGCCTACTTTTGGGAAGGTTAGCCCATCCAGGAACCTATTCATCTCCTCCGGCTCTTCCGGGGGTTCTGAAGTGTACAGCTTACTAAGAAGTCCCGAAATACCTTATTCAGTCCTGCCGGGTCCTCCACTCTGCTCCCCTCCCCATCAACCACTCTACTTATTTCCCTGGCCGCCTCCCTCTTCCTGAGTTGCTGCGCTAGCAATCTACTGGCCTTCTCCCCATGCTCATACACCACTTCCCTCCCCTTCCTAAGTTGTTCCACAGCCCTACTCGTGGATAGCACCCCCAGTTCCGCCTGCAACCTCCGTCTCTCCCTGAGTAGGTCCTTCCCCGGGGACCCCGCATGCTCCTCGTCTATCCGGTGAATTTCCCTAACCAATCTGTCCATTTCTGCTCTGTCCGTCCTGACCCTGTGAGCCCGAATTGAGATCAGCTCCCCCCTCACTGCTGCCTTCAGCGCCTCCCACAGGGTCGCTGCTGAAACCTCCCCCGTATCGTTCACCTGCAAGTAATTTTGCATACACTTCCGCAGTCTCTCACATATCCCCTCCTCCAACAACAGTCCTACGTCTAACCTCCATTGCGGGCGTTGGTAATTCGCCCCCCCAACCTGCAGGTCCACCCAGAGCAGGGCATGGTCCGAGATAGTGATTGCCGAGTATTCTGTATTCTTTACCTAACCTTCACAGTCCCTGCTCATGATAAAAAAAATCAATGCTAAAATATACTTTATGAACATGCGAGTAGAACGAATAGCTCTTTCCCGTCGGCTGTCTGGCTCTCCATGGGTCCACAGCCCCCATTTGCTCCATGAACCCTTTCAGCTCCCTTGCCATTGCTGGGAGTCTGCCCGTTCTGGGACATGACCGGTGCAGCCTCGGGTCAAGGACCGTATTAAAGTCCCCCCCCCCATTATCAACTTACATGAGTCTAGGTCCGGGATCTTCCCCAGCACTCTTTTGACAAAGTCAACGTCGTCCCAGTTCGGTGCATATATGTTCACCAGCACCACTCTTCTCCCCTCCAGCTTGCCCCTTACCATAAGGAATCTGCCCCCGCCGTCTGCGATTACGCCCTCCGCCTCAAATTGAACCCGCTTATTGATCCTAATTGCTACCCCCCTGGTCTTAGAATCCAAGTCCGAGCGGAAGACCCGGCTGATCCAGCCCCTTCCTTAGCCTAGTCTGGTCAGACACTTTCAGATGTGTCTCCTGCAACATAATTACGTCCGCCTTCAGAGCCCGCAAGTGCACGAACACACGTGCCCTTTTAACTGGCCCATTTAGTCCCCTGACATTCCAGGTGATCAGCCTGGTCGGGGGGCACAACCCCCGCCCCGCCGCCGGTCAACCATAACCTTTCTTGGGCCCGCCCCCGGCCCATGCGCCGTGCCATTCCTGGCTCGCCTCTTGGCTGCCTCCACCCCCCGACCTCCTCTGCATTACCTACTTCAGATCCCCCCCCGCGTCAGCAAAATAACTCCCCCCCCCTCCCCTCCTAGCAACACCCCCCCGATAACCCCACCCCTGCCATTCACTGGCTGTATTCAACCCCCCACCTGACTCCCTTGACTAGCCAATCTGCTAGCCCGGTGACTCATCGCTCCGGCGCCCCCTTGTCTCACTCCCATTGTTTCCCCGACCTCGTCTCCCCCCTCCCCAGCACACCAGCCCCCACTCCGACCCACTGGAGCAGTCTCACTAAGATGGGAAAGATCAAACAAGATGTAAACATCAAACAGCACTGTCAGGCTGCTCCAGGTTCAATACAGTCCCTGCTGTGTGCACAGAATAGTGTTAACCCACATCCCTTTCTGAGCACCAAAAAATATATATATAACACCGCAATAACCCAGTACCCGTACATCCCCCATCCAAAACAAACATAAAAACCATAAACATAAATGAAACAAAAGCCCCCAACCAACATCTTTAATCCCCATTGCTGACTGGTCACTCTTTTGTTACAATCCAGGCTCCAGCGCATTCAGAGAGTCCAACAACAGGTACCCGCCACAACAGAAGAAAAAAAAAGGAGAGAGAAAAAAACAACAGAAAAAAAAGGAAAAAGACCATTCGAAAAGGTGGGGGGGGGGCGGGGTGGGGTATCTATCCCCCCCCCCCCCCCCCTCCCTCCCCCCCCAAGGCAAAAACTGCCCACAAAGAATACACCACAAGGCACCTTTAAAGCAGTTAACAGTCGACCTGCAGTCCAGGCACAGTAGGCGTCCCTTCAACCAGTAATTCACGGACCCTAGCTTGCGGCCATGGGTCCTTTTTTCAAGACCAGCCCCCTGATCCCTCACAAAGTCCGTCGCTTCTTCGGGCTCTGAGAAGTAGTGGTGTTGGCCCTGACGCGTAACCCAAAGACGGGCCGGGAAGAGCAGACCAAACTTCACGTGCTCTTTGAACAACACCTCCTTAACTTGTTTAAAGGCTGCTCGCCGCCTGGCCACCTCCTGGCTTAGGTCCTGATGAATGCGAAGGACACTGTTATTCCACGTGCTCCTCTTAGCGCTCTCTGCCCACTGCGGCACCCGCTCCTTCTCCACAAACCTGTGGAACCTGATCACCATCGGACGTGCCACCCCCCGGACGCACCTGTCTCGCCTGTACCCTGTGTGCCCCCTCCAGCTCCGGCGGTCGCGGACAGGCTTCAGCCCCGATCAGCTGCATCAACAAGTCTGCCATGAACGCTGTGGCATCAGCTCCCTCCGCCCCCTCCGGGAGGCCGATGATCCTCAGATTTTGTCTACGGGCTCTATTTTCCAGCTCCTCTACTCTGTCCAGCAGTCTTCTCTGTCTCTCCTTCAACCCGTCGACTTCTAGCGCAGCAATCGTCTGAGCGTCCGCCTGCTCCTCCACCGCCTCCCCCAGCTCCTTAACTTTTTCGTCCTGGGCATCCAGTCTCTGGTTCAGCTGACCCACTGCCTTCTGAAGTGGGTCCAAGTTATCCCGCTTCAACGACTCAAAACTGCTCTTTATCACCTGCAGCATGTTTTCCAGCGCTTGCTGGATCGCCGGGTCCGAGGTCCACAGGTCTGCCATCTTTGCTCCCGGGTCAGCTTCCCCTGCACCGTGCCTTTGTCCCTTCCTCTCCCGTTTGCGCTGCTTTCTGCTCTCCCGTGGTTCCATGCATCTCTGCTCGCTCCTTAGCCCCCCATGGCCGTCCTTTCAGCGCTCCCCCGCAAAACTGGGGAACCAGGTCCTCAAATCCCGCCGGAGTGAGAGCCCCCGAATGTGCGGCTCACTCACTCATTCAGGGCAGCACGGTAGCATTGTGGACAGCACAATTGCTTCACAGCTCCAGGGTCCCAGGTTCGATTCCGGCTTGGGTCACTGTCTGTGCGGAGTCTGCACATCCTCCCCGTGTGTGCGTGGGTTTCCTCCGGGTGCTCCGGTTTCCTCCCACAGTCCAAAGATGTGCAGGTTAGGTGGATTGGCCGTGATAAATTGCCCTTAGTGTCCAAAATTGCCCTTAGTGTTGGGTGGGGTTACTGGGTTATGGGGATAGGGTGGAGGTGTTGACCTTGGGTGGGGTGCACTTTCCAAGAGCCGGTGCAGACTCGATGGGCCGAATGGCCTCCTTCTGCACTGTAAATTCCATGATAATATGATCTACGATTGCCGCCACCGGAAGTCTTGGGGGGGGGGGGGCTCTATGTTTTCATTGTTAGGTCCAGATTTCGGTCCCCCCCCCGATCTCTGGTAGACCGATGTTGCCAGCTGGGAGGGCTCTGACGGTGCGAGACATGCCTCCAGCATTCCTTCTTTCCCTCAAAGTGCTGGAAAACATGGCGAGAAATACCAGCGATGCAGCCGTTTTAATATATACCCCTCTCCCCTCCACAGGGGGGAAAAAAAAACGGAAAATTCCACCCAATCGGCCTCGAAGAAGGAAACATTGTTCCACAATATCATTAATAAAATGGACAGCATGACCAGACTAGGTGGTTACCAGTGTCTGCTTGGGTTATTCCCACGTGCGGGCCGCAGACAGCCAGCAGGAGCTCTGGGGAGAGACATTTGGATCACTTTCTCCTCAGCCGCAGTTACAGTTTCCAGTGACTGTGCTCTTTATTCAGTTGGGTCAACAGCTGATTGTAATCTTTTTCTTGGCAATCCTCCCGACGCGTTGTGTCCTGGATCCCTGCCAGCGCTTCTTATTTGTAATATCGCAAGCAGAAGCCAAACCACCTCGTTGCTTGTTCCCCTTCTCGTGTCAAAATCTGGACGTTCTTTTGCCGTACCAAACCTTGGCATCCTTTCGATCGCCGTACCCCGCCCCCTACCAAAATCTCTGGCCGGAATTCCCCGTCCGTTCACCGGCGGTGGGATTGTCTGGTCCCGCAGGCAATGCTCCCCTCCTCTCCCCCCCCCCTCCCCCCCGGCAACCTGGGGTGGCTTCAATGGGAAGACAAGCAGTGCGCGTGGAGAACCGCACCACCTGTGAACAGCACGGCCAATCTCCGTCCTTAGCAGCGAGAATCCTGGCCTTTATCTCCGCTTCCCCAACCTTCCAGAGAACTGTCAAGATTCTTAAATGAATTATCCAAAGTCTATTCCCGATGGAATTTTAACATGCACTTCAAAGGCAGTTAATGGCATAAGCTCCAAGGCAGCTGTGACACATGGTTTAATGGTTATTAACTGTATCATTAGCCAGATTAGCATCTTCACCGGTGCAACTTTTACTCTGATTATGTTAGAAAATGTCGGAAAATATTCCAATTTAACTTTTCTGATAAAGTTTCTAAAGTACGTTAAAATCCTTCTGCGTCCATCGCCTGGGGAACGGCCCCCATGTTTGCTCACTTGGATCGTCAAGGAGGCCAAGAAAGTGTTTTAGAGATCTTGGGTGAAGAGGTAAAGTAGTGGCCAGACCACTGCGGTAAACGTCTCTGCCCTTTATCGAATAATGCCAGGGGAGATTTCATTCCACCAGTGAGGGTGCACAGGTTCTTGGTTCCAAGGCCTCGTCTCCAACAACGCAGCATTCCCTCGTCTTTATGCACCGGACACTAAAGAGGTTTGAAGGGTTGGATTACTACCAGTTAGTTTAACATCTGTCGCTGGGAAATTGTTAGAATCCATTATTAAGGAAGGATAATAGAACATTTAATGTCAAAACACAATCCATCAGGGTCAGCATGGTTTTATGAAGGGTAAATCATGTTTGATTAATTTGCTACAGTTCTTCGAAGATATGACAAGCCAAGTGGATAATGGGAATGCAGTAGATGTAGTATATCTGGACCTCCAGAAGGCATTTGATAAGATGCCGCACAAAAGGTTAATACGCGAAGGTTAATACTCATGAGCTTAGGGGTCATTTATCAGCTTGGATAGAAAGCTGGCTGACGGACAGAAGGCAGAGAGTCAGGATAAATGGGTCTTTTTCTGGTTGGCAAGATGTAACTCGTGGGGTGCCAAAGGGTTTGATCCATGGGCCCCAACCATTTGCAATGTACATTAATGACTTGGATGTAGGATAGAAGGTACTATAGCCAAATCTGCAGATGATACTAAAATAGGTGGGATAGTAAGTTTCAATGAGGAAATAAGAAATTTACAAATGGATATAGGTCGGTTAGGTGAGTGGGCCAACATTTGGCAGGTGCAGTTTAACATGGATAAGTTATCCAACTTGGTCGGAAAATTGGAAAGGCAGCTTATTATCTAAATGGAGAGAAACTTCAGAGTGCTTCGGTGCAGAGGGATCTAGGTGTCCTTGTGCATGAATCACAGAATCCTAGCATGCAGTACAGCAGGTGGTAAGGAAGACAAATGGAATTTGGCCTTTGGAGCTAAAGGGATAGAGTATAAAAGTAGGGAAGTGTCGCTGTGACTGTACAAGGCATTGGTGAGACTGCACCTGGAGTACTGTGCACAGTTTCGGTCCCCTTAGTTGAGAAGGGATTTAGTTGAATGAGAGACAGTTCACGGGAGGTTCACTAGATTGATTCCAGAGATGAGGGGTTTATCATAGGAGGAGAGATTGAACAGTTTAAGTTTGGAATCTCTCGAGTTTAGAAGAATGAGGGGAGATCTAATTGAGATATGCAAGATGATAAAAGGTATTGACAAAGTAGACATAGAGCGAATGTTTCCTCTTGTGGGGTAATCTCAAATGAAAGGTCACAGTTGTAGGATTAAGGGTATCAGATTTAAAACAGAGATGAGGAGAAATTGCTTCTCCCAAAGGGTTGTGAATCTGTGGAATTCGCTGCCCCAGAGTGTGGTGGATGCTGGGACAGTGAGTAAACTTAAGGAGGACTGACAGATTTGTAGTTAGTATTGGGTTGAAAGGTTTGTGGAGAACGGGCAGGAAAGTTGGGGCAGAGAGAAGATCAGCCATGATCGTATTGAATGGTGGAGCAGGCTCAAGGGGCCGAATGGCCCACTCCTGCTCCTAGTCCTTATGTTCTTATGTTCTACAGTACCCAATGGAAGTATTGATGGGAATGTGGGGGTCTTGTTAGGGTACAGGCATTCAGCTTAATTGTCCAGTTGCCCTGTTACTGAAAGAACCTGTGGACTCATTTTACCATCTGGGGTATTGCGTTCGGTCCTGGCACTAAGGCCCAGGAATGAGGGAAATCACAACCGCAGGAGGTGCAACACCAGTCCCTTTACCTCCCCCAACCCCCCAAACACTCCTTTCAGGTTAAGCAGCGTTTCACTTGCACCCCCTTCAGGGGCAGCACGGTAGCATTGTGGATAGCACAATTGCTTCACAGCTCCAGGGTCCGAGGTTCGATCCCGGCTTGGGTCACTGTCTGTGCGGAGTCTGCACATCCTCCCCGTGTGTGCGTGGGTTTCCTCCGGGTGCTGCGGTTTCCTCCCACAGTCCAAAGATGTGCAGGTTAGGTGGATTGGCCATGATAAATTGCCCTTAGTGTCCAAAATTGCCCTTAGTGTTGGGTGGGGTTACTGGGTTATGGGGATAGGGTGGAAGTGTGGTGTTGGGTAGGGTGCTCTTTCCAAGAGCTGGTGCAGACTCGATGGGCCAAATGGCCTCCTTCTGCACTGTAAATTCTATGATGATAGTCCATTGTATTTTCTGCTCCCAATGGGGTCTCCTCTACATTGGGTACACTAAACGCAGACTGGGTTACCACTTGCGAAACATCTTCTCTCAGTCTGCAAGCATGACCCCACCCTTCCTGTCGCCCGCCATTTTAATTCAGCGCCTTGCTCTCATTGCCCACATGTCCGTCCTTGGCCTGCTCCAAGTTCCAGTGAAGCCCAACCCCAAGCTACACCTCATCTTCCGATTGGGCACGTCGCAACCCTCAGGACTCAATGTTTGAATTCAGCACCTTTAGATTGTGACCTTTCTCCTCCTTCTTAAACCCCCCCTTTCCTTCTTTTAAATGTCCCACACACGTATTGCCTCAACGCAAAACACCCCCTCCCTCTCACACCTTTTGTGTTTAAAGGTGCTATTTTGTCTTGCAACTTCTTACAGCTCGAACACATTCTCCCTCCCTTCAGTTCTGATGAAGAGTCAAAGGACTCGAAACATTAACTCTATTTTTTTCTCATCCATAGAACGGAGAACATAGAACATAGAACATACAGTGCAGAAGGAGGCCATTTGGCCCATCGAGTCTGCACCGACCCACTTAAGCCCTCACTTCCGCCCTATTCCCCTAACCCAATAACCCCTCCTAACCTTTTTGGTCATTAAGGGGCAATTTATCATGGCCAATCCACCTAACCTGCACATCTTTGGACTGTGGGAGGAAACCGGAGCTCCCGGAGGTAACCCACGCAGACACGGGGAGAACGTGCAAACTCCACACAGACAGTGACCCAGCGGGGAATCGAACCCGGGACCCTGGCGCTGTGAAGCCACAGTGCTAGTCATGTGTGCTACCGCACTGCCCTATCTATACAAATGCTGCCAGACCCGCTGAGTATTTCCAGCACCCTCTGCCCTTGTTTCAGACTCCAGCACCCGCAGTATTTTGCTCATTTCAGGAAAGCTAGGTTGACCTTGGAGAAGGTGTGATACAGATACAACACTGGAGTTAAATTCCGTGTATAGGTGCATTTAAAACACTTGCAATTGGAGGATCGGTGGTGATCTGATCAAGGTGTTTAAATTCTAAAAGGATTCGGTTGCAGTAGAACCTGATGGGTTTCCACCGTTGACGAATCCAGAAGCAAAGGCCAGAATATTTAAATGAAAGCATGGCGTCAGGAAGCACTGCCCCGGACAAGAGGCTGCAGATACCGGGTCACTTGAAGCTCCCAGAACTGAGGTTGATAGACTTCTATTTGTCGGGTTATCGAGGGATGTGGAGAAAAACTAGGTGAATGGAGTTGATTTACAGATTAGCCAAGGGCTATCTGAGTGGCAGAACCGATTTGGTGGGCTGAATGGCCCTCTCTTGAAACTAGGCCTTCCCGTGACCTCTCCAGCTCTTACATACTTGCCCCATTCTTTGACCATAACCATATTTATGATCTTGGTTAGCTAATCATTGGGCAATATGGGGCTGGATTCTCCGATTTTGGAGGGGACGGCGTATTGCGAAAGAGTCGCCCCCCCCCTATTCGGTCGTGAACGGGGATTCTCCAGCTGGTCGCTGAACGCGATTTTGCCGTCAGCGACTGGAGAATCTCGTCCATGGTCTCAGTGGTAAGGCCTAGAATGTGCCCAGATTGTGCCAACCACAATGATTCCAATCTCAGTTCCAGGAGAGTGCCTCATCGGCATAAGTCAGGTGGGTGCAGGGTGCCAACCTGGGATTGTTTTTGGAATCCATCTGCTCGTGCCCAGAAACCTGAGTGGCTGCTTACCCGAGGGATGGGAGCCGGCACTCTCACAATGCCACTGCCCCAGAGCCCTACCACCTCAGCGATTGAACCCCGTGTCTGCCAGCCAGGCCTGAATCCTACTGGTGCGGGCAGATCAGTCCACCTCGCCCCTCCATACCCTTCCCAACCTCCTGCCAGGATTGCAGAACGATACCGGCAAAAGCCCCGCGGAAACGTCGGAAACGTGTTTGATCCGGACAGGGTGGGAGGATCTGAAGTAATGGGGGAAACTTGGAATGCTGAGGTTAGAAGCCATCCTCCAGATCCTTTCAACCCAACATTGTCGGCCACTTCGTAACTAAATCTGAACAGATGCCTTTAAGCTGATGTTTTATGGAGATTGTTGACACTAACCAGTTCACCATTTTCAGTGAACCCCTGTCTCCTGGGCGTTTGGCAATCGCTACTGTTTGAGCTTTGACTAGTGCATGTTCCTGTAGCTTTTCCTTTCGATTGGCAACTAGGGATTGTATTTCACAAGCACAAATTTTAGTGGGACTGAGGTTTGAGTAAGATTTATGTCAGGCTCCATTCCAGCCAGTCAGCACACGTACTTAATCCAAAGTTAAATAGCTGGTAACTGATGGACCGGGACATAAATCTGCGTTCAGATCTCCCAGAGGGAGTTGTGTGGGACTGGGTCAAGGTATCGGCAGTACCCCTTGAGATTTTAACCCCCAGGCATCATCTGTAGGCCCCGACTGACTCCTGACTAATTGAGATGGGGGTGCGCCACCTGGAATGGGTGCTGGGGAGGTGGGGTACGAAAGAGGGATTGCCCCCACTGGAGACGGGTATTCTCTCTAAGCCACGTGGCCATGCCAAAGGCCAAAGGTTAACGGTCCCCTGCACACAAGTTATCCCCTTCACCGGCTGCCACACAAATAACTCAATGCGAAAAACAAAATGGAGGGTACATTGCTGGAGACCCTAAGATACAGTCCACGGCATTCAAATAAATAGTTAGATGAGGCCCACAAGGAAGCTAGAGAGATGGTAGGCCCGTTTATCATTCCGCCTCTTCTGGCCCCGACTTCTCTTACCTCCAGAATGATTTCGATGAGGGGAGCCACTCAATCTCTGGCTGCAAGTGGAGTCAGGTCTCCACAATGTTGTTGACTCAAACCAACGTCTCATCTGTAACTTCTCCCAGGTTCGATTCCCGGCTTGGGTCACTGTCTGTGCGGAGTCTGCACGTCCTCCCCGTGTGTGCGTGGGTTTCCTCCGGGTGCTCCGGTTTCCTCCCACAGTCCAAAGATGTGCAGGTTAGGTGGATTGGCCATGATAAATTGCCCTTAGTGTCCAAAATTGCCCTTAGTGTTGGGTGGGGTTACTGGGTTATGGGTATGGGGTGGAGGTGTTGACCTTGGGTAGGGTGCTCTTTCCAAGAGTCGGTGCAGACTCGATGGGCCGAATGGCCTCCTTCTGCACTGTAAATTCTATGATAATTTATGATTAATCTGGGACAAAGGTTCGGCACAACATCGTGGGCCGAAGGGCCTGCTCTGCACTGTAGTTTCTATGTTCTATGTTCTCATCATGACCAGTGATACGGAGTTTCTCAAGCAGTTTTGACATTTCCATTTCCTTCAACAATGTGAACACAGAATTGTTACTGGCGCAGAAGGAGGCCATTCAGCCCATTGTGTCTGCACTGGTCGGCCAATCGAGCATTATGACCTGGTGCCAATCCCCAGCCCTTTTCCTGTGTCGCTGCACATTGTTTCTATTCAAATAATCATCCCATGCCCTTGTGAACGCCTCCATTGAACCCGCCTCCGCCACACGTCCAGGTAGCGGGTTCCAGAACTGAATCTCTCGCTGGCCAGAACTTTCTGGCAGTACATGTCGGCAGGACTAGAAGGTCCCGCCGGTGGCGCGTCCCCGTCACTGTTTCCCCAATGATGAGGGGTGCATTCAACAGGAAAGTGTTGAGCAACTAGATCACATCAGACAGGCTGATAGTTGCAGGGATGGTGTGACAAACAGTGGGGCAAAGGCTTGTTGGGATTTCGAAGGTGCGGTTGAGAGATTTGAGAGGGAGTTTATTTTTCCCCAAGGGGTTGGACACAGAGGTAGGTACGGTGCAGAGAGGGAAGGGAGCTGTGGGGATGGGGGGGGGGGGTCAGTGATACAGGGTCATGGTCAGGCTGACCTGACCGGTGGTATTGGAGTACCAAGACAACCTGAGATGGTCAAGAGGTTGGCCATGAGGAGGGGTGGGGGGCGTTTCTTTGGAGAGTTCTAGGCAGGATAAGAGAGCACGATGAGTTGAGATGGAGGTTGAAGTCACCGAGGATGAGGAGTCGGTCAATGCAAAGGCTGAGGGGGGAAAGCAGTGAAGATATCGCGGTGGGAAACCTGGGCTGGATTCTCCGCTTGGGGGCTTCTCCGTTGCGCTAGCAGCGCGCCCACGCCCGCGGGTTTCCCGGCGGCGTGGGGCGGCCACGATGGGAAATTCCATTGGCAGGTGACGGGAATGGAGAATCCCGCTGCCGTCCAGGAGAATGCGGCTGGCAGTCCGGAGACTCCTGCCCCTGGCGTAGTTACTTGTCTGAGAGGCAAGAGGGTTGGTACAAAGGAGCAGAGGCCGCTCGGGGAGTAGGAGGCCGGACCGAGGTTCAACTTGTGGTGAGCGCCATAGCCACCACAATGATGGTGTGGATGGAGAGGTATCATTGAAGTGGACTGTGTCGCCACCACCCCCTCAGACAGGCGTCCAGCCTTGGTTTCAAAGAAAAAGCCCACAACGCACTCATTGGCACCATCAGGGCTGTGATAGGGTTACATGAAAACTGAGCTTGATAAATTCGAAAAGAGCAGAAAAAAGATCAAAGAACAGAATAAATAAAATTGACCAGTTCAGAGAGAAGATTAATTTTTTAAAAAGGGGGTGTCTGCTAAAACTGAGAAAGCTCGGAGTATAATAGTTTTGACTAGTTAGAGTGTTTTATGTCATCTATTTAGTGACTCCTGACCTCTGTAATCAGTGAATTGATTTGGCAACCTATTCAGTTGACAAATCATTCATTCTCAACTAGTTCGGTGATGATCAGTCACTTCATTGATCAATTTAATTAAACACCGTCTCGTTGAACCAGTAACTGTGTACCTGGTTGCACAATTAAATTCTTCAACATCTGCCGAAGCGTGCCCCGGGTTTCATACCGAGTTCCAGACCGTGTGAGCAGCACGGTAGCACAGTGGTTAGCACTGTTGCTTCACAGCTCCAGGGTCCCGGGTTCGATTCCCGGCTTGGGTGACTGTGCGGAGTCTGCACGTTCTCCCCGTGTCTGCGTGGGTTTCCTCCGGGTGCTCCGGTTTCTTCTCACAAGTCCCGAAAGACGTGCTTGTTAGGTGAATTGGACATTCTGAATTCTCCCTCTGTGTACCCGAACAGGCGCCGGAATGTGGCGACTAGGGGCTTTTCACAGTAACCTCATTGCAGTGTTAATGTAAGCCTACTTGTGGCAATAAAGATTATTATTATTATTCACAGCCCACTTGTCCAGTCGGAGAGTCATTGAATAAATTATACACAGCACATGTTAATAATTAGATCAATCGAAATGTAAGTAAAAAATAATCAACTTATTTTCCAAAGTATCCATTAAGAGCTGTTCTTTTCGCAATATTGATGTGGGACAGTTGAACTGTTCTTCTTGGACTATAGGTGGACTATAATTGTCCACCTAGGAAATTCGGTGTTACTGGTCATGGGTTCTGTGGGTTCTTACGTGGCTGACAAGCCCAATCTCAGAGCCACTTGGCAGGTGTTTCCTGGGAGTGGGATTGGTCCGTGGACTCTGGATCGTTGGGTATTCCTTTCTCAGGCTCCTTTTCCGGGCCTCCTCTTGCCGTCGGGTGTCTCGAAGAATTGTGTCCCTTCAATCAGGAGGTTCCTCCAAGTACGTCTCTTCTGAGCAAGGGTCTCCCAGGCATTGACGTCTATGTTGCCTTTCTTGAGTTGAGCCTTCAGGGTGACTTTGGAGAGCTTCCTTTGTCCTCCTCTTGTTCGGGAGCCTTCCTTGAAATGGACAAAGAAGATTTGCTTTGGCAGTCGGGACTCTGACATCCTCAGCATGTGGCCGGCTCAGCGGAGTTGGTTTTGGGTGATCATGGCCTCGATGCTGCGCTCTTGGCTCCTTCAAGGACGTTGATGTTAGTCTGCCTATCCTCCCAGCTGATGTGGAGAATCCATCTCAGACAGCGTTGATGGTACCTCTCCAGGGCCTTGAGGCGGTGACTGTTTTTAATCCGGTTTTTGGAGCCGTATAGAAGAGTTGGGAGGACAATCACCTTGTACATGAGGATCTTGCTGTCAGCACAGATGTCACGGCCGGCAAAAGCTCTCATCCTTAGGCGCCCACGGTTTGGATACACTGTTGGATCTCCGCGTCGATGTCAGCTTCAGAGGAGAGGTGGCCCCCCCAGGTATGGGAAATGTTCCACGTTTAAAGTATTAACTATGCACTAAAAGGTCATGTATGTCAATAAGATGGGCAGCACGGTGGCGCAGTGATTAGCACTGCTGCCTCACGCCACCGAGGACCCAGGTTCAATCCCAGCCCCGGGTCACTGCCGTGTGGAGTTTGCACATTCCCCCCCGTGTCTGCGTGGGTCTCACCCCCACAACCCAAAAGATGTGGAGGCTAGGTGGATTGGCCACGCTAAGTTGCCCCATAATTGGAAAAAAAAATAATTGGGTACTGTAAATTTATATTTAAAAAATTATGTCAATAAGATAAATCGGCAAGTTAAACATTAAATAGTAAGATGGGCCTGAATTGTTTCGTTGGCGGGGCTTGGCTCCTGCGATCCGGAGAAGTTACAGGGAACACATCCCCACTGACTCTGACATACCCGGTACCATTTTGCACTCAAATGAGTGCTGATTGGCAGCAGGCCAACTGTCATTGGGAGGACGTTCGCCTTGGGGAACTGCTGGCCAATCAGCCCTCCAGTCACAGCGCTGCAGTGGCCGGAAGAGGCACTTCAGCAATCTGCCTGGGACTAAGTGTCGGGACTTGGAGGCCAGATAACTGGTTGGAGTCCCAGTGAGGGGCGGATAGGAAGAGAGTTGGGGGAGTTTGAAGGAGTGCTAGGCCGGGTGGGCAAGGGAAGTCCGGAGGTCTCTGGGCCTTCACAGGGGGCTTCTGATGGAGCTTTCGGGACAGACAGTCACCCGAGGCTGGAATCTAACTCGGATCCCTGACGCTGTGAGGCAACAGTGCTAACCGATACAATATCCAATACAAATACAGCACAGTGGATAGCCCTGTTGCTTCACAGCTCCAGGGTCCCAGGTTCAATTCCCGGCTTGAGTCACTGCCTAAGTGGAGTCTGCACGTTCTCCCCGTGTCTGCGTGGGTTTCCTCCGGGTGCTCCGCTTTCCTCCCACAAGGGGTTATTGGGTTACAGGGATAGGGTGGAAGTGAGGACTTAAGTGGGTCGGTGCAGACTCGATGGACCGAATGGCCTCCTTCTGCACTGTATGTTCTATGTTCTGTAAGTCCCGAAAGACATGTCGGTCGGTAATTTGGACGTTCTGAATTCTCCCTCTGTGTACCCAAACAGACGCAGGAATGTGGCGACTAGGGGCTTTTCGCAGTAACTTAATTGCAGTGTTAATGTAAGCCGACTTGTGACAATAAAGATTATTATTGAGAAACGTCATCGCTAACAGTGCTGCACTCCCTCAAGTGCTAGCTCAAAGTGCGAGACCAGATTACGAGCTTCAGTCTCTGGAAGGGGACTTGAACCTGTGAACCTCTGACACAGAGGGTGAGTGTGTTTATTCTGAAACAAAAGGGCAGATTCTCCTCTTTAGTAATTAATCATGAAGTATCAAATGGGTGTGCATGAAAATCAGGCAGGACGATCGATACCTGTACTTCAGCCCTCCTGTACATACTGGAAGTTACATTATGTTGTGTGCGATCCTCGGTGAATTTCAACCATGCAGGGTTTCATGTCAAGGTGCAAAAAGAGGAAGACTTGACCTGAGATCCTTGGTTGATCCGTATTTTGTCTCTTTGAAGGGGAGCATACAATTTGCCATTAATACGTTGATTGCAAAGTAGTTCTCGGGAGCCTCACACATTCCAGCTGTGCAACTATTTCAAGCTGTCAAAGAGATAGTGCAGTTTTATTCGTCACGTTAATAGAGCTCTTGTTAAACACCACCAATGTTAGGAGTTTGGTTAAGTCACTCCGTTAACAAATTGGTCTAGTTTCCATGCACGCTTCCTGTTTTTGTTGAGTCTGTGGAATTAAAGTCAGCCTCGACTTCCTTGCCAGATGTTTTGGTTTTCCCAGAATGATGTTCCAGAGACATCGGTTCACATCTTGTGAACAATGGTCCATTGGGGGGAGTTTTAACCTTAAAAAAGGGGGGGGTTGGGTTGGGTTGGGTTGTGTTGGGGGTTAAGGTCAGTTGAAGGGTAAGTTTCCCAATCCCAATGTGTCTCCAGCCCACTCGCTTCCAGCATTAATTGAGGTTGAGACGTGGAAGGGCAGCAACTTACTTCAAGGAGGTGGCTGGCATTTTAACTCTTTGAGACTCGGTCTCATTCAGGTTTGCGACTGGAACAGCGACTGGCCCGATTTCCCGAGGGCTGAGGACAATAAGCAGACAGATTGAAGTGCTAAATATCTTCATGCCTGCCACCTGGATCCAAGTCCCTGCCTGAGGTGACTCCACGGTCGACACCACTCCACCTACCACCACCCACCTCTTCCCTCACCCCACCCATAACACCAGGCCTCGGTTTCCCCCAGGGATCGGTCCCCCCCTCCTAATCAATCCTCTCTACTTCCCTCACATTTACCACAGATTTTTAATCAGTAATGTGGCGATAAAGCAGGAAAGTGGAATTGAGGATTATCACAAGAACAGAAGAAATAGAAGCAGCAGTAGGCCGCCCCTCGTCCATTCACATTCTAAGATGGGTAGATGTTTGTTGAGCAAAGATAATAAAGGATATGGACCCATACAGAGTTAGGCAACAGATCAGCCATGATCTGGCGGGAGAGGCTTGAGGGGCTGAATGGCCCACTCCTGTTCCTAAGTTCCTGAACAACTCAAAGAATGTACAACGCTACACCCAGCATTTGTTGACTTGGGCTAATGTTCGACGGAATTAATTGCAGATATCAAGTAACAATCAATCAGGATGAATTAGTTTTGTTTCTTCTATGAATGGAAAGCACTTTCCATTTTGCAAATTATGTGAAAACTTAGTGAGTGATGCGCTCAGTGAATTTAAACTATTATCTCATGAATTGAAGTGGAAATGCCATCTGTCTGTCTCCTTCCTGAATTCAATATGAAGATCCATCTGTCGCGTGGGAAGTTCGGGGTCAACGGCAGCACACCACGTCACTGTCATTCTATCCTGAGATCGAGACCTCTTCACTTCCGATCTTTACATTGCGTGAAACGAACGGATGAATTGAACCAAGCTGAGTGATAAAATCAGACCTTGCCCCACCTTTCGATCATTTGCTTCCACAAAGTGATTAAACAACGCCAGAGTTCGGGTGATACGGGCGGGCAGTCTCGTAAACCTCACGAATAAAAGTGGGACAGTACAATACTGATCCAAATTCAGAGATGGTCAAAGAAAGTCCCAATAAGGGCTTCCTGTACACACAGTCTGCTTGCTGTCCAGTGATATTGTTCATGCACAGAAACTGTTGCAACCCGAATGGCGATCCCAGCATCAGGACCATACAATTTCCCACGACCTCCCGGGAATATGACCTTCCCCTTTAAGGCAGGCAGGACTTCTCCTTTAAGGGGTGGGGAAGGAGACCCTGAGGGGAGTGGAGGAGTTTTGGAATAATAAGCCTTGTCCTTTAATTTCTACCATTGTCTGTGTGTTCTGCTTCTCGCGGATTCAACAGAAACAAAGAGAACCATGGCAGCAAAATAAAACTCTCATTGTCTCTTCAGGTGTGGACTTGGCGTGTTGAGACTCCAACGTGCAAGACACACTGTTGTGCGTTTTTTCTAGTACTTGGTCTTTTCTGTGGCTCTGTTCCAATTAGGGCAATCAGTGAATTTGCCCTTCTTTCTATATTGTCTATGTCCGAATGCTTAGAGTCGCCAGGTATTGAATGATGCCACCACAAGTTTCACCTGGCTATCGATCAAAGAGCCAAATCCCAGTTAGTTAGTTCAAGGTCAAGGGTACTTTATTTACACCCAATTAATCATGCAACATAAACACTACTAGTAACTACACCTATCGACTAAGACAACCTTTTATTAACTTCGGGCACCCGGCTTAGGTCAGGAAACAGTGGCCGCTGTTCGATTCTGGATCTCTCGGGTTCGAAGGGGTAATTGCTGATCAGCTGGGCTCATCCGTCTGGTAGCGGGCGTTGAACTCGAACTTGCTTCTGGTGTTGCTGCAATTGGCGATGGCCGTGACCGGGGTACCAAGGCCAAGAGAGAGCGAGTATATGGCGAACTCTTCCTTTTTACTCGGGGGGTTTTCGCACTCTTTTGGGCGGTCCTTCGATTTGGGCCTCACTAATTGGGTGATCCCTGATCACTCCGTTCGATTCCTTAGCCAATAAGTGGGTGGGGATCTGGATGGCTGGGCGTGCCTCAAACAGTCACTGACCCCGTTGTTTGCATTTCCCTTGGACAGGGAGTGGCGCCGAAATGTCTGGGGCTGTCCCGGTTGCTGGAGTACCAGTCCTTTGTTTTGGGGAAGATGGGCCATCACCTGCTAATCGGCCTGATTAACATGCTAATGGGACGGAGTTTCGATGCCGTCTGGACTTTGCTGACAAATATGCATTTCAGGCTCTGAGCCTGCCTGACTCTTGGGTTGTCCATTTTACCCATCAGTCTTTGCGAGTTGCTCTGTACCTAGTTGAAAGTGGCCATCCCCGATGGCTACAACACCTCACTGCCTTCCATTGGATACAATGGAGTGAAATAAGCCTCACCAAAGTCAGAGCTCTTGGTTCGCTAGAATCTAAAAATGAAGTTGCAATTAGCTGGCGGTGCCTCATCCTATGGGGTTGGTGCTGTCGTCTCGTACACTATGCCTTCAGGAGAAGAACGACCAATAGCATTTGCTTCACAAACTCTCAGTAGCACAGAAATTAATTATGCTCATCTAGAAAAAGAAGTTTTGAGCACCATATTCGTTGCAAGGTATCAAAATTGCCTTTGTGGGCATCATTTTGTACTTTTGACCGATCATCGACTCTTGACGAAAATCTTTGGGCCGTTTACAAGTGTACCTTTCTTTGGCAGCTAGTATGTTGCAAAGATGGTCATTGATATTGTCGGCGCACACTTACCATATCCAGTATCACAAGCTCGGGAATCATGCAAACACTGATGTTTTATCAGGATTACCCTCACAAGCCAAGGGTGACACTGAAGAATATTTAGTTAATACTCTGTGCTTCTCGCTTGTGGATAGTGTACCTGTTACTTCGAACATAGAGCAGAAGGAGGCCATTCGGCCCATCGAGTCTGCACCGACCCACTTAAGCCCTCATTTCCACCCTATCCCCATAACCCAATAACCCCTCCTAACCTTTTTGGTCACTAAGGGCAATTTATCATGGCCAATCCACCTAACCTGCACATCTTTGGACTGTGGGAGGAAACCGGAGCACCCGGAGGAAACCCACGCAGACATGGGGAGAATGTGCAGACTCCGCACAGACAGTGGCCCAGCAGGGAATTGAACCTGGGACCCTGGCGCTGTGAAGCCACAGTGCTATCCACTTGTGCTACCTTGCTGCCCTCATTTCAAATTCAAAGATATTCAAGAACCGATCCAGCGATGGGGAAGGTGATGGGCCTGGACCAAAAGGAATGATGTCAGTCATTCATGAGAAAAATACAGACCTCAAGCTGTACATTACACAAAGACTTGAGTTGACAGTGCAGGGTGGTGTTCTATTGTGGGGAATCCAAGTGATTATTCCTCCATAGATCATAGATCATAGAATTTACAGTGCAGAAGGAGGCCATTTGGCCCATCGAGTCTGCACCGGCTCTTGGAAAGAACACCCCACCCAAGGTCAACACCTCCACCCTATCCCCATAACCCAGCAACCCCACCCAACACTAAGGGTAATTTTGGACACTAAGGGCAATTTATCACGGCCAATCCACCTAACCTGCACATCTTTGGACTGTGGGAGGAAACCGGAGCACCCGGAGGAAACCCACGCCCACACGGGGAGGACGTGCAGACTCCGCACAGACAGCGACCCAAGCCGGAATTGAACCTGGGACCCTGGAGCTGTGAAGCAATTGTGCTATCCACAATGCTACCGTGCTGCCCTAATAAAGTAATAAATGGCGTAATAAAGTCATTGGCCAACTGCATGAGGGACATTGATCAATAAGGGGATTAGGGGTTATGGGGAAAAGGCAGGAGAATGGGGATGAGAAAAATATCAGCCATGATTGAATGGCGGAGCAGACTCGATGGGCCGAGTGGGCCTAATTCTGCTCCTATGTCTTATGGTCTTATGGTGTAATCCTACAGAAAGGAATGAGGACGCTTCTGAGGTCACAAGTCGCTGAGTTCTAGAGCGCCAAATTCTACGAAAGGGGAATAGACGTCCACCACACAGACTGTCTAATTGAATTGTACATATGTACAGGAATAATACATAAGGGGATCTATTGTATCAGAGTTCATTGTTGTTGTTGCACAAATGAAGCTAAACGGGAGGAGTGCTGTTAAGCACAGGGCTAAATTGCTGGCTTTGAAAGCAGACCAAGGCAGGCCAGCAGCATGGTTCAATTCCTGTACCAACCTCCCCAAAACAGGCGCCGGAATGTGGCGACTAGGGGCTTTTCACAGTAACTTCATCGAAGCCTACTTGTGACAATAAGCGATTTTCATTTCATTTCATTTCATCAGTGAATATATTCTCGCTGGTTGTGCGTCATGTGATGTGTACAGCAGAGTGTTTGCGTGGGTTTTAGACAGATCGCCACCGTGATTGTATGAGCAACATTCTTAATGAACCTCTCGTCATAGTTTACAAGAATCCAGAGTGTGGACACCTTTTCTGTTTGTGGCCACAAAGAAATACAACACCTCCTCAATGCCATCTATTTTTAACAGCAGAAATAACAAAGAAACTAGACCAGCCTCGGTCTCTGGCAGTGAGTCTTGGCGTGAATATCGGCAGACTAATCTGTAACAGTACAAACCTTTTCTTTACTTGATCCACACTAAGTCAGAAGGGGATTTGCTGAAACTCCCACGCTTGATTTGAAATGGACAGCGTTTATTAGGGTTATGGAATTTTGTAACATTTAATAGTTGACAAAAAGTGTTGAACGTGGCTAACTCCATATCAGTATTCCAGCATGGACAGGGGGAAAATCAATTCAGCCCAAAGTCATAACAAGGCCATCAAAATTGCAAACCAGCTCCAAGGTTTATTTCTGAGTAGGAATAGAAGTTGTATTAAGTCTTTGTCGAACCTCAGAGAGACCCCATGTGGAGTATTGTGCTCCGTTCTGGTCTCCATTTTCGATCAAAGCCTATGGAGGTGTTAGAGAAGTGGTAGAAGAGATTTGCAAAAATGATGTCAAAACTGACAGGCAAGAGTGAACAGGTTGAGGCTCTTTTCTCTAAAAAAAATAGAGGATTGAACAGAAACCTCACAGGGTTTTAAATTGATGAAGGGGCTTGACAAGACAGGCAGTGCGATGAATATCATATTTTATAGTTTTTTTCTTGCAGTAATGTTATTAAACCTTGGGTTAAAATACATCCAGATAGTAGGTCTGTTGGAGCTGTGATTAAAAGTGAGGTATTGTGTTTGGTCCTGGCTAAACAAGG
This sequence comes from Scyliorhinus torazame, assembly GCF_047496885.1. Classification (NCBI taxonomy): domain Eukaryota; kingdom Metazoa; phylum Chordata; class Chondrichthyes; order Carcharhiniformes; family Scyliorhinidae; genus Scyliorhinus; species Scyliorhinus torazame. The sequence goes on along the minus strand of NC_092734.1, from coordinate 34,691,881 downwards.
CATGGCGCATCCTGTAACAGGAGGCAAAAGAATGCTGTGTGCTTTGAGTATTACAAAATAGCTAATGGAAGGAGCCAAATCTGCATGCAGAGGAAGTTGCCTATAGGACCCAAGGTTTGGTCCCAAAAGTTTTCCCTCTCCAAGGACTCTGCACCAAGATAAGCAAGTAAAACCTGGTTGTTTACTTTACATAAGTGTTTTTTGAGATATATGGGTTTGCTTAATTGAAATGTAGAGCCAGGTTTCAAGAAGCAAGTTAAGTTGTTGTAACTGTTAACTGTAAAGCTATTTCTTTGTTGCTAATGTGCATAATTGTGCATTTAAATTAAAGTTTGTTTTAATAGGAAAGTTGTCTACTGGTCAGTGTTATGAATCCTGTGGTGCGATGACATTTTCACACAGCTTTACCAAATGCAAATAGCTGGGTTCAAGTTCGGGATCTTAACCAAAATTGGGGTTCTGGTCCGAACCCATAATAGCAGCGAGGCATTTCCACTTGTTGGGGAGTCAAAAACTGAGGACCATAAACACAGGATGGTCGTTAATAAATGCAGTCAGGAATTCAAAAGCTTAAGATGAGCAGGTTAGGTGGATTGGCCATGCTAAATTGACCCTTAGTGTCCAAAGGTTAGGTGGGGCCATCAGGATAGGGCGGGGAGTGAGCCTAGGTAGGGTGTTCGTTCGGAGGGTCTGTGCAGACTCGGTGGGCCGAATGGCTATCCATTGCACTGTAGGGATTCTATGATTCCATGATTAGTTGAAGCAAATAACATCAATGCATTTAGGGGATGGCAGAGGTTATATTGGTGGGGTAAGAGGACATGGCGCGGAAGCACGTTCATGTGGAGAGTAAATGTCGGGCCAAATGGCCTGCTCCCATACTGTTGTTTTCATGTGATACTTGGTCCTCGCCTCAATCATCCTCAAAAATATATTGGGCGGAATTCCCGGTCCCCCAGCCGCGTGTTTCCCGGCACTGTGTCATTCGCTGGCAGTGGCAAACCCGTGGGTGGGGGGGTGGGGGGGGGGGTGCTGAAGGCGGGAAACTGTCGGAGATGCCCCACCATTTTGCCCCACGGGGCAACACAGTGGTTAGCATCGCTGCCTCACAGCGCCAGGGACCCGGGTTCAATTTGAGCCTGGGGTGACAGTGTGGAGTCTGCACGTCCTCCCTGTGTCTGCGTGGGTTTCCTCCGGGTGCTCCGGTTTCCTCCCACAGTCCAATGATGTGCCGGTTAGGTGGGCCGGCCACGCTAAATTGCACCTTAGTGTCCAAACGGTTAGGTGGAGTTACCGGGTTAGGGGGCCTGTGTTCAGAGAGGGTGCTCTTTCCGAGGGTCGGTGCAAGCTCGATGGGTTGAATGGCCTCCTTCTAGAATCAAAGAATCATGGAATCATAGAATCCCTGCAGTGCAGAAGGAGGTCATTTTGCCCAACGAGCTTGCACCGGCCCTCTGGAAGAGCCAAAAAAACCATCTTGTAACCCTTTGTAGGGGCAATTTAGCATATCCAATCCACCTAACCTGCACATTTTTGGACTGGGGTAGGAAACGGGAGCACCCGGAGGAAACCCACGCAGACACGGGGAGAACGTGCAGACTCCGCACAGACAGTCGCCCGAGGTCGGAATTGAACCCGGGTCCCTGGCGCTGTGAGGCAGCAGTGATAACCACTGTGCTGCCCCCTTCTGCACTGTCGGGCTTCAATGATTAATCCAGGAACAAAGGATGCCACTTCCAGCATCCCACACCCCAGAATGGTTCCTCCAATGGAAAAGCTGCACGTCACCCTGGGACGATCCAGGGAGTTGTGTGGTTCAGCTCATCATTGGAGTAAATGGAAAGCATTAGGGAGCTCAATTCAGGACTGGAGGCTAACATCACAGTGGGACGAAAAGCCACAACAGGCATTGCAGAATCAAAGGACTATCAGTCCAACTGAGTGGAGCGGATGAATATGTACAAAGTCAGAGGTTCCATATGTACAGTGTATCACTAACTTGATGAAACAATATTAAGCAGCCGCTGATCAAGCCATGCTGTACCAGAAGATTGGTTTCAAAATAAAACTTGGCACCCAGTTCGATTCTGGGGTTCAGCTTTCTCAATTCTCAGCTCGTTCTGCCGTCGGTGACTCTAATGCTTATTTCGCTCCATGCCCACTAAATTCCCAGAGATTACGCCCCTCCCCATGCGACTGCCAAGGATCACAATGTTACCAGGAGCTGCTTCCGCCTCCGGCAGCTATGGAACTTCGAGACTGGATGTTTATGGACCGAGGAATGTGTCTCGCTCAGGTCTGTGTGATTCCTTTTCTTGCGTGTTTATCCAAACAAGTCACAGTCTCCTCATTCATCCAGATTTGATATTCCCCATTGCTGTGTTGAGTCCAACATAACATTTGGTCACAAATACTCGTGATTCGCTCCATCTATTTTCGGAGTTTTGTCTTCACACTGACTTCCCGCGCTATAAATACCAATCGGAAAATGCAAACAGGCCAAAACTCTCCTGACTCATTGCCCTGGGAAGGGCGCCAGTGAGTGATAATAAATGCCATTTTATGGAAGAAAATGCGAGCTGACAACAGAGGCCAGAATTATGGGCAAGTTCCATCCCTCTGAAGCACAGGCCGGAATTCTCCGGTTGAAGCGATTCATTTATCCCGTCGGCAACGTAGTCCCACCTGTGGTATTCCTGGCGGCATTGGGCTGGTTACAATGGGACATCCCATTGACAAGCGGCGGGACGATTGAACCCCACCGCCAGCGAACGGTGCCCCTCCGAGAAACACGCGTTTGGGGAACCGGAGAATCCGGCCCCTAATAATAATAATCTTTATTAGTGTCACAAGTCGGCTTACACTAACACTGCTGTGAAAATCCCCCAGTCGCCACACTCCGGCGACACAGCGGGAGAATTGAAAATGTGCAATTCACCTAACAAGCACGTCTTTCGGGACTTGTGGGAGGAAACCGGAGCACCCGGAGGAAACCCATGCAGGGAGAACGTGCAGACTCCGCGCAGACGGTGACCCAAGCTGGGAATCGAACCCGGGACCCTGGCACTGCGAGGCAACAGTGCTAACCACTGTGTTACCATGCCGCCCAGTCAGTGCTTTTTCTGTTGTCCACTGGATTGCGAATTCTGAATGAGAACAATTTGAGACATCCACGTATTTGTTTCTGTTCATCCAGAAAGGGGGCTGAAGGCGATCAGGGGGTATGCGGGAATGTGAAGTTGATGTTACTGTCAGATCAGGCTGGAGCAGGCTCGAGGGACCGAATGGCCTCTACTTGCTCCGGTTGCAAAATGTCCGTATGTAACCCTGGTACCAAACTTACGCAACTCCACAAAGGATTTCTCGCCCTCAAATATACCCACTTCCCCAAATGCTCTTAGTAACAAATTAACCACACACTCCAAATGTTAGTCAGGTTATTGCAATTTGTCTCTCGCTGGTGCAAACATACGGGTTAGGAGCAGGAGGAAGCCTTTCGGTCCCTCGAGCCTGCTCCGCCATTCAATAAGGTCATAGCTGGGCAGCACGGTGGTGCAGTGGTTAGCACTGCAGCCTCACGCGCTGAGGACCCGGGTTCGAATCCCGGCCCTGGGTCACTGTCCGTGTGGAGTTTGCACATTCTCCCCGTGTCTGCGTGGGTCTCACCCCCACAGCCCAAAGATGTGCTGGTTAGGTGGATTGGCCACGCTAAATTGTCCCTGAATTGTAAAAAAATGAATTGAGTACTCTAAATTTAAAAATAAGGGTCATATCTGATTGTAACCTTAACCACCGCACTTCCACCTACCCCCGATAACCTTTCTCCCCCCAACTTTGTTAATTAAGATGATCAGAGGATTAGATAGGGTGGACAGTGAGAGCCTTTTTCCTCGGATGGTGATGTCTTGCACGAGGGGACTTAGCTTTAAATTGAGGGGAGATAGATATAGGACAGATGTCAGAGGTAGGTTCTTTACTCAGAGAGTAGTAAGGGCGTGGAATGCCCTGCCTGCAACAGTAGTGGACTCGCCAACACTAAGGGTATTCAAATGGTCATTGGATAGACATATGGACGATAAGGGAATAGTGTAGATGGGCTTTAGAGTGGTTTCACAGGTCGGCGCAACATCGAGGGCCGAAGGGCCTGTACTGCGCTGTAATGTTCTATGTTCTAAGACTCTATCAAACTCAGCCTTAAAAACTATTCAAAGATTCTGCTTGCACCCTGTGAGGAAGCGAGTTTCAGACACTATGCCCTGAGGGGAAAATATTCTCCTCACCTCTGTCTCAAATGGGTGCCCTCCCATTTTTAAACAGTGGCCTTTAGTTTTGGATTTTCCTGGAAGAGGAAACATCCTCTCCACATGCACCCTGCCCAAAGCCGCTCGGGATGCTATGTAACGACTTGTAGCGTCATCGTGCAATGCATTTGCATAGATTCCACGCAATGTTTCAGGGGTTAGGGGCAGTACCTGATCACCTCAGTGCCGGTCGGGACGACGCACTGACTTTTGGGTTGTGACCTCACCGTCCCAGTCAGCGGGCCTCACAGGTGTTCGTCGCTCAGGTGAATAAATTAATCCCCAACCAATCAGGGAGGGCAGGCGGGATGGCTCAGCCATTTTGACAAAGAGTCATCGGACTCGAAACGTTCGCTCTTTTCACTCCCTACAGATGCTGCCAGACTTGCTGAGATTTTCCAGCATTTTATCTTTCATTTCAGATTCCGGCATCCGCAGTAATTTGCTTTTATGGTCAGCCATTTTGTCAGGGGAAGGATTTCTGTTTGAAGGGCCACGTTGTGCTTCAGGGAAGCTCGGTGGCAGTTGGACATTTAAGGGTGCGGCACGTCCAGGAGTGGAGAAGAGGTCTAAGAAAGCTGCCTCACGGGCCTCTCCCTCTCACCACACGCCCCAGCCGAGGGAGCTGAGGGGCAGCGATGAGGCGGGCTCTCCCTAGCCCGGGAGGCGGCGGGCAGCCTCTCCAACGAAGCAGGCGTGGGTGGAAGTGGCCGTGGTAGTCAGGGCAGCAGTGTGTCCCCTCCAACCTGGAGGCAGCGCGCCAAGAGGATTCAGGACCTCGGGAGGAATCAACAGGTGTGTGGTGTAACACCTGCAGGTGCCAAGTCCCAGACATTTCCCAGCATGCTCCTGCACGGCAGGCCCTCAAGTCAACATAATCTGCAGCTCCACTCATTCCTCTCTCTCAAGACGCCTCACATCCCCATCTGAACATCCAACACACACACACTCACCCTCAGCCTATTGCTCTCTAACACCCATGCCTCACAGCTGTGGAATATGGGTCTGGCACACACTGGGTTAATGTGGGATTGAGTACAGTTCCACCCACACAGTAAGACGGCACATGACCCAAACCTAGAGTCATTACGGTGTTGAGCAGAGACTCTGAGACGGAGAAGGCTCCTTGTCTGTATCCTACACTGTGTATCTGTATAATAGTTACAAATATTTCATGAAGACTTGCTGTCAACATTCAGAAGGCCACGAAGACTCCAGTTAGAGACACGTGCTGTAACCAACACCATTCTGGCATCTGCTACCCTTCATAACTGGCATCCATCTCGCCCCCTCCACACAAGCCATTACGAGCATTCACACCACACAAGAGAGCTCACAAGGGGAGCAGCAGAGATATGGGGAGCGCGGAGATGGAAGTTTGGGTCTTCGGTGTTGGCCACTGGCAATGCAGTGCCCAGATGGTCCACTGGGCCTTGCTCCAGGAGATTGGGTGTCAGGCGTGTCGAGGAAACTGACCCTCAGCCCGGGTTGGGGGAGTTGACTCATTCCAGCTGGATGCCTGTGTCCATCCCATTTGCCCTGTGGAGTGGCGTGTGGCTGAGAGGGCAGGCTGCTACTCCTACACCTGTTGGAGCAGTTGCGGGCGTGGTCCCTCAGTGGAGGTGGAGAGTGGCATCACCATCACTGGTTAATAAGGGGATCAGGGGTGTGGGGAGAAGACAGGAGAATGGGGATGGGAAAATATCAGCCATGATTGAATGGAGGAGCAGACTCGAAGGGCCGAATGGCCTAATTCTGCTCCTATGTCTTCTGTTCTTGTGGTCTTATGTTGACCCTGTGAGCTTCTTTTTTCTAGCAGGACTCAGTACTTTGCTTATATTGGCCGATCCGGCTGTACAACTGATCCTCACTGCACTGATTTCTCATCAGTCTGTCATGTCCTGTGGCCATCTTGGTTGGGGAAACTTAGCCCAGAAACTGAAGTTATGAAGGTTAGGTGGACTGGCCATGCAAAATTGTCCTTAAGTGGAAAAAAAATTAATTGGACACTTTCAATTTTGAAAACAAAAATATTACACACACAACATACACCTTAGGATCTAATCCTAGCACCTCAGTACATCACCTAACCTTGAAATATCCACAATGTATTGACAAAAGTGACAGCCTCAAGGGAACTGCAATGTTACACTTACAGGGGAATGCAAGTTCATCAACTGATCTTGTACATTTTGGGCCATGCAAATGCCAGCAACTACAAGGGGGAAACAGTGCAAGATTCATCACCCCGGAAACTGTGCAAAACCATCATAAAAGGATGGCCTGATTCGATTTTGCATGCCCACGAACACGCGAGACCATTTTGGCCTTACCAGGTTGAGATCGATATCTCCTGGGGAGTCATTATTAAGTGCAGGCAGGTTATCATACTGGAATCTTTGCAACTAATTTTCTTCATCAACAACTTCATCATTCACACATGGGCATAGATCAGGTGAGCAGTCTCACGAGAGGGGCAGTCTATTGGCCGTGTCTGAACAATGGCATTGAAGTCATCGTCAAGACGTGCGAGGTATGTCAAGAGCAGATGCCAAGTCAGCAAAAAGAACCAATGATTCCTATCCATCCTTGGTCCACAATTGCATCTGACCTCTTTCAGGTCCATGGCACCGACTTCATTGTCATCGTCGATTACTCTATCAAGAACATCATTATTCGACATTTGCACAATATGTCAAGTACAACTGTCGTGCGCATATTCTAAATTCTACTTTCAGTTTATTTGTTTTTTCTAGAGAGATCATCATGGATAAATGTTTGCAAATTCGGGCTGGTTTAGCACAGTGGGCTAAACAGCTGGTTTGTAATGCAGAACAAGGCAGCAGCGCGGGTTCAATTCCCATACCGGCCTCCCCGAACAGGCGCCGGAATGTGGCGACTTGGGGCTTTTCACAGTAATTTCATTGAAGCCTACTTGTGACAATAAACAACTATTATTATTATTATTATTAAATTATTGGGAAGCCATTTCAGGATATGTGTGGGAAGTGGAATATCGATCACACTACTTCTTCTCATCAATACTCTTATCACTAAATCACTAGCCCTGTAATGGTCGATAAATGCTGGCCAAGCCAGTGATACCCATATCCCATGGATAAAAAATTAATGGTCTAGCTGAACAAATGATTTGCACTGTGAAATCCCCAATTCTCAAATGTGGGCTGGCGAAGCACGGTCTGCTATGTTACATCTGAGAGTGACACCTTTAAGTGTAACTATACCATCGCTCGGATTTGGCAGACCGGTGTCTGCCAATCTGCCAACGTTTACCCATTCAACTCTCTTAGAAACTAGAAAGCAACTGTTAAACCAGCAAGAGAAGAGGATCAACATGCATGATAAAAATACGGATACAGAATTTCCGATGTTACAGTCAGGATGACACGTTCGCGTCCAGGATCCCACAGAAGGAACATGGCAATCAGCTGAGGTGACAAAGATTTCTTCGGAACCCAGGCCCTATGAAATCATTATGCATCGGCGTGAGACATATCCAAGGGCAAATCAGATCCATTCCAGATCCTCAACCACTGTCCTATCGTATCGAGGACAATTAAAGACACAAGGTTACCATGACCGAATCTGGGAACACAAGCAGATTACCTCTATGCTTTAGAGACTCATAGATTCATCAGTCCTGTACACTTATGTAATGGTGACTAAATACGAATGTGTATTGTGAATAGTTATACTTCTTTGGGAGGAGGAAAGTATCTTTAAAAAGAAAGGGGGATGTTGTAATATGCCTCTAAGGGATAACAGCATGACATCACCAGAAGGGAAGTGTGTCATGTGATCCAGTCTCAGTTTCACTTCAGTCTGGAGCAGAACACAGCACACACAGTTCTGCAACTCTGATATCCTCAAGCTTCCTGTCCATATATCCATATTCACATGTGCCTAGAATTAATTAATGAATCCATAATATATTTACCCAATTCATTATGAGTGATTGGTGCCTTTATCTCATTATACCAACGCAACAGCGTTATAATATGCCATTAAGAGATAGCATCATGCCATCACTTCGAAGCATATTACAACAGTAATGTCACTTGACTAGTAATCCAGAGGCCCAGGCTCATGCTCTGGGGTCACGGGTCGAAATCCCACCACAGCAGCTGGTGGAATTTAAGTTCAATTAATAAACCTCGAACATAAAGCTGGTCTCAGTAATGGTGACTATGGGACTAACATTGATTGTCGTAAAAACTCATCTGATTCACCAATGTTCCTTTAGGGATGAAAATCCGCTGTCCTTACCTGGTCTGGCCTCCATGTGACTCCCGACCCAACGGCAAAGTGGTTGGCTCCGAACTGCCCCTGTGAAATGGTCTCACAAAGCCACTTAGTTCAAGGTCAATTAAGAATTAGCCACTTCGTTCAAGGTCAAACAACCAATGCAGCTCTCGCCAGTGACGCCCACATCCCATGAACGAATAAAGCGAAAAGATCCTTTTGGCCCCAGGAGTGATAAACTGTCAGATTGGAAAGGTTGGGATTATTCCCCTGGGAGAGAAGAAGGCTAAGAGGAGATTTAATAGAGATGTTCAAAAGCATGTGGGGGCTGGAAAGAGCAGAGAGGGGAGAAACTGTCCCCGCTTGTAAAAGGATCAAGAACGATAGGGAAGCGCAGATTTAAAGTGATTTTGCAAAGGAAGCAAGTGTGGAGTGAGAGAAAGCTTCATCACGCAGCGGGTGGTTGGGGTCTGAAATGCACGGCCTGGAACTGTGGTGGGGGCAGATCCAATCGAGGCATTCACGAGGCCGTTAGATGATTAATTGAATAGAAGCTGAGTAAAAGACAAAAATAGGAAGGCAGATTATTATTTGAATGGGTGTAAATTCAGAGACCTTGGTGTCCTTGTGCATCAGTCGCTGAAAGTAAGTGTGCAGGTACAGCAGGCAGTAAAGAAGGTAAATGGTATGTTGGCCTTCATAGCGAGAGGATTTGAGTTTCGGAATAGGGATGTTTTACTGCAATTGTATCGGGCATCGGTGAGGCCACACCTGGAGTATTGTGGGCAGTTTTGGTGTCCTTATCTGAGGAAGGATGTTCTTGCTGTGGAGGGAGAGCAGCGAAGGTTTACCAGACTGATTCCAGGGATGGCGGGACTGTCATATGAGAGACTAAATCAGTTAGGATTATATTCATTGGAGTTTAGAAGAGTGAGAGGGGATCTCGTAGAAACTTACAAAATCTGAACAGGATTAGACAGGGTAGATTCAGAAAGAATGTTCCCGATGGTGGGGGAGGCCAGAACTAGGGGTCATAGTTTGAGGATTAGGGGTAAACCTTTTCGGACTGAGGTGAGAGAAATTTCTTCACCCAGAGAGTGGTGAATCTGTGGAATTCACTCCCACAGAAAGTAATTGAGGCCAAAATGCTGTGTAATTTCAAGAAGGAATTAGATATCGCTCTTGGGGCTAAAGGGATCAAGGGATATGGGGGGGAAGGTGGGATCAGGGTATTGAACTTGATGATCAGCCATGATTGTAATGAATGGGGGAGCAGGCTCAAAGGGCCGAATGGCCTCCTGCTTCTATATTCTATGTTTCTATGTTTCTTAGAATGGCACAAAGTCATAATGTTCATTGGGAGAGGTGGGGGAGACGCGATGGGCTGTATGGCTTTCTTCAGTGGCCCAGCAGTTCTGAGATTCTGTATTGCGGTGATGACCAGGAGAATTGTTCATTCAAGATTCTGTTAATAGCATTGACAGGCTGAGAAAAAATGATCCCATATTTTCTTAGTTGCCGACCATTAAACATAATGTAGCTTGAACCTGCTGGGTCCCTTAACAACCTAACAATTTGGGCTGTAGTTCAGTGGTAAAGCTCCTGAATTCAGTCCCCACCATCTCCAATCGTTTTACACTTTCGACACAAAGAGAATCTTGAGGTTCGGCAGTAGATTGGGAAAGTGAAGTTGAGCTATTGGATCAGCCACGATCTTACTAAATGTTGGAACTAGGCACGAAAGACAAAACAGCCCATTCCTTCCTTAGGCCGGAGTTTCCCACCCCGATGTGGGTCAGGCCGGCATTAAAAATGGGGGCCGGGATCCAAATCCAGGTTTTCCACCCCCACTCCTGACAATTTTTAATAGCGCAGGTTAAGGGGAGGGCTGGGGACCAGCGCGATGGTGTCCCAACATTGCCAGGACCATTGCGGAAGTGGGCATCTTAGATCTTCTGCAATTGTCATAGAGGCGGGACCATTTTGGAAGATGATGAGATTCTCAACAGCATAAAGGTGTTATGAACCATCACTGGTTTGGAATGGGAAGCGTATGAAAGATAAGATTAAAACTTAACATGTCTTGATTTAGTGTTCTATCATAAGTTATTTATGTTTCTAATGCAATGTGATGATAAGGCTTTGTATTGAAAAGGTGCATGACCATTCAATAATGTGGTTCGAAGGTTGTCATTTCCTAAATAGGAAAAACGTTCAGATGCACAAGAGTTCATAACCACTGGATAAAGTGTCATTCCGCAATATACAAAAGTGAAATTCAGAGATAATAGTGTGAAATGTGCCCATAGCTTTGATTTGTTACTTAAAATTCAGCTCAGCCATTTCTTTGGCTGTTTCAAAGCTTTGACAGATGGCTGAGCTTGCATTTTCTTTCTAACCCTAATCTTAGCCATCGGTTTGGCTGTTTCACAGCTTTGACAAATGGCTGAAATTCTAGATTCCTTGGAAGGCTTTAATGCATTCAGCTCGGAAAGGTTTGTTAACACAGTTGTTCAATGAAATCTCATTACGAATTCTTGGCAGATGTCCAAACCCTCTAATGGATTCTGCTCAGCAGGTGTTGTTGAGGGAAATGGGAACTTTTTGACGGATTTTGTTTTGACAAATTTGTGAGTTGTTAAGATAATTTTTAAATCATTATTCTGGTACTGTTTGTTCATTTTGATTTTTTAATTTAGAGTATCCAATTCTTTTATTTCCAATTGAGGGGCAATTTAGTTTGGCCAATCCACCTGCCCTACACTTCTTCTTCAGTTGTGGAGGTGAGACCCATGCAGACATGGGGAGAATGTGCAAACTCCACATGGACAGTGACCTGGGGCTGGGATTGAATCCAGGTCCTCAGTGCCGTGAGGCAGCAGAGCTAACCACTACGCCACCGTGCCGCCCCATTTTGATAAATGTATGACTGGCGAGATGATTGTGTTTTTTAAGTGGGTATCAGGTAATGTTTGGTTATTTTGGCAAATTTATGGAGCTGGATTCTCCGTCCCACCGCACCAGATTTCTGGTTCAGCACGCCAGCTGGTCAATGGTGTTTCGCATTGTGGGGCAGCCCCATCCCGTCGGGAAAGCCCCGGGCTGCAGGCAAAACAAAGCAATTCAACGTCGGAGAATCCAGCCCATTGTCTTGCCAATACTATTAGTACAAGGTTCATGAGTTCCGTCTACAGCGGATACCGTGTGATTGAGTTGTGGGGTTTGAGGTGGTGTGGGAGTGAGGAGGTGATGGTGGTGTGTATGGGTTGGTGAGGGGTATTTGGGGGGGGTCTGTGGAGTGGGGGGAGTGAGGGGGTTATTTGGATGATACGTGGCTGACGAGGATGAAGGGAGTGTGATGAGGTAAGGGAGGTGAGAGGGAGAGAGAAGGTGAGGGGGAGGGGCCCTCACATTCATCTCCAGACCTGTGATGTCTCAATAAATGGAGGTGGGCCTTTCAACATGGCACCCTTGCCATCAACCTGCCTCAGTCCCCAGCTCATCGATTCTGCGGGAGACAACAGGCCTGTGCCCAACTCTAACCCGTGCCCAACTCCCTGGCATGAAGACAGCACTGGCAGGCACAGCTGGGTAGTAGGTGAGATTGCAATGTTGGGAAATCGCCCTATTCCCATGCTAGCGTTGAAAGAGCTGTATAGACTTCCAGAACTCTCGTGTGATCCAGCGGAGAAGGAAGTGACTTGGCCCGAGATGCCTGTTCCTCTGAAAGAGATGTCTAATTAATCTTAAATCCCTGCTCATTTCCCAGTGCCCTGGAAAATATTTCCTCAAGTATTTCTCCAATGCCTTTTCGAAAGTTATTGTTGAATACACTCACCAATTGCTCAGAGCACTTTGGACGCACTATAATTCAACTCAAATGCTTTCCTAGACGTTGTTGTCACTTAACATATTGCTATGATTTTGAAAAAAAACCAATAGAATAAGTGCCTGGAGTCAGCAACATCCAAGTTAGACGTTAATGTTTTTGGAGTAAAATGTTTCATACGAATTGGAAAGTTGGCCAAATCAAGGGGGGGGGACACCTTAAAGGTTGGTCTTAATGCATTTACCATCTGCAGCCAAACTTTAGCTTTTTGATTGCCAATTTCTTTCCTTGCAACAGCTTGCCGATAATACTGTACTGTATATATTTTTTTTAATGGCATGGATTAGACGTTTGAAGCTTTCGTTTTAAAATGAAATGAAGATGTCCCGTTTCCTCGACATTTGACTTTGAACAGTGGATCATCTGTCTACAGTGACCTGAACTAACTGCAGTTTCTGCAGACTCATCCTGTCCATGTTTCACAGGCAGCTGATTATAGCTGTTTCAGCTAGGTTAACGTGACTCCTTATTAAAAACAGATGTTGCCAGCGTGTCGTTTGAAACTAGCAATGCGTCAGAGACTGTACAGACCTACAGACCTGGTCATGGAGAAAAGGGAAACGTTTCAAATAATTAATTTTTTCAATCTCCTTCCCCTTGAAAATTGTGACTTAAACTAGCAATGGAATATATTTTCACAGCTGTTTAAGAATCCCAGCGAGCCACTCGGATATGGGCAGACGAGTCATCTGATCTCCACCATGTGTTGCATACACATTTGCATTTATTCACATGCACACGGGCATTGCCGTAAATACCGGTGCCCATACCACATCCATACACGCACGCACGCATGCACACACATACACAAACACATGCACACACACACGTACACTCATGCACACACATACGCGCACACTCACACATGCACACACTCACATGCATATACACATATGCACACCACACACATACGTACATACTCATACACACACACACTTGCTTACATATACATATTTTCCAGACAGAAGGTCACATACATCGCAATGTCAATGCACATGTCGAAAAAAACGTGCATGCACACATGCCCAATTGTTTGGACGTGTGTGTGTGTGCACATATCTGTCAGACATCACGTGAAAGAGCATGTGCTTGTCACGTGTTTGAAGATGTGTACAGGTATGCGGACTGTTCTCAGCATCCACCCTGTCAAACCCCCTGAGAATCCGATATGTCTCAATAAGGTCGCCTCTCATTCTTCTAAACTCCAGTGAGCACAGGCCCAACCTACTCAACCTCTCCTCATAAGAAACTCCCTCCATACCCGGGATCAACCGAGTGAACCTTCTCTGGACTGCCTCCAATGTCAAGAGCCAGTAATAATCCCAAGATTTCCTTTTCTACCTCAGAGCATCTCTTTTGATGCCGATTTATTTTTTTAGGAAGTACCCATTGGGCTCTTTATGCCTCTTCTTGCAATATGATCGCATCCACCCCCAAGTCGCTCACATCAATTGACACTTTGAAGGTTTTTTTCGAAATCAGAAGCAGTTAACACCAGTTCATCAGCTTGGATCGCCTTCAGCTTCACAAAAGATGCCTGGAATTCTCGCGATCACACCCCTGTTTTGTAATAAATGGAACATCTATTGTCCTGAAACTTTCGCACAAAAAAGAAAAATACAATTCATAAAGATTCTCCCAACATTAGGAACATGTGTGCTTTGTGTGCGTGATGTGTGTGTGTGTGTTTGTGTAGGCATGAATGTATACATGTGTGAGTGCGCCCTCAAACACACAGTCACACACAGATATATACAAACACTAACGCACACGTACACACACACATATCTTGGCAGTCACTCAATAACAATCATTTCGCTGGCAACCACATTAAGATTGTCGGTCAGGCTCGCTGTGTGGCACATTTGCATGAGTTGGAAGCTGCATACATTGATACACAAGGCTCTGTTCTTTGCAGGCAGAAATAACATGCACACACATTGCACCTGTTGCAGCCAAAAAACAATAAGTGACAGGCATTCGCTGGTTCATTCCTCAGGGCAATGCCTTGACCAATCAGAGTCAAGCTGCCTGGGTTAAATTTCAAAAAAATGCTTGGCAGTTAACTGTCGGTCACCATCAACTGGTGCATTCTGAAGCACTCTCTTCTCATACAGTCTGAAGTTGTTGTTTATCATGATGTTGGTGTTCCTGTGCTTAAACTGATGAGCGCAAGACAAAAAGCTTCGACAACGTGTGTCTTTTTTCAGCAATACTCAACTTCTGCACAGCGAGTGACTAATCATGAATAAGAACGCAGTGTTATTTTCTTTCCCCCCTTCTCTTCTCTGGTATGGGATTTTTAATGCAGTTGTTGCTCAAGCTACTCCAGTTATTAGAGCATCTAATTTAATAAAGGCCTTTGTTACTCAAGTACACTATTATGATGTCAGAGAGTTGTGCGACAGCATAGAAAATAGGCAACTCACATTTTCCTGACATGTGCCAACCTTTTTAGTTGGATGGCTAACAAACAGCTGCTGTTCTGCGCGATATTTCTGCAATGATTTCATTGTTCAGATGCCCACCTCACAGTTTGAGATGTTGAACTCGAGTGGCAGAAGTTGCTCAGCCTCTCTGGTTTTACTCCATGGCTGCAGTGGGGGCATGGGTGACCTACCAGGCTGCTGGAGCAAGCTACGATGCGTTACTAGTTTTCTCTAACTCCCCCCTGTACTTGCTGAATCTTTGATTTGATTTTGATTTGCTTTATTGTCACAATACAGTGAAAAGTATTTTTCTGCGGCCGAGGAAATGTACACAGGACGTACATAGTGGACAAAGAGACTAATCGACAGAGTACATTGACAAATGGTACATCGACAAACAGTGATTGGTTACAGTGCGGAACAAGGGGCCAAACAAAGCAAATACATGAGCAAGAGCAGCATAGGGCGTCGTGAATAGTGTTCTTACAGGAAACAGATCAGTCCGAGGGGGAGTCGTTGAGGAGTCTAGTAGCTGCGGGGGAGAAGCTGTTCCTATGTCTCGATGTGCGGGTCTTCAAACTTCTGTACCTTCTGCCTGATGGAAGGGTCTGGAAGAATGCAATGCCTGGGTGGGAGGGGTCTTGACAATGCTGTCTGCCTCCCTGAGGCAGCGGGAGGTGTGGACTGAATCAATGTGAGGGTGGCCAGCTTGTGTGATGCGTTGGGCTGAGTTCACCACACTCTGCAGTTTCTTGCGATCTTGGGCCGAGCAGTTGCCATACCAAGCTGTGATGCAGCTGGATAGGATGCTCTCTATGGCACATCTGTAGAAGTTTGTGAGAGTCGATGCAGACATGCCGAATTTCTTTATCTTCCGAAGGAAGTAGAGACGTCGTTGGGCTTTCTTGACTGTTGCATCAACGTGAGTGGACCAGGACAGACTGTTGGTGATGGTGACCCCCAGGAACTTAAAGCTATCGACCATCTCCACTTCGGAGCCATTGATGCAGACGGGAGTGTGTGTCGTGCTGCGCTTCCTGAAGTCGATGATCAGTTCCTTGATCTTTCTGACAGTTAGAGAGAGGTTGTTTTCGGTGCACCATGCAACCAAGTGATTTATCTCCCTTCTGTAGTCTGATTCGTCGTTGTTTGAGATACGCCCCACCACATCGTATCATCCGCAAACTTACAGATTGAGTTGGAGTTAAATCTTGCCCCACAGTCGTGTGTGTATAGGGAGTACAGTAGAGAATCAACATCTTTCTTGGCTCCACGTCATCAGCTGTACTGGCACCATCACCATTCGGTGAGCCCAATACTTTATTACTTCCTTACCATAAGACCATAAGACCATAAGACATAGGAGCGGAAGTAAGGCCATTCGGCCCATCGAGTCCACTTCACCATTCAATCATGGCTGATTTCAACTCCATTTACCCGCTCTCTCTCCATAGCCCTTAATTCCTCGAGAAATCAAGAATTTATCAACTTCTGTCTTAAAGACACTCAACGTCCCGGCCTCCACCGCCCTCTGTGGCAATGAATTCCACAGACCCACCACTCTCTGGCTGAAGAAATTTCTCCTCATCTCTGTTCTAAAGTGACTCCCTTTTATTCTAAGGCTGTGCCCCCGGGTCCTAGTCTCCCCTGCTAATGGAAACAACTTCCCTACGTCCACCCTATCTAAGCCATTCATTATCTTGTAAGTTTCTATTAGATCTCCCCTCAACCTCCTAAACTCCAATGAATATAATCCCAGGATCCTCAGACGTTCATCGTATGTTAGGCCTACCATTCCTGGGATCATCCGTGTGAATCTCCGCTGGACCCGCTCCAGTGCCAGTATGTCCTTCCTGAGGTGTGGGGCCCAAAATTGCTCACAGTATTCTAAATGGGGCCTAACTAATGCTTTATAAAGCTTCAGAAGTACATTCCTGCTTTTACATTCCAAGCCTCTTGAGATGAATGACAACATTGCATTTGCTTTCTTAATTACGGACTCAACCTGCAAGTTTACCTTTCGAGAATCCTGGACTAGGACTCCCAAGTCCCTTTGCACTTCAGCATTATGAATTTTGTCACCGTTTAGAAAATAGTCCACGCCTCTATTCTTTTTTCCAAAGTGCAAGACCTCGCACTTGCCCACGTTGAATTTCATCAGCCATTTCTTGGACCACTCTCCTAAACTGTCTAAATCTTTCTGCAGCCTCCCCACCTCCTCCATACTACCTGCCCCTCCACCTATCTTTGTATCATCGGCAAACTTAGCCCAATGTCAACTTTTGCCTCCTGTTTGTTTTTAATGTATTTAAAGAAACTTTTACTATCATTCCTAATGTTACTGGCTAGCCTACCTTCAAATTTGATCCTCTCTTTCCTTATTTCTCTCTTTGTTATCCTCTGTTTGTTTTTGTAGCCTTCCCAATCTTCTGACTTCCCACTACTCTTTGCCACATTATAGGCTTTCTCTTTTGCTTTGATGCATTCCCTAACTTCCTTTGTCAGCCATGGCTGCCTAATTCCCCCCTCTGATAACCTTTCTTTTCTTTGGGATGAACCTCTGTACTGTGTCCTCAATTACTCCCAGAAACTCCTGCCATTGCTGTTCTACTGTCTTTCCCACTGTCTTACCTGCCAGTGGTGTTATGGCTGAGGAGCAGAAGGGTTGCCATGGGGTCATGTTGAAATGTTTATTACCTCACTGTGTCTGGTTTCAGTCAACCAAAATCTCTGCACAGGCGAGTATGTGTGTGACTGAGAATTAATCACATGGGATAAAAGGGGCCAATCATCTCTCGATGCCATCTGGCTGAGCGAGATGTTGGATATCAAACTTGCGATGGGCCTATGTTTCTTTTTCTTTAATTGCGTTTAAGGGTTTGTAGGTAGGATTTATTTGTTTTGACATTGAAGGGTTTGTTCCTTCCCACTGTTTAACCTCTTTTTGGCATTATCCCTCACAATGATGCTGCAATTTGCCAGCGACTGGCTCTACCCCACTGCTCCAGCTCTGCTACTGCCAACTCAATCCCTTTATTATTTTCTTTTTTCTCATTAAGAACGTTATGTGGAGCTTCAGATGAGGAACATTGTTTACGCCATTGGCACGATTGCATAGAGCTTTTCCCAAAAATTCTTCCTCGAACAGAGTAATCCTTAAATCTCTTATTCCAGGATTTTTTGCATTATGCACATACACACACACACACATAAACACATACAACACACATTCAAACACACACATACAAACACAGGCATAAAACATGCACACACATAAACACAGATAATATGCACACACATACAACACATACATGTGCAATCACACACATACAACACACATAGATACATACACACACATACAACACTAACACATACAAACACAATCACTCTTACAAACACAGTCACACACACGCATAAAAACACAAATGCACAAACATACACACAGCCAAACACACACCAGCACATTCACATACACAAACACACACGCACACACTCACACACATTCACAGGTACACACATACAAACTCAAACCTACACACACACATTCACAGACCCACACAGGCACAAACATGCATGCACAAACATGGATTCACACACTCAAGCATAGACATACAGATGCCTACAAACACACACACACTTACAAACAAACCCACGCACACATACACAGGCACACATGCAAACACACATGCACACATACACACAGACAGATGCATACACATGAACATGGGCACATATATGGAGCGTGCAAACACCCATGCAGACATGCACACATATACACACACAAGCAACAAATGTGCACCTATAGGCACACACAAATACACAGTTATGCACACATACATGCAAACAAACATACATGTGTACATTCACACATACAGACATACACATGCACACCCACACGTATGTACACAAATACATGACATGAGCTTGCTCCTGCTCCCATCCCCCACCATGGATCCAGGACAGAAATAGGAGACCCTCAACAAGGATATTATTTAGGTGCAGACTGGACACATTCCCAAGAGGGGGAAAGGAATAATGTATAAAACTGAGCGCTCTGAACAACAGGAAAAGATGTGAAGGTTAAAATGAAAACAGCACAATAATCCAGCACAAGTTTGTAGAGTCAAACAGAAAGTAACTTTATTTACAACAATATGTACACATGGCTAATATTCACTACTAGTTCCTTCCCTAACCAGTACCACACTGGCATGGTCTATTTATACAACTGTAACTGCTAACCATTACCCCATCCCACACTGGGGGAGCTCAACTTCCTCAACGGTCATGGGGTAACCAACTGTCCCCAGCCAATTGGATCTGGGCAAGTTATAATACTGTGAAAGTGCATCTTTACAAACACTCAGATAGACAAACATATGGTTTAGAGCAAGAGTAGGCCATTCGGCCCTTTGAGCCTGCTCCACCATTCATAAGACCATGGCTGCTCTAGTTGTGATCCCATCTCCACTTTCTTGATCAACACCACCCCCCCCCCCCCCCCCCATAACCATTGACTCCCTTGTCTATCATGAGGGGAGGGGGTGGCATTGTCACTGGACTAATAACCCAGGGACGCAAGGTAATGATCTGATTCGAATCCCACCCGGGAAGATGGTGAAATTTGAATTCAATAAAAATCTGGAATTAAAAGTCCCGTGATTATCGTGAAACCATTGTCGTTCAAAATCCATCTGGTTTGCCCGGTCCTTTAGGGAAGGAAATCTGCCGTCCTTACCCGGTCTGGCCCACATGTGACTCCAGACCCACAGCAATGCAGCCGATTCATAGAATTTACAGTGCAGAAGGAGGCCATTCGGCCCATTGAGTCTGCACTGGCTCCTGGAAAGAGCACCCTACCCAAGGTCCACACCTCCACCCTATCCCCATAACCCAGCAACCCCACCCAACACTAAGGGCAATTTTGGACACCAAGGGCAATTTATCATGGCCAATCCACCGAACCTGCACATCTTTGGACTGTGGGAGGAAACCGGAGCACCCGGGGGAAACCCACGCACACACGGGGAGGATGTGCAGACTCCGCACAGACAGTGACCCAAGCCGGGAATCGAACCTGGGGCCCTGGAGCTGTGAAGCAATTGTGCTATCCACAATGCTACCGTGCTGCCCTAACATCTTAAATTCCCTCCGAAATGGCCATCAGTTAAAGGGGCAATTCGGGATGGGCAACACATGTTGGCCCAGCCAACGAAGCCCGCATTTCATGAATGAATTAAAAATGATGATGATTTGCCATTAGAGTGCGGAGATCTCGAACAATGAGTTTCTTCCTCGGGAACGCATTTTTAAAGAAAATATATATTTTATTGAAAATTTTTTCCAAACAACAATTTTTTCCCTCTTACAAAGCAAACGTAACAGTAAAGACATTTTTAACAATACACAAATAACTAAATCCCATAATCTTTTAACATAAACTAAACTAAACCCCCCCCCCCCTCCCCCCGGGTTGCTGCTGCTGGTCATCTGTCTTCCCTCTAACGTTCCCCTAGGTAGTCGAGAAATGGCTGCCACCGCCTGGTGAACCCTTGAGCCGATCCTCTCAGGGCAAACTTTATCTGCTCCAGTTTAATGAACCCCGCCATATCGTTTACCCAAGCCTCCAGTCCGGGGGGTTTCGCCTCCTTCCACATGAGTAGGATCCTGCGCCGGGCTACTAGGGACGCAAAGGCCACAACGTCGGCCTCTTTCGCCTCCTGCACTCCCGGCTCAACCGCAACTCCAAATAGAGCTAGCCCCCAGCCTGGTTTGACCCGGGCCTTCACCACCTGCGAAATCACTCCCGTCACTCCCTTCCAATACCCCTCCAGTGTCGGGCACGCCCAAAACATAAGTGCGTGGTTTGCCGGGCTCCCGCCGCACCTCCCACATTTGTCCTCCACTCCAAAGAACCTGCTCAATCTTGCTCCCGTTATGTGTGCTCTATGTAGCACCTTAAATTGAATCAGGCTAAGCCTGGCGCATGAGGAAGAGGAATTTACCCTGCTTAGGGCATCAGCCCACATACCCTCCTCTATCTCCTCCCCTAGTTCTTCTTCCCACTTTCCTTTTAGCTCGCCCACCAACTCCTCCCCCTCTTCCCTCATCTCTCGGTATATCTCTGACACCTTGCCCTCTCCGATCCACACCCCTGAAAGCACTCTGTCCTGAGTCCCCTGTGTCGGGAGCAGCGGAAATTCCCTCACCTGTTGTCTAGTAAACGCCCTCACCTGCATATATCTCAGGAAGTTTCTCCGGGGCAACTTATACTTTTCCTCCAATGCTCCCAAGCTCGCAAAAGTCCCATCTATAAATAAATCTCCCACCCTCCTAATTCCCAACTGGTGCCAGCTCTGAAATCCTCCATCCATTCTTCCTGGGGCGAACCTATGGTTGTTCCTAATTGGGGACCCCACTAGGGCACCCCGCACCCCTCTCCGCCACCTCCACTGTCCCCAGATATTCAATGTTGCCGCCACCACCGGGTTCGTGGTAAACTTTTTTGGCGAGAACGGTAGCGGCGCCGTCACCAGCGCCTCTAAACTCGTCCCTTTACAGGACTTTCTCTCCAGTCTTTTCCACGCTGCTCCCTCACCCTCCATCATCCATTTACGTATCATTGCCACATTGGCGGCCCAATAGTAATCGCCCAAGTTCGGTAGTGCCAATCCTCCTCTGTCCCTGCTACGCTGAAGGAACCCCCTCCTTACTCTCGGAACTTTCCCTGCCCACACGAAGCTCGTGATGCTCCTGTATATTTTATTGAAAAAGGTCTTAGTGATTAGTATAGGGGGACATTGAAATACAAATAAGAACCTCGGGAGGACCATCATCTTAATTGCCTGCACC
Organism: Scyliorhinus torazame; assembly: GCF_047496885.1. NCBI lineage: Eukaryota > Metazoa > Chordata > Chondrichthyes > Carcharhiniformes > Scyliorhinidae > Scyliorhinus > Scyliorhinus torazame. The sequence continues at coordinate 34,670,147 of NC_092734.1, read as the reverse complement.
CTGCCCGCCAGCGACAGAGGCTGCATGTCCCACCTCTTGAAATCCTCCTCCATTTGTTCTACCAGCCGTGTCAGATTAAGTCTGTGCAAGGTTCCCCAGCTCCTAGCGATCTGAATTCCCAGGTATTGAAAGTTTCTTTCCACTTTCCTTAGAGGCAGGCCTTCTATCTCTCTACTCTGGTCCCCTGGATGTATCACAAATAATTCACTCTTCCCATGTTTAGCCTATACCCCGAGAAATCCCCGAACTCCCTCAACATTCGCATAATCTCTATCATCCCCCCCGCTGGGTCCGACACGTATAACAATAGGTCATCTGCGTATAGCGAGACTCGGTGTTCTTCTCTCCATTTCCTGGAGTCTCTCAACTCCATGGCCAGAGGTTCAATTGCCAACGCAAACAACAATGGAGACAGCGGGCATCCCTGTCTTGTTCCCCTATATAGTCGGAAATACTCCGATCTTTGTCGACCCGTAACTACACTTGCCGTTGGAGCCCCATAAAGAAGTTTGACCCAGCTAATAAACCCGTTCCCGAACCCAAACCTCCTTAACAGTTCCCATAAATACTCCCACTCCACCATATCAAATGCCTTCTCTGCATCCATTGCCGCCACTATCTCTGCCTCCCCCTCCACTGGGGGCATCATTATCACCCCTAATAGTCGTCGCACATTAACATTCAGTTGTCTCCCTTTTACGAACCCTGTCTGGTCTTCATGCACCACCCCCGGGACACAGTCCTCTATCCTCGATGCCAGTACCTTTGCCAGCAATTGGGCGTCCACGTTCAATAATGAAATGGGTCTATAGGACCCGCACTGCAACGGATCTTTATCCCTCTTCAAAATTAGCGATATAGTCGCCTCCGACATTGTCGGGGGTAAAGTCCCTCCTTCCCTGGCCTCATTGAACGTCCTCACCATCAACGGGGCCAACAAGTTCACATATTTTCTGTAAAATTCCACCGGGAACCCGTCTGGTCCCGGAGCCTTCCCTGCTTGCATGCTTCCCAGTCCCTTAATAACCTCGTCCACCCCAATTGGTGCCCCCAGGCCTACCACCTCCTGCTCCTCCACTTTCGGGAACCTCAATTGATCCAGGAACTGCCGCATACTCTCCTCTCCCTTTGGGGGTTGAGATCTATACAGTCCCTCATAAAAGGTCTTGAACACCTCATTTATCTTTCCTGCTCTTCGCACCGTGTCTCCCTTTTCGTCTCTAATTCCTCCTATCTCCCTCGCTGCTGTCTTCTTTCGCAATTGATGAGCCAGCAGGCGACTAGCCTTTTCCCCATATTCATACCTCCTCCCCTGTGCCTTCCTCCACAGTACCTCCGCCTTTCTGGTGGTCAGAAGGTCAAACTCCGTCTGGAGTCGTCTCCTCTCCCTGTACAATTCCTCCTCCAGGGTCTCTGCAAATTCCCTATCCACCCTTAAAATCTCCCCCAGTAATCTTTCCCTTTCCTTGGCCTCTGTTTTCCTTTTGTGGGCCCCAATGGAGATCAGCTCTCCTCTGACCACCGCTTTTAGTGCTTCCCATACCACTCCCACAGGGACCTCGCCGTCATCATTGACCTCCAGGTATCTCTCAATACACCCCCGCACTCTTGCACACACTCGCTCATCCGCCATCAATCCCACATCCAATCGCCAGAGTGCTCTCTGCTCCCTCTCCTCTCCTAATTCCAGGTCCACCCAATGTGGGGCATGGTCCGAAACCGCTATGGCTGAATACTCAGCTTCTTCCACCCTAGAGATCAACGACCTTCCCAAAACAAAAAAATCTATCCGGGAGTACACTTTATGGACATGGGAGAAGAAGGAAAACTCCCTAGCCCTAGGTCTAAGAAATCGCCATGGATCCACTCCCCCCATTTGGTCCATAAACCCCTTAAGCACCTTGGCCGCTGCCGGCCTTCTTCCGGTCCTTGAGCTGGATCTATCTAGCCCCGGGTCCAGCACAGTATGAAAGTCCCCTCCTAAAATCAAGTTTCCTACCTCCAGGTCCGGTATACGCCCCAGCATCCGTCTCATAAATCCCGCATCATCCCAGTTCGGGGCATATACATTAACCAACACGACCTCCATTCCCTCCAGCCTGCCACTCACCATTACATATCTACCTCCGCTATCTGCTACGATGTTCTTTGCTTCAAATGCTACCCGTTTCCCCACCAAAATGGCCACCCCTCTGTTCTTTGCTTCTAGTCCTGAGTGGAACACCTGTCCCGCCCATCCTTTCCTTAACCTAACTTGGTCCGCCACGTTTAGGTGCGTCTCTTGGAGCATAACCACGTCTGCCCTTAGTCCTTTCAAATGCGCGAGTGCTCGGGCCCTTTTTATCGGTCCGTTCAGGCCTCTCACGTTCCATGTGATCAGCCTCACTAGGGGGCTACCTGCCCCCCTCCCGTGTCGACTAGCCATTACCTTCTCTAGGCCAGTCCCATATCCCGCCTCCGCGCTCCCACTCGCTCCCCCAGCGTCGCATACCGTCCCCGTCCACCCACTCTTTAGCCATTTCCTTTTGGATTTCCGCAGCAGCAACCCAGTTGTCCCCCCCCTCCCTCCCCCCCGCTAGATCTCTTTCTAGCGTGATTGCTCCCCCCATATTACTTCCGTAAGTCAGCTGACTTCAACTGACCCCGGCTACTCCTGCTCACTCCTCGACCCCCCCGTGTGGGGAACTCCCATCTGCCTTGCGCCTGTCTTCCCGCCATATTCTTTCTGGCGCGGGAACATCCCTTTACCTGACCCGTCTCTTATGGCGCAGCTCCCTTTCCCCTCCCCCTCCCCTTCCTCATTCTCCATCTATGTCCCGTCTTTCCCCCCTCACCGTCGCCCACATTTCCCAATGTCTCCCCCCTACCCAATTTACTTCTCAATTAACTTCAACCATAACATTAACAATAACATTTCCTGCGGCATCAGTCCCTCAGTTCCGATCCACTTTCTCCTCTTTGATAAAGGTCCATGCTTCCTCCGCCGTCTCGAAATAATGGTGTCTCTCCTGATACGTGACCCATAGTCTTGCCGGCTGCAGCATCCCGAACTTCACCTTCTTTTTATGCAACACCTCCTTGGCTCGGTTAAAGCTCGCCCTCCTTCTCGCCACCTCCGCACTCCAATTCTGGTACACCCGTACCACTGCATTCTCCCATCTGCTACTTGCATCGTACTTGCATAAGCTCCACAGTCCACTCCTTCCACACCCTCAGGGAGACCCAGTATCCGAAGGTTCTTCCTTCGCGCTCCGTTTTCTAGGGCCTCGATCCTTTCAGTACACTTTTTATGAAGTGCCTCGTGCGTCTGTGTCTTAACCGGCAGGCCCAGGATCTCGTCCTCATTATCCGTCACCTTCTGCTCCACCACGCGGAGCTCTGTCTCCTGGGTATTTTGTGTCTCCTTGAGCCCCTCAAATGCCTGTAGCATCGGGGTCAGCACCTCCCTCTTCAGCAGCTCCACGCACCGTCTCAAAAATTCATCCTGCTCGGGCCCCCATGTCGCCTGCGCTTTCTCCGCCGCCATCTTGTGCTTCTCCCTTTCTGTCTCTTTGGTCGACGATTCCTCGCGCTGCAGCCGCCGCCGCCGTTTTTTTCCTCCTTCGTTGGGGGGGGACTCCCTTCTCACTCACCCCACACCGGGTTGCGTCGCCCAAAAATTTCCCGTTGGGGCTCTTAAAAGAGCCCGCAGGTCCATCGGAGCTGGAGCCGCCGAAACGTGCGGCTAGCAAGGCATCACCGCAACCGGAAGTCCTCGGGAACGCTTTTGACTCCTGCGAAGGTGGGGACCAATCTCACTCCAGGGGGGGGGGGGGCGTCAGATGCATCCGACATGGCTTGAAATGTAGGATTGTTTTTGTCTCTGTGAAAAGCAGAACTCTGCCTCTCAATTAAACGACCATCGGCATGTCAGAGTTTCCTTCACCAGACACCAGTTACAAAGTCATACGATATTAAATCATTGGCAGCGTGTTTGAAGGCAGTAGTCCAACTGGCAGCATAGAGTGGGAGTGAAGCTAAGTGTTTTTGTGTCCAGCTGGGCTGATTGACTCATTGCTCTGTCATGTACTGCACACACTCTCTAGTACCTTCTGTAGGTGCTTATATGCCAACCATCTCAAGAGCAGTGAGGGATGGGCAGTGAAATTGAATGCCCAGTTCTTTTTTCATAGCTGCACAATATTCCCACCATTCCTTACGATCGTATAAACTAACGAGGAAACGACAGCCCTGCTAGAATAACATCTGTCAGAGAGGGAAAATGTTGGAAGACAACGATTCAAGATATTATGAGAGGGCACTTCAAAATAAATCAAGGCAATCAGACAGAGGCAGCGCGGTTTGGGGCAAGGGAAATCATATTGAGCCAATTTATTGGCGGATTCACATGTGCTGTGGATAAAGGGGAACCGGTGGATGTACTATACTTAGATTTGCAGAAGGCACTTGATAAGGTGCCACGTCAATGGTTATTGCGGAAAATTAAAAGCTCATGGTTTAGTGGGGGAACATATTGGCATGGATGGAAGATTGGCTGGCGAACAGGAAGCCGAGAGTAGGATTAATGGGTAATTTTCTGGTTGGCAGGACGCGATGAGTGGCGTGCCACAGGGATCAGTGCTGAGGCCTCACTTTTTACAATTGATATCAATGGCTTGGATTAAGGGATTGAAAATATGGTTGCTAAATTTGCTGATGACACATAGATAGGCAGGAAAGTTGGTAAGGGGAAGAAGGGAAGGTTATTGGAGATAGGCGGGAGGTTACAAACCGATCAACCATGATCATATTGAATGGTGGAGCAGGCTTGATGGGCCGAGTTGTCAATTTTCTATTAATCACTGTGTATTGCAATGACTGTGTTCAGTGAATTGCTGGTTAAACATCTGCCACTTAATACTAGGGCACTTTGAGGTGAGAGCTTCTTAAGGGTCACTTGCTACGAGGAAGTGTCTTACAATAAAAGAAAAGCATATTACTGCAGATGGTGTTGCTGGCTTGTCTTCATGATTCCATAATCGTGGTTTACCGCCCATTTTGGTTGACAGGGCTCTCGACCGTGTTCGACCCATCTCCCACATCTCTGCTCTCACCCCTTCCCCTCCCTACCAGAACTAGGATTGGGGCCCCCTTGTCCTCACTTTTCACCCCACCAGCCTCCACATTCAAAGAGTCATCCTCCACCAGTTCCACCAACTCCAGCATGATGCCATCACCAAGCACGTCTTCCCCTCACTCCCCCAGTCAGCATTCCACAGGGACTATTCCCTCCAGGACACCCTGGTCCACTCCTCCATCACCCCCAGCACCTCGCCCTCGTCCCACGGCACCTTCCCATGCAATCGCAGAAGGTATAACACCTGCCCCTTTACCTCCTCCCTGCTCACCATCCAAAGGCCTAAACATTCTTTTCAGGTGAGGCAGCGCTTCACGTGAACCTCCTTCAATCTGGTCTATTGCATTTGCTGCCCCCAGTGCTGTGTACTCTACATTGGAGAGACTAAACGCAGACTGGGTGACCGCTTTGCAGAACACCTTCGGTCCGTCCACAAGCAGGACCCAGACCTTCCTGTCGCTGCAATTTTAACTCCCCGTCCGGCTCTCACACCCACATGTCCGTCCTTGGCCTGCTGCAATGTCCCAGTGAAGCCCAGCGCAAACTGGAGGAACAGCACCTCCTCTTCCAATTGGGCACGTTACAGCCTTCCGGACTTAACACTGAGTTCAACAACTTCCGACAGTGAACTCTCATGGTTCCCATTGAACTCCCATTTTTATAAATGTCAATTCATTTTCATTTCTTCCATCGATCTGTTTTCCCCTCACCGTTGTCCCCCTCTCCCCCCCCCCCCCCCCACCCCCCTACTCCCCCACCCCACTCAAGCCATCTGTTCCCTGTTCCAGGTTGCCCTTTGACACACTGCTCACCTTTTTTCGGCCATTCACACATTCTAATCTCTTTATGTGCCCCTATCAGCTCCCTTCTTAGCCTTAATCTCCTCCATTTCCATGCCTGTTGATTCTTCCACTATAGACCCTGATTGTGAGCAACCTGAGTAGGTTTCTTCTGTTTCTAATACATATGCGGGTTTAAAATAAACCCGCTCCTCGAGCGGCATCGAGAACCAACTTCCCTTGGATCACATGGCTTTGCTGGAAGTGAGTTGTTCTTATTGGTCTTCGATCGAAGAACAGTAAAGATAGACTTGGATTTGTATAGCGCCTTTCAACCTCAGGATGCCCACAGCACTTGAAAGACAATGAAGTTGTTTTGAAGTATAGTCACTGCTGTAATGCAGCAAACGCAGCAGCCTATTTGTGCACAGCAAGATCCCAAAAACAGCAACATGATGATGACTCAATAATCTGTTTTAGCAACATTGATTGAAGGATAAATGTGAGTCGAAATGTCGGGAAAATTCTGTCGCTGTTCTTCACAGTGTCATGTGATTGTTTTACGTCGCCCCCCCCCCCCACACCATGTCGCTGAACAAGGCCTCAGTTTAGTGATTGAAAGACGGTGTTTTCGACACTGCGCCTCAGTGTACAGTGAGTGGGACCTGACTCCACAATCTTCTCGTTCAGAATGTTACCACCGATTGTCATGGACAATCATGTTCGTAAGATGAACATGCAAACCTATGAACATGGTGCAGCAATAGGCCATTCGGCCCTCGAGCCTGCCCTGCCGTTTAGTAAGAGCATAGAATCCCGACAGTGTAGAAGGAGGCCTTTCAGCCCATCGCATCTGCACAGACCCTCCGAAAGAGCACCCGACCTTGTCACAACCTCCCGCCCTCTTCACCGTGGACACTCACGAGCAATTTATCACAGCCAATCCACCTGACCTGCACACCTTTGGACTGTGGGAGAAAACCGGAGCACCCAGAGGAAACCCACGCAGACACGGGGAGAACGTGCAGACTCTGCACAGACAGTGACCCGAGGCCAGAATCGAACCTGGGTCCCAGGCGCTGTGAGGTTGCAGTGCTAACCACTCTGCCGCCGTGTCGCCCCAACGTCATTAAAAAGAATGCATTTTTATTGGGTTGCTATTTAACTTCAGTGGCAGAAGATAGGCTCATCCTATCGATCTTGGGGATGTGAAGTACTATTGGACAGGGCCCTTCATCCATGGTGTGTTGGTGGTGGGAGGGTTGGATATTGGGATGGCATCAAGTGGACTGCCCTGTCCTGAGTAGCGTTGTGTTTCCGGGAAGGACTGACTAAGCTAGAGGTTCCAAATAACGGAGGATTCCGGGCATGTGCTCTTTCTGAGGGAGTTTGCAAGCTTGACAAAGACCAGCTCGTGTTGCGACTGCTATTTGGAGGGCTGCAGCGGTGAATGTTTTTGCTTGTGGGCGGCAGGCGGAGCCCACATTCTCCCGCCAGATGGTTCCATTCTGCAATGGTCGCCTGACTGAGCCAGATCCTGTAGAGACACATCACCTAGTTATCACCAGGCGTGTGCCTCGTTGCTGTTTATTCAGCTGGAAAGCACTCAGGCATGTGAGCCAGAAGGTTGTGAGTTCACGTCGCACTCCAGGGCACCTCGCTACCGCCTCCTCCAGGGCAATTAGGGATGGGCAATAAATGCTGACTCAGCCGGTGACACCCACATGCCATAAATTAATTTTTAAAAACAGGTCTTCTGATCCAACTGGTCCATTTACCTAACCTCATCAACATGTCCCTCCGTTCCTTTATCCTTCATATACTCATCTCGGGTAACAGTAAAGTCGCCATCGTCCCAGATGACCATAGGCTGCTTCCCCCTATGTGGGGGGGAGCTGACTGGTGGTGATTTAACCAGAGGGTCACCACACCTCAGGCGAGGGGCGAGGTTGAGAAGGCTTCATGAACAACTTCAGCCCGCCAGGGAATTAAACCCGCCCTGCATCACGGACCAGCTGTCCAACAAGCAAGCCAAACCGCGCCCCAGTACTCATCTCATGATATTTGCCTCAACTACTTGCATCACGTTTCTTAAAAATTATCTCAATGCAATTAAAAGATTTGAACTCAGTTTTTTCCGCCATTTCTCTCTCCAAATGGGCAGCACAAGTGGACAGCACTGTGGCTTCACAGCGCCAGGGTCCCAGGTTCGATTCCCCGCTGGGTCACTGTCTGCGCGGGGTCTGCACGTTCTCCCCGCGTGTGCGTGGGTTTCCTCCGGGTGCTCCGGTTTCCTCCCACAGTCCAAAGATGCGCACGTTAGGTGGATTGGCCATGATAAATTGCCCTTAGTGTCCAAAAAGGTTAGGAGGGGTTGTTGGGTTACGGGGATAGGGCGCAAGTGAGGGTTTCATGTGGGTCGGTGCAGACTCGATGGGCCGAATGGCCTCCTTCTGCACTGTATGTTCTATGTTCCATGTTCTAAATGTGCCCTCCTCCCTTCCTCACATAATTGCTGCCTCATTCGATAGTTCCCACAGTTTGAAGCCCTTTCCTTAACTGACTGTACATTATATATGGAGAATAATGTTACAGTTCACAATTCGTAATGCATAGGGTGGCCTCCTGCTAATGTCACTGACTTAGTCATCCAGAGGGCCAAGGCTAATGCTCTGGGGGCTTGGGTTCAAATCCCACCAATTTAAATTCAAAGAACAAAGCAAAGTACAGCACAGGAACAGGTCCTTTGGCCCTCCAAGCCCATGCCGACCATGCTGCCCGTCTAAACTAAAACCTCCTACACTTCCAGGGTCCGATTCCCTCTATTCCCATTTTATACATGTATTTATCAAGACGCCCTTAAATATCACTATCGTACCTGCTACCACCACCTCCTCTGGCAGCGAGTTCCAGGCACCCACTGCCCTCTGTGTAAAAAACGTCACTCACACATCTCCTCTAAACTTTGCCCCTCGCACCATAGGATTCTATGTCCCCTAGTAATTGACTCTTCCACCCTGGGAAAAAGCTTCTGACTATCCACTCTGTCCATGCCCCTCATAATTTTGTAAACTTCTATCAGGCCGCCCCCTCAACCTCCAGTGAGAACAGCGAGTTTATCCAATCTCTCCTCATAGCTAATGCCCTCCATACCAGGGAACATCCTGGTAAATCTCTTCTACACCCTCTCTAAAGCCTCCACATCCTTCTGGTAGTGTAGCGACCAGAATTGAACACTATACTCCAAGTGTGGCCTAACTAATGTTCTATACAGCTGCAACATGACTTGCCAATTCTTATTCTGAATGCCCCGGCCAATGAAGGCAAGCATGCTGTATGCCTTCTTGACTACCTTCCCCACCTGTGTTGCCCCTTTCAGTGACCTGTGGACCTGTACACCTAGATCTCTCTGACTGTCAATACTCTTGAGGGTTCTACCAATCACTGTATATTCCCTACCTGCATTAGACCTTCCAAAATGCATTACCTCACATTTGTCCAGATTAAACTCCATCTGCCATCTCTCCGCCCAAGTCTCCAAACGATCTAAATCCTGCTGTATCCTCTGACAGTCCTCATCGCTATCCGCAATTCCACCAACCTTTGTGTCGTCTGCAAACTTACTAATCAGACCAGATAACCCCCCCCCCCCCCCCCCCCCCCCCCACCGGGAATGGCCGAGCAAAGCCAAGGGCAAGTCAGGGTGGACAACAAGCCCTCGGCATACAAAATGATGAAGGAAACAAAACTGTTGTGGAAACCCCTGTAGAATCTGCAATTAGCCCTGTGGCTATATTTGAATGTAGTCACAAGGGAGTGGGAGAGGTTGAGTCTCCAGCCTCACCCTGCACAACTATTGTCTCCAAAAGCTTGAGAAAGAAAGCAAGCCGCTCAGGGGTAATTTTGACCCTGTGAGGTGAGCTATGAGGAGTGGTGGCCGGTTCACCATCACCCGTTATACCTCATTATGTGGCGTCAGAATTTCCAGCACACATCATGAACATTTATTTGTATACGTGTGCCTGGTTTGATTGATTGATTGATTGTCACATGTACCGAAGTACAGTGAAAAGTATTTTTCTGCGGCCAAGGGAACGTACACAGTAGGCAAAAAGAATAATCGACAAAGTCCATCGACAAATAAGTAATTGGTTACAGTGCGGAACAAGGGCTAAACAAAGTAAATATATGAGGAAGAGCAGCATAGGGTGTCGTGAATAGTGTTCTTTTAGGGAACAGATCAGTCCGAGGGGGAGTCGTTGAGGTGTCTAGTAGCTGTGGGGAAGGAGCTGTTCCTATATCTGGATGTGCGGGTCTTCAGACTTCTGTACCTTCTGCCTGATGGAAGGAAGGGTCCGGAAGAAGGCAAAGCCTGGGTGGGAGGGGTTTCTGACAATGCTGTCTGCCTTCCTGAGGCAGCGGGAGGTCTATACAGGATCAATGGGAGGGTGGCAAGTTTGTGTGATGCGTTGGGCTGAGTTCACCACACTCTGCAGTTTCTTACGATCTTGGGCAGAGCAGTTGCCATACCAGGCTGTGATGCAGCCGGATAGGATGCTCTGTGTGGCACAGCTGTCGACGTTTGTGAGAGTCGATGCAGACATGCCGAATTCCTTTCTTCCCTCTGAATGTAACCACCAACGATTTGGGACTCTGTTTTGGGTTCCGGAGCTGAGACAGTTCATTAAAAGCCAAGCTCAGTTGAGTAGAATGTTCTCAGGAATTGTCAATGGGTTTAGCTCCTGGAGTCGGAAGAACCATAAATTAGAAAGGGCTTAGCTTATAGAGAACTGAACGACGCAATCGAAAACTTAGCAATTTGGAAGTCATTTATTGGCTTTCATTTCATTTCATTCGATTTGGAAAATATTCACGCCAAATATAGGTGTCATGTGACTGATTTGAACCCCATGTTCTTTCATTGAGGGCAAAGCTCAGTTAAAATCTCAAATGACGCCACGATAAACTCCTGGGAGATTAGAAGCACGAGAGGTAACCTCATGGAAATGTAAACAATTCTTACATAGCTCGATTGGGGAAATGCAGAAAGGATGTTTCCACTGGCTGGGGTGGGGTTTGGTGGTGGTGGGGGGGAGGGGAGTTGGGGGAGGGGGAGATGATCTACAAACATGGGACAGAGTCCCAGAACAAGGGACAGGCCGTTTCCGACTGACGGAAGGAGGAATTTCTTCCTGACGTAAGGAGAAATTTCTTCCCTCAGAGGGTGGTGAACCGTTGGAATGTTCTATCCCGGAGGGCTGTGGACGCTTCGTCATTGAGTATGTTCAAGATAGAGATCGATCGATTTCTAGATCGCAAAGATATCAAGGGTTTTGGGATAGTGCAGGGAAATGTCATTGAGATAGAAGATCTGCCATAAGACCATAAAAGATAGGAGCAGAATTAGGCTATTCGGCCCATCGAGTCTGCTCCGCCATTCAATTATGGTTGATATGTTTGTCATCCCAATTCTACTGCCTTCTCCCCATGATCTAATTGAATGGCGAAGCAGGCTCGAGGCCTACTCTGGCTCCTGTTTCCTATGTTTCTATCGTCCTGTGCTCGAATACAGGAACACACCGGAAGCTAAAACAACTTACAAAAGGCATTGCTGTTTTCTATCCTCTCACAAATAAGGAACATGCGAACATCTGGGCCGCAGGTACGAACAAATTAGGAACAGGAGTAGGCCATTCGGCCCCTCAAGCCTTGTTACATATCAGGGAATATATTCTCGCTAGTTCTGCGTCACATGATGTGTAGTGACGTTAGCAGAGTGTTTGTGCGGGCTTTGAGCAAATCACCATCTGGATTGTATTGAGCAACATTCTTAATAAACCTCTCATTGTGTTTTACAAGAATCCAGAGTGCGGGTACCTCCGTATCTTTTCTCATTGCGACAACAAAGAAACATAACAGGATAGAAAACTGGCGACGAGGATTGAGGCGGACCAATTGCTGGGGAAGAAAGATTTTCTCGACTAATAGTGAGATGGCATCGGGAACAACGGAAGATCCTTGGCACAGAACACACACACACACACACACACACACACACACTGCCGGCGGTGTGAAGGTTTAACAAATTTTTCGGCTTGCTCCCGTAGACGTGAGTTGGGGTCCAGGCTGCAGAGACAACGCACGCGGCAAAGCTACACGGACTGCGGGGAATGGCGATTTGGAAGTCTGCCGACTCTACACGGATCACCACTCGGGGGCAAAAGTTGAAATACTTGGGCAAAAAGTCGCTTGTGAAAGGGATCATTTGTGCCTTACTTTCCATTAAAAATCGATGGGGAGCAAGTATAGATCCGAAGGTGGCGGGAAAAACGGGTGCCATGGGCACATTTAATGAGGATTATGATACATGGAATGTACATGTGGAAAGATTCCAAATGATTCTAATAGCGAATCAGACACAGGAGGATCGAAAGGTCGCAACATAAAACCAGGAGGTAAGTCCTGTATTGAATTCATAAACATCTTAGCGGGACATTACTCTCCTCAACCATTACTGATTGCAGAAAGGTTTGGGTTCCATCACTGTGGTCAGGAAGATGGTGAAAGTATTTTGCAGTTCATAGTCTCTTTAAGAAGGCAAAGCGAAAGATTGCAAGGTTGGTTTGTGGGTTACGCAGTGAAGCTATTCAGAGGAAGCTGCTTCCTGTAATTGACTTGACTCTAAACATTGCTGTGGAAGTTGGGCAGCACGGTAGCATTGTGGATAGCACAATTGCTTCACAGCTCCAGGGTCCCAGGTTCGATTCCCGGCTTGGGTCGCTGTCTGTGCGGAGTCGGCACGTTCTCCACGTGTGTGCGTGGGTTTCCTCCGGGTGCTCCGGTTTCCTCCCACAGTCCAAAGACGTGCAGGTTCGGTGGATTGGCCATGATAATTTGCCCTCAGTGTCTAAAAAGGTTAGGTGGGGAGATACTGGGTTACAGGGATAGGGTGAAGGCGTGGGCTTGGGTGGGATGCTCTTTCCAAGGGCTGGTGCAGACCCGATGGGCCGAATGGACTTCGTCTGCACTGTAAATTCTATGATCTACGGAGCAGGTAGATCTACAAGAGCCAGCAGTAAGAGAAGCTTCACAGGTCGGGGCAGGAGCGAAGATCCACAAACTGGATGCCACAAGGAGCAAGGAGCAAGCCTTGTCACCGCTGTACACAGGTTGGACACTCAGCAGGGGAATTCTGGAATAAAACTAATACATACATGAGCAGCGGCAAGAAGGGCCATATTGCCCAGGCATGTTGGGATCTGGAAAACTTCTCTCCACCAAGAAAGTGCAAGAAGAACAACACAGTCAGACAATCTCGTCATGTCTACAGATCAGTGGATGAAGCTTAAATCACTCAAAAGACCACAAAACCGAGCGGCTGCAAGGGCAAAAGCTAGGGGCTGCATTCTCCGCAGGCGGGTTCGTTCATTTCACCGGCAGCGCACTCACCCCTGCGGATTTCCCGATGGCATGGGGGTGCCCACAATGGGAAACTCCATTGGCCGGCTGCCGAGACGAAAATTCCGCTGCCAGCGGGGGGCGCGCCGCACCAGAAAACGGGTACGGCGGGACAGAGAATCCCACCCCTGAAGGGTGAGCAACAACTTCTGAAGAAGTAAGAGAAGGTGTTTGAAGATTCACTAGGCTCTATGGCTAGAGTTGAGGCACACAAAATATCAAGCCAGACAGCACGCCCAAATGTCTCAAAACTAGAACCGTATCTTGCACCATGAAGCCTAAAGTTGAAGAAGAACTGGAAAGATTAATGCGAACAGGAGTCATTGAATCTGTTGCTACAAGTGATTGGGCAACACCAATTGTTCCTGTATTAAAACAGGATGGTTCAGTGTGAATGAGTTTCCCTGGTAGTGGGCAGAGGCCCGCACAACTGGGACTTGTTAACTCAGCCCTTTAACTGGTGGCGCAAGCATGTTCCGGCAGTTCTGGTAACCCCGTGCTGGGACTCTATTGCTGCAAGTCACAGTAGTGGCTCTACGTTATAAATATCATACGTCCTCTACAATTCGCTGAATGGGCTGACAAAGACGGTCCACACAAAGAACCGAAGGAAATGTCATAGATTATCATAGAATTTACAGTGCAGGAGGCCATTCGGCCCATCGAGTCTGCACCGGCTCTTGGAAAGAGCACCCTACCCAAGGTCAACACTTCCACCCTATCCCCATAACCCAGTAACCCCGCCCAACACTAAGGGCAATTTTGGACACTAAGGGCAATTTATCATAGCCAATCCACCTAACCTGCACATCTTTGGACTGTGGGAGGAAACCGGAGCACCCGGAGGAAACCCACGCACACACGGGGAGGATGTGCAGACTCCGCACAGACAGTGACCCAAGCCGGAATCGAACCTGGGACCCTGGAGCTGTGCAGCAATTGTGCTATCCACAATGCTTCCGTGCTGCCTACCACATGCTAAAGCGAAGCGTGAAGGATCACATCATTATTGTTACTTTCCATTCCCTGACCGGGGGGGACACCTCCTACATGGCCTCTGCTCTGACCCTAGCTATGCACAAAAAATTTTAACTAACAATTCTCAGGGCGCTATGTCAGACAGGGACATGCATTACAAAACAACAAACTTGGAACCTCTAACTTATCCTTAGTATACTACCCTCGCTAAACATTCCATTATCCTACCTTCCTCAATTATACAACAAAATCACAGCATTTCATACAGTCTTTCCTGGCTTGGCAGTCAAGCTCAGGATCATACAATTTTTGCTCATGAAAAAGTTTTTTTACATCTCTTTATTTACAACAACAATAAACGCAAGTGAATGCACTTTATTATTTTATAATAGATCGCGGGGGTCGGGTGTCTGGTCGTAACTAAATATAGGGGATCTGATCCGATATACCAGGGTTCGAGCGCGGTACGCTCTCCTTCTCCATTTACGGAGGCGCATAGTCTGCACTACACAGCAGAGTATCGCCAACGCTAATAGTGTTTCGATCACATAGGACAGGGAGTACCAGGTTATGAACCTGGCACACCAGGAAGATGTAGTGTCGCTGGTGACTGGGCTCTGGGTACTGCGGGGCAGTGAAACATTAATGGCAGGGAGGTTTGAAGTCATGGGGTTCGCCTTCATGCGCAACCAAATGTCCATAAACAGTATGTTGATCATGATGAAGGAAGTCCTCATGGCTGTCCTCTTTCCTTCTCTTTCTTCTCTTCTCTTTATTTTCTCCGGTCCTGGAGCTTCTGGAGTTCTGTAGAAACAAGCATAGTATCTGTAACTATCTTTGTTTAATATCTGGTATGCTAGTGTGTCTGTCCGTTGGTGCCAATTATTCCGTTTATAATTGGTCACTGTGTGTGACTCCCTCATTTTTTTCAGAAAAAACAAATTTTAGGACACGGCACACTTCCCAATCATGAACCAGTGCTGATTTACCATCCAAATGTTCCAGGATGTAAATAGAAGATGGCCAGCAACCTAAGGGTTACCTTAACAAACAAAACTTTTTGAAATGAAAAATGCCAAACGAGGTGCGTAAGGGCCGCGACGGGTAAGATTTGGATGGAGTCCCCGGGTCGGACGGCTACCAATGCCGTATCTCCCCTACCCGAGCGTAGTTGACCAGCGGGGGGGTTCCCAGGCAGGGTGGGTCTCAAGCCATTTCTCCACTGCCTGAGCAACCGACAAGAACGGGCAAAAATGTAGTCATCGTGGGGGGCAGGCGTAGTGGTTCTATCCTTCGAACCAGAAGGGCAGTTATGATCGGGCGTCTGATACCTGAACAAGTATCAGCTGAAAAGCTAGTTCCTCTGAACAAGTGTGTGGCAACGGTGGGTCTCTGAAGGCAAGTCCTCAGAGGTTTCTGCTGAATGGGCATGTGGCAGTGAGAAAAATTCTCCTGTCGGACATACAGCATGTAACAAACGTACAAATAACATAAAACATTCAGCAGGTTCCATCAGAAAGGACAACACTTTTCCCAAGCGGTTCCTTTTAAAACATCATCTGGATACCTCAGTTCTCGGTTGCGAACAGGGTCGCAAAGAGGTTGGCGGTTTGGGAGTCAGACCCAAGGTCGTCCTCTTCTCCCGGGTGCCAAACTCTGGAGTGGATTAGGGCTGAAAGGGCTGCATGAGTTGGGGTTGCTCTCGTCGTTGCGGACGAGTCGGTAGGAGTTGTCACGGTGCCAATAATTGGTGTCTAGTTGGGTGGGGACAAAATCGGGGTCGTCAGTGTGGTTCGGTGGTCGGTGGTGGGGTTTGTTCAGAAAAGTGATCAGGAAGGGATCACTTGGACCGTAGTCGGAGTCGCTGGGCGTGGGTCCTGTTGCATGGGGATAGTAGGGAGGCGTGCTGTGGCTATCGCCCGAGTCACAGTCGCTGTCTCTGCTGCTGCAGTCTGTGGGCGTTCCGGGGCGGAGTCGAGGTTGAGTCCGTGGCTGGGCTGGACGTGGTGGGGGTTGGTAGGGGTACGTTGGCTGTGGGCGGGGTGTGGTCTGCTGCGTCACGCATGACGTGGTATGCGTGGTTCGACTGTGTTCCATAAACCTTCAGCTGGTTTATATGAAACCACGCAGTCTTACCATTGGGGTACTTTATTTTATATACACAAGGGCTTACTTTATCTGCAATGGAATACGGACCCGAGTATTTAGGTGACAGGAATGTGCTGGGGTTATATACAGAAAGCATCACTTGCTGTCCGATATCGTACTCAGTCGCATGCACTGGCTTGTCGAAACAAGCCTTGCTCTGTTTCTTTCTGGTGCCCAATTTTACTGCGGCTGCTAACTGAGCCGTTTTAACATTTGCAACTAATTGCTCCACGGCTTTCTCGTGTGTGAGGGCCGTTACTTCGGGGCTGGTCGGGTCCAAACCTAACAAGTATTCTGTCCCTTCCATGGGGCGTCCGGTCATGAGAGTGTGTGGGGTGTAACCTGTGGAGGTGGAAACAGTGTTACGCAAAAACATCAGCGCAAAAGGAAGGACTGAGTCCCAAGTGGTGTTGTTCTGCTGGACCATTTTTCTGAGGGTGACTTTTAGGGTCCAATTCATGCGCTTCACGATACCACTCGACTGTGGGTGGTATGCAATGTGGAATTTTTGTGTGATGCCAAATATCGTGAGGACGTTCTGCATGACCCGTCCCGTAAAGTGAGAACCTTGGTCCGATTCAATGCTGCGGGGGAGTCCCCATCTTGTAAAGATGTGGTGGGTTAGGATCTTGGCTGTGGTTTTTGCAGTGTTTGTGCGGGCTGGAAATGCTTCCACCCACTTTGTAAATGTGTCTATGACCACAAGTACATATTTATAGCCATTCCTGCAAGGGGGCAATGGACCTATAAAATCAATCTGGAGGTTAGTCCAGGGGCCATTAACGGGTCGGGTGTGGCTGAGTTGGGCCTTTGGCATATCTGTCCGGATTATTCTGGGCGCAGATAAGACAATTTTCTATGTAATGGCTTACATCTTCCTTTAAGTTTGGCCACCAACAAAGCTGTTTGAGATGGGCTGTAGTGGGATCGATTCCCTGATGTCCATGACCGTCATGGAACAGACAGATCAATTGGTTCCTGTCCTGTTCAGGAACCACATAAAGGGTGTCCTTTAACACCACACCGTCATGTGTGGCCAGCGTATTTCTAAACCTCTCGTAAGAGGCGGGATACTTCCCTTTTACAATCTCCATGGGATTGCTGTCCTGCTTCTGGGCCTCTACTAGATCCTTGATCCTAGTCTGTATGACCTGAACTGCACTCACTGGCGCGCTTTCGGGGGGTTTCCAAAAATACCCAGGTCTGGAACCTGCCTTAGCCAGTGCGTCGGCTTTTACATTTCCAGGGGGGGAGGAACGATGGTGACTGCGGACTTTGATGATGCCAAAAGTCCTGGTCTGGGCTTTATCTAAAATATGGCGGAGCAATGGGGCTGAGGGGTGGGGTTTTCCGTCTGCGGAAACAAATCCTCTTGCTTCCCACAGGGGCAAAATGTCCGTAAGGCTGTTACAGACATAGAGGCTGTCCGAGTATATGTCTGCTGGGCTGGGGAAGGAATCTGGGTGCTCAACTATATATACAATGGCCGCAAGCTCTGCTGCCTGCGCGCCTAAGTGTCCGGGTAATTTCAACGATATTTCCTCGAGGGCGCGTCCCTGCGCGTGCTCGACATAGATCCCGCAACCTGTTATGTGCTGCCCATCCAAGACTGTGGAAGACCCATCCACATAAATCTTTATGAGCTCACACGTGTCCGTGTGCGGGGGGCTCTGAGTTGAATTACCTATCTTTGTGGAGGGTGTTTTAGCAATAAAGGGGCCTGTATTGTGGTGTGGAGAGATAATCTCACATTCATGGGGGGTTCCCTGGTACTGTAAATTATCCGCTAAGTAGGTGTGAGTCTTTGTCCTTTTCACAGTGTAAGAGAAGGGTCCATCTGGCTGCTCTTATTTGGCTTACTGTACCGTCCTTGAGTCGTCCGTCCAGTAAAAGTTGGGTGGGGGTGTGTTCAGTCAGATGGGGTTCAGTCCGGTAATATATGAAAAGTACTGGACTGTCCAGAAAACTGCGAGCAGGTGCCTCTCACAGGCTGAAAATCCCTGCTCCACAGCATTTAAGAGTCTGGAGGCGTAAGCTACGGGTCTTAACTGGTCGTGCCGTTCCTGCAGGAGCACGGCTGAAAGGGTGCGGTCTGTGGTCGCTACCTCGATTGCGTAAGGGGAAAGCGGGTCTGGAACTTGTAGTGCGGGGACGGCTATGAGTGCCTGTTTTAAAGAGTCCACAGCATCCGTATGCTGCGGAAGCCATTCCCAGGGGGCTCCTTTCTTTAGGAGGTCTGAGAGGGGCGCTGCCTTGCTGGCGAAACCGTCCATGTGGTTTCGGCAGTAGCCAACCAGTCCTAAAAACGACCGGAGGGCTGAAACGTTCTGGGGAAGGGGCAATTTAGCGATCAAATCAATTATTTTATGCTCGATCTCGCGTTTACCGTGCGTGATAATTGTTCCCAAATATACCACTTTTTCTCCCAAAATCTGGGCCTTTTTGGGGTTGACTTTACAACCAATTGAATGCAATAGTTCCAGGAGTTCGGACAGAAGCTCAATGTGCTCTTCCTTGGTGTCTGTCTGCAGAAGTAGGTCGCCTACATACTGTACCAGACATTCGGGGTGAGAATATTTTGCTAATCCATTTGCCAGCTGTCGGTGGAAAATGGAGGGGGAGTTGTGGAAGCCTTGTGGCAGGCATGTCCACGTGTACTGCTGTGCTTTAAAGGTGAAGGAAAATTTGTACGCTCTAATAAGCTCTCTATTACTTTTGAGATTTCTCCCTGTGCCTCTAGGGGAAATCCGTACTGTTTCTGGGGTCTAGGGTCAGGTCCTGTTACTTGTACGGAGCCAGTCATCCGTCCACAGTCGTGCTTGTGGGTCGCGGATGCTGCCCTGTTCTTTTGCAGGACTGCCCTAACCTGTCTGTCCGTGCTAAGCGTGGTCGGGTTGAACCAAAATTCGCCTACGGCGCTAATTTTATTCATATATTCGCCTATGTTGAGCGTTGCGGGGGCTCTCGCGGATTTCGCCATCTTCCAGACACATTGGTTGACTGGATCGAATGAAAGGTGGTGGGAATTCATAAAATCAATTCCCAGAATGTGTTCTGCTGTGTGGGGCAGGTCAACTACAACTACGGGGTGTTTGGTGGTGATGGTTCCGATTTGAATGGGTACAGGGGCTGTGATGTGTCCCTGCTGTGAGTGGTCTGTAAAGCCTCTGAGGGTGATAGTGGCTGTAGTGGGCCACGTGTCTTTTTGAAACAGGGTGGAGGAATTTATGGTGGTGCGGGACCCTCCTGCGTCCCAATGAAATTCGATAGGCTGTCCCCGAATTTTCGCTGCAACTAAGGGTCGTCCTGACCTATCCCAAAGGGTGTCGCAGACCCAACTGGGGGAGCCCGTACACCGTCAGTCCGTTCCGGTCAAGTCCGTCTGATCCGAACGGGCGCTAACGCTATGGATGGGCTCTGTCTTTTTCTTAATCAGAGTGCCCGTCTGCTGGGCTCTCTGTGGCTTTTTAGGGGCATTGCACTCTTTGGCGAAGTGTCCCAACTGTCCTCAGTTGTAACACTCTAGTGACTTGGATGGGGGGCTGTTCTTTCCCTCATTTAAGCATGCAGGGTTCTGGTGTGTTGCTTTTACTGCCTGCATATCTGCGCCGGCCTGCTTTTCCTCGCTATGTTTAACAGTGGGTTTGCTCTGAACAGATTGCTCCCAAACGCAGGGCAATCTTTTAACTACCCACTTCTCGTTATGGGCCTCCTCTGAGGGATCATAACTCATACAGGCTTTCTGTCCTGCATCTGTGGCATGGGAGATAAGGGTGTGGGTCCATTTGGCCATGTTGTCTGGGGACAAATGGGCACGGTCTACGTCTCCGAAGACTGCTGCGAAGTGAATCCACAGGCGTCCAGCGAACGCTGTGGGGTGCTCAGATTTCTTCTGCCTATATTTATTGAGGCCATCTACGGGGTCACCCCGGTTATACCCGATCGCATCCAGGATCGCGGTATGCATTTCTGCAAGGGTGCCTCCTCCTACATTCTGTGGGTCGGGAAGGGCTGCTGCTACCGACGGATCTAAACTTAAAACCATGAGCTTTACCTGCTCTTTCTCATCCAGGCCGTACATGTTCGCCTGATGTCCAACTGTGGCAAATAAATGGTGGGGGTCTGAGGCGGGGAGGAACGGTGTGATCTTCTCGCATGCGCCCCGTAATTGGGTCACTGTTAGGGGGTGGAATATAGATATTCCACATCGTCCGATGTGGCTGTGCGGTGGGTGGTTACAGGGTTCATTGGAGCCTGAACTATCTGCTGTGTGGGGGGTTGGGGTGCTTTTCTCTTTTGGGGCTTTCCCTGCGCACATGTTCCCTGAACATATCTCTGTGCTGTTTTGTGTAACTCTTCCCAATCAGGGCCGTCTTCCTGGTCTAACTTTTCCCCAAAAGTTTCCTGAAAACCTTTCTGAACAGAAAGCAGTGATTGCAGCTCTGCAACCTGCTTCCGGCACTTTGCGTGATCTATGGTACTCTGTCTTTGTTCTGTGGTGGCAGCATGGAGTGCTCTTAATGCTGCTTTTAGATCGCTACACTGTCTCTATAACGCTTCTACCTGTTTTTCTGTTTCTTCTCTTACCAAGACTGCACGTTGCGTGTCCTGATAAGCCTTTTCATACTGCGACTGGAAACTGCTTAAATGCGCCAGACAAGACTGGTGACCCCGTTTGGCGTCAGCCACCTCTCCATCTTTCGCTGACAATTTCCTTCTTAATTCTAAATTCTCTTTTTCAACTTCGCTTACATCGACTTTACTCATCCGGTGTATGCCCTCAACTTCTTTGCGGAGCGTCTTGACAACCTCCTCTGTGCCTCGCAATTGTGCCAAACAGGACACGATTGTCATTTGCTTGCGAGCTTTTCCCAAGCTCTTTTTGTGTATCTCGCTCAGGTTCTCCTACCAAGTATGCCCTATACTTCCGTGACCTGATTCCTCATTATCGCAGAAATCATTCCACAGGGGCCATCCTTTGCCCTTGAGATATTTCCGGATTTCCTCCTCCCAAATGGGACACTGTCCCACTCTACTGCTGCTGGTTGCTGCGACCGAAAATTCCTCAGGGTTCATGAGGCGCTGCATTGCTTGCATGGCCATCTTTCCTATCCGACTGCTTCTTCTAAATTTGGAACAGGGGGCTAAGGCGGTGTTGTAATTGCGGGTACGGCTCTCGCTACTTTCCGAAAATACAGACTTCCAACAGTTTTGACGCAACAAAAATCTATCAGTTTTACCTTATAGCCCTGTTAGTTACGCATGCATACACACACTTCCGAATTATGAGTATTGATCAGAACTGCTTGAACACTTGTGGTTTTCTGTTTCCAATTGGGTTTCTAATTCAAATTTCTTGGGTTCTCCCGGAGTGGTTTTCCACTTCTAAATCAGGTCCCGGCGGAGTCGCCGAAATGTTGCTCGTTTTAGCATTAGTTTAATTGCTCTTGTTCTGTCACCTTTGCTCTTGAGTCGCCAGGTATCTTTCTGATACCGCCACGTGGCTCAAGCCCGAGTAATGATCAATAATCCAACACACCGCTTAGTAAGAGTTAAATCAACGCACATTTATTATATACAGCAATCAATACTTATACATTAATTCTACTTCTAAGCTACTTCCTACAACTAACAGGCCAATACTTAACTTTGGAAATGGCCCACCAGGTCAGGGAAATGAATGGCCTTTCGTATGGATTCTGAGCCTGCGGGATTCAAAGCTGGTACAGGTCGATAGTCAGGAGTGCCTATCTCGTAGCGAGCGTTGGTGTAAGACTTACGTTTCTTGCGGCTGTTGTAGAGGGTCAGCAGAAGGGTCTCGAAGGGTGCAGAGAGGAGAAGAAGGGTCGATTTGAACTTGACCCCTATTCTTATAGTCCCCAGGGGCTTCCCGCCTCTCGGGGCGGACCTTGTACCTGGTTCCAAGTGATTGGACTTGGTCCCAATCACTTGGTTCAATATTCTCCAATGCTGGAGCAATTCCTTGATCGAGGAGTGGTCATTCACCTCTCTTTGTGTAAGCTCCTGCTGGCGCCGAAAAGTCTGGGTCGGCTTTGTGTTACTAATTTGTAGCATATTGTTCCCGGGATTGCTACTTACTATGCAGATGGCTGGCGTGTTGTTATGTTGATGGCTGCAGGTATCGATTCCGTCTGGCTTCCCCAGAGGCGAATACACTGTTTTACCTGCAGCTGTCTGTTTGAGTCCTGTTGGCTGATTTTCCCATCAGCCTCTTCCGTTCGCCATTTTAAATCGGGGGTTGGCCATTCTAATCGGGAGTTCGCCATTTTACATGGCTACAGAACTCAAGTTAACCTTTTTAAAACAAACAGTGAATATCTTAGCAAACATTAATTCAAAGATAACCGCCAAAGAATACAACACTAAGTAATCCTTTAAGCTGTCCTTTTAACATCCAAAAGACTTAACAACCTTTAAACAGAAACACATCAGGGTTTACATTCAACACTGAAAACATTTACATTTCTGAATTCACCAAATGATTAAGAGACCGTCCTTCATGGCAGAGAGGTCAACAATACAGCTGCTTTGGCTGACTTCAGCTGCAACACATTGAAAAACGAAACCAAAAAGACAGACACACCCAAGCTTTTCTCAAAGTGAAACTAAAAAGCAGAACCAGAGCCCAGCTCCACCCACACTCTGACATCACTGCAGTAACGTGAGCAGCCAAACATTTCTTAAAGCGACATTCTCTTGACACCATAAGACCATAAGACAGAGGAGCAGACTTAGGCCACTCGGCCCATCGAGTCTGCTCCGCCATTCAATCATGGTTGATATTTTTCTCATCCCCATTCTCCTGCCTTCTCCCCATAATCCCCTGATCCCCATTAAGGCCGTTTTTGGGACAGATCAATTATTATGGTAAATTTGTGCTGAATTTAGCAACACGATTGAAGCCTTTACACACTTTGCTGTGCGTCAGATAGGAATGGCACTGGTCAGAAGGAGGTGAAAATGCAATACATGAAGACCTTGGACAACTATTCTAGTTCAGTGTCAATTTCTGTGTGATTATGAAGAGGAACGCCCTCAGACGAGTTCACTTTGTTAAAGGGACTATATAAATGAACAATGTTCATCTCAGTGCTATTAAAGACCTGGCAGTACAGAGTGTGCAATTTCAATGTGCTGGATGCAATTACGACCCCTTTGTTTTGCCAGTTGCAAGTAGAATTCGTCAGTAGTTTCCCGAGGGGGAACATTTTCTCATGGCTACACACAACTAACATGGCTGCTTTCGACTGAACAAAATGACTGCGCACACATCTGATACACCCAAATAAACACTGTTATCCAATCGTGGGGAGGCATGGTGGTGCAGTGGTTAGCACTGCTGCTTCATGGCGCTGAGGACCCGGGTTCGATCCCGGCCCTGGGCCACTGTCCGTGTGGAGTTTGCGCATTCCCCCTTGTCTGCGTGGGTCTCACTCCCACAACCTAACGATGTGCGGGTTAGGTGGATTGGCCATGCTAAATTTCCCCTTTATTGGAAAAGAAAAGTTATCCTCTCGTGGGGCACTGGCTGGATCTGAGTCTAGCCTGGTCATGCTGTTCCACATTCTACTGGAGTCATGAAATATGTCTCCACTCGCAACCGATCCAGTTTGGGGTCTGCAACCACAACAAGACTTCTTTCACTTTGCTGTGTAGAAATGTTTAATTTAAAGTGAAGCATATTTTTTTTGTGTGTGTGTATGTGTGTGTGTATGTGTGTGTATGTGTGTGTGCTTCTTCCTGTCACTGCCAACAAATCGTTCTTTCTCGATCCTTTCGCAGAACAGCAAGAAAACCTTATTCAGTGGCAGGCAAGAGGCCTCAGACAAGCCCCTGAATAGAATGTCTTTCTAAGCAACTGGACTCTGCTTATTTTTGTAACTTCACTCAGGGATGTGGAGAAGCTCAGAGTGTGCCTTTGTATCACGCGCTTGGTCTACAAGGAGTAGGAGTCAAAGAGCCTGAACATTGATACCTTCGAACACAAACCTTACAGCCAGTCCGTTCATTGCACGTTACACTTGGGGAAACTCAGGGCGGAGCCTGATGAGAGCGGGAGTGGGGGAGTGGAGGGGGGGTGGGATGTCACGTATTAGGAGCATGCCCATGAGAGGGGAGGAGGGCAGGAGGAGGAGAGGGGAGGAGGGAGGGGTGGAGGGGGGGGCGGGGAGCAGGCAGGACCTGGACTGGCACTGGCTGCTTAACCGCAGCTGCCCACAGTAAATCTTCAGGCCGACAGGGAAGGACAGGCCCCACAGTGCAAGTGTTAAGAGATAGGCTTGTATTTATGTAGTGCGTGACCTCCGGAATGCTTTCCCACAAATAACAATGAGATCATGAGCAATTCGCCCGTTGTCATTGCTCCTTTTTGAGCTTTTCGTTTTTGGCTGCTCTGTGTTGTACGCACGCATGTTACTATCCCAGCACCATGTTGGGATAATGGGCGAGATTCTCCGCCCCTGGACACCCGGAATACATTCCCCGGTGGGACGGAAAATCGGCTGCGGGGGGAAATCAGGATCTGCGCCGGGCGCCTATTCGAATGCCAATGCTCCAGACTCTTCTGGCGGTGTGAACGAGGTCCGTGACGCGCACCGGCAGGGGATGCGGGGGGGGGGGGGGGGGGGGGGGGAGAATGTAAATAAATGCAAATGGGTCTTACTGACCCAGCAGCCGGGAATCACCTGGGACAGATCACACATGGTCACAGCAATCATCAACCTGAAAAATAAGAAGAGTCCAGTTGCTTAGGAAGACATTCTATTCATGCTGGACATGGTGATGGGCCAAGGGGATAATGGTTGCCCCTTGGCCCACCGCAAGGTCCATCACACCAGTGCCACACTGGTTGAAACCATCCGAGGGTCAGCCACCCCCCTAACTGCCTGCCTTCGCCTCCTCTAGCAGCCCCACACACACATCCCCCTCAGGGACTCCTGTAATAGGAGGACCCTCACAGATCACTTTGGGATCCTTTCCTAAAGGAACACCCTACACACAGACCCCCCCACACCAGAGTAGTGGTCAGTGATTGACAGCTTCTATAAACCATCTGCAGCTTTGCTCCATTTATCTTCCTTCACACTTCAGTGGCCCAAGTGGTGAAATCCCACTGTTGGTAAACATGACCACATCAAAGAGATATAAGTGCGTTCCAAGCACTAAGTGCATTCCAATGTGATTTCACTGCACTTACCTGAAACGTGAAAGAGCTAATAACTCATCAACTTCAGGAGAGGAGATAGCGGTCTTGTGGCCCAATGGGTAATGTCCCTGCCTCTGAGCCAGAAGCTCTGGGTTCGAGTCCAACCCAAGGACCTGACGGTCAAGGAAGGTTCATTCGTAACATGGTTGCGTATCAACCGGCAAAATCCTTCCAAACCCACCAATGACCCAAGACAGGAATCGAACTGTGGTCCCTGATGCTGTGAAGCAACAATGCTAACCACTGTGCCACCATGCCACCAAGTTTTTTATGTTCCTGCAGTGCCGTCCAATCGCTCTGATCCAGAAAGGGGGCAATTCAAACTACAAAATCTTAATTATGGTAATGTGTTCCTTTAAAAATGTATTAATTAAATATTTCATTTCTTTTCTCACTTTCTCTTTGTCACTTTTTTCCTCTCTCTGAATCCAATCTTTCATTCCTTCATTTTATATCTCACTTTGTATCTAATTTGGCTCCTGCTTCTTTCTCCAGTATTCCTCTGCTTTTCTCTCAAACCTTCAACTTCATTGGTTATGTGGATAGACTATTCCTTGAATCACTTACTAAGATCCAAAATTACTCTGTTACTCTAACTGAGTTTCCATCTGAGAATGAGGGCAAAAGTGGAAGTGATGGGTGTAAGTGGCTTCCTGTTTATTTTGTCCCCATTTAATTAATTTAATTTTTATTATTTTTGGTCCTTGGGCCCATAATCAGAATGTGCCCATAATCAGAAGCGTGCTTGCCAGGACAGGGTGTTCCTAGGTTTTGTATTTGAGAGAGGAGAAACCGGACTCATCGGCACCGAGTGAATCTTAGGAACTGGTCGTGGAGAAAGTTGGTTCGATTGACTAACTGGCAACTGATGTGTTGGCCAGGCATAGTGTTCTGCCTGACAACAGTCGTTGATTGGTTCCTGCCTGGTGCTTTTTTTCTCTCGGCGAGATCCTGCCAGAAGATTCTGGACCCTCGGAGGAAGGGGAGCTGTGTGTTTCTCCCTCTCTCTGCTGCCAGTTGCCTGCTGTCTCCGTGAGTCTGCAGCGAAGATCGTTACAAACCGAAGAAGGAAGAACCCAACTGAAGGCCTAACCTTGAGAAAGAAACTAACTGGAAGACATTGATCTGAATCAAAGATTCTTACCCTTTTATTTTATCATTACTTATCTTCCCTTTCCATCACCCTTTCTCCCTGTCTTGTTTGTCATGTGTGTGTGCAGAGAGCGGGGCGAGTTAGAGATGGGGGTGGTGTTTGGGAATCAGAAAGTGGATAGACAATTGTATTTTCTTGACTATTTAATTATAATTACTATCAATAATTCGTGCTTAAACTTACAAAACTGCTGACTGGAGTCAATTTGACGAAACCAAAGCCATGGGTATTAATATAACAATCTAATTCCACATGGGTTGAGACTCCGTGTCAAGTGGGGCTGGAATTTTCCGCGCGCTAGTCCAGGGTGTCGCGACATGGGCCACACTGGAAGATAAATGGAGCAAAGCTGCAGATGGTTTATAGAAGCTGTCAATCACTGACCACTACTCTGGTGTGGGGGGGTCTGTGTGTAGGTGATCTGTGAGGGTCCTCCTATTACAGGGGTCCCTGAGGGGGATGTGTGTGTGGGGCTGCTAGAGGAGGCGAAGGCAGGCAGTTAGGGGGGTGGCTGACCCTCGGATGGTTTCAACCAGTGTGGCACTGGTGTGGTGGACCTCCTCTCCAGTAAATTCTGGGCAATTAAGATAAAATGTAGAGCCTCCCCTGATCGGTGATATGTTTCTGGCATTTTCTGTAGGGAAGGTGGTGCTGTAATCATTTAACACATGGCCCCTTTAAATTCAACCTCAGTCAGAAATCCTTAAATGATTTTTAAGGAATCTCAATCCTCCTTCCATAATCCTCTTGCAAAAACACCCAGAGCAATGTTGGCCTGGAATTGAAGCTCGTTTTCAAATCCGTTCTTTCAAAGTCGAACAGCTGGTTTGCGTCTGGTTTTTTTCTTTTTCGAAAATTCTGTTTTTAATCCCACATCATTTGTCTAGTTTAAATGTACTGTCGCCATGGCTTCCCTGGGTTACGAAGTCAATTCTCGGTTTGCGATTTGGTACTTGGGAGCGGAGGGCGAAAGAGCAGGAGTGGGCCATTCGGCCCTTCCAGTGTGTACTCGAGAAGCAGTTAGATATAGCACTTGGGGGTGAAGGGGATCAAAGGATATGGGGGGGGGGGGGGGGGAAGCGAGATCAGGCTATTAAATTGGGTGGTCGGCCATGATCATAATGAATGGCAAGTGCTGCCGGCGGGAACAGAAAACCTAAACGTCTGGAGAATTCCGGCAATGGTCTCACCAAAACCCAGTGCAACTGGAGCAAGTCTTCTTTATTCCTGTCCTCCAATCCCCTTAGCAATAAAGGCCAACAACCTTCCTGATTACTTGCGTACCTTGCTCTACCTGCCTTGCCTGAGAGTACCCAAGGGCGGAATTTTGGGGCGCGCATCCCTGCCAACTCTGACACTTTGTGCTCTAACAAGTTTTAACTGTCAGCAGACGGGACAATCGTCCTCACAGGTAGACATCCTGCCTTGTAGAGATGCCAGACAATCTGATTAGCCATATGTAATCCGTCATATAACCTATGCTGATACCCCAATGCAGTACTGAGGGAGGGCAGCACTGTTGGAAATACCCCTTCTCGGGCTAGTAATCATTGCGATGCCCCCTCCCAAGTGTATGCAAAAGAACCAATGGCACGATTTGAAGAAGAGCAGGCAATTTCTCCCAGCGTCCTTGCCAACATCTATCCCTCAGCCAACACCGAAAACAGGTATTTTGGCTACTACTTTCATTGCTGTGTGTGGGACATTGCTATGTATCGATAGGATCATGAGTTTCCCACAGGGACTGTCATAATATACACCAGTATATTATGGTGCAGACACACACACACACTGATGGCCATGCAGTGGGACCAATCAGCATTCACAACACCGCAGCCAATCACCAGTGAGAGCACACGCACTATAAAGACAGGGGACAGGAGAATTCCCACTCATTCTAGTAGCAGCCAGCTCGGAGCACAGAGCTCACAGCCTGCAACACAGACATTCACCATGTGCTGAGTGCATCACCTGGTTAGGACTAGGCAAGGGTCAACAGTTAAAGCTGGTATTGCATTTACCCACAGTTCAAGTATGTTAACATAGTTAACCTCATAATAAAATAGAGTTGCACCACTTCCAGTGTTGGTGACCTGTTTGTGATCCAGAACACCCAACACATCATGGTACAAGGAGTGGTTGCATACTAGCACTTCTGAGACCCACCTGCAACTAATCAGCATTCCGGCATCCTGAAGTATGGAGAACATCAACCCGCCGCGGCCGCTCCGCATCGCCGGCAATCTCGGGGTCAATTGGAAGATTTATAAACATCGCTTCCAGCTCTTCCTCGAAGCCACGGACAGGGAGGACGCCTCGGACACCAGGAAGATTGCTCTGCTCCTCTCCACGGCCGGGCAAGACGCCATCCACATCTTCAACTCCCTCACATTCACAGATGACGAGGACAAGATAAAATACAAGACGGTTCTCCTCAAACTCGATACCCACTTCAGCATAGAGGTCAATGAAAGCTTCGAAAGATTCCTGTTCCAGCAGCGCTTGCAGGGTAAGGACGAACCTTTCCAATCCTTGTTAACACACCTCTGCATCCTTGCGCAGTCCTGCGGCTACGGGCTCACCTCCGACTCCATGATACGCGACCAGATCGTATTTGGTGTTCTGTCGGACCCCCTGCGTCAGCAGCTCCTCAAAATTAAGCAACTCACCCTAGCGACTGCCATCGAGACCTGTGTCCTGCATGAAAATGCCACCAGCTGGTACTCCCACATACAGGCGGTTGAACCGGCGCGGCAAGGTCCCCACGAGGCGGAACGGGTCCAAACAATTGAACACCTCCAAGGCTGCAGCCTGGATGAGAGCGGCCATTTCCCGCGCTTTTCGCGGCCTCCCGCGCTTGTACGCGCCAAACGAGGGGACGGTGACGTGGAGGAACGTGGTGCACAGGCGCGCACCATGCAGGACCGCACCGCACATGCGCGGTGGTGCAACGAGCATACTGACGTCACGTCGTGCGGCAACTGTGGCTCCGCCCATTTAAAGCGGCAATGTCCTGCAAAATCGCGACAATGCCTACGATGTGGCAGACTTGGCCACTATGCTGCCTGCTGTCGAG
Organism: Scyliorhinus torazame; assembly: GCF_047496885.1. Taxonomy (NCBI): domain Eukaryota; kingdom Metazoa; phylum Chordata; class Chondrichthyes; order Carcharhiniformes; family Scyliorhinidae; genus Scyliorhinus; species Scyliorhinus torazame. The sequence goes on along the minus strand of NC_092734.1, from coordinate 34,640,213 downwards.
CAGCTCAGCCTGACAATTCGCATCGCTTCAGCCAGCCTCCCAGGAACGTTCGGACAATTCAACCCACGTTCCCCAAGTCTGATTCCGACTTCCCGCAGATCAGTGACACCGAGGACCCGAGGGAGCCTTTCGAGTCGCTGTTATAACAAAGAACAGGCTGTCCCCGAATCAAAACCACCAGCCGCTGTCGGTGCACAGCGTTGATCCAGACGATGAGTGGTGTGCCACCCTGACGGTCAACCAGATTTCGTCGCCCACCTCAGAGAATTGACTTATGAGTTTTACGATGTTGGACTCTTTGATCTGTTCTGTTATCCTGTTTCATCGTTCCAGTAGTTCGTATATATTTTGTTGTTGGTGTGACACCCTATTTCTCTGCACCAGGCATCTCCCCGTGTAAATAGATTAGCCTCATGTACATAGTCATGTAAATAACACGCACACACATAGTCAGGTACATTCACTACACGATATTTATTGTCACGCAGGCACATGTTCTTTATATAAAAGGGGGGATGTCATAATATACACCAGTATATTATGGTGCAGACATACACACACACTGATGGACATGCAATGCGACCAATCAGCATACACAACACCGCAGCCAATCACCAGTGAGAGCACACGCACTATAAAGACAGGGGACAGGAGAATTTCCACTCATTCTAGTAGCAGCCAGCTCGGAGCACAGAGCTCACAGCCTGCAACACAGACATATACCATGTGCTGAGTGCACCACCTGGTTAGGACTAGGCAAGGGTCAACAGTTAAAGCTGGTATTGCATTTACCCACAGTTCAAGTATGTTAATATAGTTAACCTTATAATAAAATAGAGTTGCACCACTTCCAGTGTTGGTGACCTGTTTGTGATCCAGAACACCCAACACATCAGGGACCACTTTCCAAAAGTATTTCATGGGCTGGAAAGCATTTTGGGATGTCTGGTGGTCGTAAAGTTGCTGCAGAAATGCAGGTCCTTACATAGACATAGAATTTACAGTGCAGAAGGAGGCCATTCGGCCCATCGAGTCTGCACCGGCTCTTGGAAAGAGCACCCTACCCAAGGTCAACACCCCCACCCTATCCCCATAACCCAGTAACCCCACCCAACACTAAGGGCAATTTTGGACACTAAGGGCAATTTATCACGGCCAATCCACCTAACCTGCACATCTTTGGACTGTGGGAGGAAACCGGAGCCCCCGGAGGAAACACACGCACACACGGGGAGGATGTGCAGACTCCGCACCAACAGTGACCCAAGCCGTGCTGCCGTGCTTCCTTTGCGTGATTATCTCGCGTGATGTTCCTAACACCCAGTTCGACTGCGCAGGAGACACTATGCACAGACCACAAATTCTTCGGCCTGGAGCTCATGAATGTACTTCTTAGGGTCACCAGAACTGTATATCCCTGTATTATAGAGAGAGTCATAGGCCACAGGAAAAGGCCCTTTGGCCCATCGAGTCAATGCTGACCATCAAATACCAATCTGTGCTAATCCCATTTACCAGTACTTGGTCTACGGCGATAGAAGTGCTCGTCCAGATGCCTCCTAAACATTGAGAGGGCCCCAACCTCCACCACCCTCTCAGGCAGCTCGTTCCATATTTCCACCAACCCCTGGGTGAAAAACTGTTTCCTCAGGTCCTGTCTTAACCACTTACTCCTCAACTTAAACCTCCCAGGGAACATTCCGGCGAAGCCCTTCTGCACCCTCTCCAGTCTAATCACGTCCTTCCGATGGAGTGACGACCAGAATTGCACACAATGTCCCGTCTGAGGCCTAACCAATGTTGCATAAAGTTGTACCAAGGCCTCCCTACTCCTATATTCTGTGCTCTGGCCGATGAAGGCACGCATTCCGTATGCCTTCTTCATAGGTTTGACTGAGATCTGAAGAAGGCTTCCTGCCGGAGGTGGACGAAGCACTTTGCTTACGTTTGTTTCCGTGGCTCACATTTCCTGGAGCAGGGGCGGGATTCTCCGGTTTCCTCAGCTGCCTGTTTCGCAGTGGCGTGCCCTTCGTTGACGGTAGGATTCTATCTTCCCGCCGCTTTTCAATGCGATTTCCCATTGAAGCCACTCCTCCCGGGACGTAGGTAGAGTTACGGGGATAGGGCGGGGGATTGAGCCTAGGTAACGTGCCTTTTTGGAGGGTCGGTGCAGACGCGATGGGCCGAATGGCCTCCTTCTGCACTGCTGCCTCACGGCGCCGAGGACCCAGGTTCGATCCCGGCCCTGGGTCACTGGCCGTGTGGAGTTTGCACATTCTCCCCGTGACTGCGTGGGTCTCACCCGCAACCCAAAAATGCGCAGGGTGGGTGGATTGGCCGCGCTAAATTGCCCCTTAATTGGAAAAGAAAATGAAAAAGGAAGGCTCATCGAATGTTGGTCTTCATCGCACGAGGATTCAAGTACAGGAGCGAGCTCTTACTTCACTTGTTTGGACTTGGTTATTGCGCGCACCTGTAGTATTGTGTGCAGTTTTGGTCCCCTTATCTCAGGGGGGGGTGGTTTAGCTCACTTGGCCAGGCAGCTAGTGATGCTGAGCGAGGCCAGCAGTGCGGGTTCGATTCCCGTACCGGCTGAGGTGACCCCGGCCTTAAATCACCACCAGTCAGCTCCCCCCCCCCTCAAAGGACAAAGCAGCCTATGGTCGTCTGGGACTATGGCGACTTTACCTCAGAAAGGATATTGTTGCCATCGAGGGAGTGCAATGAAGGGTCGCCAGACTGTATCCTGGGATTGGCGGGATTGTCTTATTAGGGAAACTGGGCCTGGATTCTCTAAAGTTCGGAGAATGAGAGGTGATCTCATTGAAACCTACAAAATACTTAAAGGAACAGACAGGGATAGATGCAGGTAAGATGTATCCCCTGGTTGAGGTGTCTAGAATCAGTATCTAGAATCAAATTCAAAATAAGGGGGAAGCCATTTAGGACAGATATGAGAAATTTCTTTGCACAGAGGGTTGTTGATCTTTGGAATTCTCTACCGCAGAGGGCAGTTGAAGCTCAATTATGGAGTATGTTTAAAGCAGAGAGTGATCGATTTTTGTAGCAATAACGTAAAGTGTTATGGGGAGAGTGGGTTGAAGTGCCTGATCTGCCATGTTCGTATTGAATGGTGGAGCAGGCTTGAGGGGCTGAGTGGCCTGCTCCTGTTCCTATGTTCCAAGGAAATGTTCCCATTGACGGACGGAGGGAGAACAAGAGGACAGCGATTTAAGGTGATTGGCTAAAGAGCCAAAGACGAAATGGGAGTCTGTCTTCTTACGTAACAAGTAATTAGCATCTGGAATGTGCTCCCTGATGGTGTGTTGGAGATAGATACGATAGTGGCTTTTAAAAAAGGTATTGGATAATTATCTGAAGAGGAACAATTTGCTGGGTTACCGGAAGTGAGTGCAGAGAGGGGGGGGGGGGGGGGGGGGGGGGGGGGGGGAGTGGGACTGGCTGAGCAGCTCTTGTAGAGAGCTAGCATGGAGCCGATGGGCGGAATGGCCTCATTTGGTGCTTTACCAAAGGTGAAGGATTAACAGTGTTCCCGCGCTCGACGTGCCAGGAAGTTGGAATATTTCATGCCACTGTGAAAGAGTTAAAGAGGTCACAAAGTGATAAACATCCAGAGCGGTGGCTGAACCACAAGATAAGAAGATGCAAAATGCCTTTGAATGTTTCACAGGCTCTGCCCCATGCCCTGATCTTATTGCAGTTAGCAAGATAAGGATTAGGATTGTTCTCGCTGGAGTTCAGAAGAATGGGGGGGGGATCTCATAGAGACTTATAAAATTCTAACAGGACTAGACAGGGTAGATGCAGGGAAGATGTTACCAATGATGGGTGTGTCCAGAACCAGGGGTCACAGCCTGAGGATTCAGGGTAAACCATTTCGGACAGAGATAAGGAGACATTTCTTCACCCAGAGAGTGGTGAGCCTGTGGAATTCATTACCACAGGAAGTAGTTGATGCTAAAACTTTGAATATATTCAAGAGGCTGGTTGGATATAGCACTTGGGGGGAATGGGATCAAAGGCTATGGGGAGAAAGCAGGATTAGGCTATTGAGTTGGATGATCAGCCATGATGGTGATGAATGGCGGAGCAGGCTCGAAGGGCCAAAAGGCCTCCTCCTGCTCCTATCTTCTATGTATCTATGCAAAGCCAAGACTGAAAAGGGGGGGGGGGGGGGGGGGGGAAACATTTTAAGCTCAGTGAGGTATCTCATTTATTATTTATTTGGCGAAAATATTTTTTTGTCACTGGGAGCAGGCCAAGGATAAATAATTGCCCACACCTCATCTTCAAAGAAATAAAATGTGACAATAACCGATAGGCCTTGTTGAAGTGGGAAGAGTAAGTGTTTGTCGTCTCGATGCTCCAGTTTTCACTCACTGGTTGATGCACGGTGTAGATCTCTGTGCTTATTCTTGAGTGCAGGACGTGCAGTTTCTGCTCCCCCGAGGGTCTGCCTCCAGCCGTCTCAAGGGAGCCTTTAAAACACGGCAGCCAGTGCTTAAAGATCGCCGCTGAGTTTGTCGCGTGGGGACTGAGTTGCAGACACTCCGGCTTGATTCGGAGCTCCGTCCTTTCTACTTAAACCTAGCTTATTAAATTGATGCACGATCAATAACTAGTAAAACGAGGTTGTAGTACAACTGAAGGCTTCAATAAGCTAGAACTGTTCCCCAGAACCTCAGGTACAGAATGAGGGCTGCTGGGACGGCACGGGTTCTTATACCCCACCTATCAGGGCGGAGCTACTATACTATATAGCATGGTAAACCCCTAGGTTTAACCAATGGTACTTCAGCCTCTCAGGTACCGTAATACCTGATAATACCGCACTGGTAACTTCAGAAACAGGAAATGGCGACAAATACTAGATTCCCTGCTCGTTATCACCTTGCTACTTGCGGGATCTTGCTGTGCACATGCTCAGAGTGTTGTGTTTTTGGGCAGTACAACAATAACCACACTTCCGGAATTTGTTGCTGGCTGTAAAATGTTTCGGGGCTTCTGAAAGACGCAAATCGAAATGTCGCGTATTTGGCTGGATCCATTGAATTCGGGTGGGAATTTCCATACCCGCGTAGGACGTGACTGGAATATCTCAACCTTTGTTTCTCCACTCACTGCAACGCGAAGAACTGGTTCGTCCTTTCCCTCACACTAGTGAGGCGGAGCCGGAAAATCCCGGTAGCCGGGAATCCCATATTCCCTTCTCTGAGACAAAAAAATCATCCCCCCTCCCAACACAAGCAGAAGGGGATTTCCTCCCCCACCCCATCATGCCCCTTGCCCCAAACATGGGGCGACCTGGAGGGCACCACCCGACATTGCCATCCTTAGCCCTAACTACAGGATGTACTGAAAGAGACGGCAGCACGGTGGCACAGTGGTTAGTGCTGCTGCCTCGCAGCGCCAGGGACCCGGGTTCAGTTCCAGCCTTGGCTGACTGTGTGGAGTTTGCACTTTCTCCCCGTGTCTGCGTGGGTTTCCTCTGGTTACCTCCCACAGTCCAAAGATGTGTAGGTTAGGTGGATTGGCCGTGCTAAAATTGCCTCTTAATATCCAAAGATGTGTAGGTTAGGTGGGGTGATAGGATTACGGGGATAGGTTGGCGGAGTGGGCATAGGTAGGGTCCGTGCAGGCTTGATGGGCCGAATGGCCCCCTTCTGCATTGTAGGAATTGTATGGTTCTATTGTATGGTTCTATGTAGGACCTCCAGCTGTAAAGTGTCGAAGGGGAGCAAAGTCATCCACCTCCTTTCCCCAGAGTCACTGCGAAGAATCAGCCACCTTTTGTATCACCAGCACACTTCATTCATTATGGGAAAGCTGCAGCACTTTAGGAACTGCTGCTCTGCAGGATTTGGTGCTTCCCAGTTTGCCAAGTAACCTTGGGAATGCCTTTTCTGGGCCTATGGCCTGTTGCAAAATTCAGGCCAAGCCGAAGGATGAGCAGGAACCACAGACAAGAGAAAGAGATGTTAAGGAGGAGAGCCAAAACTTCACAGAGATGAGCTTTGCGAAGAGTCATGAAGGAAGAGACGGAAGTTGCAAGTTTAGGGATTGAGAGGAGCGATGGGTGGGTGGAAAACAAATGAGAGGAATTGCTGGTTCGGGGATGGGAGTGTTGTAATTCTCGAGGGCGTCACACACGTGCAAGGCCATTCAGTTTGACAATCTTCCATTTTTACAACATTCTCGCACGGAATGTGGGCGACAGTGGCTAGGCCCAGCATTCCTTGCCCAGTTGGTAACTGCCCTTGGGAAGGTGGTGGTGAGGCGCCATCTTGAACCACTGCAGTCCATGTGGTGTATGTACACCCACCGTGCTGTTAGGGAGGGTGTTCCAGAATTTTAACCCAGCGACAGTGAAGGAACGGCCGATATATTTCCAATTCAGGATGGGGAGTAGTTCAGAGGGGAACCTCCAGGTGGTGGCGTTCCCATGTGTCTGCTGCTCTTGTCCTTCGAGGTGGTGGAGGTTACAGGTTTGGAAGGTGTTGTCGAAGGAGCCTTGGTGAGTTGCTGCAGTCCATCTTGTAGATGGTACTCACGGCTGCCACGGTGCATCGGTGGAGGAGGGAGTGGATGTTTAACGTGGTGGTTAGGGTGCTGATTAAGGGGGCTGCTTTGTCCTGGACGACTTTGAGCCTTTTGAGTGTTCTTGGGGTTACAGTCATCCAGGGAAATAGAGGGTCCATCACACGCGTGACTTGTGCCTCGTAGATGGACAGGCTTTGGGGAGTAAGGAGGTTATTCTGGCCTTGGGTGACTGTCTGTGTGGAGTTTGCACATTCTCCCCGTGCCTGCGTGGGTTTCCTCCCAGTCCAAATATGTGCAGGTTAGGTGGATTGGCCGCTTAGTGTCCAAAGATGTATAGGTTCGGTGAGGTTACGGGATTTCGCGGATAGGGTGGGGGCCGAGGTAGGATGCACTTTCAGAGGGTCGGTACAGGTGTGATGGGCTGAATGGACTCCTTCTGCACTCTCAGGCTTCTCTGGTTCTATAATACAAATGAATAGGGAGCAGACTGGGAAAAGGCCGAGAAACCTTTTGCCTTGGATTGGAGGTCATGGGAGGTACAGGGGGAGGTGACTGCACAGGATTCCCCAAAGCTATTCAATTCATTTCATTTCAGCTACGAGAGTCAGCTGGATTGGTTCTTTCCATGAGGGGCATTGTCCTGTGATGAGGGAGTAAATTGGCTCTATATTCGCTGGAGTTCCGAAGAATGAGGAGCGATCCCTTTGAAGCACACACGATTCTGAGAGGCTTTGACTGGGATATCTGGAACACAAGGGGGGGGGGGGGCATAGTTTCAGGATAAGGGGCTGACAACTTAGGACTGAGGTGAGGAGACATTTCTTCCCGCGAAGAAAGACTGCGAACCTTTCTTTGGAATCCTCGACTTCAGAGGATGTTCCATCGTTGGATATATTTAAGTCTGGGATAGACAGGGGCGGGATTCTCCAACCCGCCATCCCCGTTTTCTGGGGAGGGGCGACCCGCCGGCAACGGGATTCTCCGTTTCCACAGCCGCCCATTGTGGCCACATGCCATCGGGAAACGCACGGGCATGAGTGTGCCACTGGCGAAGCGGAGCATCCCGCCACATCATAGAATTTACAGTGCAGAACCATGGAGTCTGATGGAACGAGCACCCTACCCAAGCCCACACCTCCATCCTATCCCCGTAACCCAGTAACCCCACCTAACCTTTTTTTTTTGGACACTAAGTGCAATTTAGCGCCACCAATCCACCTACCCTGCACGTCTTTGGACAGTGGGAGGAAACCGGAGCACCCGGAGGAAACCCACGCACACACAGGGAGGATGTGCAGACTCCGCACGGACAGTGGCCCAAGCCGGGACTCGAGCCTGGGACCCTGGAGCTGTGAAGCAACAGTGCTAACCACTGTGCTACCGTGCTGCCGTGTTTTTGATCCATTAAGTCGATGCCAGCTCTCCATAGGACAATCCAATCAATCGCATACCCCTACTCTATCTCTGTAACTCTCCCCGTTTATTTCCCTCAACTGCCCATCCTTTTGAAATCATTCATCATCTCCGTTTCGGCCAACCAGTCAGTTCCTGGTCATTGCCGCTCGCTGTGTGAACAAAGTTCTTAATCACATCCCTCCCCCATATCTTGCCCCCAAACCTTAAACCTGCACCCAATCTCCTCTGTGCCCTCTCAGGGGCCCGTGGACGTCTTTTCTGAAGTGTGGTGACTAGATCTGAAGAGAATGCTCCACTATACCTGCCAGAAATGTAAAGGTTTTATCGCAACAGCCTTTTCTTTCCCAACTGCAACATTTCTGGAAAAAAGTGTTGAGGGAAAAAAGGTCTCTAAATGCCCCTGTTTGCTGAAATATTATCCTTCAACGACTCTAGGACAATACTGGAGCGTTGAGACGCAGCAGTTTCGAATAATGGCCTGGAATGGGATCCTGAGTTGATTTTTTTCCCCCACCCTGACCCTGTAATTCGTAGAATCCATGCAGCGCAAAAGAAGGCCATTCAGCCCATTGAGTCTGCACCAACGCTCTGACAGAGCACCTTACCCAGGCCAACTACCCCCCCCCCCTCCGACCTATCCCCATAGCCGCACCTAACCTACATATCTTTGGACACTGGGGTAATTCTATCACGGCCAATCCACCCCTAACCTGCACATCTTTGGACTGTGGGAGGAAACCGGAGCACCCGGAGGAAACCCACGCAGACACGGGGAGAACGTGCAAACTCCGCACAGACAGTGACCCAAGCCGGGAATCGAACCTGGGACCCTAGCGCGCGAGACAGCAGTGCTAATAACTGTGCCGCCCCAATCGCTGAGAGCCATATTTACTCTGGCAACTGAGTACAGTAAATAAGCAATTTTTAAAACATACACATGGGCACGTGGGCAAGGCCAGCTTTTGTTGCCCATCCCTAGTTGCCCTTGGACATAGTGGCCTGTCGCACCATTTCACAGGGCAGTTAAGAGTCAACCATATGTGGATCTGGAGGCCAGACCGGGTTTGCACGGCCGATTTCCTTCCCTAAAACAACAGGAGTGAACCAAATTACAGCAATCAATGATAGCTTCATAGTTAGCATTATAGAAACAATTCCACATTTATTCATTGAATGTAAAGGTTGCTGTAGTGAGATTTGAACCCATGTCCCCAATGTATTAGTTTAAGCATTTGTAATACAAGCTCAGTGGCGTTATCATTAAGCGACCACCTCTCCGATTGGCTGAACCTGAGGATACTTTGGTCCCTATGACTCAGGGGTAGACCGATCTCTTACGGTTCAGGTCGAAGAACTTGCTTCTCCTTTTCCAAAGCTCAGAAACTCAACCATCTGTTCAGCCTACTGTCAATGTCACTATCCAATCCATCGGCAATAGGAATTCCAGATCAGCTCAGGGAGACTCTTTCCATCTCATTTTCTGCCTCCATAATCTCCCATGAAGGAAACGCTTCCTTGGGAATACTCCCATAGAATTCGTACAGTGCAGAAGGGGGCCATTCGGCCCATCGAGTCTGCACCAACCCTCTGAAAAGAGCACCCTGCCTAGGCCCACTCTCCTACCCTGACCCCGTAACCCCACCTAACCTGCTCATCTTTGGACACTAAAGGGAAATTTAGCATGGCCAATCCACTCCTCATCTGCACATCTTTTGACTGTGGGAAGAATCAAGAGCATCCGGTGGAAATGCACTCAGGCATGGGGAGAACGTACAAACTCCACACAGACAGTGACCCAAGACCGGAATTGAACCCGGGTCCATGGTGCTGTGAGGCAGCAGTGCTAACCACTGCGCCACCATGCCTCCTCTTGCCGTTTACTTTTCCCAATGCTCCAGTGTGGCCCACAGTCTACAATAGAATTATAGGTGAGCTCGGAGCGACATTAGTCAATTCCCTCATGCGGCACACAGATAATGGGCCAAATGGCATTCTTCAATGCTGTGAACCTCAATACAGTGAATAAGTACACCCCGAAAAAGACACCTGTAACAAAGAGAGTTCTGTAAATGTTACATGATAAAGAATCTCTAAATCTGTTTCCCTTGGTCCAGAAACACAAATCTATCTCTTTTTCTTTCAGAAGCTCCTAAACCTGTTGCACCCTTCAATTAGGTTCTGCTTATATTCATCGAAGTCAATTGTCACTTGGAACCACATTGCCGAAACAGATGAAGAGGACATTGGCTGTATGAAGGGAACGTGAGAGGCCATGAGCAGTGAGGTAGGTGAAGCTTCCCATGAGCAGGTTTAGGAATCCCCTTGAGGAGCAGACATGCAGAAACAGTACCCCATGAAGCAGAACAACATCAACTTGCATTCATCTCGCACCTTTACAATAGTTAAACATCCCATGGTGTCTCACAGAACACCGTCACGAAACAGTGCTTGACTACCCAAGGTCGGATAAGGAGATATTCGGACAGGTCAAGGAGGGGGGGGGGGTGGTGAGTTTGGAGGTTTTGGAGGAGAGGTTTATGGGGGAATTCCAGAGCTTAGAGCTGAGGTGGCGGAGTGGTCAGGCAATTAAAACTGGGGGCCCACAAATGTGGATGACACAAAAATAGGCGGGAAGGCAAGTGGTGAGGAACCACAATAGATCTACAGAGGGATATAGACAGGTTGAGTAAATATTGGGTGAAAAATTGATCTGGGAATATAATGCAGGAAAACGTGAAGTTATGCACTTTGGTAGGAAGAATAAAGGAGCTGAATATTATTTAAGTGGAGAAAGATTGCAGAAAGCTGCAACTTGGGGATCTGGGGGTCCTTGTGTATAAATCACAAAAAGCTAGCATACAAGTTCAGCAGATGGTTCAGGAAGGCTAATGGAAAGTTGGCCTTTATTTCAAAGGGAATGGAGCATGAACATAGGGAAGTCTTCCTGAAACTATACAATCATAGAATTTACAGTGCAGAAGGAGGTCAATCGGCCCATCGATTCTGTACTGACCCTTGGAAAGAGCACCCTATTTAAGTCCATGCTTCCACCCTATCCCCGTAACCCAGCAACCCCACCTAACCTTTTGGACACTAAGGGGCAATTTAACATGGCCAATCAACCTAACCTGCACATCTTTGGACTGTGGGAGGAAAACCGGAGCACCCGGAAGAAACCCAAGCAGACTTGGAACCCAAGCAACCCAACCTCTGCACAGACAGTCACCTGAGGCTGGAATCGAACTCGGGTCCCTGGCGCTGTGAGGCAGCAGTGCTAACCACTGTGCCACCGTGCCGCCCACTACAAGCACTGGTTAGACCACACCTGGAATACTGTGAACAGTTTTGGTCCCCTTATCTAAGGATAGACATACTGGCATTGGAGGCAGTCCAGAGAAGGTTCACTCGGTTGATCCCGGGTATGGAGGGATTTTCTTATGAGGAGAGGTTGAGTCGGTTGGGCCTGTGCTCACTGGAGTTTAGAAGAATGAGAGGCGACCTTATTGAGACATATCGGATTCTCAGGGGGTTTGACAGGGTGGATGCTGAGAGGTTGTTTCCCCTTGTGGGAGAGTCTAGGACCAGAGGGCAGAATCTCAGAGTAAGGGGGTCGCCCATTTAAGACAGAAATGAGGAGGAATTTCTTCTCTCAGAGGGGAGTGAATCTGTGGAATTCTTTACCGCAGAGAGCTGTAGAGGCTGGGTCGTTAAGTATGTTCAAGGCTGAAATAGACATTTTGTTTCAGTAAGGGAATCGAAGGTTATGGGGACAAGGCGGGAAAGTGAAGTTGAAAATCTCATTGAACGGGGGAGGAATAGACGATGGGCCGAATTTTAAGAGTATCGATGACAATGGAGGCTGAGATACCTCGGAGTAACCTTGGCTGAGGTAAAGCAGGAGAGAGATGGGGCGTCATTCGCCAGCAAGGATCCAGTTAAATGAGACTGGTGACAAAATGGCAGCGTTGGCGATGGGACAAAATCGGTGGAGCTCATTGAAACCTGATTGAAAAGGACGTTCTCCCAGTGTCCTGATCAATATTTATCCCTCAAATAACCTCGCTCTGAACACTATCCCATTGCGGGATCTTGCTGTGCCCACATTGAGTGTTGTGTTGCCTACATTGCAACAGCACTTCAAAACCGTACATTGGTGGGAAAGCACATTGAGAGATCCGAAGGTCCTGAAAAGTGTGATATAAATGCAAGTAATCTTTCCTTTCTTACGTAACTCAAGACAAGAGTGTGTCATGGGGGGGTGGGGGTGGGGGGGGGGGGGGGGGGGTGGGGGGGGTGTGGGGGGGGGGGTGTGAATGACAATAATAATCATTATTAGTGTCGCAAGTAGGCTTCCATTAACACTGCAATGAAGTTACTGTGAAAAGCCCCCAGTCGCCACATTCCGGCGCCTGTTCGGGTACGCGGAGAGAGAATTCAAAATGTTAAATCCACCTAACAAGCACGTCTTTGCACAGTGGGAGGAAACCGGAGCACCCGGAGGAAACCCACGCACACATGGGGAGGACGTGCAGACTCCGCACAGTGACCCAAGCCGGGAATCGAACCTGGGACCCTGGAGCTGTGAAACAACAGTGCTAACCACTGTGCGACCATGCTGCCCTGCACCGTGCCGACCAGTAAGCTCCCAGGCCTCATTTTGACCGTACAATTTTAGAATCCAGCCAGATACCAATGGGAATGGCAAGATGGCCGCCGGGTGGGAATGAGGAATGGAGCAAGAGCATGCCATTGCTGAGGCCCAAACAAACGGTCGGTGGCGGGAGGTGAGTTTTGGGAAGGGGTGGTAGAGCTGAGGGGCAGCACGGTGGCACTGTGGTTAGCCTTCAGAGCGCCAGGGACCTGGGTTCAATTCCAGCCTCGGGTCACTGTCTATGCGGAGTCTGCACGTTCTCCCCCGTGTCTGCGTGGGTTTCCTCCGACAGTCCAAGGATGTGCAGGTTAGGTGGATTGGCCATGATAAATTGTCCCTTGGCACCCAATGGTTAGGTGGGGTTACAGGGAGAGGATGGGTAGTGGACCTAGGTGGGTAAGCAGGTCCATTACCTGCAGACTCGATGGGCCAAATGGCCTTCTACTGCGACTCTATTCTATGATCCTATGACACTAGCTTGAAGTGGGAAGCGAAGCCCAGGGCTGGGAGCGGGTTCTGAAGAGTCCACTGCGAGGCCTCGAGGAGCAGGAGGCTTGGCCGCGAAGACAACTATTGAAAGTGTTCTCTCAATGGTCCCTCTTCTGGTCCCCAATCTTGGCAAAAACCCAAGCTGCATTCAGCACAGGGCACACCACGGTTTCAGATTAAAATAGTGTCAACGTCCAAACATCATCACTGCACCACGACTTTTGAATATTCACGAGGCTCTCATCTGTTTGCGGAGGTAGTCGGATATGCCTCCAAAACCCAAGGGTTGCCATCTGTCCTGGGGCCTTCAGGAACTGGAGACCAATCTCCAGAAAAGTGCCTCTGCGTTAATGCATAGGAACTTCCAAAGCCGCGGTGGTATTTTATTCCAGTTGCTGTGAACATTGGAGGTTGGAAAGGGAAGCTGACAGGGATCATCCAACTGGTGCGGGGAGAAGGTACACGGTCACGATCGGTGTGTAGGCCAAATAATGGAGGAGTGTGGGGCAAAAGGTCACATGGTCAAAACTCCAGGAACGCGTTGAAGCAGAGTTGGCTACCTTCAGAAGCTCTTGGGCTGCAATAGTGACCGACAGGAGTACAGTGGAAATGGGATGGTAAATATTATTAATAAGGGGCCCTTATTAACCCCTTGCAGGGCTCATTATCCTTGGATTCATGCATGCGGGGAATTGCCCCTCTGGTATCCTTTTGAAATACCCCCCACTGTTATCGCTTGCAAGTCACTCCAAACACTTAACACTCGATATTTGTTCTAAGGGTCTAGTGGTGCAGTGGATTAGCATCACTGCCTCTGAGGCAGTAGCTCCGGGTTCTAGGCCCATCCCAGGACTTGACGGCCAATGTGGCCAAACAGGTTGAGAGTGTCAACCTGCAAAACCCCTCCAAACACACCAATGGCTGGTGGCAAGCGCGGGAGAGACCCCTGGTCAGCCACGCTTGATGTGGAGTGGCGCCCCCTAAAGTTATAAACCCCTAGCGACAGACTAGCGACTTGTTCCGTGAATCACTCGCTATGGAAACAGCTAAAGTCTGTCTTAGTGCGACCACTAGGAGGAGAATTGGAATTTGTTCTAAGTGCGATTTTCACAGTGCCCAGTGAGTACAGAGCATTAAGAGATAACGCGACACACATTTGCATTTGTTGAATGCTCCAATGCATGACAGGCAGTCGAGGCTCAGGAACATTTAAGCACTGAAAGATTGTGAACATTTACTTTGAAAAGGACATCAGCATATTGAAGAGGTTTCAGTCAAGAATCTCACTACTTGGAATTCATTGACATGGGACTATGACTAACAGGGGAAATGATCCAGTTGTATAAGGCATTGCAGGAGATTTATGGAGGATAATTTATGAGCAAGCCTCGAGCAAGGGCGAACATTTGAATTGTTTTCCTTTCTGATAAGTAAGTACTTGGAATGAATTCTCATCAAAAGTACTTCCATAGGTCAAAAGGAGGCCATTCGGTCCATCAAGTCTGCACTGACACTTTGAAAGAGCTAGGCCCACTCCCCCACCCTATCCCCGTAACCCCACCTAACCTGCACATCTTTGGGCACTAAGTGGTAATTTAGCACGGCCAATCCACCTAACCTGCACATCTTTGGAACACTAAGGGGCAATTTAGCACGACCAATCCACCTAACCTGCACCCCATTGGACTGTGGGAGGAAACCGGAGCACCCGGAGGAAACCCGCGCAGACACGGGGAGAACATGCAAACTCCAAACAGACAGTGACCCAGCGGGGAATCGAACCTGGGTCCCTGGCGCTGTGAGGCAGCAGTGCTAAACATTGTGCCACCGCGCCGCCTGTTGCTTAACTTGTTGCCTAAATCATTTAAAATAAGTTGGGGGAGTATTTGACAGAAAGAACATATTCTGAAAGCAATAAACTTCATCACAAGTGACTCGAGACCGGGGTTATAACATCATTTCATAGGGAATTGGACAAAACACTGAAAATTAAGTAGACAGAATATTGGGATACAGGGAAAAGGGATTAGCGTCAACTGTTCAATTTGCAAAGTTAGAAATAAAACTAGTTCAATCACAAAGTGACCTATCTCTGCCAAGTAGCAATAGCTACAGCCCAGAAAGAATATTTATCAAAAGAATTATTCGAAAAAGAAATTCTTTATCATAGCACAAAATACATACCCCCAACCATGTTATTCTTTCAAGGGAAGTGTGGGTTGCTGGAAAGGTCAGTATTCGTTGCCCATCCCTAATTGCTCTTGAACTGAGTGGCCTGCTCGGCCATTTCAGAGGGTAGTTAAGAGTCAATTATTTTACTGCGGGTCTGGGATCACATGTAGGCCAGACCAGGTAAGGACGGCAGATTTCATTCCCTTAAGGGCATCAGTCAACCAGTTGGGTTTTTTCAACAATCGGCAATGGTTTCACGGTCAACATTACTGAGACCAGCTTTTCAATTTCATGTTTATTTATTCATTAGATTCCACGACCCGCCACTGCAGGATTTGAACCCGTGTCCCCTGGGCCTCCTGACTACCTGTGGGATGACAATACGTGGGCGGCACGGTAGCGCAGTGGTTAGCACTGGTGCTTCATAGCTCCAGGGTCCCAGGTTCAATTCCCTGCTTGGGTCACTGCCCGTGCGGAGTCTGCGTGGGTTTCCTCCGGGCGCTCCCGTTTCCTCCCACAAGTCCTGAAAAACGTGCTTGTTAGTTGAATTGAACATTCTGAATTCTCCCTCCGTGGAGCACCTGGGGATGGTGAAGGTGCCGGATGAATGCAAGTTGTTGTTGCCCTTGGATGAAATAGGGGGAGTGGGGATTTTGTGCAGGGAGTGAGTGAGTTGACCCGGGCGGATGTCCTCTTCTGGGTCACTGTGCGGAGTCTGCACGTTCTCCCCGTGTCTGCGTGGGTTTCCTCCGGGTGCTCCGGTTTCCTCCCACAGTCCAAAGACGTGCAGGTTAGGTGGATTGGCCGTGATAAATTGCCCTTAGTGACCAAACAGGTTATCGAACAAAGAACAAAGAAAAGTACAGCACAGGAACAGGCCCTTCGGCCCTCCAAACCCGTGCCGACCATGCTGCCCGTCTAAACTAAAATCTTCTACACTTCCTGGGTCCATATCCCTCTACTCCCATCCTATTCATGTATTTGTCAAGATGCCCCTTAAATGTCACTATCGTCCCTGCTTCCACTACCTCCTCCGGTAGCGAGTTCCAGGCACCCACTACCCTCTGCGTAAAAAAACTTGCCTCGTACCTCTCCTCTAAACCTTGCCCCTCGCACCTTAAACCTATGCCCCCTAGTAATTGACCCCACCACCAGAGGGAAAAGCCTCTGACTATCCACTCTGTCTATGCCCCTCATAATTTTGTAGACCTCTATCAGGTCGCCCCTCAACCTCCGTCGTTCCAGTGAGAACAAACCGAGTTTATTCAACCGCTCCTCACAGCTAATGCTATGAGGGGTTATTGGGTTACAGGGATAGGGAGGAAGTGAGGGCTTAAGTGGTTCGGTGCAGACCCGATGGGCCAAATGGCCTCCTTCTGCACTGGATGTTCTATGTTCTCGTTCAATGCCTTCCCTCGTAAAAAGAGCTCAGCTCTGCCTACGAAGCTGAGAGAGGTGCCCGTTCTCACATCCATCACCTCCTGGACAGCCACGGTCCAGTCGGGTTTCACCGCGCCACACGTGACCTTTCATGGCAGCGACGGAAGCGAACAAATGGATGACGCGCAGCATGACTCCAATCTGCCCGAAACAACTTGATGAATAATTAGTAGTTGGCATTGTGGTCAGGATACCGGGTTTGACAGTTTGGCTTTGGGGGATTGTGCTGGTCGTAGCTGGAACCAAACCGGGTGTGGTCGCCAGTATGAACTCTTGCGGATTCAATCGGGGCCAACAGACAGCGAGTGGTTGGGTTATTCGCTGGAGTACGAGGATGAGAGCATTGGACAGAAACTCAGACCAACAACAAGAGAGCGCATGTATAGCCATGTAATACCAGTCGTTTAATGACTTATCAACCATGGTACAGAGGTGTTCCCAACTGCAGGTACAGTACAAAGAAACAGTCTCAGAGCCTAACATCGCGCTCCCGCATCCACAGCTTCCTCAATAACTAATTCTCTGCAAGCCAGCTGCAGAGTGACTCCCCAATATACCTTGTCGGGGAATCAGAGCTGAGGTAAAATGTGTGTCCTCCCACAGCAAGAATGGGTCTGAGCTTTGAACCGTTACAAATGAAAACTTGTGCCTAGCACTGACTCGGAACGTTCGGCGTCGCGTTGCTGTGGGTACGCGGCTGGTGTGGGCCAGCCCACCGAACCGAATAGAAAAGCCAGCCGAGGGACACGGCCGGCCCAGAGGCTTCCTCCTGTTGTAGGCCCGAGGCTGCACTCGCTGGGGCTGACCAGGCCATCCAACCGAGCGTCAGCAGGACCAGCCGTTCGACGACAGAGCCCCTGGCCCACGTGTCATTAGGAACCGTTGGAGCAGCAGGTCACAGTTCACCAGGAGAAAACCCTCCCCAACGCCAAATAGGAGTACATTTGTTTTCAAAAGACAAAACACTGCTTTGAGGCATTCCGAGTAAAGTGCAGTGCCAAGCGTCGGATCGTGAAGACCTACAAAGACTTAAATAGCTACTAAAAAAAAAACGAAGACAATTCTAAATAAGTTGAAGCCTTGTGTAACTAAATGCTCCTTTTCCCTACACTCTAAGCTACTGACTCGACTGGTCCAAGAGTGAATCGTGAGCTCTCAATTTGTAACGTTTTTCTTTGGTCCTCCGAGTTTCCAGCTTTTTTTTCGCCAATTAATTCTGATTTTTTTGAGGCTTGTCGGAGTGGGCGTCCGACCAATCGCAGCAGATTCCCGCTCACCCACCTCAGCAGGAACCATCCAGAAATTATAAGGCCGGAATTCTCCAGCCGTGGACACCCCGGCAACGCACCCCCGCCCACGGGTTCCCCGGCGCAGTCTGGCGGCTTCAGTGGGAATTCCGATCGGCAGCGGCGGTAGCAGAGAATCCCACCGCCAGCGAATGGCGCTGAGCTGGCTGGGAAAATCCGTCCCTACGTTTATTCCCCTGCAGCGGGCATGCGCCAATCGCCAACCTCACCCCTCCCCGCTTGCGCACTCAAGTCGGATGCAGAAATGCGACCAACTTCTAAAATGCAACGCCGTGATTCTCCTGCGCTTCGGACACCAAACTGGAACACCCCCCCCCCCCCCTCCCCCCCACCCCACCCCCACCAAGAGGAAAAAAAATGATCGAGCAAGTGACCTGACCAGCGTTGTGCACTTTGAACTGATTTACTGCTCGCCCAACTGCATCAGAGTATTACATCGGGCACAAAAAGACATTTTGGGCAGACGGGAGTAGAAGGTGGGGGCATGAGAACCCGAGGGTAAAAAGGAAGCTCTTTATTATAATGGGCAGCGATGATAGGACTCTGAGTTACAGAGGGAGTTGGGTGGCCTGGTGTACAAAATGTCAGCGCGCGGGGTGCAGCAAGCGATTAGGAAAGCAATTGGAATGTTGCCGTTTATTGACAAGGGAACGGAATATAAAGGTAGCAATGTTTCTCTGCCGTTCGAGAGGCCTGGTCAGGAATAGTTTCTACAGTTTAGGTCACTTGTTTAAAAAAAAGGATAGGAATGCAGTTGAGAGGAGGTACATTTCATTGCAGTGTTAACGTAAGCCTACTTGTGACACTAATAAAGATTATTATTATTATTACACTCGACGGATACCCAGGCTGGGGGGAAGTTATATTCGGAAGAAAGGTTGGAGAGGCTGGGCCTTTATCAATTGGGGTTTAGAAGAATGAGAGGTGGTTGCACTGATCCGAGTGCCACCCACATGCCCCAATAACCCCCCCACCCCCACCGCACCCCCACGCCACCTGACTGGGTGGATGCTGAAAGGATGTTTGCCCTTGTGGGAGAGATTCGAACTAAGGGACACGGTTTAAACGTTAGGGGGCCTTCCATTTATGACAGAGCTGAGGAGAATGTCTCCCTCCCAGAGGGTCATAAACCTGTGGAACTCTCCAGGCTGGGTCACTGAACGTAGTTAAGGCAGAGGCAGGCAGATTATTGACCAACAAGGGGATCAAAAGAGAGGGAGAATATGGAGGTGAGGCCACAGTCAGATCAGCCGTGATCTTACGGAATGGCTGAGCAGGCTCGAGGGGCCGAATGGCCTACTCCGGCACCTAATTTGCATGTTTGTGTGGGGTGTTTTTTGTCTGTGTGAACTGGCCTATCTGAATTAACAAATAAATCCTAAACCAACATAAATCAATCCCACTTACTAAATCACCACTCCGCACCATGTCAGACAAGGTGCCATAGCTTAATGGTCGTGCTACTGGGCATGGAATTCAGGGCTAACGGTCTGGAAGGATGTGTTCAAATCCCATCACTGTGCTAATCCTGTAATGATGACCATGAAACGACTGGGAGGGGATGGTGGCACATTGGTTAGCATGGCTGCCTCACAACGCCAGGGACCCGGGTTCAATCCCAGACTCGGGTCACTGTCTGTGCGGAGTTTGCACGTCCTCCCCGTGTCTGCGTGGGTTTCCTCCGGGCGCTCCGGTTTCCTCCCACAGTCCAAAGATGTGCAGGTTAGGTGGATCGGCCTTGCTAAGTTGCCCCTTAGTGTCCAAGGTTAGGTGGGGTTACGGAGATGGGCCGGGGCATCAGACGTGGGCTGGGCGGGGCGGGCGGGGGGGTAGGTCCTCTGAGGGTTGACGGAGACTCGATGGACAGAAAAGCCTCCTTCCGTACTGTAGGAATTCCATATTCTAACAGAATATAGGGAAGAACATCGATCATTTTTACCCGGTCTGGCCTACAAGTGACCCCAGACCCACAGCAATGTGATTGACCCTTAACTGGTCTTTGAACTGTGTTCAGAGTCCACCAACATCAAGGGCAATATGGGAAATAAGCGTTGGCCTAGCAATGCCCAAATTCCATGAATAAAACTGAAATTCACCCATTATGTACCATCAGTGCGAATTCACAGGGGAAGAACATAAGAACTAGGAACAGGAGTAGGCCATCTGGCCCCTCGAGCCTGCTCTGCCATTTAATGAGATCATGGCTGATCTTTGTGGACTCAGCTCCACTCTCCGGCCCGTACACCATATCCCCGAATCCCTTTATTCTTTAGAAAGGTATCTATCTTTTTCTTAAAAACGTTTAAAGAAGGAGCCTCAATTGCTTCACTGGGCAAGGAATTCCAGAGATTCACAACCCTTTGGGTGAAGAAGTTCCTCCTAAACTCGGTCCTAAATCTACAGCAGTAGCCAGGCTCATGGCACCGTGGCTGGCTCTGCTGCACAGAAGAGCGGGTAAAAGACTGGCAGGGCTATAGTCAGAGGGGATTCAATCGTAAGGGGAGTAGAGTAGACTGGCGTTTCTGTGGTCGAAAACGAGACTCCCGAATGGTATGTTGCCTCCCGGGTGCACGGGTCAGGGATGTCTCAGATCGGCTGCAGGACATACTGAAGGGGGAGGGTGAACAGCCAGTTTTCGTGGTGCATATAGGCACCAACGATATAGGTAAAAAATGGGATGAGGTCCTATAATCAGATTTTAGGGAGTTAGGAGATAAGTTGAAAAGTAGGACCTCAAAGGTAGTAATCTCAGGATTGCTACCAGCGCCACGAGACAGTCAGAGTAGAAATTCAAGAATAGTCAGAATGAATACGTGGCTTGAGAGATGGTGCAGGAGGGAGGGGGTTCACATTTTTGGGACATTGGAACCGGTTCTGGGGGCGGTAGAACCATTACAAATCAGATGGTCTACACCTGGGCAGGACTGGAACCAATGTCCTTGGGGGTGCTTTTGCTAATACTGTTGGGGAGGTAGGGAGGTTTTAAACTAATGGGGCAGGGGGATGGGAACCAGATTAGGAAGTTAGAGGTCAGTAAAGAGGCAGCAACTAAAGCCAGTAAGGTACTAGATAATAAACTCAATGTGACTAAGGGGAAGGATAGACAGGGAAGAGACGGTGAACGCAAAGGGACAGGTGGTCTCTGAGGTGCATTTGTTTCAATGCGAGAAGTATAGCAGGTAAGGCAGATTAATTTAGGGCTTGGATTAGTACCTTGGAATATGATGTTATTGGTATTACTGAGACTTGGTTGAGGGAAGGGCAAGACTGGCAACTAAATATTCCAGGGTATAGATGCTTCAGGAGGGATAGAGAGGGAGGTAAAAGGGGTGGAGGAGTTGCATTACTGGTCAGAGATGATATCACAGCTGTGATTAAGGAGGGCACGATGTAGGATTCGAGCACTGAGGCAATATGAGTAGAGCTAAGAAATAGGAAGGGTGCAGTAACATTGTTGGGACTTCACTACAGGCCTCCCAAAAGCAAGCGTGAAGTAGAGGTACAAATATGTCGACAGATTGTAGAAAAATGTAGGAGCAATAGGGTGGTCGTGATGGGAGATTTTAACTTCTCCAACACTGAATGGGACTCATGTAGTGTTGGAGGCGTAGATGGAGCAGAATTTGTAAGGAGCATCCAGGAGAGTTTTTTTAGAGCAGAATGTAAATAGTCCAACTCGGGAAGGGGCCATACTGGGGAATGATCCCAGCCAGGTGGTTGAAGTTTCAGTTGGTGATTACTTTGGGAATAGCGATCACAATTCCGTAAGTTTTTAGAATACTCATGGACAAAGACACGAGTGCTGCTAAAGGAAGAGTGCTAAACTGGGAAAAGGCCAAGTATAACAAAATTTGGCAGGAGCTGGGGAATGTGGATTGGGAGCAGCTGTTTAAGGGTAAATCCACATTTGAAATGTGGGAGTCTTTTAAGGAAAGGTTGATTAGAGTGCAGGACAGACATGTCCCTGTGAAAATCGAGTGATAGAAATGGCAAGATTAGGGAACCATGGATGACGGGTGGAATTGTGAGACTAGCTAAGATGAAAAAGGAAACATACATAAGATCTAGCGACTTAAGACTGATGAAGCTTTGGAGGAATATCGGGAAAGTAGGACAAATCTCAAACGCGCAATAAAGAGGGCTAAAAGGGGTCATGAAATATCTTTGCCTAACAGGGTTAAGGAAAATCCCAAAGCCTTTTATTCGTATCTCAGGAGCAAGAGGGTAACTAGTGAAAGGATTGGCCCACTCAAAGACAAAAGAGGGAATTCATGCGTGGATTCAGAGGAAATGGGCGAGATTCTTAATGAGTACTTTGCATCGGTATTCACCAGGGAGAGGGACATGACGGATGTTGAGGCTAGGGATGGATGTTTAAATACTCTAGGTCAAGTCGGCATAAGGAAGGGGGAAGTTTTGGGTATTCTAACAGGCATTAAGGTAGACAGGTCCCCAGGTCCGGATGGGATCTATCCCAGGTTACTGAGGGAAGCCAGGGACGAAGTAGCTGGGGCCTTAACAGATATCTTTGCAGCATCCTTGAGCACGGGTGAGGTCCCGGAGGACTGGAGAATTGCTAATGTTGTCCAGGGAATTAAAGACCTCTGAGCTTGACGTCAGTGGTAGGCAAACTGTTGGAGAAGATACTGAGGGATAGAATCTTGAATCATACAATTTACAGTGCAGAAGGAGGCCATTCAGCCCATGGAGTCTGCACCGGCTCTTGGAAAGAGCACCCTACCCAAGCTCACATCTCCACCCTATCCCCATAACCAGTAACCCCACCCAACACTAAGCGCAATTTTGGACACGAAGGGCAATTTAGCATGGCCAATCCACCTAACCTGCACATCTTTTGACTGTGGGAGGAAACCGGAGCACCCGGAGGAAACCCACACACACACGGGGAGAACGTGCAGACTCCGCACAGGCAGTGACCCAAGCCGGGAATCGAACCTGGGACCCTGGAGCTGTGAAGCAATTGTGCTAACCACTATGCTACCCAACTGCCCAATTCACATTTGGAAGAAAATAGACTTATCAGTGATAGGCAGCATGGTTTTGTGCAGGGAAGGTCGTGTCTTATAAACTTAATAGAATTCTTTGAGGAAGTGACAAAGTTAATTGATGAGGGAAGGGCTATAGATGTCATATACATGGACTTCAATAAGGCGTTTGATAAAGTTTCCCATGGTAGGTTGATGGAAAAAGTGAAGTTGTATGAGGTTCAGGGTGTACTAGCTAGATGGATAAAGAACTGGCTGGGCAACAGGAGACAGAGAGGAGTGTAGAGAGTGTCTCAAAATGGAGAAAGGTGACTAGTGGTGTTCCACAGGGATCCGTGCTCGGACCACTGTTGTTTGTAATATACATAAATGATCTGGACGAAGGTATAGGTGGTCTGATTAGCAAGTTTCCAGATGATACTAAGATTGGTGGAGTTGCAGATAGCGAGGAGGACTGTCAGAGAATACGGCAAAATATAGATAGATTGGAGAGTTGGGCAGAGAAATGGCAGATGGCGTTCAATCCAGGCAAATGCATTTTGGAAGATCTAATTCAAGAGCGGACTATACGGTCAATGGAAGAGTCCTGGGGAGAATTGATGTACAGAGAGATCTGGGAGTTCAGGTCCATTGTACCCTGAAGGTGGCTGCGCAGGTCGATAGAGTGGTCAAGAAGGCATACAGCATGCTTGCCTTCATCGGACGGGGTATTGAGTACAAGAGTCGGCAGGTCATGTTACAGTTGTATAGGACTTTGGTTAGGCCACATTTGGAATACTGCGTGCAGTTCTGGTCGCCACATTACCAGAAGGATATGGATGCTTTAGAGAGGGTGCAGAGGAGGTTCACCAGGATGTTGCCTGGTATGGAGGGTGCTAGCTATGAAGAAAGATTGAATAGATTAGGATTGTTTTCGTTGGAAAGACGGAGGTTGAGGGGGGACCTGATTTAGGTCTACAAAATTATGAGAGGTATGGTCAGGGTGGATAGCAACAAGCTTTTTCCAAGAATGGGGGTGTCAATTACAAGGGTTCACGATTTCAAGGTGAGAGGGGGAAAGTTTAAGGGAGATAGAACATAGAAAAATACAGCACAGAACAGGCCCTTCGGCCCACGATGTTGTGCCAAACCTTTGTCCTAGATTAATCATAGATTATCATAGAATTTACAGTGCAGAAGGAGGCCATTCGCCCCATTGAGTCTGCACCGGCTCTTGGAAAGAGCACCCTACCCAAGGTTAACACCTCCACCCAACACTAAGGGCAATTTATCATGGCCAATCCACCTAACCTGCACATCTTTGGACTGTGGGACGAAACCAGAGCACCCGGAGGAGACCCACGCACACACGGGGAGGATGTGCAGACTCCGCACAGACAGTGACCCAAGCCAGAATCGAACCTGGGATCCTGGAGCTGTGAAGCAATTGTGCTATCCACAATGCTACCGTGCTGCCCTTAAGAACAAATTAATCTACACTATATCATTCTACCGTAATCCATGTACCTATCCAACAGCTGCTTGAAGGTCCCTAATGTTTCCGACTCATCTACTTCCACAGGCAGTGCATTCCATGCCCCCACTACTCTCTGGGTAAAGAACCTACCTCTGACATCCCCCCGATATCTTCCACCATTCACCTTAAATTTATGTCCCCTTGTAATGGTTTGTTCCACCCGGGGAAAAAGTCTCTGACTGTCTACTCTATCTATTCCCCTGATCATTTTATAAACCTCGATCAAGTCGCCCCTCATCCTTCTCCGTTCTAATGAGAAAAGGCCTAGCACCCTCAACCTTTCCTCGTAAGACCTACTCTCCATTCCAGGCAACATCCTGGTAAATCTCCTTTGCACCTTTTCCAAAGCTTCCACATCCTTCCTAAAATGAGGCGACCAGAACTATACACAGTACTCCAAATGTCGCCTTACCAAAGTTTTGTACAGCTGCATCATCACCTCACGGCTCTTAAATTCAATCCCTCTGTTAATGAACACGAGCACACCATAGGCCTTCTTCACAGCTCTATCCACTTGAGTGGCAACTTTCAAAGATGTATGAACATAGACCCCAGGATCTTTCTGCTCCTCCACATTGCCAAGAACTCGACCGTTAACCCTGTATTCCGCATTCATATTTGTCCTTCCAAAATGGACAACCTCACCTTTTCAGGGTTAAACTCCATCTGCCACTTCTCAGCCCAGCTCTGCATCCTATCTATATCTCTTTGCAGCTGACAACAGCCCTCCTCACTATCCACAACTCCACCAATCTTCGTATCGTCTGCAAATTTACTGACCCACCGTTCAACTCCCTCATCCAAGTCATTAATGAAAATCACAAACAGCAGAGGACCCAGAACGGATCCCTGCGGTACGCCACTGGTAACTGGGATCCAGGCTGAATATTTGCCATCCACCACCACTCTCTGACTTCTATCGGTTAGCCAGTTCGTTATCCAACTGGCCCAATTTCCCACTATCCCATGCCTCCTTACTTTCTGCAGAAGCCTACCATGGGGAACCTTATCAAATGCCTTACTAAAGTCCATGTACACTACATCCACTGCTTTACCTTCATCCACATGCTTGGTCACCTCCTCAAAGAATTCAATAAGACTTGTAAGGCAAGACCTACCCCTCACAAATCCGTGCTGACTATCCCTGATCAAGCAGTGTCTTTCCAGATGCTCAGAAATCCTATCCTTTAGTACCCTTTCCATTACTTTGCCTACCACCGAAGTAAGACTAATTGTTCTGTAATTCCCAGAGTTATCCCTAGTCCCTTTTTTGAACAGGGGCATAACATTTGCCACTCTCCAATCCCCTGGTACCACCCCTGTTGACAGTGAGGACGAAAAGATCATTGCCAACGGCTCTGCAATTTCATCTCTTGCTTCCCATAGAATCCTTGGATATATCCCGTCAGGCCCGGGGGACTTGTCTATCTTCAAGTTTTTCAAAATGCCCAACACATCTTCCTTCCTAACAAGTATTTCCTCGAGCTTACCAGTCTGTTTCACACTGCCCTCTCCAACAATATGGCCCCTCTCATTTGTAAATACAGATGTGCATGGAAAGTTTTTTACGCAGAGGGTGGTGGGTGCCTGGAACGCTTTGCCAGCGGAGGTGGTAGAGGCGGGCACGATAGCATCATTCAAGATGCATCTAGACAGATATATGAACGGGCGGGGAACAGAGGGAAGTAGATCCTTGGAAAATAGGCGACAGGTTTAGATAAAGGATCTGGATCGGCGCAGGCTGGGAGGGTCGAAGGGCCTGTTCCTGTGCTGTAATTTTCTTTGTTGTTCACTTAAGTACCGTTTTTACACCGTGTGGATTACAGTTTGGAAGAATTAGCATTCCAATAAAATAATGAATAGAGCAGTGTCAAAGTTCTATGTCCAAATGTCGAACATTCTTATCCAATTGGGCTCTGGGGTGAGGGGGTGGGATTAATTCCAATTTAACTTCCTGGACTGCAAAGCGATGGGATCAGGGGGGGTTGTCGCTTTTTACACTATTCTCACCTTTGCCTTTTTAAAAAATTAATTTACGGGATGTGGGTGTCGCTGGCTAGGCCAACATTTATTGGCAATCCCTGGTTGCCTTTCAGGAGGTGGTGGTGAGCTGCCTTCTTAAACCGCTGCAGTCCCTGATGTGTAGGTACACCCGCTGTGCTGTTAGGGAGGGGCCTCCAGGATTTTGTCCCAGCAACAGTAAAGAAACGGCCGATATATTTCCCAGTCAGGGTGGGCGAGTGACTTGGAGGGGAACCTCCAGGTGGTGGGGTTCCCAGGTATCGGCAGCCCCTGTCCTTCTCGACAGTAGTGGTCGTGGGTTTGGAAGGTGCTGACTAAGGAGCTTTGGTGAGTTACTGCAGTGCATCTTGTCGATGGTAACATGGCTGCCACTGTGCGTCGGTGGTGGAGGGTTTGAATGTTTGTGGAGGGAGAAGCAATCAAGTGTGGCTGCTTCGTCCTGGATGGTGTCGAGCTTCTTGAGTGTTGTTGGAGCTGCACTCATCCAGGCAAATGGAGAGTATTCCATTACACTCCTGACTTGTGCCTTGTAGATGGTGGACAGGCTTTGGGGGGGTCAGGACATGAGTTACTCACCGTAGGATTCCCAACCTCTTGACCTGCCCTGGTAGCCACAAGGAGGGAAAAATCAGGTGAGGTTTATTGTCAGTATATCTCCAGATCTCATTGGTTACGGATGTAGGCATCGCTGGTTGGGCCTGCATTTGTACATCCCTAATTGCCCCTGGAACTGAGTAGGTCACCTCAGAGGGCAGTTAAGAGTCAGCCGCATTACAGTGGGACTAGACAGCAAGTGTAAGCCAGACAGAGCGAGGAGGGGAGATTTCCATTCCTGAAGGGACATTAGTGAACCGGGTGGAGTTTTTAAACAAGAACTGTCCTGGTCACCATTACGGAGTCCAGTTTTATATTCAAGATTTATTAACACCAGCTGCTGTGGAGCTTTGAACCCATGTCCCGAGGTCACTAGCCTAGGCCTCTGGATATTGAGCCCAGCGACATTACCCCCATGCCCCCCCCCCCCCCCCCCCCCCCACCCCACCCCTCTCAAATTTCTGTCATGCGTTAGAATTGCCAATAGGAATTTCTAGGACCAATTTTTCATGCTAGTGTGAATAATTTGGTTGCTCAGCCCCAAGAGAGTGGGTTCACAAGACCCTCACCGGTTGGCGTGGCAATCAGTCATTCCTGCAACACTTGCAACCCATGAGATGGGAATGTGTGGGCAGTGTTAAATTTCTGCTGCCAGAACTCAGAAGGCGAGGCCTCCGGACATACTGCTGTTGCTTCTTGAGGTGCAGTTATCTTTCATATTCGCCAAGCGCGCACCTCGAGGCGGAGCATTGCCTCAATATATTCTCACATATTGAACTGAAACATTTTCTCAGTGTGGTGAACAACCTATTCATTCTTGGACCAGCCTTTGCTCTTCTATATTGATTACAACATCACCTAGACTTACGTAAATGGCTAAGTGGGCCCTAGTGTGGAGTTCAGGCACGAATGAGAATATTCTGACCTGGAACCTTCTAGAAGGAAATCAAATCCCATATTCCCACTGACAAAACAAAACATTTGGCACTGATTGGCTAAAATGTACCTCAAAACCCACAAACATAGACATCACCTCCTTCAAATTTGGCCCCAAATATCGACAGTCAAAAATAAAGTCCTAAAGCCAACTCTATTATTGGGTAGCTCAGTGAAATTCTAATAAAACATTTCTATAACTTAAGATCAAAATGAGTCCAAGCTCTCTCCTATAATTTGATATTTTAGTCTAAAGCCTAAATTCAATACAAATAAAATTAAGTTCCTCTGTAACTCTGTTTCCCAAGTAGCCCCAATACCGTGCTAAATCTTTATAAAATCAAGTCATAAAAATAATCTTTTTCCTTAATAAATAAATCTCTTTTTGTGTGTGTGTGTTTAATATATGTGTATTCCTATTATCAGCTGTTCGTCAGGCCTCTGCCTTCTAAGGCCGTCCAGGAGATGCAAGATTTGTCCTGCACCTCCGCAATAGGTCAAACAAGAATTCGCAACAAACGGAACTTTGAATCCCAAGGCTGAGGCAGCGAAGAAAAGGCGGCAAACTTTCAGCTATTTCCGGATAGTTGCATCCTTCAGTTAGGCGATTCCAAGGCTTCCCCTATCTTCCAGCAGGCTGGCCGATCTGTTGGCAAGAGTTTCCGCGTCTTTGGCCAGCTTGTAGCCAAACAGTTTCATTGCCGGCCCGCACACGGTTTGGACGACCTGAGCGATTTTGAACGGAAGGGCGAGCCTCCACTTCTCGAACTGCTCTGACGAGTTCTTGCGCGTGGAGTAAAGATTGTCGCTGCCCTGTGAGGTTTGGGTGTTGGTGTAGATCCACATTTTGACCTCCGGCGTGATGGGAATGCCGGCGAAGCGGTACATCTCGTATGCCTTCTTCATGGGCTCCAGGGCCACGTCCTCGTAGCGCATCAGCATGAAGCGATCCTTTAGCCAAGCAGGTTGACTCAGGCCAAGCTGCGCGGAGGTGCGGAGGTTTTCGCAGTTCCCTCGGAGCTTCCCGACCTCCTCGTCATCCGGCACTACCCCTTGGTTGGCCCACTTCTTCCAGGCTTCATATTTGCTGGGGAAGGCCACCATCCGGGAGGCCAACACAGCCCTGGGATCGCGGACCAGCTGGATGACCTTCAGGTTGATCCGGAAGTCTTCCATCAACGGGCGAAGAAAATCCAACTGCCGTAGGCGCACAGTTTTCATGGCCACATGTTGCTTCTGGAGGCAGGCGTGCATGGCCAGCGTCATGTTGAGTAGCCCACACCGGTGCAGTCGACAGGGGAACCGTTCGTGCCATGGGTACTTGGTCCTGGGGGGCGGAGTGCAAACCGGCTTCTCGCACAGCGACTTGCTGGAGCCCCGGCGGAAAAGGAAGGCAGTGACGTGCTGGATAGGCAAGGGCAGCAGGAAGTTCTCCAGCGCGTACATGTCGCACAGCATCAGCCGCTGCACCACGTCGCGGTAGACGATGGAGGTGGCCACCGCGTTGGCGCCCTTCGGCTCAAAGGTGACCGTCCGCTCCACGTGCCACAAAGGTTCAAACAGGTAGAATATGTTGCTGTTCTGATTGAAGAACTCGCCCACAAAGGAAGAGCCTGTTCTCGTCGTTGCCATCAATATCAAGTGCTTCCGGCCGGTCGGCTCCTTTGAATCTTCTCGCTTTGGCCCAGCCTGCGATGACGCACAGTTCAACAAGGAGGAGCTGGTGCCGGTCAGAAGGGAGTCATTCTCAGTTAAGGCTCGGGCGGAAATGGTGTTGTTTAACCCTGCAAATTCCCCCTGTGGGAACTTCAATATTAACTTGTCAGACACCCTAAACAGGAAGAAAGAAAAGCTCAGTATTAATAGAATAGAATAATTAAATAACATCAATACAATCACCTGCTGACGCAAGGTCAATATTATAAATAGCGGGCAGGGTTCTCCGTCCCCCGGCCCTGTTTTCCGGCGTGGCCTGCCTCTCCTCCTCCCCCCCCCCCCCCCCCCCCCCCCCCCCCCGCCGGCAGCGGGATCCTCCATTCCCACAGCCGGCCAATGGGGTTTCCCCATTGTGGACACCCCTACGCTGTCGGGAAACCCAAGAGCGTGGGTACGCTGCCGGCAAAGCGGAGAATCCCGCAGAGAACCTATGAACTAATCATTATCAGGAATAGAATTAAACTGGTATTACAGATGAACAGAATCAATTGATGGAGCTATGAGGATATGTCTGGTAGCGCGCTGGCCATGCATTGGCAGCTACACGGGGAAAGAGTCAGGGTGGTGAATCTCTGCTCGAAGCAACACCGAAGAAGGTCAATCAAGGAGGGCAGCACGGTAGCAGAGTGGTTAGCACCGCTGCTTCACTGCTCCAGGGTCCCAGGTTCGATTCCCGGCTTGGGTGACTGTCTGTGCGGAGTCTGTACGTTCTCCCCATGTGTGCGTGGGTTTCCTCCGGGTGCTCCGGTTTCCTCCCACAGTCCAAAGATGTGCAGGTTAGGTGGGTTGGCCGTGATAAATTGCCATTCGTGTCCAAAAAGGTTGAGTGCAGTTACTGGGTTACGGGGATAGGGTGGAGGTGTGGGTTTGGGTAGGGTGCTCTTTCCAAGGGCCGGTGCAGACCCGATGGGCCGAATGGCCTCCTTCTGCATTGTCTATTCTGTGATCTATGAATTGCATCAAGGACAAAGAAGTCACCTTAACAATGGGCAATAAATGCTGACCTTGCCAATGAGACCAACACAGAATTAATTGTAAGGAAAACCATTCTGAAGAGGGTGAGATAGATAGCACCAATTTTATTCTATACACTCAGGGATGTGGGCATTGCTGGCTGGGCCAGCATTTATTGCCCATCCCTAATTGCCCTTGAACTGAGTGGGCTTGCGACGCCATATCAGAGGGCATTTTTAACAGTCAACACATTGCTGTGGGTTTGGAGTTACATGTAGGCCAGACCGGGTGAGGATGGCAGATTTCCTTCCATGAATCATTGAACACCTACAGAACATTTACAGTGCAGAAGGAGGCCATTTGGCCCATCGAACTTCCACCAATCCTCCAAAAGAGCACCCCACCTAGGCCCAATCCTCCGCCCCTTCCCCAGAACCCCACCTAGCCTTTGGACCCTTAGGGACAATTTAGCGCGGCCAATCCACCTAACCTGCACATCTTTGGACATTAGTGAACCAGATGGGTTTTTACGACAATCGACAATAGTTTTCATGGCGACCGTTAGACTTTTAATTCCACATTTTATTTGAATTTTAGTTTCACCGTCTGCTGTGGTGGGATTCGAACCTGGGCTCGAAAGGCGCTACCCTGGGTCTCTGCATTTCTAGTCCACATCCCCTAGATTATGCTTAATTAATCCCCAAGATTAAGGACAAGGTCATAGATTTCATAGAGTTTACAGTGCAGAAGGAGATCATTCGGTCCATCGAGTCTGCACCGGCTCTTTTTTGAAAGAGCAGCCTACCCAAGCCCACATCTCCACCCTATCCCCATAACCCAGTAACCCCACCCAACACCAAGGCCAATCTTGAACACTAAGGGGCAATTTGTCATGGCCAATCCACCTAACCTGCACATCTTTGGACTGTGGGAGGAAACCGGAGCACCCGGAGGAAACCCACGCACACACGGGGAGAACGTGCAGACTCCGCACAGACAGTGACCCAAGCCGGGAATCGAACCTGGGACCCTGGAGCTGTGAAGCAATTGTGCTAACCACCATGCTACCGTGCTGCCCTAGGTCATGGGAATGTCAACACTGCAAGTTCCCAAGGAGCAGCATTAATCATGGGATCAACTGGTAGATTGGGACCACATTATTTGTCCTCAGTTATTCCCCTAGCCTTCTGAGTCATATGTTTTATATGCCAGAAAATGTTGACATGAATAACCATACAGCTGGCATCTCAAAGAAGATTCATAATGACCTTTTCTTTTTTAAATTTAGAGTACCCAATTCTTTTTTTTTTCCAATCATGGGGCAATTTAGCGTGGCCAATCCACCTACCCTGCACATTTTTTGGGTTGTGAGGGCGTAACCCACGTAAACACGGGGAGAATGTGCAAACTCCACACGGGATCGAACCTGGGACCTCAGCGCAGTGAGGCAGCAATGCTAACCACTGTGCCAGCGTGCTGCCCTTGGATTCATAATAACCTTAAGAAGCCTGAGGGTCATACGGACTCGAAATGTTAACTGTTTCTCTCTCCACAGATGCTGCCAGACCTGCTGAGTTTATCCAGCATTTTTCTGATTTTGTTTCAGATTTCCAGCTTACGCAGTATTTTAAGAGTTAAGATTCATGTTTGGACCTGCCTTGCGCCATACCTTTTGAATATTTTGGCTCGCATTTACCCTACTGAAACTATATTGGAACAAAACGCGTTTGTCAGCATCATCTCAGCTCAGGAGTTCGCCTAACTACCATGGTATGGAGAATGCAGTGTTGAGAACTCATTGTCAATAGGAATTAATGTAGATAGGTGCTCTGCAAGGTTTTCATTTGTCACGGAACAACATTAGGCCTTCAGCTGCTTGGTCCTCTTATGCCTCTGATCAGGTGATGCCTGTCCCTGCCCTGGCTCTATATTCTCTGATACCCTTACCCAAGAAAATGTCCACTGATGTTTGCGTGAAGCGGTGCGTCTGGATGGCACCCATGAGCGGCCTAGCCAGAATTTTAAAGTTAAGGCCCGCTATTCAGGATTCCCTCAGCAGAAGAAGAGCTTCTCTCTCTTTCTCGCCTGTCGACTCTAATACCTCTCAATTAGATCAATTATTTGAGTTTGGATTTCCAATGCAAGGAGCATTATTGTTTGCAACTGGAATCCCACACAATTTATTTTCATGTTTAAGATATTTATCTCCCTTTTAGAAGAGAAATGTTTTTCATTTTGAAGGCAAAAAGTGCAGTGTGCTCCAAAGTATCCATAGAACCATAGAATTCCTATCGTGCAGAAGGAGGCCATTCGGCCCATCGCGTCTGCACCGACTCTTTGAGAGAGCACAACTCCCAGGCCCACAAACCCGCCCCATCCCCGTGACCACACCTAACCTGCACATCTTTAGACACCAAGGAGCAATTGATCATGGCCAACCCAGCTAAACTGCACACTTTTGGTCTGTGGGGGAAACCGGAGCACCCGGGGGAAGCCCACGCAGACACGGGGAGAACGTGCAAACTCCGCACAGTCAGTCAGCCGAGGCCGGAACAGAACCTGCTAACCACTGCCCCGTTGCCCTAATAGGTTATGAAAGCTAATGAGCTTTGACAGGCTCGAAACGTTAGCTCCCTCCTCTCGCCACAGAGGCTGTCAGACCTGCTGAGATTCTCCAGCATTTTCTGTTCATTGATTCAGATTCCAGCATCCACAGTAATTTCTTTCTACGGAAGCAAATGTTTCTTTGAGAGGAGGGGGCAGGGGATCGGGGAACATGCCCTTCCAATACCGTTGGGCTAAGGGCAATAAGAACTTCACACAATTGAAGGTTCCAAGCCCACAATTCTCAGCAATGGGCTGACCGGCACAAGTGTAGGGCCTACTAATCGTCTGTCCTCCAATTAAAGATGATGGGTGGAACAGGGAGACAGTAGTTCCAGGTTTGGGTCCCACCCTAGGGCATGGCGCCAAGGTGCGTTCGTTGGGCAGCCAAACAGGTTGAGTGCGTCAACCTGCGGAATCCATCCAAACATGGCTTTGCCGGTAAAAGAGTGGGAGAGGCTCCTGGTCACCCACACGTGATGTGGCGTGGCGCCCCTCAAGCTACAAGCCCCTGGCGACAGACTAGCGACCTGTTCCGCGAATTACTAGTTATGGAAACAGACAAACGTCCGGCTGACTGACCACTAGGAGAGGGAAGAGAATTGGAATGGGAAAGTAATGACTGACCGGCAGCCACACTGGGGAGAGCAGAGCATTACAGGGAAAGAGCAGGCCTCAAAATTGAGGCCCTCACAAACCGATCCCACGGGACCAAGCAGCTAAGTGCAGAACGGAGAGGGTCCTCAATTTGCAGAGGGCAACCCAAGATTTGCAGTCACCTCTGACCTCCCTTGCCCAATGGTTCCTTCCAAAACAATCGCCAGGCCTCTGACACGATGGACGGCCTGTGCGATGCCAGCAAACCTGCGGTTCTCAGAAAATGCCCATCAGTTGAGGCCCAATTATCTGGGTTACCCTTGTGTCTCCGTTGAGACAGTTGCCTGTACGAGTGGCAGTCTATACATCCGAACCTTGCCTGGAGGCAGGACAGCTTCGGGCAACTGCCCAAGGGGGGCATTCCCCTACCTTCCCAACTCTCCCGTCTCCAAACCCACCTCCATGGTGACAAGAAATCCCACCCATTCAACATTTTACATCACCCCCTTCTCTTATTTCTCCATCAACGACATGATAAAATGTCCCTTTAATTATTCTTTTCTGCATATTGGCGCCAATATTCTAAATTCAAACTGGAATTCAAAGGCAAAACGCCACATCTCCCATCCCCACCCTCTCTGGGACAGGGACAGATGTTCCTGCCACCTGCCCCCATCTGTATAAAAATTGACATTCTGAGCCAATCTTTAAGAGGCCAGATGTTTTCACGGGATGTTGGCATTGCTCAATTTTTTGCCCATCCCTAAATGCCCGTGAGAAGTGTTATGGGCCAGGGTTTAGAGAACCCCAGAGTGTATCATGGAGTTCCCCTGACCCACAACGTTTACTAGATTGTGGTACGGGGAGCACACGGCCCACTCTACAGGTGTGGTACAGCAGAAATGGAAACGTATTTTTTAAAGCAAAACAATGTTTATTCTATCAACTCAAGTTAACCTTTTTAAAACATACAGTGAACATCTTAGCAACCATTAATTCACATACAACCCCCAAAGACTACAACACTAAGTAAACCTTTAAGCTTTCATTTTTAACATCCATATGACTTAAAAACAAAACCTTTATCGGAAGCACATCAGGTTAAAGTCACTACTGAAAACATTTATAATTCTGAATTCACCAAATGATCAAGAGATAGTCTTTTGATGGCAGAGAGAACAGCAGTACACCTGCTTGGTCTGGCTTCAGCTCCAACACTGAAAACGAAACTAAAACACACCCTGCAGCAAATAGCCTAAAACAAAAGTAAAAAGCTGACAGACAGCCCAGCCCCACCCACTCTCTGACATCACTGCAGCAGTAAACACCCATTTCTTAAAGGTACACTCACATGACAGGAGATGGTGGTGAGCTGCCCTCTTGAACTGCTGCACTTCGTGTGGTGTAGGTGCACGCACAGCGCTGTTAGGGAGGGGGTTGCAGGGTTCTGACCCTGTGTCACACCCACTTCTGTTTCACAACACCCCTCCCAAGCCCCCTCGTGTCTCACCCCCTTCAACAAGCATAAAAGATTTGTGAGGGGGGTTGCTCATTTAATGTTAACTAAAGCCACATCAGAGATGTCCACAACTGTGCATTGTCAGTCCAATTCGCACAGGACGTGCCCCGTGATGTTGTAATACCCTCCCAACCCACTAAACTGGAGTTCCATAAGGGGTTTTGATTCCCGCACTGAATCATCCACCAGATCTTTCCCAAATCCAGCTTTTCTTTTTACTGGCATCAGCCCCTGACCAAAATCCCTCGGCCGGAAGTATTCAGTCCCGAAACACAGGTCCGTTGAGATTTCCGTTCACATCGGCTGGAGGGGAAGATCCTGCTGGGATGAAGGGTGAGGAGAATCCAGGCCTAGAACAGGCAACCAATTTACCGGAAGTTGTATCAAGTCTAAAACATTGAACCAGGCCATTCAACCCCACTCTTGACTGGGTGGCACAGTGGTCAGCACTGCCGCCTCACAGCGCCAGGGATGCAGGTTCGATTCTGACATAGAATCA
The DNA here is from genome assembly GCF_047496885.1 of Scyliorhinus torazame. Classification (NCBI taxonomy): domain Eukaryota; kingdom Metazoa; phylum Chordata; class Chondrichthyes; order Carcharhiniformes; family Scyliorhinidae; genus Scyliorhinus; species Scyliorhinus torazame. Next base: position 34,604,214 of record NC_092734.1, on the reverse strand, counting down.
TAGAATTTACAGTGCAGAAGGAGGGTATTTGGCCCTTGGAGTATGCAGCGGCCCTTTGGAAAGAGCATCCCACTTAAGCCCACACCTCCACCCTATCCCCCGTAACCCAGCAACCCCACCGAACCTTTTGGACACTAAGGGCAATTTTAGCATGGCCAATCCACCTAACCTGCACATCTTTGGACGTCTCCTGTCCAAAGATTAGGTGGGATTAAGAGGTTATGGGGGTAGGGCGGGGAGTGGTCCCAGGTGGGGTGCTCTTTCGTAGGGTTGGTGCAGGCTTGGTGGGCCGTATGGTCTTCGTTTGCCCTGTAGGGGGCCTATCATTTCAGGAGATATGGAATATAAAGCAACAGGAAAAATCTTTACCTTGAAATGATATTGTTTTCTTTCTCAATGATCACCAGAGCAGCAACAAAAAACAGAATAATTGCATATTTGCTTCTCATTCTCATTGCTACTGGCTGGGAGTCTGCAGTCCTGGTGCTGTCGCTGCACTGGGGGAAGCCCTGTGTGCTGATGTGAAGTCCTTAGTGGTGCGTCAGTGATCCTGCGTTGCGAGCCTCAATGCCAGGGCAATGCCAGTCGACCGGCGAAGGCATCTGTTGCGTCAGCTTCTGCCTCTTCCCAGCGACAGCAGACTGCGCTGCGGAGATAACAAGAGAGAGAAAGGGGGGGGTTTCAATGTTTCATCCTTGTCGCCAGACGCCCACCAGACCTGCCCCTCCCCCGCGGTGCTTACACCCGGCTGCCAGCCCTGGCTGTACGCAATCCTGGAGCTTTCATCACTTGACTGCTTGTCCCTAACCGCCCCCTCCACCCACGCAGCCGCCAACGGCTGCCTGACTCAGCCACCCTCGATTGGAAAGATTCCACTGGAAAGCCAAATGTCTTCACCTCCAGAAAACATAGAACATAGAACAGTACAGCACAGTACAGGCTCTTCAGCCCACGATGTTGTGCTGAACTAATCTGAAACTAAGATCAAATCAACCTACTCCCAATCATTCTAGTGCACTCCATATGCCTATCCAATAACCACTTGAAAGTTCCTAAAGTGTCCGACTCCTCTACCATAGCTGGGAGTGCGTTCCACGCCCCAACCACTATCTGAGTAAAGAACCTACCTCTGACATCCCTCCTATATCTTCCACCATGAACCTGATAGTTCTGCCCCCTTGTAACAGCTACATCCGCCCGAGGAAAAAGTTGCTGAACGTCCACTCTATCTATCCCTCTCATCAGCTTATACACCTCAATTAAGTCACCTCTCATCCTCCTTCGCTCCAATGAGAAAAGCCCGAGCTCCCTCAACCTTTCCTCATAAGACCTACCCTCCAATCCAGGCAGCATCCTGGTAAATCTCCTTTGCACTCTTTCCAATGCTTCCACATCCTTACTATAATGTGGTGACCAGAACTGCACACAATACTCCAAATGTGGTCGAACCAAGGTCTTGTACAGTTGCAGCATAACCCCGCGGCTCTTAAACTCAATCCCCCTGTTAATAAATGATAACACACCATAGGCTTTCTGCACGGCTCTATCCACTTGGGTGGCAACTTTCAGAGATCTATGGACATGAACTCCGAGATCTCGCTGCTCCTCCACATTCTTCAGAACCCTGCCGTTAACCCTGTAATCCGCATTCAAATTTGTCCGAACAAAATGAATCACCTCACACTTATCAGGGTTAAACTCCATCTGCCACTTTTCAGCCCAGCTCTGCATCCTATCAATGTCTCTTTGCATCCTACAACAGCCCTCCACCTCATCCACTGCTCCACCAATCTTGGTGTCATCAGCAAATTTACTAACCCAACCTTCAACTCCATCATCTAAGTCATTGATCCAAGTCATTGATAAAAATCACAGGACCAATCACTGGTGACTGAGCTCCAGGATGAAAATTTACCATCTACCACCACCCACTGTCTTCTATGTGATAGCCAGTTACTGATCCAATCAGCCAAATTTTCCTCTATCCCATGCCTCCTTACTTTCTGCATGAGCCGACCATGGGGGACCTTATCAAACGCCTTACTAAAATCCATGTATACAACATCAACTGCTCTACCCTCATCTATGTACTTAGTTACCTCCTCAAAGAATACAATCAAACTTGTGAGGCAACACTTATCCCTCACAAATCCGTGCTGGCTATCCCTGATTAAGCTGTATCTTTCCAAATGATCATAAATCCTCTCCCTCAGGACCCTTTCCAATAATTTACCTGTGACCGAAGTGAGAATAACCGGCCTATAATTCCCAGGGTTATACCTATTCCCTTTCTTGAACAAGGGGACAACATTCGCCTCTCTCCAGTCTTCTGGCACTATTCCTGTAGACAGTGAGGACATAAAGATCAAAGCCAAAGGCTCTGCAATCTCATCCCTCGCCTCTCAAAGAATCCTAGGATATATCCCATCAGGCCCAGGGGACTTACTATCCTCAGGCTTCTCAAAATTTCTAACACATCTTCCTTCCGAATATCTACCTCCTTCAGCCTACCAGCCTGTATCGCACTATCCTCCTCAACAACATGGCCCCTCTCCTTTGTGAACACTGAAGAAAAGTATTCATTTAGGGCCTCTCCTATATCTTCAGACTCCATGCACACGATCCCACTACTGTCCTTGACCGGCCCTAACTTCACCTTGGTCATTCTTTTATTCCTCACATAAGTGTAAAAAGCCTTGGGGTTTTCCTTGATCCTACCTGCAAGGACTTCTCATGCCCCCTCCTAGCTCTCCTAAGCCCTTTCTTGAGCTCCTTCCCAGCTTTCTTGTATACCTCAAGTACCGTAACTGAACCTTGTTTTCTCATCCTTACATAAGCCCCCTTCTTCCTCTTGACAAGACATTCAACCTCTTTTGTAAACCATGGTTCCCTCACTCATCCATTTCCTCCCTGCCTGACAGGGACATACATATCAAGGACACGCAGTATTTGCTCTTTGAACAAGCTCCACTTCTCAATTGTGCCTATTCCTGACAGTTCCTGTTTCCATCTAATGCTCCCCAATTCTTGCCTAATCGCACCGTAATTACCCTTCCCCCAGTTATAAACCTATCCCTCTCCATTGCTGTAGTGAAAGTCACCGAATTGTGGTCACTATCTCCAAAGTGCTCTCCCACAAACAAATCCAACACTTGGCCCAGTTCATTACCCAGTACCAAATCCAATGTGGCCCCGCCTCTTGTCGGTCTATCCACATATTATGTGAGGAAACCCTCCTGTACACACTGGATAAAAACAGCCCCATCCAAACTATTCGAATTACAGTGGTTCCAATCAATAATTGGAAAGTTAAAGTCACCCATGACAACTACCCTGTGACTACCGCACCTATCCAAAATCTGCATTGCAATCTCAGCAATCAAAACACTGCACAATCTCAGTAATCTTTGGAGAGAGAGGGCGAAGGGAGCTAATGTGTCGAGTCTGGATGATTTAGGTAGGGTCTGGTTTAGCACAGTGGGCTAAACAGCTGACTTGCAATGCGGAATAAGACCAGCAGCATGGGTTCAATTCCCGTACCGGCCTCCCCAAACAGGCGCCGAGATGTGGCGACTAGGGGCTTTTCACAGTAACTTAATTGAAGCCTACTTGTGACAATAGTGGTTATTATTATTATTATTATTATTAGCTGCAGCATGACTTGCCAATTTTTATACTCAATGCACTTTTGGAGGTTTTATTACATCAAAGGTGCAGTGCAGGGAAGGTGATGGTGTAGTGGTATTGTCACTGGACTCGTAATCCAGAGAACCAGGGCAATGCTCTGGGGATAGCGTGGGAATATAGTGTTCAATTCTCTTCACCACACTACCAGAAGGATGTGGAGGCTTTGGAGAGAGTGCAGAAGAGATTTACCAGGATGTTGCCTGGTTTGAAGGGCATTAGCTCTGAGGAGAAGTTGGATAAACTCGGTTTGTTCTCACTGGAACGATGAAGGTTGAAGGGCAAACTGATAGAGGTCTACAAAATTATGCGTGGCATGGGCAGACTGGAAAATCAGAACGTTGTTCCCAGGGTGGAAGAGTCAATTACTAGGGGACATAGATTTAAGGTGCGAGGGGCAAAGTATTTTTACACTAGAGGGTAGTGAGTGCCTGGAACCCGCTACTGGAGGAGGTGGTGGAAGTAGGGATGATAGTGACGTTTAAGGAACGTCTTGACAAATACATGAACAGTAGTTAGCACTGCTGCCTCACAGCGCCAGGGACCTGGGTTCAATTCCGGTCTTGGGTCACCGTCTGTGCGGTGTCTGCACGTTCTCCCCGTGTCTGCGCGGGTTTCCTCCGGGTGCTCCGGTTTCCTCCCACAGTCCAAAGATGTGCAGGTTAGGTGGATTGGTCATGTTTAAATTACCCCTTAGTATTCAAAAGATTAGGTGGGGTTACTGGGAAGGGTGGTTCGTGGGCCTGGTGGGGAGGGTCGGAACAGACCTGATAGGCTGAATAATCTCCTTATGCACTGTAGTGATTCTATGAATAGGATGGGAATAGAGGGATACGGACCCCGGAAGTGCAGAAGATTTTAGTTTAGACGGGCAGCATGGTCGGCGCAGGCTTGGAGGGCCGAAGGGCCTGTTCCTGTGCTGTACTTTTCTTTGTTCGTTGATTGCTGATAAATGCTGGAGCTCTTTGCTCACATGCCTGACATACTCGAAGGAATGTACCTCAAAGTTTGGAAAAACAATTCAACTTATTGAATTAAAACCCTTCACCCTGCTTTTCAGCAGTCTCTACAACCTCGTGCCATCCTACCCTACTCATGCACCTCTTCCCTCATCCTCCAGACCTCCCTTCCTGACCTGCTGTCCACTAGTAACACGCTCCTGTGCCTGCCTGAAGGTCGCTTCATAAATCTAACTGACCCTTTGGACAGCAACGTTTCGAGGGGATTGGGGACTGAGTTTGCTTGCCGTGGAATTTAGTACCACTGGCTGGCGTGCCAGTTTTTCAATGCCATCCCACCCCCAGTAAGAAGTATTAACAACTCCAGGTTAAAGTCCAACAGGTTTGATTTGAATCACTAGCTTTCGGAGCACTGCTCCTTCCCCAGGTGAATGAAGAGGTGAATTCCAGAAACAGATATATAGACAAAGTCAATGATGCAAGATGATACTTTGAATGAGAGTCTTTGCAGGTAATTAAGTCATTGCAGGTCCAGATGGAGCAGGTTAAAGAGGTGTGAATTGTGTCAAGCCAGGACAGTTGGTAGGATTTTGCAAGCCCAGGCCAGATGGTGGGGGGGGGTGAATGTAATGCGACATGAATCCAAGGTCCCGGTTGAGGCCGGACTCATGTGTGCGGAACTTGGCTATAAGTTTACCTCTTTAACCTGCTCCATCTGGACCTGTAATGATTTAATTACCTGCAAAGACTCACATTCAATGTACTGTCTTGCATCTTTGACTTTGTCTATATAAATGTTTCTGGGATCCACCTCTTCATTCACCCAAGGAAGGAGCAGTGCTCCGAAAGCTAGTGATTCAAAACAAACCTGTTGGACGTTAACCTGGTATTGTCAGACTTCTTACTGTGCTCATCCCAGTCCAACGCCGGCATCTCCACATCATCTCACCCCCAAGCCATTTTCGAGAAACCCAAATCAAAGCCAGAATTGCTAACTGACCACAAGTAGTGAATGGAGGTAATTCAGGAGCCTATTAATGTCCCTCCCCTGCTCCGACTCAATCCCAAAGAGTGCAGAAAACACAGCTAGTTAAACAAAGTGGACTACCAGTTCGAGGGACTGGCATATTTCACTCTGCTTGGGGCCACACACCCTAGGGGTCACAACCATGTTCAGAGGACACCTCCATTGTCAAATGTCCCCTGCCTCTGCGTCCAGCCATTATTTGTTCTATAAATGTAGTGATATCATGTGTGTTGTAGTTCACCAACTGACCACTAGTAGTCTCATTAATATATAAGTGAATGTTAGAGTCAGGAGACCTCAGACTGACTGGGCAGCTGGAAGAGAGAGGTTGCTTGTGCGTGTTAATACTGTTATTCATTTGTTGTTTTACATATGTTTGACCCACAGTTAATGTTAATGAATCATTTATAGCTTTAGCTACAAGTGTTCTTGTAATATAAATCAGGCCATCCAACAAGAGCATTACATTGTACCAGGACTGGATCGTATTAAACACTGAGAAAAAATTATCACATCATCGAGTGAGGCCTGCCACGCGGTCCAGAGATTTGAAGATTTTGCAGACTGCAAGAATGAACTACGTGGAGTTGTTGAAATCACCAATGAGTCTCAGATCTCATAGTAATGTGGACAGTAACTGGCATATGTTTAAACAACAATTTAGTCTGTTTCTTCATGCAGTAAATTTAGGAGATCAATCAGATTTGCGAAAAATAGCAATGCTCCTAACAGCGGCAGGGCCCGAAGCAATTGTTGCATTTAATACCTTTAAATTTGCAAACGGTGAAGATAGTAAAAATATTAACAAAGTAATTCAAAGATGTGATGAACATTGCACCCCCAGAAAGAATGAAATTTGTGAACGCTATGTGTTTAGATCACGTTTACAGAAGACAGAAGAGTCCATAGATCATTTCATCACTGATTTAAAGTTAAAACCTAAAACCTGTTATTTTTCTGTGGTGGAATCTTCCATGATTCGAGACCAGATTGTGTTTGGTGTGAATGAAAATAAGCTGAGGGAACGGCTGCTGAGGGAACGGTTGCTGAGGGAATCGGAGCTGGTCTTTGGAACAAACAGTTAAGATTTGCCAGGCTCACGAGCTCGCAGCACAGCATTCTGAAATGTTTCTCAGTAATGGCGGCATCTTCTTGGAGGAAAGCACTCCGGTTGCCGCCCTTTTTCCAAAAAGGCGGGAAACTTCCAAAAAAAGGCGGGAAATTTCCTGCAACTCCTCGCATACCAACAAACAGGTTAAAGATCAGGACGAATTACTTTTGTGTAAAAACTGTGGTCAAAGGCATAAATCAAGGCAGTGACCAGCGTTTGGCAAATCTTGCTCCAGGTGCAAAGGAAAAACTCACTTTGCTCCGAATTGTTGCTCGAAGCTCAAACCCAGATCAGTCTGCACAGTGGGTGACAGTCTCCAGTGATGAAACATCATTGCTTGTTGGAGTAATAACAGAGAAGAAGAACGTTTTGTGGACATCAAAAAATTCTCCAGCACTTCTGAGAACGTTATCAGCAAATTCAGTGATTTGTTCACTGATTTTGGTGCACTGCCATTTGCCAATGAGATACAATTTGAAGAAGATGCATTCTTAAAGCACCGATGCAAACTATTAGTCGTGATATTGCTGAAGATGTCGATCCCTCTACCCTACCACCTGCATCAGATACAAAACCACAAGTTATCAAGAAGATAGAAGAACCTACCAATGGGGTAAATTCCATGGTATGTGTGAAACAAAAAAATGGTGATGCCATATAGGTATGGATCTCAAAGATCTTAACGAAAAAAGTGCACATATTGTAAAACAATCACTACAGAAAGCAATGGACAGCCAATCTAATCCATATCTCGCGAAATCACGTTACAAAGCGTTATCATTGTCACAAGGTAGATCGCCAGCAGAGTTACTCATGAATAGAAGGTTCCATACCACACTTCTATACTTGGGAAAGAAGGAGGAGAATGCAGTGGTACTGCAGGAAATGTAAAACATTAAAGCAAAACAAAAGCAGTTCTATCATAGAGTGTCTAGAACATTACCACCTCCGAGCAGTGATGACATTGTGAGAATAGAAGATTCAGGCAATTGGTCGAGAAAATCCATTGTACTTGAAGAAGTAGCAGCTCCTTCCCCCAATGTACAGACAGAGGACAATGTGATGCGAGGCGAATCTACGTTAGAATCATTGTCAGCTGCAGTGTCAGACAGTTCAGCAGTTCCTGAGCATGCGAATGTCATGGAGAACATTGAATCGACAAGTTCTGAGCAGCAAAGCCAAACTTTGAGAAGATCAAGCAGAGTCAGAAGAAAGCCTGATTGACTCAATTTGTAGATTTGGACGATTTGTACATACTATGCTGGCTGTTCTTGCATCGAGTTTCATTAGTATATAAGTGAATGTTAGAGTCAGGTGACCTCAGACTGAGTAGGGAGCTGGAAGAGAGAGGTTACTTGCGTATGTTCATACTGTTAATCATTTGTTGTTTTGTAAATATTTGACCTACAGTTCATGTTAATAAATCGTTTATAGCTACAAGTGTTCTTGTAATATAAATCAGGCCATCCAAAAGAACATTATAATAAGAACATAAGAAATAGAAGCAGAATTAGGCCACTCGGCCCATCGAGTCTGCTCCGCCATTCAATCATGGTTGATATTTTTCTCATCCTCATTCTCCTGCCTTCTCCCCATAACCCCTGATTCCCTTATTAATCAAGAACCTATCTATCTCTGTCTTAAAGACACTCGGTGATTTGGCCTCCACAGCCTTCTGCGGCAAAGAGTTCCACACATTCACCACCCTCTGGCTGAAGAAATTCCTCCTCATCTCGGTTTTAAAGGATCGTCCCTTCAGTCTGAGGCTGTGCCTCCAGGTTCTAGTCTCTCCTACTGGTGGAAACATCTTCTCCACGTCCACTCCATCTAGGCCTCAAGCTCCCACCTTGGGCACTCCTCATCGCTGGAGGAGGGCTGCCTATTGGTCCACTAGCTTTAAGAGCCCGCCCACCATTGGGTGGCCACGATGTAGGCCGGCTTCTCCCAACATGATGCGCGACCAGGATCCCCACTTGACTCTGACATCAAGGTCTCATGCAAGGACTGGTTTAGCACAGTGGGCTAAATAGTTGGCTTGTAATGCAGAACAAGGCCAGCAGCGCGGGTTCCATTCCCGTACCGGCCTCCCCGAACAGGTGCCGGAAAGTGGCGACTAGGGGCTTTTCGCAGTAACTTCATTGAAGCCTACTTGTGACAAGAAGCAATTATTATTAAAACGATGCCTGACTTCCGGGTGCGGCGATGACCAGCTAGGTCGCACGTTTCGGCAGCTCCCGGTGGAATGGACTTTTGGGCTCTTAATAGGAGCCCCAACGGCAATTTTAACGGCTAAAAACACTGTGCGGTAAGCCAGAACGGAATCCCCCCTGGATACGGATGGAAAAAGGAGAGGAAAGCGGCCGGATTGCGGAGGATCCTCTAGAGCAGCGGCAAGGAAGGCAAGCACAAAGCAAGATGGCGTCGGAAGGTGGCCGTTTGGTATGGGACCCTGACCAACAAGAGTTCGTGCGGCGCTGTGTGGAAGAACTAAAAAAGGAGATGAAGAAGGAGCTGCTGATCCCGATATTAAAGGCGATTGAAGGGCTGAAGGAGGAGCAAAAGACCCAGGAGCAGGAGCTTCGGGTCGTGAAGGCAAAGGCTGCCGAGAATGAGGACGAAATACAGGGCCTGGTGGTGAAGACAGAGATGCACGAGGCACAACACAAAAGGTGTGTGGAAAGGCTGGAGGTTCTGGAGAATAATGTGAGGGGGAAGAATTTAAGGATTCTTGGTAGTCCCGAAGGCGTAGAAGGGGCGGACGTCAGGGCATATGTGAGCACGATGCTTCACTCGTTAATGGGATCGGAGGCCCCGACGGGCCCGTTGGAGGTGGAGGGAGCTTATCGAGTTATGGCGCGAAGACCGAGGGCTGGAGAAATACCTCGAGCCATAGTGGTGAGATTTCTCCGCTATAATGACAGAGAGATGGTCCTCAGATGGGCGAAGAAAACTCGGAGCAGTAGGTTGGAGAACGCGGTGATCCGCGTATATCAGGATTGGAGTGCGGAGGTGGCGAGAAGGAGGGCAAGTTTTAATCGGGCTAAGGCGGTGCTTCACAAAAGGAAGGTCAAATTCGGAATGTTGCAGCCGGCAAGATTGTGGGTCACACACCAAGGGAAGCACCACTACTTTGAGACGGCAGAAGAGGCGTGGACATTTATTGTGGACGAGAAGCTGGAATAGGCGGGCAAGAAAAAGAACGTTTGGGACAAAGTGGTGGGGTGATTACGTGGGGTGAAGGGGGGGGAAAAAGGGGGAGGGGATGATTTCTCAAGTTGTTAATCTTGCGACCCTGTAACTTTTCTCTCTTCCCCATGTTGTGGGGGAGGGGGGGGGAGGGAGGATGAGGAACAGTGGGCCAAGTGAGAAACGCGGGCTTTGTTCCCGCGCTATGGTAATCATGGCGGGAACAGGGAAGCAGGAAGGAGGGGGCCTCGCACAGTGGTGGCCGAGGTCGCGGGGGGAAGCCGAGGTCAGCCAGAGTTTGGTGACTTCTGGGAGTAACATGGGGGGTGCAACTACGCTAGAAAGGGATCTAGCAGGGGGGTTAACTGGGTTGCTGCTGCTGGGGAGAAGGGGGAGCTGGTACGGGGTGGGGTGGTCGAGGCGGGAGGGCGCCGTCGGGGGGATATACGGGTACATGGGAACCGGGTGAGGAGCTGGATTAAAAAAGGGAATGGGAATGGCTAGTCGACAAGGGGGGGGGTAAAGAGCCCTCCAACCCGGCTGATCACGTGGAATGTGAGAGGGCTGAACGGGCCGATTAAAAGTGCACGGGTACTCGCACACCTAAAGGAATTAAAGGCAGATGTGGTTATGCTGCGGGAGACGCATTTGAAACTGATAGACCAGGTCAGACTACGCAAAGGATGGGTGGGGCAGGTGTTTCATTCGGGGTTAGATGCAAAGAACAGGGGGGTGGCTATATCAGTGGGGAAATGGGTACTGTTTGAGGCAAAGACCATAGTGGCGGTAGATACGTGATGGTGAGTGGTAGATTGCAAGGGGAGGCGGTGGTTCTAGTGAACGTATATGCCCCGAACTGGGATGATGCAAATTTTATGAGGCGTATGTTGGGACGTATCCTGGACCTATAGGCGGGAAAGTTGGTAATGGGGGGAGACTTCAATACGGTGCTGGACCCAGGGCTGGACAGATCGAGGTCCAGAACCGGGAGGAGGCCAGCTGCAGCTAGGGTGCTCAAGGACTTCATGGAGCAGATGGGAGGAGTAGACCCCTGGAGATTTAGCAGTCCTAGGAGTAAGGAGTTCTCGTTTTTCTCCTATGTTCATAAAGTATATTCACGGAGAGACTTTTTTGTTTTGGGAAGGGCATTGATCCCGAAGGTGACAGGGACGGAGTACACGGCCATAGCTATCTCGGACCACGCTCCACATTGGGTGGACCTGGAGATAGGAGAGGAAAAAGAACAGCGTCCACCCTGGAGAATGGACATGGGATTATTGGTGGATGAGGGGGTATGTTTAAGGGTGAGGGGGTGTATTGAAAGGCACTTGGAGCTTAATGACAATGGGGAGGTTCAGGTGGGAGTGGTCTGGGAGGCGTTGAAGGCAGTGGTTAGAGGGGAGCTGATATCTATCAGGGCACATAAAGGAAAGCAGGAGGGTAGGGAAAGGGAGCGGTTGCTGAAAGAACTTTTGAGGGTGGACAGACAATATGCGGAGGCACCGGAGGAGGGACTGTACAGGGAAAGACAAAGGCTACATGTAGAATTTGACTTGTTGACTACGGGTAATGCAGAGGCACAATGGAGGAAGGCACAGGGTGTACAGTACGAATATGGAGAGAAGGCGAGCCGGTTGCTGGCCCACCAACTGAGGAAGAGGGGAGCAGCGAGGGAGATAGGGGGGGTGAGAGATGAGGAGGGAGAGATGGAGCGGAGAGAGTGAATGGGGCGTTCAAGGCATTCTACGAAAGATTATATAAAGCTCAGCCCCTGGAAGGGAAGGAGAGAATGATGTGCTTTCTGGATCAGCTGGAATTCCCGAAGGTGGAGGAACAGGAGAGGGCGGGACTGGGAGCACAGATTGAGATGGAGGAGGTAGTGAAAGGGATTGGGAGCATGCAGGCGGGGAAGGCCCCGGGACCAGACGGATTCCCGGTGGAATTTTATAGGAAGTATATGGACTTGCTGGCCCCGCTTTTGACGAGAACCTTTAATGAGGCTAGGGAAAGGGGGCAGCTGCCCCCGACTATGTCAGAGGCAACTATATCGCTCCTCTTAAAGAAGGAAAAAGACCCGCTGCAATGCGGGTCCGACAGGCCCATTTCCCTTTTAAACGTAGATGCTAAGATTCTAGCCAAGGTGATGGCGACGAGGATAGAGGACTGTGTCCCGGGGGTGGTCCATGAGGACCAAACCAGGTTTGTGAAGGGGAGACAGCTGAACACGGACATACGGAGGCTGCTAGGGGTGATGATGATGCCCCCACCAGAGGGGGAAGCGGAGATCGGAGATAGTGGTGGCGATGGATGCCGAGAAAGCATTCGACAGAGTGGAGTGGGATTATCTGTGGGAGGTGCTGAAGAGATTTGGCTTTGGAGATGGGTATATCGGATGGGTACAGTTGCTGTATAGGGCCCCGATGGCGAGTGTGGTCACGAATGGACGAGGAGGTCTGATTATTTCCGGCTTCACAGAGGGACGAGGCAGGGGTGTCCCCTGTCTCCGTTATTGTTTGCATTGGCGATTGAGCCCTTGACCATAGCACTGAGGGGTTCCAGGAAGTGGAGGGGAGTGTTTAGGGGAGGAGAAGAACACCGGGTATCTTTGTATGCGGATGATTTGTTGTTGCATGTTGCGGACCCGGTGGAGGGGATGCCAGAGATAATGCGGATACTTGGGGAGTTTGGGGATTTTTCGGGGTACAAATTGAACATGGGGAAAAGTGAGTTGTTTGTGGTGCATCCGGGGGAGCAGAGCAGGGAAATAGAGGATTTACCGCTGAGGAAGGTAACAAGAGACTTCCGGTACTTGGGGATTCAGATAGCCAAGAATTGGGGAACCTTACACCGGCTTAATTTAACACGATTGGTGGAACAGATGGAGGAGGATTTCAAGAGATGGGATATGGTATCCCTATCACTGGCAGGTAGGGTGCAGGCAGTTAAAATGGTGGTCCTCCCGAGATTCCTCTTTGTGTTTCAGTGCCTCCCGGTGATGGTCACGAAGGCTTTTTTTAAGAGAATTGAGAAAAGTATTATGAGTTTTGTGTGGGCCGGGAAGACCCCGAGAGTGAGGAGGGGGTTCTTGCAGCGTAGTAGAGATAGGGGGGGCTGGCACTACCGAGCCTAAACGATTATTACTGGGCCGCCAATATCTCAATGGTGTGTAAGTGGATGGGAGAAGGGGAGGGAGTGGCGTGGAAGAGGTTGGAGAGGGCATCCTGCAAGGGGACCAGCCTACAAGCAATGGTGACGGCACCGTTGCCGTTCTCACCGAAGAAATACACCACAAGCCCAGTGGTGGTGGCAACACTAAAAATTTGGGGGCAGTGGAGACGGCATAGGGGAAGGACAGGAGCCTCGGTGCGGTCCCCGATAAGAACTAACCATAGGTTTGTTCCAGGGAGAATGGATGGGGGATTTGGAGCATGGCAAAGAGCTGGGGTAGTACAACTGAGAGATATCTTCCTGGATGGGACGTTTGCAAGTATGGGAGCGCTGACGGAAAAGTATGGGTTGCCCCAAGGGAATGCATTTCGGTATATGCAACTGAGGGCGTTTGCGAGGCAACAGGTGAGGGAATTCCCGCAGCTTCCGACGCAGGAGGTGCAGGACAGAGTGATCTCAGAGACATGGGTGGGGGATGGTAGGGTGTCGGATATATATAGGGAAATGAGGGACGAGGGGGAGATAATGATAGATGAGCTGAAAGGGAAATGGGAGGAAGAGTTGGGGGAAGAGATCGAAGAGGGGCTATGGGCTGATGCCCTACGTAGGGTAAACTCGTCGTCCTCGTGTGCCAGGCTAAGCTTGATACAATTTAAGGTTTTACACAGGGCGCATATGACTGGAGCACGGCTCAGTAAACTTTTCGGGGTAGAGGATAGGTGTGGGAGATGCTCGAGAAGCCCAGCGAATCACACCCACATGTTCTGGTCATGTCCGGCACTACAGGGGTTCTGGGTGGGGGTGGCGAAGGTGCTTTCGAAGGTGGTGGGGGTCCGGGTCGAGCCAAGCTGGAGGTTGGCTATATTCGGGGTCGCAGAAGAGCCGGGAGTACAGGAGGCGAGAGAGGCTGATATTTTGGCCTTTGCGTCCCTAGTAGCCCGGCGCAGGATATTACTTATGTGGAAGGAAGCCAAACCCCCTGTGGAGACCTGGATAAACGACATGGCAGGGTTTATAAAGCGAGAACGGATCAAGTTCGTATTAAGGGGTTCGGCTCAGGGGTTCACCAGGTGGTGGCAACCGTTCGTCAAATACCTCACAGAACGATAGAGGGAATGGAAAAGAAAGAAGGCAACAGCAGCAAACCAGGGGGGGGGGGGGGGGGGGGGGGGGGGGGGGGAGGAGGAGGACCCGGGCGGGCTCTCAGGGATGTCATTGTATATGTATAGGCATTTGTTTTAGGTAATGTAGATTGGACTGTTAGATTGTACTTTTGGAGAGTAACTATTTTTGATAAGGCAGTTGCCATTTAGTTTTTGTTTATATATTATTTATTTATTTGTTTAAAACTGGCCACTGTTATTTATATTGTTTTATTGTTGTTAAAAAGAAAAACTGTGGACTGTTATGTTTGGCCAAAAAATCTTGAATAAAATATATATTTTTAAAAAATTAAAATGCCTACTGTATCTCATCCAAGCTTGAAATAAACCTTAAAACGCAACCTTTCAAGCAACTTTGCAGTTAACTTATATAATTAAATCGGATTTACAGGTCAATCAGTCAGTGAGGAGCCCCGAAAAGGTGAGTCTTACAGAATTTACAGTGCAGAAGGAGGCCATTCGGCCCATCGAGTCTGCACCGGCTCTTTGAAAGAGTCAAATGTTGTTTATTTCCTACTCTCAGCTGGGAAATACAGCAATTAAAGGAACGGCCCAAGTCAAAGTCGGGACCATCCTGAGATACCGGCTCCTTCCTGGGCCGCCTTTCATCCCAAGGAATAAACGAGCCCCCGCTGTTAGGCCTCCGCCCCTCAGTGGGAGAGCCAGTACTCTACGGGCCCCGTTGGGATATTGATCGTCCCCGTGGATTGGGGGGGGGGGGGGGGGGGTACTAACGCAGCTCACCCACCCTGTTCCAGTCTTCATGCTCTGAATGAGCCTGCCGCCAGCCTCCTTCATTTAACGGCTGGAAACATCTTCTCAGCATCAACCCCTTTCAATAGTTTTAGCCTCCAATAGTTCAATCCCCAGCGATCTATTTTTCAGACGGCTTGCAATGCAGAACAAAGCCAGCAGCGTGGGTTCAATTCCCGTACCGGCCTCCGCGCACAGGTGCCGGAAAGTGGCGATATTTCCTGATTTCCTGACACCCCCCCCCCCCCCCCCCCCCCCACCCTCCCAATTCTGGTATCTTTCTTACATATCCATTTTTACAAATGGGGCCTAACAGGTTTAACATAACGGGCGAGATTCTCCTGTTGCCGACGTTCCTTAGCCCCCCCCCCCCCCCGACGCTCCGCCCCCGACCGGCCGGGTTCCCGACGCCGTCGGGCACGTGTGCTATCATCCGTCGGGAACTCGGCGTGGCGGCTGCGGAGTCAGTCCGGCGCCGCCGTAGTCGGGGGAGGCTCGATCTGCGGGCGGTGGGGGGGGGGACTTTTGTCAGGGGCTGGAAGTACTGTTGGGGGGGTGGTCTGGAGCTCGCGAGCCGGCCACGGGGGGGGGGGGGGGGGAAGGCATATTTTGCAGGTCGGGTCCACGCGCAGCCAGCGCCGTGTTGCACGGTGCGGCCGCTGCGGGCCGCCGCCATGCACATGCACGGCCACGGAGCCGGGAATTCTCCGGGCAGTGTCGAATCGGCAGCCAGAGCCGGGTGTTCTACACTGCTCGGCTGCTAGGCCCCCAGCCAAACGGAGGATCGGTGGCCGTTTTGCACCCAATTTCCGGGCGTAAAATGCCACCTTTCCCACGCTGGCGTGGGGACATAGCCTCAAAGTCGGGGAATCCAGCCCAACGCCACTGATTTCCATGCCTAATCCTCGAGATATGACAGTGCTATGTTTGCATTTCTCTTTGCCTGTGAACTACTTTGAATGATTTCCGAATCCATACCAGACTCTGATCTCCATGTACCTCGTGCAACCCGTCTTGGGCCTGGCGGTCATTCTTTGCTCTCCCGCTCCGTGAAGGGGCCTGGGGTGGTGAGAGTTCTTCCTATCGCGCCCGACGGCTGCTTGCCGACACTTCAAGCGGGCGCACGGCAAAAATGGCGAGCCCACCATGATACTTTGCTCAAATCTCAGAAGGCAGACTGGCACGGACCAATCGACAGCGAGCGAGGGAGACGGAGTGGCACAATCCGTCGTTGTTGGAGTGCACGGGCCCTCTGCTCCTGCAACCCGACTGCCAGGTGGGCCACATGGGGGGGGGGGGGGTGTGAACTACTTCGGCTGCAAACCTTCCTCTGGCCAAAATTCACCTCGACAGTCGGGGCAAGACAGAACCAGCAGGCTGATAGCGGAACATGACAGCGCCTGTTCGATTTCATGTAGGTCTGTGCCGAACAGCCCTTGGGGGCAGAAATGTCAAGTTAATGAGTAACAAGCTACAGTACAAAGGTATGCTCATGGGAGCCTTCTGCTGGCATTTTAGTCATTTTTCTTTGGGGGTTTGCACGCCTGGGATGGCATTGTCCCACAATGAGCTGCCACTCCTGAACGCAGCCCACTCTACCCACTGTCCCTTCCTTCCCCTCTGCCGGTTCAATTGACTCCCCTCCCCCGTCACCCCATCCCCCCCCGCCCCCGATCTTGCCGGAGTTCAGTTCCACGAGCCAAATGGTAAACAAAAAGAGAAAACAAGGAAAAAAATATGTTGGGATACCTGAAATGAAGGAAAATAGGAAATGTGCATCTGCTTGTTGCGGTCAGAATCTGCTCCCGCATTCGACATGCACTGGCACATCCCAAGGAAAATGTACCACAGAATTCCTACAGTGCAGAAGGAGGCCATTTGGCCCATCGAGTCTGCACCAACCCTCTAAAAGAGCACCCGACCTACGCCCACTCCCCCGTCTTATGCACGGTAGCACAGTGGTTAGCACTGTTGCTTCACAGCGCCAGTGTCCCGGGTTCGATTCCCGGCTTGGGTTACTGTCTGTGCGGAGTCTGCACATTCTCCCCATGTCTGCGTGGGTTTCCTCCCACAAGTCCCGAAAGACGTGCTAATAATAATAACATTAATCTTTATTGTCACAAGTAGGTTTCCATTAACACTGCAATGAAGTTACTGTGAAAATGCCCCAATCGCCACATTCCGGGTACATTGAGGGAGAATTCAGAATGTCCAAATGACGTAATTACCTAACAGCACGTCTTTCGGGGGCTTGTCACCTGTCCCGTTACCTCGTGAGACGCTCGAGGCTGACCGGGAGAATTCCCCGAGGGAACGACATGGAATCAGCCTCAATGCCCTTCCCCTGCACTCTGTCCGGTCTTGAGATGGGATTTCCATTCAACGTGGAATTCATTCTGGATGGTACCGAACCCGGCCTCCCGTTGTCAGCCCAGCTTCAGCGGATCTCCTAATGCTAAAAACTGACATATGGGAACATTTCCAAAGTCAGTAGGATTTTTAAATAAAGAGGCTATTAATTCTGGTGCTTACAGCAATGCACACAAAAAAAATTGAATTCACAAGTGACGTGGACATTTTTAAATGAAAGACTGTAATCTTTTCCCAGTACTATTCCCTTGGGATCATAATTGCTACAGCACGGAGGCATTCTGGCATGTGGACAGGCAGGCATTGCAGACAAACACAACTGGAATCATATACTCTCCCTTCAGATTAATAGAAGAGTCTTTAACCCTTCTGAATGTTTCCCTAACTTTTTTTAAAATTTAGAGTACCCAACTTTATTTTTTCCAATTAAGGGGCAATTTAGCGTGGCCAATCCACCTACCCGGCACATCTTTGGGTTGTGGGGGTGAGACCCACACAGACACGGGGCGAATGTGCAAACTCCACACGGACGGTGACCCGGGAACGGGATCGAACCCGGGTCCTCGGCGCCCTGAGGCAGCGGTGCTAACCACTACGCCACCGTGCCACCCAGTAACTAACTTTGTTTTGTTGCTTTTCTTTTCGCCAAGTGTCTCGTGAGATAATGGGACCCGTGAGCACAGGGGGTGGCACATTTACGAGCATCAGCACCGTGCGATGGGTTACATAGGGGGTCGGAGTTACGATGAACATTGAAGCTGGTTCTTTACCCAGAGAGTAGTGGGGGCATGGAATGCACTGCCTGTGGAAGTAGTTGAGTCGGAAACATTAGTGACCTTCAAGCAGCTGTTGGATAGGTACATGGATTACGGGAAAATGATATAGTGTAGATTTATTTGTTCTTAAGGGCAGCACGGTAGCATTGTGGATAGCACAATTGCTTCACAGATCCATGGTCCCAGGTTCGATTTCGGCTTGGGTCATTGTCTGTGCGGAGTCTGCACGTCCTCCCCGTGTCTGCGTGGGTTTCCTCCGGGTGCTCCGGTTTCCTCCCACAGTCCAAAGATGTGCGGGTTAGGTGAATTGGCCAATGATAAATTGCCCTTAATGTCCAAATTGCCCTTGGTGTTGGGTGGAGGTGTTGAGTTTGGGTAGGGTGCTCTTTCCAAGAGCTGGTGCAGACTCAGGGGGCCGAATGGCCTCCTTCTGCACTGTAGATTCAATGATAATCTATGATTAATCTAGGACAAAGGTTCGGCACAACATCGTGGGCCGAAGGGCCTGTTCTGTGCTGTATTTTCTATGTTCTATGTTCTATGTTCACTCTCTCTGCTGCCTTGCGATGTGTTCCCAAGTCAGTTATCAATGATCATAGATTCATAGAATTTACAGTGCAGAAGGAGGCCATTCGGCAAATCAAGTCTGCATCGTTCCTCCCCCCTATCCCCGTAACCCAGTAACCCCACCTAACCTATTGGACACTAAGGGGAAATTTAACATGGCCAATCCACCTAACCTGCACATCTTTGGACTGTGGGAGGAAACCGGAGCACCCGGAGGAAACCCACGCACACACGGGGAGAAAGTGCAAACTCCACACCGGCAGTCACCCGAGGCCGGAATTGAAACCGAGACCCTGGAGCTGTGAGACAGCAGTGCTAACCACTGTGCCACGGTGCTGGTGGATTGGTTCCTTAAACGTAAGGGGCGGCCTGTGACTCAAATAGGCAATGAATGTATCAACTGGACAGGAAGTCACAACAGAATCGGCTGGGGAGAGCTGCCCAGGAGAGTCCATGGCATCCCAGAGCAATGCAAGTGTTCGCTCTGTACAGTGCTCCTGCGCCTCTGGTTAACAGCCTACAAAGAAGAAACTTAACTCGGGAACAAAGGGGTATAAACATGATGCGGGATTCTTCCCTCACCGGCAGGGTGGGCCGTACCGGCGGCGAAGGGTGGTGTGAACCACTCCGGCGTCGGGCCGCCTGGAGGTGCGGAATCCTCCGCACCTTCAGGGGCTAGGGCCGGCGCCGGCAGGGTTGGCGCCGTGCCAACCGGTGCCGAAGGGCCTCCGCCGACCGGCGTGAGTTGGCGCATTCGCGGTAGCGCCAGCGTGTACTGGCGTCATCCCCGCGCATGCGCAGGGGGTTTCTTTTCCACATCGGCCATGGCGGAAGGATAGAGTGCCCCCATGGCACAGGCCCCGCCCGTGGATCGGTGGGTCCCGATTGCTGGCTAGGCCACCGTGGGGGCCTCCCACAGGGACAGATCCACCCACACCCCCACCGAGGACTCCGCAGGCCGCCGACAGAGCCAGGTCCCGCCGGTACGGATCTGGTGTAATATACACCGGCGGGACCCGCTGAAAACAGGCGGCCATTCGGCCCATCGCGGGCCGGAGAATCGCCGGGGGGGAGGCCGCTGCCAATGGCCCCAGAGCGGCACGGCGCGATTCCCGCCCCCACCGAAAAACTGGCACCGGAGAATCCGGCAGCCGGCGTCGGGGCGGGACTCACGCCAACCCCCCGCCGATTCTCCGGCCCGGCGGGGGGGGTCGCTGAATCCCGCCCATGATTTCTTGAGGTATGGATTTGTCAATTGTGCCAATACAAAAAAGGATGCAAGCCCATATGTGTTATATGCAGGGCAGTACTGGCAAATGAGGGGAGAAGTTTCCGACTTTGAAATAGAAACGGTGAGTGAAAAATCTTTTTGAGGTTGAGACCCCAGAGTCAGTTATTAACTTACAGCGGACTCCAAATTAAAAGACTACACTGCTGTAGCTAATCTGTGATGCCACATTAAAAACATGCAAAAACCCCATGAGGCTGTCAGCATTCTGGATTAGCATCTCCCAGGAGTATCCACTGCTGAGTAAAACAAGCGTTTTGTTGCTATTGCCCTTCATGACGACCTACACATGCAAGGTTGGATTTTCTGTTTTCATAAAGATGAAGAGAGCACAAAGGAACTGGCTGAAATCTGATATGCACATTGCCCTCTCCTCCTTTGAACAAGATTCAAGTGAGATCATGAGGACCTTACCTTTCGCATTAAAGGTAAGCGAACATCGCGTGGGTGCGAAGGTCGTGTGGCGTGTGTCCCGAAGGTCGGCCAGTCCGCAAAAATGGGTCCCAGGAAAAGAAAGTTTGAAAAACGCTGCATTAGATAGGTATGCATTAGAGCCATATCTACATCTCAATGTGTTATTGGCTTCAAGCTGCATTAGTCCATAGCTTGGATGTGAAGGCAAATGAAATGTGGGTGCGTGTCCCATGCGACTTGAATGGGACATTGCTGGGAGCACAGCCAAGATTTCACAGCACGAGACTTTGAGTTGGAGAACGGGTTCAAGATATAGAGGCGGCACATATGTCCCACATGTCCCTCTGTTCAAGACTGAACCTGCATTGTCTTCTCCTGATTATTCCCAACAAAGCTTGGCATTAGTCCAGGATTTGGAGCAGGGTTGAATCACTCAGGTCAAGTTGCGTTTCAGAAGGAAAATCCGGATTGATTTGGGGCTTTTCATCGCAGAGTTTATGGAATCCCTGGAGTGCAGAAGAAGGCCATTCAGCCCATCGAATCTGCACCGATCCTCCGAAAGAGCACTCAACCCAGGTTCACTCTCCTGCCCACTCTGCCCCATCCTCGTGACCTCACCCGCACATCCCTGGACACCAAAGGGCAATTGATCATGGCCATACCACCTAACCCGCACACATTTGGACTGCGGGAGGAAAGCGGAACACCCGGAGGAAACCGGAACACCCGGAGGAAACCCACGCAGACACGAGGAGAAGGTGCAAACGCCACACAGACAGTCACCCAAGGCCTGAATCGAACCCGGGTCCCTGGCGCTGTGAGGCAGCAGTGCTAACCACTGTGCCACTGCGTCGCCCAGCTGTCTCAAAACAGTTTCCGGCCGATCAGGTACTTTTTGACGTGTAGACACTGCTGTAATGTAGGAAAACGCAACAGCCAATATCACACAGCAAGATCCCAGAATATTGACCATATAATCTGATTTTAACGATGCTGATTGAGGGATAAATATTGGCCAGGATACCGGAGACAACTCCCCCAATCTTCCTAGAGCTAGTGCCTCGGGATCTTTTACATCCACTTGTTCAGGCAGACAGGTATAAAACCTCATTCGCAAGGCGACAGCTCCGACAATGCAGTGCTCCCTCTGTACAATGCAGTGTCAGCCTCGATTAATCCGAACGGTTTCTGCCAAGCCTCTTGAGTGTGACTAAAGAAAGACCTGTCCTCAAGGAGGCTCATCGCCAAAGGGAAGTTCCTGTAAATTAGCAGCCGTTTATAAATGCTCCACTCTGGCCTCTTGCGGGAAGCGCCAGGCAATAAAATTCAGGAAAACCATCGGGAAATGACTGCATCCCTCCCTCCTGGTCTTTCACAAGTTTGACGCTTTTGTGCTTTCACAGCTGGGTGTGAGAGGTGTGACGGAACTAAACTGTGCGTCTCCTATGGCTGTCCTAACTCTGAGTCAGAGGATGCACTGCTTTATCAAGGCGGTGCATGGTCACTTAACACTCAACGTATCACCAGGGCAACCGATTTAGCCAGGGCGTAATAAAGTCTGCTTTGGCTGGAAACAATGAACCTGGATTTACACAGTGCCTTTCATAATTTCCCAAAGCACTTGACAGCCAATTCAATATTTATTTTTTAAAATTGGCATTTGTAAGATAGGAATTGTATGCTGGGCCTGATAGAATCGTCAAACACCGACAGTGCAGAAGGAAGCCATTCTGACCATCAGTTCTGCACCGGCCCTCCGAAAGAGCACCTGGATTACCTAGGCCCACGACTAGCCAGTCCAGGAGACCCTTTTTCACACAAAGTGTAATGGAATGTGCCTCTCACCCTCACAGTGCTGTTGAGGCTGGGTGATTAATAGAAATGCCAGAACTAAGCTTGATAACCTCTCTGTTAGACAACAATATCCAGACTTTGGGAGCCAAGGCAAGTGGATGGTGTTACGATACATGACGGCCATGATCTAATTCAATGATGGAACAGGTTCGAGGGGCCGAATGGCTCCCGCCCATTCCTGCGATGAACCATAGAATTTACAGTGCAGATAGAGGCCATTCTGCCCTTCGAATCTGCACCGGCCCTTGCAAAGAGCACCCTATCTAAGCTCACACCTCCACTCTACCCCGTAACCACACCTCAACCTTTTGGACACTAAGGGGCAATTTAGCATGGCCAATCCACCTAATCTCGACATTTTAGGACCATGGGAGGAAACCGGAGCACCCGGAGGAAACCCACGCACACACGGGGAGAACGTGCAGACTCCGCACAGACAGTGACCCAAGCCGGGAATCGAACCTGGAACCAGGAGCGGTGAAGCAACTGTGCTAACCACTGTGCTACCGTGCCGGGGGGGGGGGGTGTAGCAAAGCCACAAAGGGCTAAGGGTGGCATGGTGGCACAGCAGTCAGCACTGCTGCCTCACAGCTCCAGAATTCCTGGTTCAATTCCCACCTCGGTTGGCTGTGTGTGGAGTTTGCACGTTCTCCCAGTGTGTGCGCGTGGGTTTCCTCCGGGTGCTCCGGTTTCCTCCCACAGTCCAAAGATGTGCAGGTTAGGTGGATCGGCCGTGCTAAATTGCCCCTCAGTGTCCAAAAAGGTTAGGTGGGGTTACGGGGTTAGGGTGGAGGGTGCTCTTTCCAAGGGCCGGTGCAGACTCGATGGGCCCAGTGGCCTGCATCCCCGCACTGTAGTTTCTAGGATTCCAAAGCATTCCGAACAGAGGCAATTAAAATGGTGCCTTTCTCAAAGTCCCTCACTGTGCCATTATTGAACTGTGCGCGTGGAAGAAGCCCCAAAACGGACTATTTTCCAAAATCACGAGTTGTTTTTTTGAGAGTGTGCGTATTTTAACAAATAAATCTTGGCTTCTTGGCCCCCCCCCCCCCCCCCCCCCAAGCCCAGAATAATGAGATGGAGAACATTTCCCAGAAGCCCTCGGTAGGGGCCTTGCCAACCCCCAACACGCCCCCCCCGCCCCCCCCACCAATAGCCGTGCAGGAATCGATGGCTGCGAATATGGGGACCGTTGGGACCACAAACGGCGGCTCATTCACACAGCTGCCGGCCTCCCTCCAAACCAGTATGGAACCAACTGCAAAGAATATGGCTGCAATGAGTTTGGATCGAAAGGAACACGGTCACCATGGTAATTAAGCCCTCAGTGGATTTGTTTTGACAAATGCACTTAACCGTAAGGATGAATTCTTGGCTGACAATCCGCAGCAGCAATAGAAGCTTCTCGCAAAGAAAGCACTGAGCTGAAAACAATTTATGTCCACTCGTGTTGCCAAATAGTCCAGGAGGGCATGGACCCAAAGGCATGCTCATCTCTCTCTCTCGCCCCTGGGTGAGCTCCTATCTACCCGTCTATCTCTTTCCCAAATAACAGAAGTTACAGCACTTCAGGGTTACTTCATTAACAGCGAAGCAATTTTGGGATGCCCTGGGGCTGTGACAGGCACTATATAAATGCAAGTTCTCTCTTTCCTTGTGCCCCGCAAGCCCTTCAGATTGTGATTTAGTCAAAAGAACAGGAAAAGGCCATTCAGCCCGTCGATTTCCACTGCAAATCGAGGATGATAGAATCTTGGGGCACAGAAAGAGGCCATCCCACCTATTGGGCCCGTGCCACCTCTTTGAAGAGGGGGATGGTGGGAGGAAGGGCATGCATTTCACGAGGGCGAGATGTAACAAAGCAATTTACGGGATTATGAAGTATTTTTTGAAATGTGATGGGGACGGGGTGTTTTCTGGCTGTTTTCACCAGGGGATCTTCTGGTTGCCATTATCCAATTCCTTTTGCCACTCCTGCGTTTGTGGCAGCGCGTGGTGCAGTGGTTGGCACTGCTGCCTACGGCGCCGAGGACCCGGGTTCAAATCCCGGCTCTGGGTCACCGTCCGTGTGGAGTTTGCACATTCTCCCAGTGTCTGCGTGGGTTTCACCCCCCACAACCCAAAGATGTGCAGGGTAGGTGGATTGGCCACGCTAAATTGCCCCTTAATTGGAAAAAATAATAATTGGGTATTCTAAATTGAAAAAAAAAATTCCTTTGTTTGTCCTGGTAAGTGTAAGGCAAAAAGCTTTGCCAACATGTGTCTCTTCTTAGAAATTTTCAAGCAGTAACTGAAAGTTTTGCAAAAGGTTCAGCAGCTTTTAATCAGCTCTAGCAAATATTTAATCGACAAAAGCACGTTGATTTCCTCGGACTCCCTCAGTTCGGAGACCTCCCTATTGGCAGGTGCAGAAACACTTCCTGGGGGGGGGGCACAGTATCGATGGGGCAAATGGCCTCCACTGTGCCCCCGATGACCCTGTAAATCCAGGGGTGTCGCCATCTGATGTCTAGTGACCGCTGCCTCACAGCTCCAGGGTCCCAGGTTTGATTCCCGGCTGGGTCACTGTCTGTGCGGAGTCTGCATGTTCTCCTCGTGTGTGCGTGGGTTTCCTCCGGGTGCTCCGGTTTCCTCCCACAGTCCAAAGATGTGCAGGTTAGGTGGATTGGCCATGATAAATTGCCCCATAGTGTCCAAAAATGTGCGGGTGGGGTGGGGGGTTACAGGTATAGGGCAGGGGAGTGGGCCCAGGTGGGATGCACTTTTGGAGGGTTGGTGCAGACTCGATGGGCCGAATGGCCCCCTTCTACACTATAGGGCGTCTATACAGCCTTTCCTCGCAATGAAGTCAGCTTTTCCGTAACACCAGGGCAACAAGTTGGCACACTAAATAAATATTCTCTCAGCAATTTAAACCTTGGAAATGAAGTCTTGAATTTGGGGATTCAGACTAAGGAACAAAGGAACTTCACTTCAGCACTGGCTCATGGGTTCCACTCCAATGACTGCCTGGGATGGTCCATGAATTGATCGCCCGGTCACACATTCTTTATTGTGTTACTTGAGTGTCTTTGGATCAATTATATTCATTGCTGAGACATAGGTGTCAATGATAGGGCGACATTTAGTTCCCATTTCTAGTTGAGAAGGCACCTCCTGAACCACTGCGGTCCACCTGATGTAGGTACACCCACTGTGCTGTTGGAGAGGGAGATCCAGGATTTTGACCCAGCGACAGTGAAGGAATGGCTGTTATATTTCCAAGTCAGGGTGGTGGGTGACCACCACCAGACAGGAGCTTGCTGGTAGTGATGGACCCACACATCTGCTGCCCTGGTCCTTCTAGGTCAGTGGTGGGCACCCCCACATAGAATCCATAGACTCTCCACAGTGCGGAAGGAGGCCATTCGGCCCATCTAATCTGAAAGGGCACCCTACCTAGGCCTACCCCCCCCCCCCCCCCCACCCGCTCTATCTCCGTAACCCCACCTAACCTGCACATCTTTGGACTGTGGGAGGAAACCGGAACAGCTGGAGGAAACCCACGCAGACACGGAGAGAAAGTGCAAAACTCCACACAGTCACCCAAGGCTGGAATCGAACCTGGATCCTCGTGATGTGAGGCAGCCGTGCTAACCACTGCGCCGCCCTAACTGTTGTACGGAATCTGGGCAGCACGGTAGCATTGTGGATAGCACAATTGCTTCAAAGCTCCAGGGTCCCATGTTCGATTCCGGCTTGGGTCACTGTCTGTGCGGAGTCTGCACATCCTCCCCGTGTGGGCGTGGGTTTCCTCCGGGGGCTCCGGTTTCCTCCCACAGTCCAAAGATGTGCAGGTTAGGTGGATTGGCCGTGATAAATTGCCCCTTAGTGTCCAAAATTGCCCTTAGTGTTGGGTGGGGTTACTGGGTTATGGGGATCGGGTGGAGGTGTTGACCTTGGCTAGGGTGCTCTTTCCAAGAGCCGGTGCAGACTCGATGGGCCAAATGGCCTCCTTCTGCACTGTAAATTCTATGATATGTGCATTCGATCTTATTCATGGTGTCATAGTTAGTGAGCAAGCCCGATTTCAATCTTGCTAAGGTGAAGGAGGGTCACTCATGCGGCCCTTTCACTGGACTAAGCTGCCCACCCCCAGCCTGGGTGGTAGAGGTCGGGAGTTGGGAAGGTGCTGTTAAGGAGCCTTGACAAGTTACTGAGGATGGCACACTTCTTCCACTCTGTGGCAGGGGTGAAAGTTGTGAAGGTTTAACCCCTTCGCGTTACTGCCTCTCCCCATTTCTGAAGAAGTCAGATCGGACTCGTACACCGGTGCTGCCAGAATGCTACCAGCATTCTCTCTTTTTCCTTCAGAATTCCAGCAGTATTTTGCTTTCATACGAGAATGTGGACAGACTTTGGGGAATCAGGTAGTGAATTACTCACTGCAGGATTCCCAGCCTCTGACCTGCACTTGTAGCCACAGTATTTATATGGATGGTTCAGTTGTTTCTAGCATGTTTATAGTGGGGGATTCTGCGATGGTAATGTCCCTGAATATCAAGGGGAGATGGTTAGATTATAATTAGATGATCATTGCCTTGCACTTGATCAAGGCAATATTACTTGCCACTTATCAGCTTAAGCCAGGATATTACCCAGGTCCATATGCTTCTTTTTAATCATCTATAGTAGAATCATAGAATCGCTGCCGCGCAGAAGGAGGCCAATCGGCCCATCGAGTCTGCACTGGCCCTCTGAAAGAGCCCCTTACCTTGGCCCACGACCCCACCCTATCCCCTAACCCCATCTAACCTTTTTTGGACACTAAGGGGTAATTTAGCATGGCCAATCCACCTAACCTGCACATATTTGAACAGTGGGAGGAAACCGGAGCACCCGGAGGACACGGGGACAATATGCAAACTCTAATTTTAATTATTTTTAAGTTAAGGCGCAATTTAGCGTGGTCAATCCACCTACCCTGCACATCTTTGGGTTGTGGGGGTGAGACCCACACAAACACGGGGAGAATGTGCAAACTCCACACGGACAGCGACCCAGGGCCGGGATCGAACCCGGGTCCTCGGCGCCGTGAGGGAGCAGCGCTAACCACTGCGTCACCGTGCCGCCCGCAAACTCCACGCAGACAGTCACTCTAGGTCGGGATTAAACCCGGGTCCTTGGCGCCGTGAGGCAGCAGTGCTAACCACTGTGCCGCCCCAACGTGACATTTTTCCACCATACTTGACATAGATCCAAAATAAAAATATCAGGATTCTTATCATGACATCATTTTCCATTAGTCAGTCATGTTTCCTCTGTTTTGTTACAGAATTTTAAAACATTTTCTTTTAAAGTTGCTCAGTGACCACCGAAAGTGTAAATCTACTGCAAGGTGAAGAAGGTTCTTTGAACGGCGAGTACACTGCGAAACAACAAAATTTGTATTGTTTTGGGCTCCCGCTGTTAGTGTTTCTTACCAGGCGAAAGGTCACCTGGTAGGTTCATTCGGAAGTTGCTAGCTACGAGAGGCTAAAATTCCCGAGAGATATTTGAGTTTTAGAGCCTTCTTTTAATTCCTCAAACTGCAAAAGTTAGGCCCGATCTGATGGAAGACTTTTAAATTATAAATGATAATGAAAAGGTAAATGGGGAAAGATTAGGGATTGAAGAAATACTAACCACAAGGGGACACAGTCAAGACAATTGAAGGAAAGCTTTAAAAAGCCTGTACACAGGAATGGTTAGAATAGATAATTCCTCTGTGTTAAAGCTTGCCAGGGACAGACGTAAAGCAATTCTTCTAGTTTCTGGTGCAGCACTTAAAATCGCTAGCTTTGAAATAGAGTTGAAACTGTTGTTTGAACAATTTCCAATTCAAATTTAAATTATCAGCGGTCTTCAGATGTCTGGGTGCTTGAACTTGGTCCATTGAAAAGTTATTTTTGTCGGAGATTCCGATGTTGCGATTACGTCTGTAGTCGAATAGTTGATTCTGATTTTTTTTCTTTCTTTGATTCTAAATCTTCATTAGTCTTTTTTAAAAGCTTAAATCACTCCGCTACCATGTTATATTTCAAACTCCTGGTACCATGTTATATCACCTTGTGTAATATAGTATATTACTCTTTGAACCAGCCGAGTTGATGAAATGAACACTAGTCTTCTTGTAAAGATGAACTAATTTATTGAGCAATATAAATAATATTTGTGAGTCCTTTTTACTTAATACTCAACTAGTAAAAGAAATAAAATACAGTAGAGATAACTAACTAACTATGCAATGTAATAATGAAATAATTTATAACTTCTCTCTCTCTAGTTATTCTATGTCTTGTCTGTTCACTCTCCTGAAGCACACCCTCTCAGAAAGAGCAGGAAAGTCTTTCTTATATCATCTGATATTGAGACATCGAGTGTTGAATTGCCTGTACTAGTTTTACATACATTGATCACATATATTGATATACAGAGATCACTACATCCCCCATGTCCTTATTCGAACCAGGTCCCGTTCTCCTCTCCCCGTGCTCATTGGCCTACATTGACCTCGCTGACTCAGAGAGTGTTGTAATCGTGTTTTAATAAGAATCTTCCTATTTGATTTTGTGTTTGGATGTCCTTAACAAAAGTGTGCATGCGCGTGTGACATCATCAGGATGGTGAGTGAGTGGTGAGGCCGTGGAATGCCCTACCTGCAACAGTAGTGAACTCGCCAACATTGAGGGCATTTAAAAGTTTATTGGATAGGCATATGGATGATAATGGCATAGTGTAGGTTAGATGGCTTTTGTTCGGTGCAACATCGTGGGCCGAAGGGCCTGTACTGCGCTGTATTGTTCTATGTTCTGTGTTCTAGGAGCGCTGCCTTGCGCAGACACGGGGAGACAGTGCAGTCTCCGCACAGATAGTGACCCAAGCCGGGAATCGAACCTGGGACCCTGGCGCTGTGACGCCACAGTGCCAACCACTGTGCTGTGATGAATGCAGCTTCACAATCGTCAGCAGCCCTCCAGTGTCTCTCATGAGAAACTATCCTTCACGTGTGACCCTGGAACTTGTTTAGATGGGACGGCAGGCATACATGGTCCTGTCCTCATTAAAAGTTGACATAAATTCAATGCACCAGAGGCTACTGGACAGTGAATAACAACAGGAAAACTAGATTATGGGCGAGATTCTCCTTCGGTTGACGCCGGAATCGGGTATGGGCGGAGAACCGGTTTTGACACCAATATTCGCGGCGGCCGCCGGTTTCACACCAAATCGCAATTCCCCGGAGCCTCGACAGCGGCGTCAGTGCGTTCCGCTCCACACGTACAGTAAACGCCGTTGGCATATCATCCGTGTGCCTGACCCAGTATTCTCCGGGGCCTCTGTGATTCTCCACCTCCACCGGGAGAATTACCGATGGCAAGGTGCGCTTGAGCTTTTACAACCGTGGAACAGATGCCGTGGCTGTTGTGGGAGGTGGGCTGCGGGGTCGGGTGGGGTACAGACCATCATTGCCATGGCCTGCAACGCAGCCATGCAGCTGCGCACGCCACTAATAGCCCACTGTGAATTTAGGGTCATAGGTCGTACTTGTGTCCCCCCCAGGGCAGTCCCCTCGGTGCCCTCTGCCCCCAGCCGACCCCATCGCCGGGATGGGCAGGCTCCAGCACAACCAGTGCCATCTTGTGGCTGGGATGAGTGTGTGTGTGGAGAGAGAAGTGTGCGTATGCGTCAATTACGGACCCGGCGAATCCCGCACCCGTTCTCATTGGAATCGATTCTGTTCCTCGTGTCCCCGGTGCTAGCCCCTCCACGGTCACTGAATCGGTCCAGGTGCGGTGCCAGCTGTCGTGGAAGTCCCTGAATCCTGCCCCGGCATCAACACTTAGGGCTGGATTTGACGATTTGCAGCTATGTCCGCAGGATCCGTCTGGCCTTACGGTCAAATAGTCAGCGCCGCCCCGGCACCGATCTTCCACCCGGTGGGGGACTAGCAGCCGCGCAGCGTAAAACCCCCAGCGTTACTTGCGGATACAGCCGCAGGATGTCTGGGTCCGTGGCCCCACATGCGCAGCCAGTGACGGCCGTGCCATACAACATGGCGCTGACCGCGTGCGGACCCGGCCAGTCCCCCCAATGCCCGCCGAAGCCCCCCCCGACTGTAGTGGCGCTGGACACAGTCCGCAGCCGCTACACTTGGACCCCAAAGGTTGTGAGGACACGGGGCCCCACGCTGTCGGGCACTCAGCCCATCTGGGGGCGGAGCATCGAGCGAGGGCCTCCTCGAGTACGCCGGTCTTTGAGGGGGCGGCGCATCGGATAAACGGCGCCGCTCCCGATTCCAGCGTAAAAATGCTTTCTCCGGCCGATCGCCAAATGCGATTCCCGCGTCGGCGATCGGGAGAATCCAGCCCTTTGTCCCCGGAACGGAGAATACCGCCGATTTATTTTCCTTCCCTTGCCTGCAGAAAGAAAACTTTAGTGTCTCAAACTTTGCCTTGAATAACGGTGGAGTGGGTCCGCAAACGTGCCGTGTGTCCCGAAGCTCGGCCGGCAAGGGTCTTCAAGGCGAGTCAGTTGGCAAAAGTGGGTCCCGGGAAAACGAGTAAAACACCGCTTTAACAAACTCTTCCCAGAAAAACAACAACCCCATATGAACAGTATTTCCTGCAGGATGAACGTGCAAACTCCACAGAGACAGTCACCCGAGGTCGGAATTGAACCCGGGTCCCTGGCGCTGTGTGGCAGCAGTGCTAACCACTGTGCCGCCTTTGAACATCGTCCATTAGCAGATATGAACATGTTGGGGGGTGAGGGGGGTGAGGGGGTACAGGCAGTTTTGGAATCCAATTGAGTAACCGGTCTGTTTGCTTGCCAGTATTTGTTTTGAAAGAATCTTAGAAGGTCGCCAAAGCCTTTTTCAATCTTTGCCAACTGACCTTAACTGACTCAAACCCTGGAAACCGCTCCGGGTTTATCCTCGACATATTATTTCCTGCTTTATCCCGGTTCGGTTTTGGAACTGCCTGCGGAAAATATTTGTCTTCCACAGGAATTGTGAAACTTGGAATTGGGATCAAAGCATCTTTCCGAGGGCGAAGTATTTAACCCAGAGTTTGCCAATGGCGCATTTACCCGTTTGCAAACAAAAACCAGCGTGTGAGAACAGACGCAAGGGCAGACGGAATGGGATCAGGAGTCGACCATGTGACTCCTCGAGCCTGTTGCGCCATTTAGTGAACCGTGGTCGAACTTCTTCCCGAGTTCCATTTTCCCAACCCTTCCCCATAACCTTGCGTTCAAAGAACAAAGAACAGTACAGCACAGGAACTGGCCCTTCGGCCCTCCAAGCCTGCGCCGACCGTGGTACCTGCCTAAACTAAAACCATCTGCACTTACAGAGTCCGTATCCTTCCATTCCCACACTATTCATATATTTGTCTAGATGTCCCTTAATTAGGGGCTGGTTTAGCACACTGGGCTAAATCGCTGGCTTTTAAAGCAGACCAAGGCAGGCTAGCAGCACGGTTCAATTCCCGTACCAGCCTCCCCGAACAGGCGCCGGAATGTGGCGACTAGGGGCTTTTCACAGTAACTTCATTGAAGCCTACTTGTGACAATAAGCGATTTTCATTTCAAATGCCGCTATTGTACCTGCTCCCACCACCTCCCCAGGCAGCGCGTTCCAGGTATTTACCACCCTCGGTGTAGAAAACTTGCCTCGCATATCTGTTCTAACTTTTCCCCACGCACTTTAACCCTATGTCCCCTAGTACTTGACGCTCCGACCCGAGGAAAGAGCATCGGACTATCCACTCTGTCCATGCCACTCAATCTTGTAGACCTCTATCAGGTCGCCTCTCAACCTCCGTCGTTCCAGTGAGAACAGACCGAGTTTACCTAACCTCTCCTCATAGCTAGTGCCCTCCATACCAGGCAACATCCTAGTAAACAGAGTAAAAACCGAGTAAACCACCAGAGGTCGAAAATCTGTGAACTCAATCATGAGCATGTTCAGCAACGTTCCACAACCCTTTGGTGGAGTTACCAAACCTTCTAGGATTAGCCCGAGGTCTTCAGTGATTGATCAATCACCAGGCACCGGAGAAAAATCATCGGGACATTCAGCGAGATAGGTTTTGTTTGTCATGTTAGAATCATAGAATCCCTACGGTGCAGAAGGAGGCCATTCAGCCCATCGAGTCTGCAC
Source organism: Scyliorhinus torazame (assembly GCF_047496885.1). Classification (NCBI taxonomy): domain Eukaryota; kingdom Metazoa; phylum Chordata; class Chondrichthyes; order Carcharhiniformes; family Scyliorhinidae; genus Scyliorhinus; species Scyliorhinus torazame. The sequence continues at coordinate 34,571,708 of NC_092734.1, read as the reverse complement.
CAATCCTTCGAATGAGCACTCTACCCATAGCCACTCATCCAACCACCCCTCCCTATCCTCGAAACCCCATAACCTGCATACCCCTGGACACCCTAGGGGCAATTTATCATAGCCAGTCCACCTAGCCAGGCCACCCAACCTGCACATCTTTGGAGTGTGGGAGGGAACCGGAGCACCCGGAGGAAGCCCACGCAGACACGGGGAGAACGTGCAAACTCCGCACGGACAGTCACCCGAGGCCTGGAATTGAACCCAGGTCCCTGGCACTGTGAGGCAGCAGTGCTAACCACTGTGCCACAATGCCACCTTTGAACATCCCTCGTTACCAGAGAAGAAAATGTTGGGAGTGGGGGGGTGGAGGAACAGGCAGTTTTGGCATCCAACTGCGTAACCGGCCTGTTTGCTTTCCAATTGGCGTGGGAAGGCTGTGCGTCGCAAAGGTGGATGCGTTGACCGACTAACGGCTGGAGCGCGGGGGGGGGAGGGGGGGGGGCATGTGACGAAACCCCCAGGAATGCAGCTGCTCACAGTGGTCAACCCCACACCTATCTCAGAATTCCACAGCCCTCTTCAGGGAAGAAAAGCTCTTCCCCTCCGAAGTTTTAGGACAGATCAACTAAAGTTTGGTCCAAGTGGGATGATGTCAAGTAGCATCACCAGCGATAGAGAGCAGGGGCAGGGAGGTGGGGTGATTTTTGAGCGGGAATTCCAGAGCTGGGAACCTCGCAGCTAAAGGCATGGCCCCCAGTGGGGAGGTGATGGTGACATTATGAGAAATGTACAGAACTGAAAGGGTTAATGTTATGTCCGAAGCAACCACTAGAGGGAGCTAGATGCGGAACTATATAAAGCATCAATGCTAAACCTTCTGGGAGGAGGCTGGGAGAAAGACTGTAGGAAAGCTAGTGTGAGTGAGAGCAGATCATAGTTATTGTATTAGTGTAGTCATTAGTGGTAGATGAGCATAGATTATATGTTTATTGTCAATTGTTTATTATGTAGAAGTAAGAGGTTGAATTCAATGAAGTAGTTTAAATAATCTTTAGCTTTGTTTAATACAAAAGCTAGCTGTGGTCTTTGTGACCACTACGCCAACCACCCTAGGATCTGAACCACAAAGAACACCACAGTGATGAAAATTAGGGATGTATCTTATGCTGATATTCTAGGAGTGTAGGTCTCTCGGAAGAGCTGGGTGGAGGGGGGGAGGGGGTGGTGGTGTTTACAGGAATAGAGAGGGGTGAGACTATGGAGGGATTTGAAAGTGAGGATGAGAATTTTAAAATCGAGGAGCTGCCGGACTCGGAAGCCAAGGCGAGTCAGCGAGCTTAGGCGTGACGGATAAACCAGACTTGGCCCAAGTTACAATTCAGGGAGCAGGTCGAACGGAATCGGCCTCCATATTCTCGCCCCGTGATTTCTGTCACTTTGTGGTCATTCCTTAAACTAAACTGGGATGAGGGAATGCGTCGGGATTTGGGGGGGGGTTGCAGGGGGAAAGAGCTGTCAGATGATGAGAAAAGGAGTTTAAAAAGGTGCACGCGTTCCAAGTACAAAATGAGTTAGATCAGATGGTCTTCGAATTATAACATCTGGATTCAAACACATGTCAAAATGGCGGAACGTTCGAACAAGTAAGCTGCTGCAACTCTTCATCTTTATTTAGTTGGCCCTAAATGTGACAGCCCTGCTAGGTGAGATGAAATTTCTCAAAGGCAATTACAAACGTGTGAATTAGGGGGCAGGGGTAGGCCATTCGGCCCCTCGAGCCTGCTCCGCTATTCAATAAGATCATGGCTGATCTGATTTTACCTTCAACCCCATATTCTTGCCGACCACCGCCTTGTTATTCAAAACTCTCTCTCTAGCATAGCCTTAAAAATATCCATTGGCTCTGCCTCCATCGCAGATTCCGAAGATTCTATAGAACCCCTGCAGGGCAGAAGGAGGCCGTTCGGCCCATCGAGTCTGCGCTCTGACCCTCACCCTAGGCCCACTCCCCTGCCCTATCCCTGTAACCTCACCTAACCTGCACATCTTTGGACTGTGGGAGGAAACCGGAGCACCCGGAGGAAACCCACGCAGACACGGGGAGAACGTGCAGACTCCGCACAGACAGTGACCCAAGGCCGGAGTCAAACCCAGGTGCGCAGCGCTGTGAGGCAACAGTGCTCACCACTGTGCCACCCTCTGAGAGACAAGAAATTCTCAATTAGAGACCCCTTATTTTTAAACTGTACCTCTATCGTTCTGTTCTCCGCCACAAGAGGAATCACCTTTTCAGCAATCACCCTGTTCAAGCCCCTTCAGAATCTTATGTATTTAGTGAAAAGATCACCTCTCATTGTTAACTCTCATAAATACCGGTTCAGTCTCTCCAACCTGTCCTTGAAACATAACCCCTTTCCCGCCAGTCACCGGAATCAATCACGTGAATCTTTTCTCAATTTCTTCAAATGCATATCCCCCTCACCAAAACCGTGCACGGAAATCGAGATGTGGTCCCACCAATGCCAACTTTAGCAAAACCTTCCTGCTTTTAAATTCCATTCCGCTTGCAATAAACAATTAAGCGAGGGGAAGGTCACTGAATGTTAACCTCGCCCATGTAGCCCACACCCTGAGAATCGATAACTACAGATTTTAAAAATGTCAAAAATGTAATATTTGGTTTTTGGAGTGAGTATTGCATTGAGGAAATGTGAACAATGCTACGAGAGTGACAATAATAATAATCTTTGTAAGTGTCACAAGTAGGCTTACAATAACACTGCAATGAAGTTACTGTGAAAATCCAGTCTCGCCACACTCCGGCGCCTGTTCGGGTACACATTGAGGGAGCATTCAGAATGTTCAATTCACCTAACAAGCACGTCTTTCGGGACTTGTGGGAGGAAACCGAAGGAAACCCACGCAGACACAGGGAGAACATGCAGACTCCGCGCAGACAGTGACCCAAGCCGGAAATCGAACCCGGACCCATGGTGCTGTGAAGCAACAGTGCTAACCATTTTGTAGCAAAATATACCAAGGTACCTCACAGGAGCGTAATCGGACTAAAACTAATAGTCCAAAGGATTATACCCAAGGCTTGTTGGGCTTGTAGCAAGAGATCCCTGGATCTTTGAGAAGGGTAAATTGACAAAACATGGTGAACACTTAAACTCAAAAACTGAGGAGGCATGTTAAATAACGAAGATCGAGGGGGGGGGGCGCAGTGACGTAGTGGTTAGCACTGCTGCCTCGCGGCACCAAGGACCCGGGTTAGATCCCAGCCCCGTGTCACTGTCCGTGTGGGGTTTGCACATTCTCCCAGTGTCTGCGTGGGTCTCACTTCCACAACCCAGAGACATGCAGGGTAGGTGGATTGGCCTCTTAATAAAAACAAAATAACAAAGATAGATTGAATCCCAGTTTAGGCGATGGAAGATCAGGCTTTAACAAAGCACCCCATTGTGATAGGTGACCTGACAGTACAATACATGGATTGAATTGCACACGTTTGCAGATTTCTTATCGATTCTCTGGGTGTGGGCTACATGGGCGAGGGTAACATTCAGTGACCTTCCCCTCACTTAATTGTTTATTGCAAGCGGAATAGAATTTAAACCAAACATAGAGTGATGAGTTAATGAGCGGTGGGGACTACTACCCACAAGGAGGAAAGAAATTGTTGGGACACCAGAGCTAGAGGAACAATGAAAAAACACAAGAGCATAAAAGACATAAACCAATAGCCTTGACACCCATCTCTGACTAACCTGTTGATCATCTGTCCTTACGTGAATGGTTGTCAATATTTCTTTAAGCTCTTACTATGACCGTGGGACATTTAATTATACTAAAGGCACTACATCACTTCAAGCTGAGGTGTGTATCTGCTATCCAGTGTTAATGATGATATAGAACCATATAATCCCTAGTGTAGGAGGCCATTCGGCCCATCAAGTCTACACCGACTCTCTGAAAGAGCACCCTACCCAAGCCCACTCCCCCATCCTATCTCTGTAACCCCACCTGCACATCTTTGGACACTAAGGAGCAATTTTCGCATGGTCACTCCACCTAATCCACCCACCTCATTAATGTTCATACTACTAATGTTTACACAGCTTCAGTCCGTTTTATCTCTGCTAACTCTTTGCGAGTGTAATCTAAAACCAATCTTACCACTGCGCTCTCTCCCTGGAACCCAGGGTCTTTAAGTCAGCCTGAAATATTTATCTAATTCTTTTTTAAAGGATGTCCAGGTCCACACATCCTCCCTCTCTGTGGTAACGCTCCTCTTTCCAAAGGATTTTCCCAGTGATGTTTTGATCTCGCTTCACTGGGGGAAAACGGAAAATCCCGTCGGCGGAGAATTCACCCCAATGACTTTCCCAATATTTAATTGGCGCAAACTTCTGCTGAGCCAGTATTGGCTGTCGATGACTACGTAGAGGGGATAAGTGTGGTGAGGTAGAGCTGGGTGCCATCAATGTGCAACTGGAGCTATGTTTAGTCACCGCGGGAACATGCAGGTGTGAAAAAGGAGGGTCCCGAGGTTGGATCCTTGGGGAAACCCAAGGGGGTAATGGCGCAAGGAGGAGAAGCAATGCTCATTGCTCCCCAAACCTCTCTTCCATTTTCATACATTTATTACATTCCTCACTGCTCCCTTTTTATATATGTCACCGCCGAGGATGAGGTTTGCCAAACTTGGTGACTGATGTGTCCTCAGGAGACTCTGCAGACTGATCCTGAGTTCCACGGACAGGGAGGATAGGCATTGCTCTGGGGAAGGACAGGGGAAAGTCTTCAAGTCTTCTCTCTTTCAACTTGCCACACTTCATTGGGGCAGATGTTCATGCCGTCTCCGACTGTATTGCCACTTGTTAGATAGGACGCTGCCACATGGCACAGTTAGTCACCTCACACGCATTGATGTCAGTCTGTCCCCTTTCCAATGAGGCCTTCAAACGCTTTCGCCATCCTCGAGACCAGATGCCATTCTCAAGTTACAAAGAGAGGATCAGCTGTCAGCAAACTATGGCATGTTGGGCACTTTCCGCCCCCCCTCTCTCCCCCTCAACATCCACGGCTCCCGTTTCTTGATTTTTAAAAGCACAATTGAACCTCGCCGTGGGGAATTCGCCCCAGTGGAGGTGGAGGATCGCGGAGGCCCCGGAGAATACCGGGTCAGGCCCGGTAATGATATGTCAATGGATCTCCTCGGCGATAGAAGCATTTGAGAAAAGAAACTGTCTTGAGATACGCTGGAGAGTCATCATAGTCCATTGAGGTTGAAAGCTTATTAGCTGCTTACGAATGAGTTCCATGTCGAGGCTAAGATAGACAGTGAAGAGAATTAACATGAACACTACTTGTAAGCGGTGTTTTTTGAATAGTACCACATCTTTCTGATTATCCAAGTCTTTGGAGGACATTCCAAAGAGATTTGTTGCTGATGGTGTCAACGGCCTTTGACAAACCCATGTAGAGTCCTTAGTGTTGTTCCAGACACTTTTCCTGGATGTGTCGAATGACAAAGATCATACCTGGATGGCTGGAAGCCCCGCTGTGTCTCTGGAAGTATATCTTCACTGACAGGTAGGAGGCGGGTGAGAAAACATGTGAGAATCTTACTCAAAGTGGACAGAAGGGATATGGCTAAATTCAAACCATTGGCGACCAGGGCGTCCATTGGATTGGTCAAATGATTATGCTTATCAAGTCCTGCAGTGTTTTCTTTTTTCAATTTAGAGCAGCCAATTATTTTTCTTTTCCAATTAAGGGGCAATTTAGTGTGGCCAATCCACCTAACCAGCACATCTTTGGGTTGTGGGGGTGAAGCCCACGCAGACACGGGGAGAATGTGCAAACTCCACACGGACAGTGACCCAGGGCCAGGATCCGAACCCGGGTCCTCTGCGCCGCAGTGCCAGTGCTAACCACTGCGCCACATGCTGCCCCTAGTCCTGCAGTGGTTTGATGTTGTCTCCTGCAGAATGGCTGACCAGGAAACTCAGGGAGGAAGGATTTGTTTTTGGTCCATTGACGTCTTGGCATGGAAGAACCTACACGTGTCACGTCGGATTTCAGTGTCTCCTCTACTCGTCACATATTGGATGGCGTGTCGCCTTCCCAGAGCTTCAGATATGAGACGGAAGTAATCTTTTCCTTTCTGCCGTGATGTCCGGCGAGTTTCACATGTAATGGAGACTTTTGCAGAAGAGGTTCAAATCCGCTGATCTGGGGTCAAAGATTTGATCTTGTCCCAAAGCCGTTCCGCACTGAATTCATCGAAGAACGTGGGACGAAGGTGGGATGAAAGTTGTTCTGTTGATTTTTTTTAATCTCCTGGAGAATGTGGATGTTACATATAAGGAGAGACTAAGTCAGTTAGGATTATATTCACTGGAGTTCAGAAGAGTGAGAGCGGATCTCATGGTAACTTACAAAATTATAACAGGATTGGACAGGGAGATTCAGAATGAATGTTCCCTATGGTGTGGGGAGCCCTGAACAAGGGGTCATAGTTTGAGGATAAGGGGTAAACCTTTTAGGACTGAGGTGAGGAGAAATCTCTTCACCCAGAGAGTGGTGAGTCTGTGGAATTCGCTCCCACAGAAAGTAGTTGAGGCTAAAATGTTGTGTCATTTCAAGAAAGAATTAGATATCGCTCTTGGGGCTAAAGGAATAAAGGGATATGGGGGGGGGGGGGAAGGCGGGATTAGGGTATTGAATTTGATGATCAGTCATGTCATAATGAATGGCAGAGTAGGCTCGAAGGGCCGAATGGCCTCCTCCTGCTTCTATTTTCTTTGTTTCTATGTTACATCTTCTCATTTGGTGTTGGAGGGGGAGGAGGCAGGCACATGCTCCAGGTGGAGTATGCGAGTCTGTGGTCCGTCCAACAGTCCTTTGCACCCCGAACGGCTCAGATGCTGTCCTGGCCTTTCCTATTCCAAGCTCGGACAATGACATAGTCCAGAGGTGCTAATGCTTGGATGGGGGATGTTTCCACGTTATCTTTCTGACGACTATTTTTGTGATGCTCAGCCCATCAGCAGGATGAGGTGGAGGTGGCGTCTTGGCGATTGATTTCTCCACCTCTTCATTCCCAATCCTGCCCTTCCAGATGGTGTCACTGCGCCCAAACTCTGGCATGAACATTTTCCACTCGGGCCAGTTTGTTTTGTCTTGCAATAGCGGTCAGTCTACAATCTAAATCTGCATAAGGGAGCTCTTTGGTTTCATTTGTAGAATATGCCCCCCCCCCCCCCACCCGATGCTGATCGATTGAGCCTGCCCAAGGTGTGGCTCCCATCAAAAAGGCCGATCTGGAAAACTCTTCTCCATCAGGGCTTCAACGCAAATCCACCTGGACCTTTGAATGGGAATCATTGGGCACGACGGCCAGGATTTTCCAAGCCCGCGCCGGCTCGGAGAATCGGAGTTGACGGCCCGCGACGCGGGGGACGCAATTCTCCGGCGACGGGAGAATCGCCGTCAGCCGTGCGATCGACACGGCGTTGGTCGGGGGCCATTGAAAGAGGCCCCCGTGGTGATCCTCCGCGGTCCACCGGCCGGGTTCCCGCCAGCGTGATTCTAACATGGTTCCACCCGGCGGGAGCTCGGACCCGCGGCCACGGTGGCCGTCCTGGCGAGGATCAGACTCCGGGGGGACCTCCACAACGGCCAGGCCTGCGATCTGGGGCCACCGATCGGCGGGCGTGCGCGAGCCGGGGGGGGGGGCCCTACCTTCTTCCGCGTCGGCCCACTGTGTGGCTCCGTCATTGTTGTGCGGGCCCGGCGCGGAAGCGGCCGCCGCGCGCATGCGCAGACCCACTGCCGGCAGTGCAGGGTCGCAGTATCGGCGCCGGCGCTGCGTGGAGCATTCCGGCGCCGTGCTGGCCACGGAATCGCTGGGCCAGGGGGCCCGTTGACGCCAGCGTGAAACACTCCGGTGTTTATGCCAGCGTCAACACTTAGCCGCCGTAGTGCAGAATCCCAGCCCTGGTCTCAAACCAACCCAACAGCTGCCTGGTGTCACCCTTCCCAGGAAAGAGCTGTCCACCTTCAACAGGCTCGGGACTGGTCACGGCCTCTGCTTGGCCAACGCCAGATGGGGCATTAGTGCCAGGCCCCCGACGTGCCTATGGGGCAGAGCGAATGTGCGCCACATCATAGAAGAATGTCCAATCCACACTCAGCACAGCAGGAGTGGGAAGAATTGCTTGGCTTAGGGACTTTGCATTGGCTAAATAAATTATTTTGTAGAATGCAGTGAGAGTATAACTGCTGACGATTATGGCCCTCTGGTTACCACTCAACTAAAGGCATAGACTCATGAGCTGTTTCCTTAATGCTCCCTTTTTATATCACCCCCTGATCTTCCCATATTTTGTTCCGGCTGTCCGAATCTCCCTTTTCATTTCCCTACAACATTTTCTACATTCCTTCTCAGGTGCCTCCATTTTTAATTTCAATTAAGTTTTAATACTCTGACTGATCAAACTCCAATAATAACAATAATCTTTATTATTGTCACAAGTAGGCTTATGTTAACACGGCAATGAAGTTACGGTGAAAATCCCCGAGTTGCCACATTCCGCCGCCTGTCCGGGTACGCGGAGGGAGAATTCAGAATGTCCAATTCACCCAACAAGCACGTCTTTCGTGGGAGGAAACCGGAGCACCCGGAGGAAACCCACGCGGACACGGGGAAGAAGGTGCAGACTCCGCACAGACAGTGACCCATGCCGGGAATTGAACCTGGGACCCTGGCGCTGTGTGGAGCAACAGTGCTAACCACTGTGCTATGGTGCTGCCCTCAAGCACCTCGCCATGGGAGTCAATATCATGAGTAGCTTTCAGGTGAAACAGGATCTGAGAGCGGGAAATAACTGCCACAGGGTGAACATGTGCAATGTAGTCCCATATTAAAATCATAATTCCAACCTTATTCCTGTATTTTCACTGGTGATTTCAACCTCCGGCCAGTGGTGGCGCTCAGTGCTTTGCACCTGCACTCGGTTCAAGCAATGTCCATCCATCCAGCGCAAAGCACTGTTTCTGTAGAACTCGTCCAAGTTAACAGGGACGTGAACCCTTCTACAGCATTTCCCAATCATCTATTTAACTCTCTTCTCTTTGTACCTCTATGTTGATTAGATTGTGGCTTTAGCAATAACCCCAAGTTTATTAACCACTGCTTATCTTATCTCCCTCTGCTGGACGTTTGCTGTTGATTCGAACCATGCTGTCCAGTCACTTTCCCAATACGCTTCCAAATCCGTTCAGTGACGTCCCGGGCACTTGGGAGGTGATTCACCGTCGAAGATCTGCGGCCGTGAAAGCCATCTCCCCTTCTGGTCAGACGCCCTCCCCATAAGAGCTGGCCATGCCGGCTGACCACCGCCCCAGAGGTTCCCCTCCGAGCTGCTCTCCATCCTGACTTGGAAATATATCGGCCGTTCCTTCACTGTCATCAGGTCAAAATCCTGGAACTTCCCCTCCCTAACAGCACAGTGGGTGTACCTGCACCACGTGGACTGCAGCGGGTTCAAGAAGGCAGCTCACCACCACCTTCTCAAGGGCATTTAGGGATGAGCAATAAATGCTGGCCAGGCCAGCTTTCCCCAAATGAATAAATTTTAAAAACTAACCTGAGATGTAGAAATGAGCTCAATCCGGAATGTTCCTGAACGGTCAGAGCTGTCCGTACGGTTTCCAAAGTCTACTTGGTCATCAATCCGCCCTACCCCCAAAATGGTTCCCAGTGTTTTCCAAACCTTTGCGTTTCTACCCAATGACGACTAATAATTTCATCTAAATGGACAATGCCCTTCCTTTGACAGGTGCTCGGAGTTATAAAGTGAGGCCTACGTTGAAGGCCATGTGGTGCAGCTTCAGTACATTTTGGAGTTATCGTATTTTTGAGAGAGAAATGTGTTTCGCAAAGGATACACCTCACTGAAGTGGTCCCGTGCATTCTGGACTCAAACAGTAGTCAGCCTCCCAACCCTATTTAATGGCAGACTTCCAGCACCTGCCTGGATAACATTTACACTACGAGTCCTGTGGGATGCCAGCATCACAAGGACAGGCCTGTCTACTAATTAGTTCCACGGCCAACAGTCAACACCAAGCAAGGAATAACAGGGATGGATTTCAAGAGCAGAAATGCTGCGGATGTTGGAAGTCTGAAATGAAAACAGAAAATGCTGGAAATGTGCAGATCGGGTGACCGCTTAATGGAACACCTCCAGCGTGACCCCGAGGTATCGGTTGCCTGTCATTTTAATTCTCCACTCCCACTCTGAAGTCTCTGTCCGCGGCCTGCTCAACAGAAGCTTGAGGAACAGCCCATCGCCTCCTGATTCGACTCCTCCCAGACTTCTCGACTCAATATTGATCTTTACCAGTTTTGGATTACCTCTCTCCTCCCCGTGTTTTCAGATGGCAGCATTTGGTGACGAATGTTCGATCCCGACTGCCGCCTCCTCGCGACTCTACTTAGGTTTGTTCACTTGTCGCATTGCCATCTCCCTTTCGCCTTGCGCCTTTAGCCCTATTTGTTCTTTAATCCCCACAGCCCTCCACCCCATCACATTTTATCCCCCAACGCCCTTTCCCTGCGTCTGTACTTGCTTAAAACCCGTGACCGTCTTTGACAGTTTCCTGTTCTGATGGCGAAAGGCCATCGACCCAAAACGTGAACTCTGGTTCTCGCTCCACAGTTGCTGCCCGACTTGCTGGGCCTTTCCAGTAACCGGGTGTGTGGATAGGTTGCGACGTGCTAAGAGAGGGGGGGGGGGGGGGGGGGGGGGGGGGGTGCAAAGGAGGAAGTCCATCTTTGCGAAGTGTCCGCCTCGTCCATTGTGAAGCAGATTTTTAAAAACCCGGCAATAAATTAGGCAGCGGTTTCAGTGTTGGCGTCCATTTACTGCAATGAGCAATCCGCCATTTTGGGGTTTCAGGTCGGGCTTCAGTGAACCGCTGAGCACCAGGGCTGCGATTGGCCAGGCACGGCATTCTGTTCTCTTCCATACACATTCTCATACATCCGATACGTGTTGGGTGTCAACACCCAGGTTTGCTACAGCTGGTGGCACATCGGCAGGGAGCACAGGGCGGCACGGTGGCACAGTGGCTAGCACTGCTGCCTCACAATTCCAAGGACCCGGATTCAATTCAAGCCTTGGGTGGCTGTCCGTGTGGAGTTTGCACTTTCTCCCGTGTGTCTGCGTGGATTTCCTCCCACAGCCTAAAGGTGGGCAGGTTAGGTGGATGGGCCATGCTACATTGTCCCTCAGTGTCCAAAGATGTGCAGGTTAGGTTGGGTTATTGAGATAGGGCGGGGGAGTGGGCCTAGGTAGGGTGCTCTTTCAGAGGGTCAGTGCAGACTCGATTGGCTGAATGGCCTCCTTCTGCACCGTAAGAATCCTATGGAATTCTATGTTCTGCAGTTGTCTATAATGGCACCACTATTCCCAATCATAGCGGAGGTGATTAGTAAACTCCAATCACGCCAGGAGAACGTACCACTTTAAATGATTAGATAGAATTATGCACATTATTTACATATAACTTCCCTCCACTCCATGCAATTTGTTGATGAAATAACCCTACATTTATTTAGAGAGTTGGCTGCCATTTTGATCATGGGTTCTGTGTACTGTAGCTCATGGAGCGTATTTTTAAATAGATTCTGTAGACTGTTTGCTGCAGCGCACTGCTCAAACAGACTCCGCTGAGTAAACAGGACTTTTAATTCGCTGTACAATATCTTGCTTGCTCTGGTACGAAGCCCATCTGGTCTGTGGAGAGGTCGTTTCCCTTTGGGGGAGAATCTAGGACTAGGGCTCACTGTTTAAAAAGTAAAGGGTGGCCCCCTTCAGATGGAGATGAGGAGAAAGTTTTTTCTCAGAGGTCCGTGGGTCTTTGGGACCGCCTTTCCTCAAAAGGCGGTGGGAGCGGAGACTTTGAATGGTTTTTAAGATGGAGGGAGAGGATTCCTGACAAACAAGGGGTGTGAAAGGCAAGAGGTTGCGATGAGATCAGCCATGATCTTATGCAACAGCAGGGCAGGCTCGAGGGGCCGAGTGGGCCTACTCCTGCTACTAATCCATGAGTAACTCACTGGCAGACACAGTGTGAACAAATGGTCGTGCTGACAACAGCGATGAGCGAGCTGATACAATGCACCACGTATGCGACACAGAAAATCTTTAAAGTTGTCAGCTTTGTTGCTGGAGCTGTAATTATAACTTGTAAATAATTAAATATTTGTCAGCTTCTCATTACCAGTTACGAGAAACGATCTCAGCCGTAGAGGTTGGTTGAATGACGAGTTACATTCTAATTATATGCATTTTGAGACAACACTATTGTGTTTGCAATGACGAGCATTGTTAAAGAGGCTAGCGGCTACTAAAAGGACCCCACCTACATCTCAATCTCATTTAGCAAAGACAAAAATACTTCCAGCCTTAATCTCACAAACATTGCAATTGGGATGTAGTTTATTGGAACCCGGGCATCTGATATTATATGCTGTCACGTTTAAGGAACTTCTTAATTACCATTAGAAAGGCTTACTTTTATGTAACAGCTTTCATGACACCAGGACCATACCAACGTACTGTACGGCTGGACAAATGTTTTCGAAGTGAACTCACTTGTTTAATGTGGGAGCATTTCAGTTCATTTGTGCTCTCGCAACCAGTAATGATGCCATGACCGGGAAATCTGCTTTTATAATAATCTTTATTGTCACAAGAAGGCTTACATTAACGTTGCAATGAGGTTACTGTGAAAAGCCCCTCGTCGCCACACTCCGGCGCCTGTTCGGGTACACAAAGGGAGAATTCAGAATATCCAATTCACCCAACAAGCGCGTCCTTCGGGACTTGTGGGAGGAAACCGGAACACCCGGAGGAAACCCACGCAGACACGGGGAGAACGTGCAGACTCCACACAGTGTCCCAAACCGGGAATCGAACCTGGGACCCTGGCACTGGCTCCAGTTCTGGTCAGACCCCACCTATATCGTATGTTTCTATGAAGTCTGCCATCCTTACCTGATCTCCAGGTGACTCCAGGTCCCAGGCCCCTCCTCTGAAATGGTCTAGCAAGGCAGTCAGTTCAAGGCAATTAGGGATTGGCAACAAATGTTGGCATGAAAAAGATTAATAATAAGTATCTGTTCAGCATTTCTCCTTCCCACGAACCAAACGGTTACCAAATCGCTCTCTCCACTTCATTTGTCACTCCAAGTGGGGGGGAAGGGAAAGAAACTTAGCGAATTTAGTTTGAAAAAAAGTTGATATTTATCCATAGCTGCTGATTACAATTCAGCCTGTACAAATAAAACATTTCCCTTCTCTGTATGGCTCCCAAATGAAATGTCTTTGACCAGCAGCAGCATTGCTACTGCTTCATTGCTGGCCCACATTGCAGAAGTGGTTCCATCTGTCGTGGAGTTAACCCCAACTTGTCCCTCTCATTCAGCGAGGTCGACAGGACGATTGGTCGTGGGGCCCATTCAAGGTCAAAGACTAAGGCACTTGCTGGAGCGGAATAGAAAGGGTTTCCTCCCAACGCTGGCACCTTGAGCTGGGTTGGCATTGAAAATCAGTGACGGACAAGTGCCACAATTGCCAGCGGTTTCACCCTGAACGCCAACCCAAAATCTTCTTTGTCCCATCCACCACCCCTCACCGAGAAGTGAAACAGTCATCGGTAAAATACACAAGGGGCTGGATTCTCCGTTTCAGCGGCTAAGTGCCGGCTCGAACGGAGAATTTGCGGGAGGTTTTTCGACCAAATAATCGGCGCCGACCCCTCACCGATTCCGGGCTAGCAACGGCGCCGGGTGAAACTCCCGGCTCTCGCCGCGAAAACAGTGGCCGGGTCCCTGGCCGCGGGTGCGCGCGGCTGACGACCTGCAGTGGTCACGCCAGACAACATGGCGCCGGCCGTGCGCATACCCGACCCGCCATCCGCGACCCCGCAGGCCACCTCCCAGCAGTCCCCCCCCCCCCCCCCAACAGCCCTCACGGAAGCCCCCCCGCCAGCCAGCGGCACGGATCCCGGCCGAGTGTGGCGGCGCTGGACACCGACCGCAGCCGCCATGCTGGGTTTCTGACCGCTCAGGACACACGTGGCCCGTGCCGTCGGGAACTCGGCCCATCGGAGGCGGAGCACTGCGGGAGGGCCTTCCGATGACATGACACCGCCATTGCGACGGCGCGCAGCGTGTGACACGATTTACGCCATTACCAAGGCGGCGGAACACGGCTGATCAGCATCAAACCGGCGCCGGCCCCAATTTGGTTGTCGGAGCCCATTCTCCGCCCGATCGGCGATTACGATATCGCCGTCGGGCAATGGAGAATCCAGTTAACGCATCTGTGCGACTGATTGTGAAGCAGTTTTAGCAATGGGTTCATTGCCCTGAAGATGACCTGCCTCTCCCTTTCCACCCCCTACAAGAAATATAGGAAGGTTAAAAGTGAGCAGTCTATTCCGCCCACACCCCCGATTCCAGCCCCCTCCAGCATCTTAACTCCCCTAATACAGCATCCAGCTGCAAGCCCAGCCTCCCTCCTACTTTGCTTCTTTAACCGGGTTTACATTTAATTTTGACAAATGAAATATCGGCTCCCAGGCCGTATCCTCCTGTGTTTATATCGAGAAATAGTTTGGGTTTCCCCGATCGTGTCAGGTGTCTCGGGACGGAATTTCATCTTGGCTCCCTTTCGGGGTAAATCCCTGACAATACATTCCGGGTGAGAAACATGGCCAACTAGGAGCACACATGGGGAAACATAGGAATGTGCCGGCCTGAACTTCAGATACGTTTTCCCCAGAGGGTGAAGCTTCTTGTCAGTAGCCGGAAAACAGAAAGCAGCCCCAAAATAGATTGACAGAGAATCGGCATAGAGCCATGGAGGAACGCAGCCCTGAAGGAGCCCATTGCCTCTGCTCCAACTCCTTGCTACAGCTAATTACTCCCAGCCGAATTAGGAGGGATAGGCCACTCGGCCCCTCGAGCCTGCTACCCCGTTCAATATGATCGGGGCTAACCTGATTGCAGCCTCAACTCCACATTCCTGCTGACCCCTGTTAACCTTTCACCCCCTTGTTAATCAAGAATCTATCTACCTCTAGTGGCAGCACGGTGGCGCAGTGGGTTAGCCCTGCTTCCTCACGGCGCCAAGGTCCCAGGTTCGATCCCGGCTCTGGGTCACTGTCCGTGTGGAGTTTGCACATTCTCCCCGTGTCTGCGTGGGTTTCGCCCCCCACAACCCAAAGATGTGCAGAGTAGGTGGATTGGCCACGATAAATTGCCCCTTAATTGGAAAAAATGAATTGGGTACTCTAAATTTATATTTAAAAAAAATCTATCTACCTCTGCCTTTAAAATGTTCAAAGATTGTAATTCCACCGCCTTTTCAGGGGCCCTCAGAAGAATTCCTGGAGTTTATTCGGGACGGTTTTCTGTTTTAAATAGTTGACCCCTTATCTTTAAAGAGTGACCCCTTATTTCTAGACTGTCCCACAAGAGGAAACATCCTCTCCACATCCACCTCAATACCCCTCAGGATCTTCTATATTTTAATCAAGTCGCCTCTTCTGAATTCCAGTGGATATAAAAATGGCAGCTTCCAGTCACTTCATCCATTGGAAATTCCCTGGAACAGGTGTGAGGGGCTGAATGGCCTCCTCCTGTTTCTACCTCCCAGGTACAGCAGCGTTGTATCCTCATTCTTGACCGCTCAGTGTTAAAGACATTGTAAAGGTTATGAAAGGTTTACATTAGAAGAGCTAATAGCTCATCAACTTCAGGGGAGGGGATGGTGGTCTTCTGGCCCTGTGGGTTAGCCTCCCTGCCGCGGAGGCAGAAGCTCTGGGTTCGAGTCCCACCCCAGGACTTGACGACCAAGGAAAGTGCGTTCGTAACGCGGTCAAACAGGTTGAATGTGTCAGCCTGCAAATCCTTCCAAACACGCCAATGGCTGGCGGTAAGAGCGGGAGAGACTCCTGGTCACCCACGCTTGATGTGGAGTGGCGCCCCTCAAGCTAGAAGGCCCCGGCGACAGACGAGCAACCTGCTCTGGGAATCAGTAGCTATGGAAACAGACACAAGTCTGCCTTGGAGTACTGCTAGGAGCAAGGAAGAGAATTGGAACTGGATCAGGGGAGGAGAACACGGACGCCACTTATCTGCAGCTGAACAAATGGCTGTAACATGGCTGGAATAACACGCACATTGACTGTAAAGTGCTTTGGGACGGGGCGCGATTCTCCGCTCCCGCGACTAAGTGTCCACGCCGTCGTGAACACCGTCGAGGTTCACGACGGCGCGAAACGGCCCCGATCTCGACCGATTCAGGGCCCGATAATGGGCTAGGATCGGGGCCGCGAGAAACTCGGGGTCGTGTCGCGAAAGCAGCGTCGCCAGCGCGCGCCCGGCATCCGCCGCGTAACTGGCATCAAAGAACAACAAACAAACAAAGAACAAAGAAATGTACAGCACAGGAACAGGCCCTTCGGCCCTCCAAGCCCGTGCCGACCATGCTGCCGACTAAACTACAATCTTCTACACTAGAAGTGGTTGCCGTCCTCCCCGCAAGAAGATGTCGGCTAGATCTTGCGGGGCGCGGAGGACAGGAGGTCCTCCTTCAGAGAGGCCGGCCCGCCGATCGGTCGGCACCGATCGCGGGCCAGACCCCTTTTGAGTGCAACCCCGGTGAAAGAACCCCCCTCGCCCCCCCCCCCCCCACAGGCCGCCCCCCCCCCCCCCCCCCAGCGTTCCCGCGCTGTTCCCGCCGGCAGCGACCAGGTGTGGATGGCGCCGGCGGGAAGCCGTCGTTTTGGGCAGGCCGCTCGGCCCATCCGGGCCGGAGAATAGCGGGTGTGGCGGAGAATCGCCATTTTGGGTGTCCCGGGCGATTCTCCGGCCTGCGCCGCGCGGAACTCGACGGGGCCGTTCCCGCCGCTTGGGTGCATCGCGGGAGGGCGTCGGACCGGCGTCGCGGGGAAAAATGGCGCGGCAGGCGATTCTCCCAGCCGGCACGGGAGCGGAGAATCGCGCCCCCTGACTTTGTGAAGCTGTGTTGCTCTGGAGAGGTGCAATTCTGACTTCCGCCAGGTGTTGGCAGGAGCATCTTTTTTTGTCCCTCTTTCTCCCTTGCCAAAGACACAGGTGGCATCTCAAGGCATGTTCACAGCTGCACAAATGGGGCCTGGAGAGAACATTTTGTACAAACACAGGACATTATTGCACCCAGTACAACCAACAAAGGATCGAAACTTAATGAAGAACCAGCTAATCATTCTTGGCTTAACATTGCCGTTCCATTTCATCCCGTCGATAAATGCTGCGCTCCCAGACACATCCCTCGCCAAAGATTATTTTGACTCCTTTCCCATAATACATCATTCCACCTGCCCGAGTCTCTGAATAATCATCCCCGAACCCCGCCAATCCCACACTTCTGTGTCCAAAATGTCATCAGAGAGTCAAAACCCCCTAAAGAAGACACACAGTCTTTCTATGAACATTCCTCTGAGTTTTCTGCTAAGTTGTCTGGAGCGGAGATTAATCCTTTTTTAAAAAAATATATTTTATTCAAATTTTTCAGCCAAACGAAACAATACAAAGGTTTTCCTTTTTACAACAATAAAACAATATAAATAACCGTGACCGTTTTAACAAGTAAATAAATAATATATAAACTAAATGGCAACTGCCATAACAAAAATAATAACTCTCCAGATAATAAAATCAAACAATCCAATATACATAACCAAGTACAAATATCTATACAAAAACCACCCCTGAGGACCCACCCGAGCCCTCCCCCCCTTCCCTCCCCGCCCCTCCCCCTCCTGGGTTGCTGCTGTCACCTTCCCATTTCCTTTATCGTTCTGCGAGGTAGTCAATGAACGGTTGCCACCGCCTGGTGAACCCTTGAGCCGAACCCCTTAGCACGAACTTTATCCGTTCTAGTATTATAAACCCTGCCATGTCATTTATCCAGGTCTCCACGCCCGGGGGTTTGGCTTCCTTCCACATAAGCAGTATCCTTCGCCGGGCTACTCGGGACGCAAAGGCCAAAACATCAGCCTCTCTCGCCTCCTGCACTCCCGGCTCTTCTGCAACCCCAAATATAGCCAACCCCCAGCCTGGCTCGACCCGGACCCCCACCACCTTCGAAAGCACCTTTGCCACCCCAACCCAGAACCCCTGCAGTGCCGGGCATGACCAAAACATGTGGATGTGGTTTGCTGGGCTTTTCGAGCATCTCCCACACCTATCCTCTACCCCGAAAAATTTACTGAGCCTTGCTCCGGTCATATGTGCCCTGTGCAAAACCTTGAATTATATCAGGCTTAGCCTGGCGCACGAGGACGACGAGTTTGCCCTACGTAGGGCATCTGCCCACAGCCCCTCCTCAATCTCTTCCCCCAGCTCTTCTTCCCATTTTCCCTTCAGCTCATCCACCATGATCTCCCCCTCGTCCCTCATTTCCCTGTATATATCCGACACCCTACCATCCCCCACCCATGCCCCCAAAATCACTCTATCTTGCACCTCCTGCGTCGGGAGCTGCGGGAATTCCCTCACCTGTTGCCTCGCAAAAGCTCTCAGTTGCATGTACCGAAATGCATTCCCTTGGGGCAATCCATATTTTTCCGTCAGCGCTCCCAGACTCGCAAACGTCCCGTCTACGAACAGATCTCTCAGTTGCACAATCCCAGCTCTCTGCCATGCTCCAAATCCACCATCTATTCTCCCCGGGACAAACCTATGGTTATTTCTTATCGGGGACCGCACCGAGGCTCCCATCCTTCCCCTATGCCGTCTCCACTGCCCCCAAATTTTCAGTGTTGCCACCACCACTGGACTTGTGGTGTATTTCTTCAGGGAGAACGGCAACGGCGCCGTCGCCAGTGCTTGTAGGCTAGTCCCCCTGCAGGACGCCATCTCCAATCTCTTCCACGCCGCTCCCTCCCCTTCTCCCATCCACTTACACACCATTGAGATATTGGCGGCCCAGTAGTATTCACTTAGGCTCCGTAGTGCCAGTCCCCCCCTATCCCCGCTACGCTGCAAGAACCCCCTCCTCACTCTCGGGGTCTTCCCAGCCCACACAAAACTCATGACACTTCTCTCTATTTTCTTGAAAAAAGCCTTTGTGACCATCACCGGAAGGCACTGAAACACAAAAAGGAATCTCGGGAGGACTACCATTTTGACCGCCTGCACCCTACCCACCAGTGACAGGGGCACCATGTCCCATCTCTTAAAATCCTCCTCCATCTGTTCCACCAATCGTGTTAAATTAAGCCTATGTAAGGTTCCCCAACTCCTGGCTATCTGAATCCCTAAGTACCGGAAATCTCTTGTTACCTTCCTCAGCGGTAAATCATCTATTCCCCTGCTCTGCTCCCCCGGATGCACCACAAACAACTCACTCTTCCCCATATTCAATTTGTACCCCGAGAATTCCCCAAACTCCCCGAGTGTCTGCATTATCTCAGGCATCCCCTCCACTGGGTCTGCATACAATGATACCCGGTGTTCTTCTCCTCCCCTGAGTACTCCCCTCCACTTCCTGGAACCCCTCAGTGCTATGGCCAGGGGCTCAATCGCCAATGCAAACAGTAGCGGAGACAGGGGACACCCCTGCCTCGTCCCTCTATAAAGACGGAAGTAGTCAGACCTCTGCCTGTTCGTGACCACACTTGCCACCGGGGCCCTATATAGCAGCTGTACCCATCCAATAAACCCTTCTCCAAAACCAAATCTCCTCAGCACTTCCCACAGATAGTCCCACTCCACTCTGTTGAATGCTTTCTCGACGTCCATCGCCACCACTATCTCCTCCTCCCCCTCTGGTGGGGGCATCATCACCCCTAGCAGCCTCCGTATGTTCGTGTTCAACTGTCTCCCCTTAACGAACCCAGTTTGATCCTCGTGGACCACCCCCGGGACACAGTCCTCTATCCTCGTCGCCATCACCTTGGCCAGGAGCTTAGCATCTACGTTTAAAAGGGAAATGGGCCTGTAGTACCCACACTGCAGCGGGTCTTTTTCCTTCTTCAAAAGGAGCGATATCGTTGCCTCCGACATAGTCGGGGGCAACTTCCCCCTTTCCCTGGCCTCATTAAAGGTTCTCGTCAAAAGCGGGGCCAGTAGGTCCATATATTTCCTATAAAATTCCACCGGGAATCCAACCGGTCCCGGGGCCTTCCCCGCCTGCATGCTCCCAATCCCTTTTACCACCTCCTCCATCTCAATCTGTGCTCCCAGTCCCGCTCTCTCCTGTTCCTCCACCTTCGGGAATTCCAGCTGATCCAGGAAACACATCATTCCCTCCTTCCCTTCAGAGGGCTGAGCCTTATATAACCTCTCATAGAATGCCTTGAACACCCCGTTCACTCTCTCCGCTCCCCGTTCCACCTCTCCCTCCTCATCTCTCACCCCACCTATCTCCCTCGCTGCTCCCCTCTTCCTCAATTGGTGGGCCAATAGCCGACTCGCCTTCTCTCCATACCCATACTGTACACCCTGTGCCCTCCTCCACTGTGCCTCTGCCTTACCCGTGGTCAGCAGGTCAAATTCCACATGTAACCTTTGTCTTTCCCTGTACAGTCCCTCCTCCGGAGCCTCTGCATATTGCCTGTCCACCCTCAGAAGTTCTTTCAACAATCGCTCCCTTTCTTTACCCTCTTGCTTCCCTTTATGTGCCCTTATGGATATCAGTTCCCCTCTGACCACCGCCTTCAACGCCTCCCAGACCACTCCCACCTGAACCTCTCCGTTGTCATTAAGCTCCAAGTACCTTTCGATACACCCCCTCACCCTTAGACATACCCCCTCATCCGCCAATAAGCCCATATCCATTCTCCAGAGTGGGTGCTGTTCTTATTCCTCTCCTACCTCCAGGTCTACCCAATGTGGAGCGTGGTCCAAAATGGCTATGGCCGTATACTCCATCCCTGTCACCTTTGGAATCAGTGCCCTTCCCAAGACAAAAATGTCTATCCGTGAGTATACTTTGTGAACATGGGAGAAAAATGAGAACTCCTTACTCCTAGGCCTACTAAATCTCCAGGGATCTACTCCTCCCATTTGCTCCATGAAGTCCTTGAGCACCCTGGCCGCTGCCGGCCTCCTCCCGGTCCTGGACCTCGACCGGTCCAGCCCTGGATCAAGCACCGTATTGAAGTCTCCCCCCATTACCAACTTTCCCGCCTCCAGGTCTGGGATACGCCCCAACATACGCCTCATAAAATTTGCATCATCCCAGTTCGGGGCGTATACGTTCACCAGAACCACCGCCTCCCCTTGCAATCTGCCACTCACCATCACATATCTAACCCCACTATCCGCCACTATGGTCTTTGCCTCAAACAGTACCCGTTTCCCCACTAAGATAGCCACCCCCTTATTCTTCGCATCTAAACCCGAATGGAACACCTGCCCCACCCATTCTTTACGTAGTCTGACCTGGTCTATCAGTTTCAGGTGCGTCTCCTGCAACATAACCACATCTGCCCTTAATTTCTTTAGGTGTGCGAGTACCCGTGCCCTTTTAATCGGCCTGTTCAGCCCTCTCACGTTCCACGTGATCAGCCGGGTTGGGGGGTACCCCCCCCACTTGTCGACTAGCCATCCCCTTTTTTAACCCAGCTCCTCACCCGGTTCCCACGTACCCATATATCCCACCGACGGTGCCCTCCCGCCTCGACCACCCCATCCCATAACAGCTCCCCCTTCTCCTTAGCAGCAGCAACCCAGTTAACCCCCCCCCCCTCCGCTAGATCCCCCTCTAGCGTAGTTGCACCCCCCATGTTGCTCCCAGAAGTCAGCGAACTCTGGCTGACCTCGGCTTCCCCCCCTTGTCCTCGGCCCCCACTGTGCGAGGCCCCCTCCTTCCTGCGTCCCTGTTCCCGCCACAATTACCATAGCACGGGAGCAAAGCCCGCGTTTCCCACTCGGCCCCGCCCCTAATGGTGCATTTCCCTTCTCCTTCCCCTTTCCGTCCCACCGGCGCCCACAGTTCCTCATAAACCCCCCCCCCCCCAAACATGGGGAAGAGAGAAAAGTTACAGGATCACAGAATTAACAAATTGAAAAATCCTCCCCCCCCCCCCCCCCCCCCCCCCTTCCCCCTCCTCGCCCCACATAATCACCCCACCACTTTGTCCCAGAAGCTCTTTCTCTCGCCAGACTATTCCAGCTTCTCGTCCACAATGAATGTCCACGCCTCTTCTGCCGTCTCAAAGTAGTGGTGCTTCCCTTGGTGTGTGACCCACAGTCTCGCCGGTTGCAACATTCCAAATTGAACCTTCCTTTTGTGAAGCACCGCCTTAGCCCGATTAAAACTTGCCCTCCTTCTCGCCACCTCCGCACTCCAATCCTGGTATACGCGGATCACCGCGTTCTCCCACCTACAGCTCAGAGTTTTCTTCGCCCATCTGAGGACCGTCTCTCTGTCATTGTAGCGGAGAAACCTCACCACTATAGCTAGAGGTATTTCTCCAGCCTTTGGTCTTCGCGCCAGAACTCGATAGGCTCCCTCCACCTCCAAAGGGCCCGTCGGGGCCTCCGATCCCATTAGCGAGTGAAGCATCGTGCTCACATATGTCCCGAAGTCCGCGCCTTCGGAAAGACCCAGCATTCTTAAATTCTTCCTCCTCGAGTTATTCTCCAGTGCTTCCAACCTCTCCACACACCTTTTGTGCTGTGCCTCGTGCGTTTCTGCCTTCACCACCAGGCCCTGTATTTCATCCTCGTTTTCAGCAGTCTTTGCCTTCACGACCCGAAGCTCCAGCTCTTGGGTCCTCTGCTCCTCCTTTAGCCCTTCAATCGCCTGTAATATCGGGGCCAACACTTCCTTCTTCAACTCCTTCTTCAGCTCTTCCACACAGCGCCGCAGGAACTCTTGTTGCTCCGGGCCCCATAACAAACGGCCACCTTCCGACGCCATCTTGCTTTGAGCTTCCCTTCCTTGCCGCTGCTCCAGTGGATCCTCCGTAATCCGGCCACTATCCTCTCCCTTTTCCATGCGCGTCCGTGGGGATTCCCTTCTGGTTTACCGCACAGTGTTTTTGGCCGTTTAAATTGCCGTTGGGGTTCCTATTAAGAGCCCAAAAGTCCGTTCCAACGGGAGATGCCGAAACGTGCGACTCAGCTGGTCATTGCCGCACCCGGAAGTCAAGATTAATCTTTATCTTTTGGAGACTCCAGGACAATCCTGGATGTAACAGAAAGCTGCTGCCCGCTGGCACTCAGATATGGTACCGTGCCAAGATCACACGGGAAAATATTCGCACCAACAGCCACCTGTTACAGCTGCAGCCCTGTATCAGTGAGTGTACCTGTACCGATGTGTGCCCGTGTATGTGTGTCTCTGTGCCGTGTGCGCCCCCGTGCCAGTGTGTATCCCTGTACTGGCCTGCACTGCGCTGTGCCCTAAACCAACACGCAAGCGATTATTCTGCACTGAAATCAAGCTCGGACTCCCTCTTTAGCCCTTCAGTCTGTCTGCCAAGTACAAAGATGCTACTCAAGAGATCCGACCCATCCCTGGGTTCGACAAGGCAGTGTGCTGGGAATTGTATTAAGCTGTGGATGGCTGGCCACTTGGGAATTGGATAGAGACCCAATTAGCCAAACCTGGACAGAAGATCACAAGAAATTCACCTGGTCAGTCGGAGGTGAATCGAAATTTGGTTTGGTTAGCCCAATAAGTCACCTGTTTAATCTGAACAATCAGATCCGAAAGAAAAAAAATAAAATTTGCCAGCAGGGTTAACGAAAATGTTTAAAGTTCGTAAACATTATGTGCAGCAAATGGCAAAATATTCAGAAACGGTTCATACCCATGCCCAAATGGTCGATATTCTCAGGCCGCAACGTCTGAACAAGTCCAGCAGCCAAGTTCGGAATCTGAAACGTGTGTGTGTGTGTGTGTTCCTGTGCCTATATGCGGGTCTCTGTGCCAGTGTGCCCCTGTGTACCAATGTGTGCCAAGATGCCTTTGACTTTCAACTAACCAACAGCAAAGTCTACAAGAGGCTGTTTCAGCTCATGGGAGAGACCGCTCTCAGCTTGCAACACAAGTCGCGCTCTGTAAGTGAATCCCTCATCCTGGTTTCCAGAGCCAGGAGGAGGGGTGGGTGGTACTGGACGGAACGGGAGTCGGGAACTGATTGTCCCGGAAGCTCTTGGGCTGAAATGAAACCTCAAATCAGGGCGGCCCCACTCGAGCATGCCAGAAGGCCAAAGGAGAAATCAATTTCGCAGAAAGTAATAAGAATTCAGTCAATGGGTTGGGGGTTAGATAACCGGCTGCTCGCGAGTTCTACTACACCACAGCAGCCTATATCTAGACATTACACAGCTCGACAGGGTTTTACTTCAATGGAGCAAATATTAGTCATCTTTACACATGGAAACTTTGACTATGATCAGACGATGATAGGTATGCTGGATCGTGCGGCTGGAGTCGAATATCTTATCCCGCACATGTGCATGCACTTCCCTGCCGTCACCCTACCTCACTCCCCAGCCTCATTGACCAGCCTTGGGTCCCTACGCCTAAGCACACCCAATCCTCAAGCGACAAACCTCTCCATGGCCTCACCTCCTCCCGCACCTTCCAGTCCTCCAACTTGCATGCTCCGCACACCCTCCACCTTCCCTTCAGCCCATCACTGAAGATGCTGCCTTCTGCTCCCTCAGGTGGCTCTCTCTCTCTGAAAATCCCTCTCCACAACGATTCACCTCGCTCCCTCTCATAGAAGGCCTACAGTGCAGAAGGAGGCCATTCAGCCCATCGGGTCTGCATCGAACCTCCGAAAGAGCATCCTACCTTGACCCACTCCCCCTTGCCCTATCCCCATCTAACCTGCACACCTTTGGAACACTAAGGGGCAATTTACCGTGGCCAATCCACCTAACCTGCACATCGTTGGACTGTGGGAGGAAACTGGAGCACCCGGAGGAAACCCACGCAGTCACGGGGAGAACATGCAGACTCCGCACAGACAATGACCGGAATTGAACCTGGGTCCCTGGTGTTGCGAGGCAGCAGTGTTAACCACTGTGCCGCCGCTTCAAAATTTGAGTTTTTAACCAATCACTCACTGTCCCATGCTACCTTGTTTCACATCACCTCTCCCTCTGTAAATCGACCCGGAGCCAAGGTGCCATAATTGTAAGTTATTATCGTCGGATAAGGAACCTCACTCTGCATCTACCTTCACTATACCTGAACTGGATGGTGGGTGAGGTGGGGGGGGGGGGGGGGGGGGGTGCATTGGCATTGGTTGACATTAAGTTGACACGGTGGCAATAAAAGGCCATGGGGGTAGGTGGGAGTTATGAGTTGGCATGGAGTGTAGCATGTCTGGGGGTAGCATGGGCTGAGGTCTACAGGCCCTAAAATTTAACAAAACACCAGGGACAGAGACTTGGAAACTCACGCGGGCCTCTTGACCTGTACACACTGGCACGCAGCCTCTCCTGTCGTCACCTCCGATCTGCTTCTGGCAGGACAGTGGGCCTAGCTCTGTCCCACATCCCACCCACTCTGCCGAGGGGTGGGCCCCAAGTCGGGACATTTTCCGGCTCGAACTACCCGCCCCAATAGTGAAAAATCGGGCCAGCCATTTTTTCCTTCTACCAGACCTCGGTTAGGCTTCAGTCGGAATCTTGGGCCCAAAATTCCTCATATGTTGGAGATATTGAGGCTTTCGAAACGGTGTAGAGAGAGGCCCCGGTTTTAAGACATCAGTTATCCACTTTCAAAGTCCAGTTTATTTGGGAGTTTTGTTTTCTTTTTTCTCTCACATGGAATGTGGGGTGTCACTGACAAGGCCTAGAATTTGGTACCCATCTCTAATTGCCCTTGAACTGAGTGTCTCGCTCGGCCATCTAAGAGGGGCAGATAAGGAGGCAACCACATTGCTGTGGGCCTGGAGTCACATGTAGGCCAGACCAGGTAAAGACGACAGATTTCCTTCCCTAAAGGGCATTAGTGAACCAGATGGGGTTTTAAGCAACAATCCACTATGGTTTCATGCTCATCATTACCAAGACTAGCTTTATATTCCAGATTGAGTTATTGAATTTAAAAGTCCAGGGTGGGATTCAAACCCATTACCCCAGAGGCTTCCAGATTACTGAGCTGCGGACATTACCCCTACACCCCCATTGCTCCTGTAGAGCGAGGGATGATTTGATCAAGGGTTATAAGATGATGGAGGGGATTTGATTGCATTTTAGCGAACAAATTAGTTCAACTGCACAGGTTACGGTGGACCAGTCAGAATCTTAATTTATGCCAGTGCAGATCTTGCGTCGATATAAATTGCGATTCTACTCCCAGTGAATAGTGGATGTGTCAAAGGCTCGTGCGATTCACCCAATTCCTTCAAGCGAGAACTGGGTCTGCTTCTCAACAGGGTGGAGATCGCTTGAGTTAGAAGATAATTTTCCAGAGCTTTTCTCCATTATTAACCTCTTATCTTTTTAAGCTGTCTTTTCATATCTCCCTGTGAGATAAGATGGTATATGGGTCAGAGAGGATGGTTATGTACTGAAACAGAAAAGGCATCACAGCTACATGGAATGGGCTGAACTGATCTCTGTCTGTTCATCGTCATTCACACATCCATATGTTCGTATATCACTGACCAAAAGTCATATCCTGTAGTATCGATGCCCAAAAACCTGTGTAGCCATAATGTCTCAACAGTGCAAAAGGAGGTCATTCGGCCCATTGAGTTGGCACTCAATCAGCTCCAGGGTCATAGGTCCGATTTCCGGTTTGGGTCACTGTCTGTGCGGAATCTGCACGTTCTCCCCGTGTCTGCGTGGGTTTCCTCCGGTTTCCTCACACAGTCCAAAGATATTCAGGTTAGGTGGATTGGCCATGCTAAATTGCTCCTTTAGTGTCCAAAAAAGGTTAGGTAGGGTTACTGGGTTACGGGGATAGGGTGGAGGCGTGGGGCTTAAGTAGGATGGCCTTTCCAAGAGCCGTTGCAGACTCGATGGGCCGAATGGCCTCCTTCTGCACTGGAAATTCTATGATTCTTGGATATGGACTGCACAGTGCATTGGCATTGGTTGACATTAAGTTGACACGGTGGCAATAAAAGGCCATGGGGGTAGGTGGGAGTTATGAGTTGGCATGGAGTGTAGCATGTCTGGGGGTAGCATGGGCTGAGGTCTACAGGCCCTAAAATTTAACAAAACACCAGGGACAGAGACTTGGAAACTCACGCGGGCCTCTTGACCTGTACACACTGGCACGCAGCCTCTCCTGTCGTCACCTCCGATCTGCTTCTGGCAGGACAGTGGGCCTAGCTCTGTCCCACATCCCACCCACTCTGCCGAGGGGTGGGCCCCAAGTCGGGACATTTTCCGGCTCGAACTACCCGCCCCAATAGTGAAAAATCGGGCCAGCCATTTTTTCCTTCTACCAGACCTCGGTTAGGCTTCAGTCGGAATCTTGGGCCCAAAATTCCTCATATGTTGGAGATATTGAGGCTTTCGAAACGGTGTAGAGAGAGGCCCCGGTTTTAAGACATCAGTTATCCACTTTCAAAGTCCAGTTTATTTGGGAGTTTTGTTTTCTTTTTTCTCTCACATGGAATGTGGGGTGTCACTGACAAGGCCTAGAATTTGGTACCCATCTCTAATTGCCCTTGAACTGAGTGTCTCGCTCGGCCATCTAAGAGGGGCAGATAAGGAGGCAACCACATTGCTGTGGGCCTGGAGTCACATGTAGGCCAGACCAGGTAAAGACGACAGATTTCCTTCCCTAAAGGGCATTAGTGAACCAGATGGGGTTTTAAGCAACAATCCACTATGGTTTCATGCTCATCATTACCAAGACTAGCTTTATATTCCAGATTGAGTTATTGAATTTAAAAGTCCAGGGTGGGATTCAAACCCATTACCCCAGAGGCTTCCAGATTACTGAGCTGCGGACATTACCCCTACACCCCCATTGCTCCTGTAGAGCGAGGGATGATTTGATCAAGGGTTATAAGATGATGGAGGGGATTTGATTGCATTTTAGCGAACAAATTAGTTCAACTGCACAGGTTACGGTGGACCAGTCAGAATCTTAATTTATGCCAGTGCAGATCTTGCGTCGATATAAATTGCGATTCTACTCCCAGTGAATAGTGGATGTGTCAAAGGCTCGTGCGATTCACCCAATTCCTTCAAGCGAGAACTGGGTCTGCTTCTCAACAGGGTGGAGATCGCTTGAGTTAGAAGATAATTTTCCAGAGCTTTTCTCCATTATTAACCTCTTATCTTTTTAAGCTGTCTTTTCATATCTCCCTGTGAGATAAGATGGTATATGGGTCAGAGAGGATGGTTATGTACTGAAACAGAAAAGGCATCACAGCTACATGGAATGGGCTGAACTGATCTCTGTCTGTTCATCGTCATTCACACATCCATATGTTCGTATATCACTGACCAAAAGTCATATCCTGTAGTATCGATGCCCAAAAACCTGTGTAGCCATAATGTCTCAACAGTGCAAAAGGAGGTCATTCGGCCCATTGAGTTGGCACTCAATCAGCTCCAGGGTCATAGGTCCGATTTCCGGTTTGGGTCACTGTCTGTGCGGAATCTGCACGTTCTCCCCGTGTCTGCGTGGGTTTCCTCCGGTTTCCTCACACAGTCCAAAGATATTCAGGTTAGGTGGATTGGCCATGCTAAATTGCTCCTTTAGTGTCCAAAAAAGGTTAGGTAGGGTTACTGGGTTACGGGGATAGGGTGGAGGCGTGGGGCTTAAGTAGGATGGCCTTTCCAAGAGCCGTTGCAGACTCGATGGGCCGAATGGCCTCCTTCTGCACTGGAAATTCTATGATTCTTGGATATGGACTGCACAGTAAACTCTGCGATTTGTGGAATATTCACAACATGCAAGGATTAATTGGCATTGCAAACCACTTTCTAAAAGGACAGGGCTATCGTACAGCAATGCTTGGCCTGTCAGAGGACCTATATGAGAAATACCCTGCTGAGTATTTCTGGACTCTTCTAACATGTGTCAACTTGTACTTCTCCGGTTTCCTCAGATCACTGCCAAACTGTACATTCCAGTGTTCTATATATCAGGTGCTTTTCCACCTATTAACAAAGTCACTTGTTCTTGGGCAGAAGTCCCGTCACTGAGGGGGGAAACAGCAAGATCATCAAGTCCCAGTCACAGAATTGTTACACGCAGAAGGGGGCCATTTGGCCCATCGGGTCTGCACTGGCACTCCAGTGGAGTTCCAGTGATTTAGTGCATATTGTTTCTGTTCAAATAACCATCTGATGCCCTCAACTGAATTAGCCGATATGCTTTATTAACTGCTCTCTCCACCTGCCTTGCCACCTTCAACAATCCACCCAGGTCCCTCTGCTCCTGCACCAATAAGGTCACGGGTTCAAATCCCAAATTTGATTCAATCAATGTGGCATTCTGTGGCCGAGCAACAGGAATCTAATGGCCATAAATGTTGCAGGAAGTTCCATTTTACTGATGCTCTCTCGGCTCAGTGTAAAAGGTGACACAGTAAAGACTTCAAGCAAGACACGAGGGGAGTTCTCCATGGAGTCCAGGCCAACATTCATCCCTCAACCAAATTCTCAAAACGAGTCTGCACATCCTCCCCGTGTGTGCGTGGGTTTCCTCCGGGTGCTCCGGTTTCCTCCCACAGTCCAAAGATGTGCAGGTTAGGTGGACTGGCCACGCTAAATTGCCCTTAAGTGTCCAAAACATGTTAAGTGAGGGTTACTGGGTTCCAGGGATAGGGTAGACACATGAGCTTCAGTAGGGTGCTCTTTGCAAGGGCCGGTGCAGACGCGATGGGCCGAATGGCCTCCTTCTGCACCGTAAATTCTACGATTCTATGATAAAGCACAACCTGGAAAGGTTGTAATTTCAAAGAATTGGTGGACAATCAGCAAAGAAACAAGATTGTTTTAGCTCCAAGCAGGAGGAAGGTTGAGGCCTCACCGCTAGCAACCTGGACCCTTCCACGCGAGGATATGCTGTAATGCTCCCACTTGCACTGAAAGGTTTATTACCTCTCGTGTGTCTCACACCACTGGCTCCAGGCCAATCCACTTTCCCATCGGTTTCCTTCCTCGCTCTGGCTCAGCTCGTGTCTTCTGTCAACACCCCCAACACCTCAGCCACGTCACCATTCTTCAGGTGCAAAGCTGGACTATCTGGGGATTCCACTCACGGGTGAGGATGCACAATAGACATGAAGAAAGTGGAGGATGAACTGGTCTTTGGCAGGTCAGTACAAGGCTGCCCACCATGGGCGCACACTCAAAAAAAGCTCACCCTTCCATGGGACCCCGGCTCCAAAACTTTCAGCTCTTCAACTGTAGCAGTGGATTGACTTCAACTGTGCTTTGAATGCAATATAATAAGCCTTGCATTTATATAGTGCCTTCCGCTGCCACAGGATGTCCACAGCGCATAACTGCCAATTAGAATCATAGAATCCCTACAGTGCAGATGGAGGTCATTCAGCCCATCGTTTCTGCACCGACTCATCCAAAAGACCCACTCCCCCACCCTAACCCCATGACCCCACCTAACCTGCACATCTTTGGACACAAAGGGGCAATTTGGTATGCCCAATCCACCTAACCTGCACATCTTTGGACTGTGGGAGGAAACCGGAGCACCCGGAGGAAACCCATGCAGACACGGGGAGACATACAAACTCTACACAGGCAGTGACCCAAGGCCGGAATTGAACCCGGGTCCCCGGCGCAGTGAGGTAGTCGTGCTAACTAAGGTGCCAACTTGCCATTCAATTAAGTGCTTTCGCAATGTAGTCACTGCTGTAATGTGGGAGACTCAGCAACCAATTTGCACACCGCAAACTCCCACAAACCATAGGGTTGCCAACTGTGATTGAATGTATTGCTGGAGGTCCCCCCCCCCCCCCCCCGCAAAAGATGAATTGTTTGAGTCATGTTTATTCAGGGATAAATGAGAGCCAAAAATCCTCAGCTCTTCAAATATGTCAAGGCTTCTTTAATGTGCGTTTGAGAAATGTTACGAGGCTACAAACCTTTATTTTAAAAATTATGACTTTTCAACTTTTAACTGACTGGAAATTTTGCAATTTGAAATGAGGCAGAGCAAACTGCTTAAGAATGGAAGGTCACCTTCCACGGTGAAGGTGTAAACGTCAAAGGAGAGGGACATTTCCTACAATTCAGACACCCATCAGAACTGTCGAAAGAAGAGACATTAAAATGCATTGAAACAATGGCCGCCACAGGCAGACCCACCCCAATTGCCTTGGAAATACACAATGGGTGAAGTAAAGCACACCAGGTTGCAAGCACTACAGAGAGATTGCAAGTGACGCAGGAGGTGTTGAGAAAGTTTTCAGCAGAGGAGACAGGCTGAAAAGGTTGCGCTCTCTCCCTCTTCGGAAAAGTGCGTCGGCCAGTTCAAGGAGTCAATTGCCGGAAAACTGCCAGCGAACCAGGATCTCGTAATAATGTTCCACATGCAGGAAACCAGCTAATCTGAATCGGCTGCAATGTTTAAAATCTACACCTCAAGGAAAAGCAACGGACACTTAACCATGGCCGGAATGTTCCAGTCGGGATTCACTTTTCCCGCTGGCAGCGTAGCCCTGCTAGCGGGAGCCATGGCGGGATGGGGTGTCATCAATGGAAAATCCAATTGACAAGCGGCGGGAATAGAGAATTGGATTTGTTTATTGTCACGTGTACCAAGGTACAGTGAAAAGTATTTTTCTGTGAGCAGCTCAACAGATCATTAAGAACATGGAAAGAAAAGGGAATAAAAGATAATACATAATAGGGCAACACAAGGTACACAATGTAACTACATAAACACCGGGGGGTGCAGTGTTAATGAGGTCAGTTCATAGCAGACTCCTAAATGAATCTCCTAACAGTGGGGAAGAAGCTGTTTTTGAATCTGTTCGTGCGTGTTCTCAGACTTCTGTATCTCCTGCCCGATGGAAGAAGTTGGAAGAGTGAGTAAGCCGGGTGGGAGGGGGTCTTTGATTAATCCCACCACCAGCGAACGGCACGCCGCCAGGAAACATGTGGGGGGGAACGGAGAATTGCGCCCCCATATATATTCTTTAATTTCTTTTTTTATTGGACTCTCTCTTCCCTGTGACAAGACTATTTTTTTCTTGGGTTTAGTGATGAATAAATTTGTCCTCGCTGTAACTCAAAAAAAACATGTTTGATTGGTCCCTGTTGCCCTTCCACATAAACGGTTAAACACATTCCGATTGGCAAAAGATATATCCTTTCAAAAGATAAACTTAAACCTTTGTTGAGGCCCGCTGAGGTGGCTGAATTGAGGTTGCGGGGTTGGGGGGGTGGGGGGGGGGGGGGGGGGGGGGAAAGAGAGAGGGGGCTGTTTGAGGCGGGGGGGAGTTAGCAGTTCCCCCCTTCACACCAGGTCGTGACAGAGCGAATACAGGCCTCAGTTTAACGGCCCTTCTGAGAGTCGGTTCTGCCAACAAAACGGCAGCCCTCCGCACCGCATCAAATTATCAGCTCAGATCTTGCGCTCGTCCCTGGGGTGTGACCCGAATCCACAAACTCCGAAGCGAAACTCTGAGCCATCGAGGGTAAACAGACCTTTGCCATAATGTACAATAACCCAGTCTTGGACTTCCACACTGCGCAGCCAAACACTAAGAAAGAGCCATTCATCCACTGGAGACGGTGAAACATTTTAATTGGCGACACATAGCCTTGATCAAGTGTAGCAAGATGCTGGCTGCAGGGAATACAAGCAGTGCTATGTTGCAATATCTGCACTGTGTATTTGGACTAGCAGAGCCCAGGACTCCAAATCCATGAACAGTGGCAGAAACACGTAATTATAGAGAGTAGCCAGTCTATTATAGGCCTTGTTTTGTCAACGCTCCAGTTCTGACATGAGTTTCATTTACAAGTTTTCAGCATCATGATATATAGCACAGAAAGGGGCCACTCGGCCCGACCATTCTGTGCCAGCATGCGTGCTCCACTCAAGTCTCCCCGCGTCATTCCTTATCGAAACCTCCCCTCCATTCCCTCCTAGAACATAAGAATTAGGAACAGGAGTAGGCCATCTGGCCCCTCGAGCCTGCTCCGCCATTCAATGAGATCATGGCTGATCTTTGTGGACTCAGCTCCACTCTCCGGCCCGTACACCATATCCCCGAATCCCTTTATTCTTTAGAAAGGCATCTATCTTTTTCTTAAAAACGTTTAAAGAAGGAGCCTCAACTGCTTCACTGGGCAAGGAATTCCAGAGATTCACAACCCTTTGGGTGAAGAAGTTCCTCCTACACTCCGTCCTAAATCTACCTCCCCTTATTTTGAGGCTATGCCCCCTAGTTCTGCTTTCCCCGACCAGTGGAAACAACCCGCCCGCATCTATCCTATCTATTCCCTTCATAATTTTATATGTCTCAATAAGATCCCCCCGCATCCTTCTAAACTCCAATGAGTACAGTCCCAGTCTACTCAACCTCTCGTCATAATCTAATCCCCTCAACTCTGGGATCAACCTAGTGAATCTCCTCTGCACTCCCTCCAGTGCCAATATGTCCTTTCTCAGGTAAGGAGACCAAAACTGAACGCAATACTCCAGATGCGGCCTCACCAACACCCTACACAATTGCAGCATAACCTCACTAGTCTTGAACTCCATCCCTCTAGCAATGAAAGACAAAACTCGATTAGCCTTCTTAATCACCTGTTGCACCTGCACACCAACTTTTTGCGACTCGTGCACCAGCACACCCAGGTCCCTCTGCACAGCAGCATGTTTTAACATCTTACCGTTTAAATAATAATCCATTCTGCTGTTATTCCTCCCAAAATGGATAGCCTCACACTTGGCAACATTGAATTCCATCTGCCAGACCCTAGCCCATTCACCTAACCTATCCAAATCCTTCTGCAGACTTCCGGTATCCTCTGCACTTTTTGCTTTACCACTCATCTTAGTGTCGTCTGCAAACTTTGACACATTGCACTTGGTTCCCAACTCCAAATCGTCTATGTAAATTGTGAACAACTGCGGGCCTAACACTGATCCTTGAGGGACCCCACTAGTTACAGGTTGCCAACCAGAGAAACACCCATTTATCCCCACTCTCTGCTTTCTGTTAGTTAACCAATCCTCTACCCATGCTACCACTTTACCCTCAATGCCATGCATCTTTAGTTTATACAGCAACCTTTTGTGTGGCACCTTGTCAAAAGCTTTCTGGAAATCCAGATATACCACATCCATTGGCTCCCCGTTATCTACTGCACTGGTAACAGCCTCAAAAAATTCTACCAAATTAGTCAGACACGACCTACCCTTTGTGAACCCATGCTGCGTCTGCCAATGGGACAATTTCCCTCCAGGTGCCCCGCTATTTCCTCCTTAAATGATAGATTCCAGCATTTTCCCTACTACCGAAGTTAAGCTCACTGGCCTATAATTACCTGCTTTCTGCCGACCTCCTTTTTTAAACAATGGTGTCACGTTTGCTACTTTCCAATCCTCTGGGACCACCCCAGAGTCTAGTGAATTTTGATAAATTATCACTAGTGCGTTTACAATTTCCCTCGCCATCTCTTTTAACACTCTGGGATGCATTCCATCAGGGCCAGGAGACTCGTCTACCTTTAGCCCCATTAGCTTGCCCAATACTGCCTCCTTAGTGATTACAATCATCTCAAGGTCCTCACCTATCATATCCTTATTTCCATCAGTCACTGGCATGTTATTTGTGTCCTCCACTGTGAAGACTGACCCAAAAAACCTGTTCAGCTCCTCAGCCATTTCCCCGTCTCCTATTATTAAATCTCCCTTCTCATCTTCCAAAGGACCAATATTTACCTTGGCCACTCTTTTTGTCTTATATATATTTGTAGAAGCTTTTACTGTCTGCTTTTATGTTCTGAGCCAGTTTACTTTCATAGTCTACCTTATTCTTCTTTATGGCTTTTTTAGTTTTCTGTTGTCCCCTAAAGACTTCCCAGTCCTCTAGTCTCCCACTAATGTTTGCCACTTTGTATGTTTTTTCCTTCAATTTGATACTCTCCCTCACCTCCTTAGATATCCACGGTCGATTTTTCCCCTTTCTACCGTCTTTCTTTTTTGTCGGTATGAACCTTTTCTGAACACTGTGAAAGATCGCTCGGAAGGTTCTCCACTGTTCCTCAACTGCTTCACCATGAAGTCTTTGCTCCCAGTCTACCTTAGCTAGTTCTTCTCTCATCCCATTGCAATCGCCTTTGTTTAAGCACAAAACACTAGTGTTTGATTTTACCTTGTCATCCTCCAACTGTATTTTAAATTCCACCATAAAATTGTGGTCGCTCCTTCCAAGAGGATCCCGAACTATGAGATCATTAATCAATCCTGCCTCATTACACAGGACCAGATCTAGGACCGCTTGTTCCCTTGTAGGTTCCATTACATACTGTTCCAGGAAATTATCCCGGGCACATTCTATAAACTCCTCCTCAAGGCTGCCTTTACCAACCTAGTTAAACCAATCGATATGCAGATTAAAATCTCCCATGATAACCGCTGTACCATTTCTACATGCATGCGTTATTTCTTTGCTTATTGCCTGCCCTACCATCCTGTTACTATTTGGTGGCCTATAGACTACTCCTATCAGTGTCCTTTTCGCCTTACTATTCCTGATTTCCACCCAAATTGATTCAACCTTGTCCTCCATAGCACCAATATCATCCCTTACTATTGCCCGGATGCCATCCTTAAACAACAAAGCTACACCACCGCCCTTACCGTCCATTCTATCCTTTTGTATAGTCTGATACCCTTGGATATTTAACTCCCAGTCGTGACCATCTTTTAACCATGTTTCAGTAATGGCCACTAAATCATAGTCATTCACGATGATTTGCACCATCAATTCATTTACCTTATTTCGTATACTACGAGCATTCAGGTGAAGTACACTTATGCTGTTTTTTATGTCTTTGGTATGAATCCTAACACCTTGATCAGTAACTTTTCGCAATTTATTTTTCCTCTTACCCTTTCTCCTAATTTTCCTTGTCTTTGAACCCATATCTCTACATAATAACCTGTCACGTAACCTGCTGCCTTGATCTCCATTAACCATTGTACTGTCCATAGCTTTACACTTCCCTTCCCCCCAGCTTGCTAGTTTAAAGTCCTTGTGACCAACCTATTTATCCTATTCGCTAGAACACTGGTCCCAGAATGGTTCAGGTGAAGACCGTCCCAACGGTCCCTCGCAAACCTGTCCAGTTTCCCCTTAAATGCATTTATATTATTCTCAGTCCTCAACTAGGATGCTAAAGAGACTTTGCATTTATATAGCACCTTTCATGGTCTCACGATATGCTTTACAGTGAAGTACGTTCGAAGTGTGGTCACTGTTGTACTGGAAGGAACCTTGCAGCCACATGGACCACTGCGAGCCCCCCGCAAACCGCAAAGTTTGATAAATGAGCAAGAACTTGAGGATAAACATTGGCCAGGGGAAGCGTCCATTCGCTTCCCCAAAATGGCAGCACGGATGGTTCACGTCCGCCTGAGGTGAGGTCTCTGATAAACATCTCGTCTGAAAGAGTCCTCCTCTGACAGTGTGGCACTCCCTCACCAATGCACTGGGCATGTCAGCCTACACCAAGACAGGAGCGTGCCTTGACCCAACAACCTCCTGGCTCAGAGTGCTCGATAGTCAACTATTGAGAACCTCAGAATCCAAGATTCACAGACTTTTTCTTGCACAGAAGGAGGCCATTTGGCCCACCCTGTCTGCACCAGCCCTTACATCGGTTGAATGATAGGTAAATGCAAAATTACACATGGGGCTAAATTATACAGTATGTTGGGGGGGAGGGACATAATCGCCAGACCCCTTAAGAAGCTCGTTCCGCAGTCATTTAAGGGTTCTCAATTGGCTTGAGGCAGAATTCTGCCCCCTTCGGAGAGGATTGCCCCAACTCTGAGAGTTGCCAACCAATAGCCGGTGAAGACTGTGTCCCAGCAGCACCGTGGGGGAGGACTGGCCATTGTTAAGACTGCTGGCAGTAAACTGCTTTGAGGAATCGGGTCCCCAGACCTGGAGGTAAATCCAGGTCTTGGCCTAGTCCAGGTTGACAGGCCCCAGTGACTGGGATAGGAACCTGTATTGGCAGATCACGGGGAGGGGTGGTGGTGTTGGTTAGGAAATACAATGGGAGCACCTTGATGATGGTGGGTGTGTGGGGTGGACGGGGGGCTCCTCAAGGCAGGCATGAACTCTTGCCACCAGCTTCCCCTGCCATGGGGAAAATCAGTCTTGGCGGGGAAGCCCCTTGGTGACCGTCAATTGGCTACTCGAGAGTGACAATCAGCCCATTGGAGGGCTGATCACCTGATGCTCCCCTGTCATGTCATGGTTTAGCTCACTGGGCTAAATCGCTGGCTTTTAAAGCAGACCAAGGCAGACCAGCAGCATAGTTTCAATTTCAGTACCAGCCTCCCCGAACAGGCGCCGGAATGTGGCGACTAGGGGCTTTTCACAGTAACTTCATTGAAGCCTACTCGTGACAATAAGGGGGGGGGGGGGGGGGGTACAGTTCCGGAGGTAAAGATAACACCGATTGTGGGAAAGGTGTGCCCCATAATCTAGCCAAACGTCAGCCCATTTGGGATGGTACAATTATACTCCCTTTCTCCAGAACCCGAGAATGGGAATGCCAGCCAGACCCATACCACACGGGCACCGGCCCGGGATAATTGCTGGATAATTCCTGCAAAATAAAAAACTGTGGACAGGAGAGGCGTCATTCTCTGGGTCGGAGAATGGCCGTTGGCCGCCGTGAATCCCGCCCCTGCCCCCGCCGAAGTCTCCGGTACCGGAGATTGGGCGGGGGCGGGAATCGGGCCGCGCCGGTTGGCGGGACCCCCCGCTCAATTCTCCGGCCCGG
This sequence comes from Scyliorhinus torazame, assembly GCF_047496885.1. Classification (NCBI taxonomy): domain Eukaryota; kingdom Metazoa; phylum Chordata; class Chondrichthyes; order Carcharhiniformes; family Scyliorhinidae; genus Scyliorhinus; species Scyliorhinus torazame. Next base: position 34,533,694 of record NC_092734.1, on the reverse strand, counting down.
ATGGGCCGAAGTCCCGCCCAGAAATTGCCTGTCCCGCCGGCGTAAATCAAAGCTGGTATTTACCGGCGGGACCAGGCGGCGTGGGCGGGCTCCGGGGTCCTGGGGGGGGCGCGGGGCGATCTGACCCCGGCGGGTGCCCCCACGGTGGCCTGGCCCGCGATCGGGGCCCACTGATCCGCGAGCGGGCCTGTGAAGTGGGGGCACTCTTTCCCTTCCGCCTCCGCCACGGCCTCCACCATGGCGGAGGCGGAAGAGACTCTCCCCACTGCGCATGCGCCGCATTTCCGCGCCAGCTGGCAGGGCACCAAACGCCATTTCCGCCAGCTGGCGCGGAAACAAACGCCATTTCCGCCAGCTGGCGGGGCGGAAATCCCTCCGCCGCCGGCCTAGCCCCTCAATGTTGGGGCTCAGCCCCCAAAGATGTGGAGCATTCCGCACCTTTGGGCCGGCGCGATGCCCGTCTGATTGGCGCTGTTTTTGGCGCCAGTCGGCAGACATCGCGCCGTTGGGGGAGAATTTCGCCCGAGGTGAAGATGCGACTGCGCCTCCGAGCAATGCCCTCCATGGCTGAAGAGTCTGGGTCAACACACATACAGCATCGCCTACTGCAGCTCAAAATTTGACCCCCATAGAGTTCATAGAGTGCAGAAAAAGACCATACGGCCCATCGAGCCTGTACTGGCCCTCCGAAAGAGAACCCCACCCAGGCCCACTCCTCCGAACCTATCCCCGGAACCCCGCCCAATGATCGTGGCCAATCCACCTAACCTGCACACCTTTGGACTGTGGGAGGAAACCGGAGCACCCGGAGGAAACCCACGCACAAACGGGGAGAACGTGCAGATTCCGCAGTCAGCCAAGGCCGGTATCAAGCCTGGCTCCCTGGCGTTGCAAGGCATGAGTGCTAACCACTGTGCCAACGTGCCGCCTTCAATGCTAAATGAACAAGAAGTTTATGTTTAAAAATTCAGTCTGCCGTTCTCCCTCTGTGTCACGCTGCGCAAATGATTGGAAATGAATCTTTCTTGGGTTTAGCAGCAGATGCAATGTATAGCAATTAAGAAGAATTTACATCTCTTTAAGTGTCAAATTATGAGATTTCAGCGTATCTTTTGATCTATTCAAAGAAATTATGGCAACCAGGAGATTCACTGTCAAGTATCCCATGTGGCCTGACCATTGCAAACTCAAACAGTGAAAAATAGCCAAATATCAATGTGCTTGATATTCCTCGCCAAATCCTTCTCCGGCACTGCGGCGCTTGCGTATCCGGGTAAGGCACAGCTGCTTGTAGAAGGTGGCAAAATTTGGCTCCGTAACGGCAAAATTGTGGGGTCTCAGAAGAACACAAAGAACAGGAGCAGACATCAACCATTCGGCCCGTCTAGCCTGCTCCTCCATCCAATCCGATCCGGGCAGATCTTGGGCCACAACTCCATTTTCCTCACCCGTTTCCCCATATCCCTTAATTCCCTGAGACCAACAATCCGCCTATCCCAACCTTAAATGTATTCAACAACGGGACTCTCACAACCCTCTGGGGGTAGAGAATTCCAAAGGTTCACAACAATGAAGAAATTTCTCCTCATCTCAGTTCGAAATGATTGGCCCCTTTTCCTCCCCAAGACAATTTTATTGCCTACAGTTTTACACTTATCATTTTATAATAATAATAATAATCTTTATTAGTGTCACAAGTAGGCTTGCATTAACACTGCAATGAAGTTACAGTGAAAAGCCCCTCGCGCCACACTCCGGCGCCTGTTCGGGTACACGGAGGGAGAATTCAGAATGTTCAATTCACCTAACAGCACGTCTTTCGGGGCTTGTGAGGGGAAACCGGAGCACCCGGAGGAAACCCCACGCACTCACGGGGAGAACCTGCAGACTCCGCACAGTGACCCAAGCCGGGAACCGAACCTGGGGGCCTGGAGCTGTGAAGCAACTGTGCTAACCACTGTGCTACCGTCCCGCCGGTCTCTACTCTTCTGAATTAGTGGGTGAAGATGAATTGAATCCCATGTAGGGCCTTCGAAAAATCCATGATTCCGCGCTCTTCAAACTGAACTGAATGTGCGCAGATAACAGGACGCAGGTGTTGCCCGGGAGGTGTTCAAATTAAGTTCCACCTCTGGCAACTGGATCACATGTCTCTCGGCAATATTTGCGTTGCACGAAAGTGCCACCTTCCTTGGACCGTGCAACGTGTCCTTGGCGCTAATATTTCCCGATTTCCAACAAGGGATTCTCAGGAGTGCTGGGGCCCAGGAAATTCCCAATCCGTTCGTCACACGGGCAGTAAAGAAGGATATTGGCCATGTGCAACTGGACATTCCGATTCAGGAATTCCAGCAATTGTTCCCCTCCCTCAAACATAACTAATACTGCGGATTCTTACACTGTCACTGCAAGTTATGACGCTCATCATAAAATCATTGAACCCCTACAGTGCAGAAGGAAGCTATTCGGCCCATCGAGTCTGCGCCGACGCTCTGAAATAGCACCCTACCTCGGTCCATGACCCCCGCCCTATCCATGCAACCCCACTTAACCTTTGGACACGAAGGGACAAGTTAGTATGGCCAATCGACCTATCCTGCACATCTTTGCACTGTGGGAGGAAACCGGAGCACCCGGAGGAAACCCAAACAGACACGGGGAGAAAGTGCAAACTCTACACAGACACCCGAGGCCGGAATTAATTGAATGGGTGTAAATTGAGAGAGATGGATACTCAGCGAGACCTTGGTGTCTTTGTGCATCAGTCACTGAAAGTAAGCGCGCAGGTACAGCCGGCAGTAAAGAAGGCAAATGGTATGTTGGCCTTCATAGCGAGAGGATTTGAGTACAGGAATAGAGATGTTTTACAGTCATTGTATAGGGCATTGGTGAGGCCACACCTGGAGTATTGTGTGCAGTTTTGGTGTCCTTATCTGAGGAAGGATGTTCTTGCGATGGAGGGAGTGAGGCGAAGGTTTACAAGGCTGAATCCTGGGATGGTGGGACTGTCATATGAGGAGAGACTAAGTCGGTTAGGATTATATTCATTGGGGTTTAGAAGAGTGAGAGGGGACCTCAGAGAAACATATAAAATTCGAACAGGATTAGACAGGGTAGATTCAGAAAGAATGTTCCCGATGGTGGGGGAGGCCAGAGCTAGGGGTCAAAGTTTGAGGAAAGGGTCAAACATTTTAGGACTGAGGTGAGGACAAATTTGACGCCAACCTGGGCGGGCATCGGGAAGAATATCCTGACAGGAAAGAGGAGCAAGGAGTTGGAGTATGGAGTATAGGCTGCACGGTGTAACAGTGGTTAGCACTGCTGTCTCACAGTGCCAGAGATCCCAGGTTCAAATCCGTCCTTGGTCACTGTCTGGATTGGATTTGTTTATTGTCACGTGTACCGAGGTACAGTGAAAAGTATTTTTCTGCGAGCAGCTCAACAGATCTTTAAGTACATGAAAAGAAAAAGTACATAATAGGGCAACACAAGGTACACAATGTAACTACATAATACAGACATCGGGTGAAGCATACAGGGGTTTAGTGTTAATGAGGTCAGTCCATAAGAGGGTCATTTAGGAGTCTGGTGACAGTGGGGAAGAAGCTGTTTTTGAATCTGTTCGTGCGTGTTCTCAGACTTCTGTATCTCCTGCGCGATGGAAGAAGTTGGAAGAGTGAGTAAGCCGGGTGGGAGGGATCTATGATTCTGCTTTTCCCCAGGCAGCGGGAGGTGTAGATGGAGTCAATGGATGGGAGGCAAGTTCATGTGATGGACTGTGTTCACGACTCGCTGAAGTTTCTAACGGTCTGTCTGTGTGGAGTTTGCACTTTCTCCCCGTGTCTGCGTGGGTTTCCTCCGGGTGCTGCAGTTTCCTCCCACAGTCCAAAGATGTGCGGGTTAGGTGGGAAGAGGGCGGGAAGCGGGCCTAGGTGGGATGGTCTTTCGGAGGGTTGATGCGGACGAATGGCCTCCTTTTGCACTATTGGGATTCTATGGACACTTCTACGGAAGCTGCTGTGTTGAGGCTTGAGCCCACGTCCCCAGAGAATTGCCCTGGGTCTTTGGGTTACTAGGCTAGTGATATCGCTATCTCCCTTAATGATGTTGGTTGTTCAATACATTGTGCTCCTTAACCCTGAAATGGACAATGTACAACAAGAGTTAGAGCTGTTGGCACCTTCCAGAGTGTTTGACAACCTGTAGGAGACTGTCCTACAGTCCTACTGTCCTACCTGTAGGAGACTGTGAGGCGTGGGTTAAGTTTGAGGGCGGGGAAAATTACGGAGATATTTCTCTGAATCAGAATACCCAATTGCCTAGCACAAGTAATCTTGTTTTCGGCTGTAAACATGCCTCTCTGATTAACCAGCACTCTTCCCTGACGTGTGAAGCCTTGACAAGTCATTGCTGGAAGTCGAGAAATATTAGAGCAGAGGTTATTTTGAACAGTTTGAGGAAACCAGCACTTACATGCAATGTTAATTTTAATGAGAGCTTCACTTGCACCCAGAGAATTTCTTATTTTGTGCAAACTTCTTTTTCACATTTATTGAGCAACATGTGCTCACATTTCATGTTATCTCACTCTCTCCTTTTATGCTCAATTAACCTTAGATTTATTGTCACGTGTACCGAGGTACAGTGAAAAGTATTGTTCTGCGTACAGTCCAGACAGATCGTTCCATACATGAAAAAACATAGGACATATGATAAATACACAATGTAAATACATTGACATAGTGATCGGGTGAAGCATAAAGTGTAGTACTACTCAGTAGAGAGGATACGTGGAGAGATCAGTTCGGTCCATAAGAGGGTCATTCAGGAGTCTGGTAACAGCGGGAAGAAGCTGTTTTGGAATCTGTTTGTGCGTGTTCTCAGACTTTTGTATCTCCTGCCCGATGGATAGAGGTTGGAAGAAAGAATAACCCGTGTGGGAGGGGTCTTTGATTATGCTGTCCGCTTTCCCAAGGCAGCGGGAGATGTCGACAGTCAATGGATGGGAGGCGGGTTCACGTGATGGAGGGGGCAGTGTTCACAATTCTGTAATTTCTTACGGTCTTGGGCTGAGCAGTTACCATGCCAGGCTGCAATGCAGCCAGATAGGATGCTTTCTATATTGCATCTGTAAAAGTTAGGTAAGAGTCAATGCAGGAATGTTCTTAGTTTCCTGAGGAAGTATAGGCGCTGTTGTGCTTTCTTGGTCATAACGTCAACATGGGTGGACCAGGACAGATTGTTGGTGATGTGCACACCTAGGAATTTGAAGTTGTCAACCATCTCTCCCTCGGCAAAATTGATGCAGACATGGGTGTGCGCGGTATTTTGCTTCTTGAAGTCAATGACCAGCTCTTTGGTTTTGCTAACGTTGAGGGATAGATTGTTGTTTTTACACCACTCCACTAGTTTCTCTATCTCCCTCCGGTATTTTGCCTCATCGTTATTCAAGATCCGACCCACTAGTCATGTCATCAGCAAACTTGTAGATGGAGTTGGAGCCATATTTTGCCACACAGTCGTGTGTGTATAAGGACTATAGTAGGGGGCTAAGTACCCAGCCTTCCGGGGCCACAGTATTGATGACTACCATGGAGGTGGTGTTGTTGTTGATCCGTATTGATTATGGTCTATGGGTCAGGAAGTCGAGGATCCAGCTGCAGAAGGAGAAGCTAAGTCTGAGGTTTTGGAGTTTTGAAATGAGCTTGGCTGGGATCATGGCGTTGAAGGCGGAGCTGTAGTCAATGAATAGGAGTCTGATGTAGGAATCCTTGTTGTCGAGGTGCTCCAGGGATTAGTGAAGGGCCAGGACGATGGCATCTGCTGTGGAATGGTTGTGGCAGTATGCAAATTGCAACGGATCAATGCATTCTGGGAGTATGGAGTTGATGGGTCTAAGGACCAACCTCTTGAAGCCCTTCATAATGGATGGCAGCACGGTAGCGCAGTGGTTAGCACTGTTGCTTCACAGCTCCAGGGTCCCAGGTTTGATCCCCGGCTGGGTCACTGTCTGTGCGGAGTCTGCACGCTCTCCCTGTGTCTGCGTGGGTTTCCTCCGGGTGCTCCGGTTTCCTCCCACAGTCCAAAGATGTGCAGGTTAGGTGGATTGACCACGTTAAAATCGCCCTTCGTGTCCAAAAAGGTTAGGAGGGGTTATTGGATTACAAGGATAGGGTGGAGGTGTGGGCTTAAGTAGGGTGCTCTTTCCAAGGGCCGGTGCAGCCTCGTGGGCCGAATGGCCGAGTTCTGCACTGTAAATTCTATGATAGTGATCAATGTCAAGGCCACCGGATGGTAATCGTTGAGGCACGTTGCCTGGTTCTTCTTTGGCACCGGTATGATGGTGGTCTTCTTGAAGCAAGTGGGAACCTCGGAACTGAGTAGGGAGAGGTTCAAGATGTCTGCAAACACATCCGGCAGTTAGTCCGCCCAGGATCTGATTGCACGACCAGGGACTCCATTAAGACCCATTGATTTCCAAGGGTTCACTTTCAAGAAGGCCGATCGGACTTCAGAAGCTGTGACGGTGGGTATGGGTGTGTCCGAGGCTGTTGGGGCAGTTGACAACGGTTTGTTGGTTTCCCGCTCGAAACTAATGCGTTGGGTTCATCGGGGAGGGGTGCGCTGCTGCCGGAGATTCTACTCAGCTTTGCTTTGTAGCACATGATGTTGTTTAAGCCTTGCCATAACCGACGAGAGTCCGTGTCCTTAGTCCTTACCCATTGTTTAAAGAATAGAGACAAGTAGAGGCCTACGTCTGAATTCATGGCTCCACCAGGGTCAGGTTTGAGCCGGGCAGGAGCTAAAAATAACTGCGCTACATCCCACCGTTGGATTATATTAGCAGAGACGGGATCGGGGACAGGTGGGGTTACTTACCCACAGAAGGAGGGTAGCTGATCAGGCTCATTAAGTGCCTAATGAGGTGAATTAAAGGGAGTCGATGTGGATTTTCAACTCAGCTCTTGGTTCCCACACTGACAGGGGCCTGTTCCGGGGCCTGGTGAGCTGCCTGGTTGCAGGAGTAGCTTATAAAAGGGTCGAGTGACACCCCCTCCTATGTGCCCCGCCACAGAGCGATGGTGCAGCTGCTAAATTTATTTTCCAATTAGAGATTTATAAAGATTGCTGGGAGGGCAAATCATAGGGCGGGCACGGGAGCCGGAAACCGTCCCAACCTGTATTTCCCTCCCAGAGAGATAAGTCTAGCCTCTCGATAGTCAGCAACCTCGTCTGATAAGTAATGTTCCCAAATGCCAACCACTCAGTGGGATAGGATTGGCAAAGGTGAGGAACTGCCAAAAGCTCACTGAGATTTCCCCTCAACAATATCTCTGCTCCGAACATCTTCCTCATGAATGACCACTGGGAGGTCAATAAATCCACTGACCAAATGATTGGGAAAAGAGAGATGGAGAAATGTTTGGGATTGTGCCAAGGACAGAGAATCCCTAGATTCCTACAGTGTAGGAGGCCATTCGGCCCATCGAGTGAAGGCTTCACTGGCCCTAATTGACTGTGAAACAATTGTTATTTCAAAACCCATCTGGCTCACTAATGCCCTTTAGGGAAGGAAATCTGCCGTCCTTACCCGGGTCTGGCCTACATGTGACTCCAGACCCACAGCAATGTGGTCGACTCTTAACTGCCCCCGACTGAAACGTCCGAGCGAGACATTCAGTTCAAGGGCAATTCGGAATGGGCAACAAATGCTGTCCTTGCCAGCGACGGGCACACCCCATCACGATCTGAGCACCCCAGTTGACAGATTAACTTGCCGGTCCCTTGGCAAAACCTCCTGATTGAGTGGAATTGTGGTCACATCGTGAAAGGTACATCCAATCCTCAAATCTTCATTGGCTCGCAAACCATCCTGGATTCCAGCCAATGAAAACCCTTTTTCATTGTTGCCCCAGTCACCAAATTGACATGGGAAGCATCAAACGAGCGATGTTAAATATTTTTTAAAAGCCAAAGAGAAACAAGATAAAGCGGGTAGAAATAGAGATTGACTGTATTAAGATGGAGGTGGGGGAAAGAGATCAGGTTAGTTTTCCAGTGGCAAAGAGTCAGAAATATCACGATGGGTGAAATGTTCCGTTTGGGAGACTATGGCCGCAGTCCAAAAGGCCAAGCAACACCAGAAAAGCAGCTCGCGCGCGGCGTAGTGTGGCCACTGAGGCTGGGAGACCCCGCACCCGGGATCTACCCAGCTCGCGGGATTCGACGCAGTAAGCCTTACTCTAATGTGCGGACTCCTGAGGTAACACAGGCTTTGGAATTCAGCCTCGGAACGGCACTCATGGGGGTCTCCAAGGGGATCGAACGCCCCCAGCAGCATGCCCTTTGGGCAGGGTGGTGCCCTGGCACTGCTGGTGCCACCTGAGTACCCTGGCAGTTCCAGCCTGGCACTGCCAGCTGTCATAGGCACTGCCAAGGTGCCAAGCTGGCATCTTCTGCGTGTTTGCGATCGTGCTGGGTTTGCCCTGCATGGGTGGCGGGTCCCCTCCCATATTGCATACAGGCTTGGGGAGGACGGGAACAGGCTTGGGGAGGCCGGGAAGTGTTTTGGGGGCCTCGCTACACTGGGGAGACACAGCGAGCCCCCAATGTACACAGTGGGGCAATGTGCACCCTCGGCCGCGCGTTCCCCGTTCCGGCCCCTTCTTCAATGAGAGTCCCGTTGAATTGTCATGTGTTTCTCGGCAGTATGGATGACGGGAAACGCGGCGAAACGTGCCCACGAGGGGACTTAGGTAGCACAGTGGTTAGCACTGTTGCTTCACACCGCCAGGGTCCCAAGTTCGATTCCCGGCTTGGGTCACTGTCTGTGCGGAGTCTGTACGTTCTCCCCGTGTCTGCGTGGGTTTCCTCCGGGGCCTCCGGTTTCCTCCCACAAGTCCCGAAAGACATGCTTGTTAGGTGAATTGGACATTCTGAATTCTCCCTGTGTACCCGAACAGGCGCCGGAATGTGGCGACTAGGGGATTTTCACAGTAACTTCATTGCAGTGTTAATGTAAGCCTACTTGTCACACTAATAAAGATTATGTTCTCCCACCAGAGCTGAATTGCACCAGAATTGCGCTCCTGAGGAAGCAATTCCCAACCCTTAGCCATGTAAATTTATGCATGGCGATGATTGTGAGGGATTCCCGAGGAAATCCCACTATTGGGCCGCCATTTGGAGCAGACAGCCCGACAGCGAGGTCCTGCACCTGGCCAATCCCCCCCTCCCCTCCCTCCCCCGCAACGCAATTCAGCCCCACCCCTGGGTGTTCTGGGTTCTCCCCTACCCCCAGTACACTGGTGACCCGACATGCACTCCCCTCCCTCCGCGCCACCCCCCCCCCCCCCATAAAAATTCCCTAAATAAGGTTAGCGCTGTCAAATTCCAGCTGACCACTTCGAAATTACTCAACCATGAAGGGAGATGATTAGAACAATGCTGACAGCTGTGTGTGTGTGGAAGCTGTCAATCACAGCCTAGGAAAATCAATATCAAAGAGAAGTGAATGAATGGCTCGCAGATCAAAGGTCTGAGGGGGTTTAACCCAGCTGATTTATTTCCAGGAATTGACAGGCGCTGCTTCCTCTGCCTGAGCCGGCAGGTGTATTGCCCAGGTGAGTGCTAAAGCAGTAATTTTTCTCATTGGCTCTGTCTAGACTTTCTCCAGCTTCTAGATAGGGAACTCTCTTCTGGGGGCCGGTGGGAGGGTCTCCTTATTTTGGGGGTCTTTGGGAGGGGTCTCTTTATTTAGGGGTCTCTGGTGGGGGTGGGGTGTGCAGGTCTTGCATTGTGGCGGGGGGTGGGGGGGGTAGGGTGAGCCCTCGAACGGACGATTGAGGCGGCCACCTTAAAGATTTACCCCCCCCCCCCCCCTCCCCCGGACCAGTGCAAGGTCCACCGTGTCAGGGTCATGCTCGTCAGGACCTGCCCCAATTCCCGCCCAGGTGATTCCCAGCCCGGAGGACTGGAGCGTCGCGCGGGTCCAGAGAATATGGTGCCCGGCCCGTTAAGTGCATGCAAATGGGTCATTAGTGACCCGCTGTCATCCTCCCGCTGGCACAGGTCACAAACCTCGATCCCGACGCCATCGGCGGGGGCCAAGCATTGGAAATTGCTGCCGATCCCGGTTTCTTCACAACCGCTGGATTCTCCGCCTCACCGGGAAATCCGCGACCGGCGGAGCGAGGCGGAGAATAGCTTTCTTCTGCGTTATTAACCAAAATAAAAACAGAAGGAAAAGGAGGAGGAAAACGGGAAGAACTCCGGCACGTCAGGACAGGCACTTTTCTTCTATTTTCCAGATCAAGTTATTATGTTGACACTAAATCCACAGTTTAGGGCTGACCTTGTATCTGGCACTTCCTGATCCCTCAGAATCCGATTTGTGTTTGTGCTCGTTTCTGTGCGAGTGAGCTGGGAAGAAAGATGTTCAGCTCCCAGGAGGACCGGGGAAAGGGGAATAGCTAGGCGGGCATCAACGCAGTGCCTTTTCTTTAATGGTTTCAATGTTTTATTGTAGGCTGGCTTCACATTTTAGAAAAAGAATCCTCGGATTTTCCCTCCCCTATGTTTTCGCTTGGTCCCTCCCATGATGCTAGCTGGGGTTGTTACAAGATACCCAAACTGAGGGACGGCAGTTACCCAGTCTGCCACCTTTCCAGCTCCTTTACCAGATCATCGAATCTCATTACACCGCACTTGTTCGGCCTGCCTGGGAGATGGACAACTATTTTCCCGGCCCTGGTCATCGATAATCTCAAACTCTCCGACATAGCCATGCTTCATCATTCCCGTCAGGAATCTCACAGTGACTTTGAGGTTGATGAGAAGAACCTGCCGTTTTACACAGGAATTAGGAGAAGTCGGCAATTCCGCCCCTCGAGCCTGCTCCCCCATTCAATCAGATCCTGGCTGATCTCTTCCTGGTCTCAAATCCACCTCCCTACCTGTTCCCCATATCCCTTTAACCTGTATTTTTTTTATCAGAAATATATCTATCTCCCTCTTGAAACTATTTAATGATTCAGATTCCACCGCACTATGGGGCAGCGAGTTCCACAAATTCACCACCCTCTGCGAGAAGTAGTTCCTCCTCATCTCAGTTCTAAGTCTACCGCCTCTCAACCTATATCAGTGACCTATCGTCCTAGATTTTCCCACAAGGGGAAACATTTGGTCTACATTTACTTTATCAATCCTTTTTAGTATTTTACACACCTCGATCAGATCCCCTCACATCCTTCCGTTGATGCTGGTCAGGGCGTCAGCGAGAAGATTCAGGCGCACCGTGATGCTGCTTTGTTCAACATGGCGGAAGGAGCAACACGGTGCATTTTGTGACCTCGGAATGTCCTGTACTGCCAACTCGTTTGCTTGCGCAGGGACTGTCTGAATGCAGGAAACACAGCAGCCATCTTGTGCAGAGCAAGATCCAATAAGCATTTTTTTTTTCCGAAGTACTGGAGGAGGGATGAATGTTGGTGAGGGGATTCTGAAGATTCCCTCTTCAGAATGGCGTTGCAGGATCTTTCACACCCACCAAGATAGGAGGGGTGACACGATTGAAACATCCAGGATTCTTAGGGGGTCAGACAGGATGGATTTTGGGAGGATGTTTCCACTCATGGGAGATTGTAGGATGGGAGGGCAGAGTAGCAGAATAAGGGGGTGCTCATTTAAGATGGATTTGAGGAAGAAATTCTTCTCTCAAGAGTGGGGAATCTTCGGAATTCTTTACCCCACGAAGCTGTGGATTCCGAGTCCTTGAACATCTTCAAAGTCGAGATTGATGGAGCTTTAAAGAGTCGGGGAATTAGGGGTTACGGACAGAGGCAGGAGAAGAGGGCCTGGCGAGCATCAAATCGGCCATGATCTTATGAAATGATGGAGCAGGTTCGAAGGGCTGAATGGCCAACTCCTTATGGTCTTAGGGTCACCTGAGAAGGCAAACGGGGCATTTGTTTCCTGTGTCGTTTGAAAGACGCTCCCTCAGTGTTGCACCGGAGTATCAATCTAAATTGTTGCTCATATTTGTATCGTGGCATTTCCTTGCAACTGAAGGGTTAAGAGAGGCACACACCTGCGCTCCCGGGGTATTCGCCAGCAATCACTCGGTGACACACTTAGAACCACGGCATGGTAGCGGAGTGGTTAGCACTGTTGCTTCACAGCTCCAGGGTCCCAGGCTCGATTCCCGGGTTAGGTCACGGTCTGTGCCGAGGCTGCACGTTTCTCCCCGTGTCCGCGTGGGTTTCCTCCGGGCGCTCCGGGTTCCTTCCCACAGTCCAAAGGTGTGGTTAGGTGGATTGGCCGCACTAAAATTGCCCTTATTGTCCAAAAGGGTTAGGTGCATTTACTAGGTTACAGGGAGAGGGTGGAGGTGTGGACTTAAGTGGGGTGCTCTTTCCAGACTCGATGGGCCGAATGGTCTCCTTCAGCACTGTAAATTTTATGATTCTATGTTCATAGAATTCCTACATTGCACAAAGAGGCCATTCGTCCCATCGTGTCTGCATCGGCCCTCTGAAAGAGTGCCCTCCCTAGGCCCACTCCCCCACCCTCCCTCTGTAACCCCACCCAAACTGCACATCTGTGGACATTAATGGACAATTTAACATGGCCCTTAGTTTTAAGTCTATTGGTTTAAGTTCCCACTCCAAAGAGTTGACGGTGGCACAGTGATTCGCACTGATGCCTAACATCGCCAGGGACCAGAGTTCGTGTGACTGTCTGTGCAGAGACTACAAGTTCTCCCCGTGTCTGCTTGGGTTTCCTCCAGGTGCTCCGGTTTCCTCCCACAGTCCAAAGATGTGCAGGTTAGGTGGATTGGCCATGATAAATTGCCCTTAGTGTCCAAGTTAGGTGGGGTACGGGGGATAGGGCGGGGGAGTGGGCCTAGGTCGGGCGCTCTTTAATAATAACAATAATCTTTATTGTCACAAGTCGGCTTACATTAACATCGCAATGAAGTTACTGTGAAAAGCTCCCAGTCGCCACATTCCGGCGCCTGTTCGGGTACACGGAGGGAGAATTCAGAATGTCCAATTTACCTAACAAGCACGTCTTTTGGGAGGAAACCGGAGCGCCCGGAGAAAACTCACGCAGAGACGGGGAGAACGTGCAGACTCCGCACAGACAGTCACCCAAGCCGGGAATCGAACCCGGGACCCTGGCGCTGTGAAGCCATAGTGCTAACCACTGTGCTACCGTGCTTGCTCTTTCAGAGTTCGGTGCAGATGGGCCGAATGGCCTCGTTCTGCACGGTGGAATTCCCCGCTTCTAGTTGAGCACACAAGTCTAGGCCGACACTCCAGCGCAGCACTGTCATGGGTGCTGTCTCCCTGATGTGAGCCTGCACCACGGCTCCTCGGATGGGTGCTCAAGGTCCTTGCTGTGGGGGCCTGGGGGATTGTGAACTCCTTGGGAATGTGACGAGCTCCTGAAAGAGCCGATATGAATGCATCCTTTGTTGCTATGTGTACACAGCAAACAGCACCGTCTTGTTTCCCCTTACTGAGCTGGAAAAAAACATCTGACCGTGAAAGTAGGAATTACTGAAACGTGAGGAACACATTTACTCACAGTTGTACTGGAATTATACTCGGTGTCAATTGTAAAAATCATGTTAACAATCAAACCGTTAAAGCTCAATTATAGTCAGCTTCTAATCATAGTAACATTCTATTTGGGAATGCTGAGAATCATATTAATCACACATTATTTTGGAAATAGAGATCACTAAGGGTCCGCGAGGTGATTAATGTTACGTGTTTTAAACTGTTCATGTATGTGACATGAACTGTCACGTTGAAGAGCCTTTCCTCACAGTACTTTTCTCTGTTTTCCGTGATTCCGTATAAACAAACCCAGGACAAAGAATTTATTTGAACTACAATTACAAAAGTATGAGGGCAGATTTTGATGAGGAGGTGCTGGTGTAGTGGTATTGACATTGGGCTAATAACCCAGGGCCCAGCTCTGGAGACCTGGTTCAAATCCCACCACAGAAGACGGCATAATTTGGATCTTGATTTTTTTTTTTAAAATCAGGAATTAAGGGCGGGATTCTTTTTCCGCTGCACCTGTTTTCTGGTGCGGCGCGCCCCTACCGACAGCAGGATTCTCCGTCCCGGCAGCCGGCCAATGGGATTTCCCCATTGTGGGCACCCCCACGTCGTCGGGAAATCCGCGGCTGTGAGTGCGCTGTGGGCGAAACGGAGCATCCCGCCAACAGAGAATCCAGCCTCAAAAGCCAGACGCTGACCGCGACACCGTTGTGAAAAGCTTGGGCGGGGTCCTCCGGTACCCCAGCCCAGTGTTTCTCGATGCCGAGAGATGGCGTGCCGTAGGCTGGTGGCGGGGTCCTCTACTCCCGCCGCTGTCGATGGGATTTCCCGGGAAACCCGCGGGAGGGGTTGCACTGCCATCGGGAGCAGAGGATCCCAACCCCAATGCGGGAAGGAAAACCTGTCATCCTTACCTGGTCAGGTGACTCCAGATCCAACAACAATATGGTTGACGAATAGATATGGGTGCTCCAACCCGCACCCATATCCCTTGAATGAATAAGGGGCGGGGAAGAAACTCTTGACTTTAATTGTATTCGCAAGAAGCTAAGCTTGAGGTGTAACCTCGGACTATCCTAATCACATCGAGGACAAATGGCGTCAAGCCACAGGAAACCCAAAGAACCCCTTTCACTGCCGCGGGACAGACGGTCAGGTAGAAACAGCCGCAAAAACAGCGCAAAACTATAAACAAGCCTAGGCCACATGGTGGGCCCAAGCAAACTCCAGCATTCATGGTCAAGAAAGGAACTTCTAGGGCAGCACAGTGGCGCAGTGGGTTAGCCCTGCTGCCTCACGGCGCCGAGGTCCCAGGTTCGATCCCGGCTCGGGGTCACTGTCCGTGTGGAGTTTGCACATTCTCCCCGTGTTTGCGTGGGTTTCGCCCCCACAACCCAAAGATGTGCAGGTTAGGTGGATTGTTTGACCAGGGGCTGGTTAGCATAGGGCTAAATCGCTGGCTTTGAAAGCAGACCAAGGCAGGCCAGCAGCACGGTTCAATTCCCGTAACAGCCTCCCCGAACAGGCACCGGAATGTGGCGACTAGGGGCTTTTCACAGTAACTTTATTTGAAGCCTACTTGTGACAATAAGCGATTTTCATTTCATTGGCCACTCTAAATTGCCCCTTAATTGGAAAAAATGAATTGGGTACTCTAAATTTATTTAAAAAAAGAAAGGAACTTCTAGTGAGCTGAAAACCACGGTCTGATGTGTTAATTCTCCTGAACTAAAGTCACCGTCACCGTTTCATCTGGTTTGTGAAACCTTTCGAAATTCTACACACCCAACTTCAGCCAGGGCAATCCTAGCGTTCTGGCTCCATGATCTGGACTGTGCGACCTTGGGGCAGGTGTGAGGGTACATAAACCCAGGGTCCCATTGCTCTCGACACATCTTGCATCTTTTTTTTTTTTTTTTTTAAATTTAGAATACCCAATTATTTTTATTCCAATTAAGGGACAATTTAGCGTGTGGACAATCCACCCAACCTGCACATCTTTGGGTTGTGGGGGTGAAACCCACGCAGACACGGGGAGAATGTGCAAATACCACACGGACAGCGACCCAGAACCGGGATCGAACCCGGGTCCTCTGCGCTGTAAGCAGCAGTGCTAACCACTGTGCCGCCCCACATCATTTATCTTAAGTTGCAGATATTAGTTCACAATTTATCTACGAATGAGGCAACAATGTCAAGAACATCCCGTGCCAAACCTTAAAGCCCAAAAGAGGTCAAGCTGGGTGAATGAGAGCGTTCAGGGGCCATGGTTTGTGCCCCATTGAGCTAAGAGTTCAGCTGAGAATTTGCTGTCAGCTTAGCTTCTCAACATTATAAGGAAAGGGAGAAGGTGATTGTCTATCTGTGATTCTGGATGAAACTTCACCCGTTGCGTTTCACCTGCACCCCGTTCATGTTGATCTACTCTATTCACTGCTCGCAATGGGGTCTCCCTCTACATTGGGGAGACTAAACGGAGACTGGACAACCGCTTTGCGGAACACCTTCTCTCAGTCCGCAAGCATAGCCCTAACCTTCCTGTTGCTCACCATTTCAATTTAGCACCTTGCTCTCGTTGCCCACACATCCGTCCTTGGCCTGCTGCAATGTTCCAGCTGTGCCCAAAGCAAACTGGAAGGACAATGCCTCGTTATCCGATCAGGCACGTTACAGCCCTCAGAAACTCACATTGACTTCACCAACATTTAAACAGCAAACTTCCCCCTCCTTTTGTTGTTTGTTGTTTTACAGCTCCTGGCCTGCCCTAACCCAATCCCATGAACCCATTCTGCTGTCTTGCCTTTTGCCACTATTAACGCTCGTCATCTCTCAACGGCTGCCTTGGGTGGGGTTTGTGCTCCCCATGTCTGCGTGGCCCATCCACCTAACCTGCAAATCTTTGAACTGGTGGGGGGGGTGGGGGGGGGGGGGGGGGGGGGGGGGGGAGAAACCGGAGCACCCGGAGGAAACCCACGCAGACACGGGGAGAACATGCAAACTCCATACAGTCAGTCACCCGAGGCCGGAATCGAACCCGGGTCCCCGACGCTGCGCGGCAGCAGTGCTAATCACAGGATTTTAAGAGCATGGCCCGCCTTCGTGCAACACTGTGCAGGATTTCACCTTATTCAGAAACAAATCAAGCAGCAGAGCTCAGTGCTGCCCTGAAATAAGATTCTGGTCTCCAAACGCTACTTGCACGATGAAAGGGTCCATTAAGCACTCCTGGAAACTCAAACCAGGAAATTAGGCCAGATTTGTATCAAACCAATAGGAGGAGATGAAAGAGGCTGTAGGGCCTTCGCGGCAGGGGAGGGAAGAACACTGTCAGTGACTCGCACTCCCCGAAATTTAATATTGCCCAGCACGGAGCCCGCGGTGGAAAGTCATTCTCAATACGCACTGAGCTGAATGCAATCGGCAAGGGAGCGTAGTCGACCTGGATCCATTCCCATTGCAATGAAGACAGTCTTTCATTGCAATCTCACACAGTTCTGGAGTTACTCTTTCATTAGCCTCTCTACCAGGAGAGAAAAGGGGTTTTTAGCCATATCTTTCTCATCTCCGCACAGATTGGCTTCACGCTGTTTATGGGTAACGCCGGACAGAAAACCACCGGAAACATTTGGAAAGACATCTTTACGTTGGTGTTAGCTGCTCAAGGAAGAAGACCCCCATTTCCTCTGGCCAAAGTATTTTATCGAAAATATTGTGCTTTCGCAGTGAGGACATTGTGGCACAGCGGTTAGCACTGCTGCCTCACAGCGCCAGGGACCCGTGTTCCGGCCTTGGGTGACTATCTGCGTGGAGTCTGCACGTTCTCCCAGTGTCTGCGTGGGTTTCCTCCGCGTGCTCCGGTTTCCTCCCACAGACGTGCAGGTAAATTGCCTCGTGTCCAGGGATGTACAGATTAGGGTGGAGTTACGGAAATAGGGCGGGCGAGTGGGCTTAGGTAGGGTGTTCTTTCAGAGGGTCCGTGCAGACTCGATGGACCAAATGGCCTCCTTCTGCACGGTAGAGATTCTGTGATTCAAATATCGGAAATGCAATTAGTGCACAGCAGGATCCCCCAAGCAACACCATAATGTGCAGGTCATCTTTTATTTAGTGACATTGGCTATTGGGGGTCAGATTCTCCGGGTACCCCAGCCGCGTGTTTCTTGGTGGTATGCCATTCGCTGGCGGTGGGATTCTCAACTCCCGCCGCTTGTCAATGGGATTCCCCATTGAAGCCATCCCACGTACCGGGAAACCCGCAGGCGGGGGGGGGGGGGCATCGGGAACAGAGAATCCCAATCCCAAGAGAATTCCGACCACGATACATTTTGGCCAGGACGCTTGCGGAGAATGCATCCGCTCTTCTTCAAACTGGTGCGATCGGGAGTGTTTTTGCCCAGCCTCGGTTTAGCCGCTCCTTTGGAAGCCGCCATTTCCAACAGTGCAGCGCTCCCTCAGTCCTGCACTGGGAGAGGGAGTCAGCATCAACTCTGTACGCAACGCACTGGCGTGGGGCTTGCACCCACAAGCTTGTTGTCTCACGAGTGCTGTCACTGAGCAACTGAGTCTCAAGAGAGACCCCTGACCGTGGAGTTTTTATTTGTTTCTGTGACTGTTTCGAGTGTCAGTAACCGGACCGCCTGGTTGAACATGCGGCCAATCTCTCATCTCAAGGCGCAGTAAACTCTGGGTCTCAGAATCCTCCTGACTCATGGAGTTCTGCTTCACCTCATTGTGTCATTGGAGTGGCAGAAGTGACTACCATTGAGAGCGCACCATTGATGTGAAAAAATACACACCAGTGTCTGGGTCTGACTTGCGTCTCACACTGAACCTATTGTACGCGTCTAAACCTCACAGCTGCAAGGGAACCAGATACCCTGGCGTTTTTCTTTAAAGATATGTCATGAAGCACGCAAATCCATAGCTCCAATCAATCAAGTGATAATAATTGGAGTCTCCTTCTGTATCAGACAAAGACTTGATTGAATGCACAAAAACAAGCTTCATGTGCACTGTCATCCTGAGTGTGTGGTCTTCACAACAGTCTCCTGACGGGCAGCACGGTGGCGCAGTGGTTAGCACTGCTGCCTCACGGCGCCGAGGTCTCAGGTTCGATCCCGGCTCTGGGTCACTGTCCGTGTGGAGTTTGCACATTCCCCCCGTGTTTGCGTGGGTTTCGCCCCCCACAACCCAAAGATGTGCAGGGTAGGTGGATTGGCCGTGCTACGTTGCCCCTTAATTGGAAAAAAATTAATTGGGTACTCTAAATTTAAATTTTAAAAAAAGAACAGTCTACTGACTGATGTCTCAATGACTACCTTGGGTTGGATCTTGTAACCTTACATACTTCCGTTAAGAAAAAATCATAGGAGCGCAGCAGAAGAAGGAGGGCATTCCTCCCATCACGTCTGTACCCGCTGCCCGCAAGGGCATCTTAGCTTGTCCCACCCGCCTTCTCCTCACAGCCCGGTGTGTTTGTCATTCCTCTTGAAAGAACGGAAGCCACATTGAGTCTCCCCCCACTCCAGTCTCAGGCAGTGCATTCCGGGTCACAACCATTCGCTGTGCAAAACAAACTCTCCTCGTTTCGCCTCTGGTCCTTTTGCGAATCACCTTAAATCTGTATCCGCTGGTGCTCGACCCGCCTGCCAATGGGAACAGTTTAGAATCATGGAGTCAAAGAATCCTTACAGTGGCGAAGGGGGCCACCCGCCCCATTGAGTCTGCACCGATCCTCCGAAAGAGCATCCTACCTCAGCCCAATGCCCCGCCCTATCCCCGCATCATCACCTAACCGTTGGACACTTGAAGGGCAATTTAGCACGGCCAATCCACCTCACCTGCACATGTTTGAACGTTTGATTCTGCCCATCTGCTCTGTTGACAGCATGCCTGTAACATTGACGCTACGACCAAGAAAGCACACCAGCACCTGTACGTCCTCAGGAAACTAAGGAAATTTGGCATGTCCACATTGACTCTTACCAACTTTTACAGATGCACCATAGAAAGCATCCTATTTGGCTGCATCACAGCCTGGTATGGCAACTGCTCGGCCCAGGACCGTAAGAAACTACAGAGAGTCGTGAACACAGCCCCGTCCATCACGCGAACCTGCCTCCCATCCATTGAGTCTCGTCTCCACCTCCCGCTGCCTGGGGAAAGCGGGCAGCATAATCAAAGACCCCTCCCACCTGGCTTACCCACTCTTCCAACTTCTTCCAACGGGCAGGAGATACAAAAGTCTGAGAACACGCACCAACAGGTTTAAAAATAGCTTCTTCCCCGCTGTTACCAGACTCCTGAAATGACCCCCTTATGGACTGAACTGATCATTTCACACATCTTCTCTACTGAGTCGTACTACACACCGTATGCTTCACCGGATGCCTGTGTCTATATATTGTGCATTTATCGTATGTCCTATGTTTTTCATGTATGGAGCGATCTGCCTGGACTGTACGCAGAACAATACTTTTCACTGTACCTCGGTACACGTGACAATAGATCAAATCCAAATCCATAATGCAGTGATGGGCATCATTACACAATCGGGTCACATTTGTTACAAGTCTAATGTAATGAGACGAGGCGGAGATTTTTTCGGAAAGGCGCCAATTTTAACAATTGCAAACTCTGTCCTTACAAACTCGGGGGGGGGGGGGGGGGGGGGGGGGTGCTGCAGCTGAAGCCATCAAGCTGAATCGGCCACGCTGGCCTGAAGTAATATGGGTTCAGATCTGTCAGATAACAGCGATAGTAATGGGGTTAATTGCAGCTGAGGAACCAATAACGGCGAACAAGACGTTTATCAAACAGGATTAAAGGGTATCAAATTGATTTATATAAAGGCCCCAGCATCACACGGAGTGATTTAGTTCTTTCCTCCGAGAGGAATTAGGACTGCAGGGTAGTTTAATCAGCCTGCTTTTGATTTTAATGTTTATTGCTTCGGCTGCTGCGATTTTGCACATGCTCGGCTAATTACATTGTCACAAAATGATTTCTCAAAGCACGATTGGCTGCAATCGCCGCCCGCAGTGCGAGGGAGGACTCTGTGGATGTAAACGTGCCCTTTGCTAAAATCTGCCCTGTCGCTGTGGTAATTCTGTCAGCTTTGTCAATGAGCCTGCTCAGGCAGTAGGGTCATTAGCCTTATTTAGCATATTGGTAGCAATATATTAGATATCAGCATATTAAATGCAAGCACAGTTAGATATACAGGGACTGAACAGCACAGAACTAAACCCCTCCACCCATAGGACATAGGAGCGGAATTAGGCCATTCGGCCCATCGAGTCTGCTCCGCCATTTGATCATGGCTGATATTTTCTCATCCGCATTCTCCTGCCTTCTCCCCACAACCCCTGATCCCCTTATTAATCAAGAACCTATCTACCCCTGTCTTAAAGACACTCAGTGATTTGGCCTCCACAGCCTTCTGCGGCAAAGGGTTCCACAGATTCACCACCCGCTGGCTGAAGAAATTCCTCCTCATCTCTGTTTTAAAGGATCGTCCCTTCAGTCCGAGGCTGTGCCCTCGGGTTCTAGTTTTTCCCTACAAGTGGAAACATCCTCTCCCTGTCCACTCTATCCAGGCCTCGCAGTATCCTGTAAGTTTCAACAAGATCCCCCCCCTCATCCTTCTAAACTCCATCGAGCACAGACCCAGAGAGATCAACTGCTCCTCCTACGACGAGCTGTTCATTCCAGAGATCATTCTTGCGAACCTCCTCTGGACCCTTTCCAAGGCCAGCACATCCTTCCTTAGATACGGGGCCCAAAACCTCCCACAATACTCCAAATAGGGTCTGACCAGAGCCTTACACAGCCCAACGGGTCCGTACCATTATTTGGACAGGAGTGTCAGAATACACAAACTTGAATGCATCATCAATGCACACTCAATCCACCATCTTCAGCTGTCCCCCAGCAGCCCACAATCAGAGCAATTACACCCCCCCCTACGCCGGGGGAATATCAGACGTTGCTCACTGGTGTTTTTTCATTTATTCTTTCAGAGGATGTGGGCGTTGCTGGTTGGGTCAGCATTTGCTGCCCATTCCTGATTGCCTTTGAGACAGTGGGGTGGTGAGCTGCCTTCTTGAACCGCTGCAGACCGTGTGGCGTACGCACACCCACAGTTCCATGGGCAATGGTTAGATTCTCTCTTATTGGGCATGGTCATTACCTGGCTTCTAGATGGCACGGTGGCACAGTGGTTGGCACTGTTACTCCACAGCGCCAGGGTCCCGGGTTCGCTTCCCGGCTTGGGTGATTGTCGGTGTGGAGTCTGCACGTTCTCCCCGTGTCTGCATGGGTTTCCTCCGGGTGCTCCAGTTTCCTCCCACAAGTCCCAAGATGTGAAGGTTGGGTGTATTGGCCATAATATAAATTACCCCTTGGTGTCCAGGGATGTACAGGTTGGGTCGGGTTACGGAGATAGGGTGGGGGAGTTGGTCGAGATAGGGTGCTCTGTCGTAGGGTCAGTGCAGACTCGATGGGCCGAATGGCCTCCTTCTGCACTGTAGGCATCTATGATTACCTCGCAGAGCAGCAGGGGAGAAGGGGTTGGACTCAGTAATTCGGCCAATATCTGTCTCTCCATCAACATCAGGAAAAAAAAAAATCACATGATCTGGTCATTATCAAAGTGCTGATTGGGGGAGCTTACTGTGCACAAATTGGCTCCCGCTTTTCCCATAGTGCAACACTGGCCAAACGTATTTCCGTGCCTGTAAAAGCACTTTGAGACGTCTGATGGCCAATGAAAAGTGCCGTATAAACACAAATCTTTCCTTCACAATGCGGTGCTTCTCCAATGGTCTGAGATGGGCCTTTAAGGGGAGGAAGTCAACTGCATTCATGCTTCGACTCGGAGACATTCAGCATAGCGAGCCAGTGCCAACAACAACTTTCCAATCCTTTGCCCTGTACGTGTAACAGTCCTGAAAGGTGCAACCTGAGATACGTGGTTACAGGAAGAGTAGGTAATTCGACCCCTCAAGGAGTAACTCAATTTGGAAGGGAGAAGGCTATTAATGACAATAGTGATTTGTGAATCTACACAGCACCTTATGTTACATTAAAGCATCTCATGACACTTCATGCAATGAATTATTCGCAAAGCGCAGCGAGCATGACATCGGCAAACGTTGCCTTCTGATGCACCAGGGAATTATAATAATCTTTATAATAGCAATCTTTATTGTCACAAGTAGGCTTACAAAGGGGCGGCATGTGGCACTTAGGTCCCTGGGTCACTGTCCGTGTGGAGTTTGCACGTTCTCCCAGTGTCTGCGTGGGTTTCACCCCCACAACCCAAAGATGTGCAGGTTAGGTGGATTGGCCACACTAAATTGCCCCTTAATTGGGAATAAAAATAATAATTGGGTGCTCTAAATGTATTAAAAAAGGGAAAAAAAACAAACAAGTAGGCTTACATTAACACTGCAATGAAGTTACTGTGAAAAGCCCCTAGTCACCACATTCTGGCGCCTGTTCGGGTACACTGAGGGAGAATTCAGAATGTCCAAATTATCACACAAGCACATCTTTCGGGACTTGTGGGAGGAAACAAGTAGGCTTACATTAACACTGCAAAGAAGTTACTATGGAAATCCCCTAGTCACCATATTCTGGCACCTGTTCGGGTACACTGAGGGAGAATTCAGAATGTCCAAATTACCTAACAAGCACGTCTTTCGGGACTTGTGGGAGGAAACCGGAGCACCCGGAGGAAACCCACAGGGAGAACATGCAGACTCCACACAAGCCGGGAATCGAACCTGCTGTGAAGCAGCAGTGCTAACCACTGTTCTACCGTGCCGATTTGCTTTTCGCATGTTTCTCAAACCCGAACACGTCCAGCGCAGCCATGCACGATATTTAACCGCCTTTTCAACAAACTCGCACTGGCGCCGCCGAGGTGGCAAGTTCCAAGCAGTACACGACACAGCCCCCCCTCCTCCTCCACGAAACAGCCTTGACGTCAGGGACACCCCCTCCCCGACACCGGGTGTGAAAAGCCCGCAAATAACCCTGCCAGGGAGGCAGACGAGATTAACACCAACAGCGAGGTCCACTTGTCTGAGCAGTGAATTATTCCCACACAGTCCGGCTTCAAACACTTGAGCACTTATTTTGTGCATACTCGAACCGTCTTATGCTGCGGAAAGTGTAAGAATAAACCATCTGCACAGGCGAACGGTCGAACAATAAAACTCTGAACAAGCAGGGGCAAGATGGTGTGGGAAAATCCACTTTTTCGGGGTAAAGATTGAACACGAGACTCTGAAACGCTGGTAAAAAAAATCCAGCAATTAAACGCAGTAAAAATAAGATTTGACTTCAATTAGCACAGGCCTGCTCGGATTTTAAACAGGCAACAAAATCTGGGAACGCCTGCCCAAAATACCAGTAAAAATCCAGGGATCCAATTTAATTTAAACAACACATCGTTTGGTTTAGTGTCCGTAAATCTAATGTTTATAAGAACACAACATGCAGTCAGGAAGTATTTTTACCCCACCAAGTGAAGTGGGAAGTTCAAGAATCTCTCCCTAAAAAGCCTCTGGATGCTGGGGGAGCGATTCTGAAGATCAAGATCCAGGTTTGTGGATCAGAGGCTGGGAGAAGGGGTTAAGGCGGCAATCAGTCATGACCTGATGGAATGATGGGACAGGCTCATGCGGCTGAATGACCTCCTCCTCTTCCTAATCTGCCTATGCACCTTTTAAACCGGTTCTAAGAACAAATAAAAGTACAGCGCAGGAACAGGCCCTTCGGCCCTCCAAGCCTGCCTGACTAACCCAAAACCTTCTACACTTCCGGTGTCCGTATCCCTCTACATACATCCTATTCATGTATTTGTCAAGATGCCCCTTAAATGTCACTATCCTCCCTGCTTCCACCACCTCCTCCGGCAGCGAGTTCCAGGCACCCACTACCCTCTGTGTAAAAGACTTGCCTCGTACATCTCCGCTAAACATTGCCCCTTGCACCTTAAACCTATGTCCCCTAGTAATTGACTCTTCCATCCTGGGAAAAAGCTTCTGACTATCCACTCTGTCTATGCCCCTCATGATTTTGTAGACCTCTATCAGGTCGCCCCTCAACCTCCGTCGTTCCAGTGAGAACAAACCGAGTTTATTCAACCTCTCCTCATAGCTAATGCCCTCCATACCAGGCAACATCCTGGTAAACCTCTTCTGTACCCTTTCCAAAGCTTTCACATCCTTCTGGTAGTGTGGCAACCAGAATTGAACACTATATTGGATAAGTTTCTATACAGCTGCAGCATGACTTGCCAATTTTTATACTCAATACACCAGCCGATGAAGGCAAGCATGCCGTATGCCTTCTTGACCACCTTTATGCTTGCACATTCTCCCCGTGTCTGCATAGATTTCCTCCAGGTGCTCAGGTTTCCTCCCACAGTCCAAAAATGTGTAGCTTAGGTGGAGTTAGGGGAAAACGGCGAGGAAGTGGGTAGGGTGCTCTTTCGGAAGGTCGGTGCAGATTCGATGGGCCGAATGGCCTCCTTCTGCACTGCAGGGATTCAATGATTGTGCTTTAAACGCATATGATACACATAACCCAGAAGAGTCTGCTGGTTCAAGAGCCCTGTTTTAAATTTCTTGAGGAAACGCGCCCCCTTCAGGGAGGCAGCTGCTCACCAAAGAGCGCCAACATGGGCTCGGACTTTGTAACTTAGGTGGAAGGAACATGCGGGTTATTACTGTACTAGGACTAGGATGTTTGTATCCTGATATCGCAAGCAATGCTTTACCAATATTTAATTGATCCGCCTCATATTTCCTCGGTCGTGGTAGGAAGCCAATCTCAACACTATTAAAAGCAGGCAGACACAGTGATGATCTGCCCCAGACTCTCTCATCTCTCTCTCTCCACCTACACCTCCCACTGCCTGGGGAAAGCGGGCAGCATAATCAAAGACCCCTCCCATCCGGCTTACTCACTCTTCCAACTTCTTCCATCAGGCTGGAGATACGAAAATCTCATAACACGCACGAACAGACTCAAAAACAGCTTCTTCCCCACTGTCACCAGACTCCTAAATGACCCGCTTGTGGACTGACCTCATTAACACTACACCCTGTATGCTTCATTCGATGCGGGTATTATGTGGTTACATTGTGGACCTTGTGTTGCCCTATTATGTATTTTCTTTTATTTTTTTCCATGCACGTAATGATCTGTTGAGCTGCTCGCAGAAAAATACTTTACAAAAGCCATCCTCAAGTCTTGGAAAGGTTGTCCAAACGCTCACTTTCCTTGTGACCACAAGGTGGTGCGCGCCCACGGGGCTGCTGGGACAACGCAGAACCTCCCGTCTGTGCAAAAACCCAGTCCTCCCAGCCGGAGCTCAGAGGCCACTCTCTCATTTCGGAGCCAGGTCGTTGGAGGTCTCAGAGACTTGGGCACAAAACCTAGCCTGAAACCTCCGTGCTGTACTGCCAGGACACGCTGCATTTCACTGCCTTTTGATTGAGATGTTAAACCGGGGGTGACAACACAATCACTTCTGTAATTAGTACTATCCATTTTGCAGTACACTTATTTTATAACACTTGTCTGTCATTAGGAACTCTGATCCAGTAAGATACAAGCACTGTAACCCTCTCATTTGATGAAGGAGCTACGCTCCGATGAAGGAGCTACACTCCGAAAGCTAGTGATTCCAAATAAAGCTGTTGGACTTTAACCTTAAGGGCATCACGGTAGCATTGTGGATAGTACAATTGCTTCACAGCTCCAGGGTCCCAGGTTCGATTCCGGCTTGGGTCACTGTCTATGCGGAATCTGCACATTCTCCCAGGGTTTCCTCCGGATGCTCCGGTTTCCTCCCACAGTCCAAAGATGTGCAGGTTAGGTGGACTGGCCATGATAAATTGCCCTTAGTGTCCAAAATTGCCCTTAGTATTGGGTGAGGTTACTGGGTTATGGGGACAGGTTGGAGGTGTTGACCTTGGGTAGGGGGCTCTTTCCAAGAGTTGGTGCAGACTCAATGGGCCGAATGGCCTCCTTCTGCACTGTAAATTCTATGATAAACCTGGTGTTGTAAGACTTCTTACTGTGTCCACCCCAGTCCAACGCTTATGCTTTCAATGTATAAATGAATCCACATCATGCTTATTTGAAATCACACTCTGCTGTTAATGAGAACTTACAGTCTGCAAACTCGTTTCCTACGCTTCACCAGCAATGATGCTTCAAAAGTACATCATTAATTAATAATCTTTATTGTCACAAGTAGGCTTACATTACCACTGCAATGAAGTTACTGTGAGAATCCGCTAGTCGCCACACTCCGGAGCCTGTTCGGGTACACTGAGGGAGAATTCAGAATGTCCAATTCACCTAACAAGCAAGTCTTTCGGGACTTGTGGAAGGAAACTGGAGACCGGGAGGAAACCCACGCAGATACGGGGAGAACATGCAAACTCCACACAGTCAGTGACCCAAGCCGGGAATCGAACCTGGGACCACTGTGCTACAAAGCACTGAACGCGCTATATAAATGCACTGATTTACTTCTGTGGCCACTGTCACTGGGTAGGAACCTGGGCTCAATTTTCTGTATTAGGTCTGCTGTGGGGAGGTTTTGGGGGGGGGGGGGTTACTGTGATCCTTTACCACACCCCCTACAATTGCACGCACCTGGGACTTTCCTGTTGTGGACACAACCTTGTGGGGCAGTGGGTTAACGTCCCTGCCTCTGAGCCGGAAGCTCCAGGTTCGAGTCCCGCCCCAGGACTTGACGGCCGAGGAAGGTGCGTTCATAACAGGTTGGGTGTCAACCTGCAAACACGCCAATGGCTGGGAGGTAATAGCGGGAGAGACTTCAGGTCACCCAAGGTTGATGTGGAGGGGCGCCCCTCAAGCTATAAGCCCCTGGCAACAGACTAGCGACCTGTTCCGGGAATTACTAGCTGTAGTAAGCCACAAGTCTGGCTTAGTGCACCACTAGCTTGGAAGAGAACTGGAATACGGTGCAACTACAGACTTGGAGATCATTCATCGCCCAGCCACTGACAAAATAGGAAGTGACAGTTATAGTCAGGAACAGTGAAGCGTGGCAGAAATATATAAGGGTATGTAATGGAATGTGGAGAGCACATTCCTCACACCCCAGAAAACAGCACACAGGTCAGTTTGCCTGCTTTGCAGCGCAGTGTCCGAGATTTTAAGGGAAGCCAGTTACCTCAGTTGGCTAGAGTCTGGTGCAGAATTACGCCAATTCCTGCTCCGACTTACGAGCCGCCTCCTCCCTTTGAGCGTGGAAGGCAATGGCAACCCAGCACTGACAAAGAGGTCAAATAAAATGGTTCAGAGTGAATCATCAGCAGGCAACGGGGCAAGGCCAGCAGCACGGTGGCACAGCGGTTAACACCGCTGCCTCACAGCATCAGGGACCCGGGTTCGATTCCGACCTTGGGTCACTGTCTGTGCGGAGTCTGCACGTTCTCCCAGTGTCTGCGTGGGTTTCCTCCGGGTGCTCCGGTTTCCTCCCACAGTCCAAAGATGCGCAGGTTAGGTGGACTGGCCGTGGTCGATGCGCGGGGGTTGCCGCAGATAGGTTGGGGGGGGGGGGGGGGACCCTCATTCAGAGGGTCGATGAAGACTCAATGGGCCGAATGGCCTCCTCCTACACTGGAGGGGTTCTATCGATTCTATGGGCCTTGCTCTGGGCAGAGCAGGTATGAAACGGCGTGACTCCCGATATCCAGCTCATTAAATATTGACAGCACATCAAGTCGGAGAGATTAGCCTTCATCGCAAACTCAAAGATATATATTAATATAAAAACTGTGGGTGCTGGCAGCTGATATAAAAGTGCTGGGAAATAATAGGTCTGGCAGCATGTGTGGAGAGGAGAGATAAGGATAAGGTTTTGACTCCAATATGGCACTTCTTCGGAACGGTTTTGAGCTTGGAAGAGAGTCACATTTGACTCATAGCGCCAGCTCTCTCTCTCACTTTCTCTCCACAGTTGCTGCCAAGTCTGCTGTTTTTCCAGTAATTTCTGTTTCTATGAAGAAGTTCTGTGCTCCCTTCAATCAACTGGGTCAAGAACAGGCTTTCAAAACATTTACTCCATAGGTGACAAGTCTGCTCACAAGAGACGGTCCCAACTCATGGGGGCCGAAGGAGCGAATGCTGGTGTGCATGTCCTCACTCTCTCTGTGAGTTAGGGGAAGGCTCCACAGGCCTCAGGAAGGGCCGGACGGATAGAGCTGCTGTTTTCACATCTTCACCCCCTTTCCCGTGGACAGCAGAAAGAACTTGCAGTTTTCTACAGCGTCTCTCTCATGACTCCAAAGCGCTTTATCGCTCTTTCTACTTTCGAAACGTCGTCGTTGCAAGGCGGCAGGCAGTTTGTGCAGAGCAAGATCCCACAGACACTCTGGGACAATGGGCGGACAATCTGTTTTTTTTTCCACTTCTGTCATTTGCTGGAGGGTTACGGGCCGGGACACCAGAGTTGAACTTCCCGGCCACTCTACGAAATAAAGCCGTCGGATTTTTCCGATCCACCCGAGTGGGTGAACGGGGCCTGGCTTTAACACCTCGTCGGAAAGACATATCCCTGACAGTGCAGCACTCCCTCGGTACTTTTCGTCAACAAAAAAAATTCATTCACGGGATGTGGCTGGGCCAACATTAATTGCCCATCCCGAATTGCCCTTGAATGTCTTGCTCGGCCATTTCAGAGAATGGCAGTTAAGAGCCAACCCCATTTCGCCTGATGGTCACATCTCCAGAGTGGGGCTTGACCCCACAGGTAGGGGGACTACCAACTGTGCAGGGCTAACAATGCGGAAGAGTTCGCAGGCTGACCTATGGCGGGACAGGATGCGAATGCTCCTGCAGTGGCCGTAACCAGCACGCTGGCACAGTGGTTAGCACAGTTCCTTCACAGCTCCAGGGTCCCAGGTTCGATTCCCGGCTTGGGTCACTGTCTTGTGCGGAGTCTGCACGTTCTCCCCGTGTCTGCGTGGGTTTCCTCCGAGGGCTCCGGTTTCCTCCCACAAGTCCCAAAAGACGTGCTGTTAGGCAATTTGGACATTCTGAATTCTCCCTCAGTGTACCCGAACAGGTGCCAGAATGTGGTGACTAGGAGATTTCCATAGTAACTTCTTTGCAGTGTTAATGTAAGCCTACTTGTGACAATAAAGATTATTATAACCACCTTTGTACCACTCAATACAGGGTCATTCCTATTTGGATGGGTGGAATTAATAGGCTCCTAATGCCCGTGCAAAGAGAGGGGATGGTGGTTCCACCCCCCCCCCCCCCCCCCAACCAGCTGATATCAGACAGGATTCAGAGTCAGACCCAGCCTCTGCTCGATGGGACTGTCTAGGGGGTTAGGGGGTTAGGGGGTTGGGGCGTTGGGGGGGGGGGGGGGGGGTAATCAATCCCAGCAGCTCCTGTTTGGGAGGCAGAGCAGCAAAAACTAAAAAACTCACACCTCCTATCAGTGAATGAATACACAAAATCCAGCTTTGCAACTGAGCTTTCGTTGCTCCAAACAGTTACATCGATTTACAGCACGGATGAGGCCCTTCAGCCCACCTTGTTCACACCGGTCATCAAACACCAATCGATTCTAACCCCATTTCCCAGCACTTGGTCCATAGGCTTGTACGGCTGTGACGCTTCAAGTGCTCATCTAAATGCTTCTTAAATGTAGTGAGGGTTCCCGTCCCTACCACAGGCAGCGAGTTCCAGAATCCCACCACCCTCTGGGTGAAGACACGTTCCTCAAATCCCATGTCCATTACCTTAAATCTGTATTCCAGCCATCTTAAATTGTGGGGGAAAAAATTCAGTGATTAAAAAAAACACCAGCCAAGGGAAACTGCAACACCTCGAAACGTCCGAACAAGCAGTAGCAGACGGTGTGAAAAAAAAAAAAAAAAAAAAATCACATAATTTACACTCTTTGGGGAAACAAGGACATTGAACGTGAGCCCCTGAAACGTTGGGAACAATCCAGCACTTTCATGCAATAGAAATAAGATTAAACTTCAATTACCACAGACCTGGGAACCCCACCGTCTGGAGGTCCCCCTCCAAGCCACTCACCACCCTGAACTGGAAATATATCGGCCGTTCCTACGCTGTCGCTGGGTCAAAATCCTGGCATCGCTCCCAAACAGCAAAGTGAGTGTACCTACAGCACATGGATTGGCATGATTCAAGGTGGCACCAGCTTCTCAAGGGCAACTAGGGGATGGGCAATACACACTGGCCTAGCCAACATCCGATAAATGATTTTTAATTTTTTTTTTTTAAAAAGGCTGTCCTGCTTAGCACTGCTGCCTGTCAGCTCCAGGGACCCGGCTTCGATTCCGACCTCGGGTCACTGTCTGTGTGGAGTTTGCACGTTCTCCCCGCGTCTGCTTGGGTTTCCTCTGGGTGTTCCGGTTTCTTCCCACAGTCCAACGTGGGGTTACGTGGATGGGGCGGGGGGGGGGGGGGGGGTTTGAGCCTGGATCGGGTGCACTTTCCAAGGGCCGGTACAGAGTCGATGGACCGAATGGCCTCCTTCTGCACTGTAGCGCTTCTATGATTGAGAACAGCCCCAAAAACAGGCCCAAAACACCAGTACAAATGCAGGGGTCCAATTTAATTTTTTTAAAAAGGATACATTTAGTGTTTGTCAATCAGTTGTTGGTAAGAACATTTGCTAGATTAAACATTCTCACACAGAAAGGATGGGCTGAAGTGCCTCAATTCTCCTCTGAGGCAGCTCATAGTTAGCCTGGAAAGGGAATACCCCAGGGGGAAAGGAAAAGTGGGTGGAAGGAAGGGTGAACTCACCTCTCTCTGACAAGTGTGGGCGCCCAGACTCTCTCCCAGCTGTTAAGCAGTCTGTAAAACAGAGCCTTCGAAGGGGATGGCAATCCAAGCCCATACGCGTTTCATTACAGAATCTGGAGGCGAGTGAAGTCTCTCCTTCTGAGAGAACCGTCTCAAAACTGGGTCGAGCCCTCAGCCCACATGCACCGAAATGCAAGAGAGCCACATGTGCAGAGTAAATCAAAGTCACATGCAGATGATTTGCAGGGCTGCCTCTCTGCAGCAGGAGAGCAACCAAAAAAAAGACTTGTGAAAAAAGATACAACTGTCTTGTCAGAAGTTTTTGAGAGGAAGGACCAATCGCAGGGACTCCTGCCCCCACCCCCCTTCCCAACAAGGCACTCTTTGAAAAGTAGCAACAAAAAAAAACTTTGGGACAAGATTGTGACAAAAGGTCAGTTTCACCCCCCCCCCCCCCAAAAAAAAAACACTGTCCTGGCAATCTGAAAATCTCTAGAACTGCCAGGTTGAGGAAAATACAATTTAAAACAATTCTGTGAGAGAGAGAGCAGACAACAAAAGCCTTGTGGGGGATATAACTGCTCAGAAATAAAGCACAATTTGGGGTTTGGGGGTTTGGAGAATGTTTGTAAAATAAAGATATTCTTACCCTGAGCCACGGGCTGCACATCTCATCCAGTCCCAGCCACAGGATCAACACGTTCCCCCCTCTACCCCTCTTGTCTCCTTCTGCAGCCCCGCTCGGTTTGAAATAGACACAAAGGGAGGAGGAGGGGGGACGTAATGGAGAAATTCGCACAGCGGACTCAGAGGGGTTCTCTGCAGCTCCAGGCTTTGAGATGCCCCGTCGGCATTCCCGTCGGCATCGTTTCCACCCCGATCCCGCCCCTGGGAGGGGGAGGAGGAGGAGGGGGGGGGGGGATTGAAGGAGGAGGGGAATTGTAGGCTCACTCCGCGCAGCTCGCCCAGGGATGAATGAAACTCAACACACACACTGGCGTCAGTTTCAGCGGGGAGACACGGGCGCCTGGTCTCCAGCACCCCTCCCCTCTTGTCTTCAGCCCTCTCCCCACCCCCAAGACTTTGCAAGTTAGGAGGCATCCTGGATTTCTTTAAGAAGGGACAGATTTCCCTCCCCCCACCCCCTCAAAATATGCTTGTGCAGTGCACCAGCCAAGAGGGTACAGCCTGGTGCGCTGCTACAGAATACCAGCTAAGAGGGTCTTACCTGGTACACTGCTGTAGAATACCAGCCAAGAGGGTACAGCCTGGGGGCAGCACGGTGGCGCAGTGGGTTAGCCCTGCAGCCTCACGGCGCCGAGGTCCCAGGTTGGATCCCGGGTCTGGGTCACTGTCCGTGTGGAGTTTGCACATTCTCCCCCCTGTCTGCGTGGGTTTCGCCCCCACAACCCAAAGCTGTGCAGGCTAGGTGGGTTGGCCGCGCTAAATTGCCCCTTAATTGGAAAAAAATGAATTGGGCGCTCTAAATTTATAGAGAAGAAAAAAAAAGAGGGTTTAACCTGGGACCCTGCTGCAGATTAACAGATAAGAGGAGGGGGGATACAGCACTGGCTCAAGTATTGGTTCAATGGGTAACACTCCTGTCACTGAGTCAGAAGGTCATGGGTTTTATTGTACAGTAAATTACCCAGCCTGGCACTCCACTGCACTACTGAGGGAGGGCAGCACTGCCGGAGGTGTCAACTTTGAGATGAGACATTAAACTGAGATCCTGTCAGCCTGCTCAGGTAGATGGTCCCTTTGCACTATTGGAAGGAGAGCAGGTGAAGATTCCCTGATGTTCTGACCAAGACTTAACCCCCACAATCGCCCTCACAAAAACAGACAATCTGGCCATCATATTACTGTTCATGGGACCTTGCCGTGCACAAATTGCTGCCTTTCCGGCATTCGAACACCGATCACGCGACCAAGTTACCACATTGGCCTTGGGACGTGCTGAGGTAGTGTAGTGTGTCAATTGTTTACATTTCCTCTTCTTCCCCAGCTATCATTACTCTTCATTGTTCACTCACTGGCACCATCTTCACTGCCAACCCAACATTCCGGAAGTGGAAATGATGTCCAACCGAGCATGTCGGTGAAGGTGTGTGAACATTTTGGAAAGGCCCTTCACCAGGGTGGCAGGAACTGTGCACGGCATTGGTGAGACCACACCTGGACCACTGTGCGCAATTTTGGTCACCTTATTTGAAGGGGCAGCACGGTAGCATTGTGGATAGCACAATTGCTTCACAGCTCCAGGGTCCCAGGTTCGATTCTGGCTTGGGTCACTGTCTCTGCGGAGTCTGCACATCCTCCCCGTGTGTGCGTGGGTTTCCTCCGGGTGCTCTGGTTTCCTCCCACAGTCCAAAGATGTGCAGGTTAGGTGGATTGGCCATGATAAATTGCCCTAAGTGTCCAAAATTGCCCTTAGTGTTGGGTGGGGTTACTGGGTTATGGGGATAGGGTGGAGGTGTTGACCTTGGGTGGGGTGCTCTTTCCAAGAGCCGGCGCCGACTCGATGGGCCGAATGGCCTCCTTCTGCACTGTAAATTCTATGATAATCTATGATGAAAATACTTGGGGACAGTTCTGTGAAGGTTCAATGAGATGATTCTTGGGATGGAGGGGATTGCCACATATTAATAATAATAATCTTCACTGTTGTCACACGTAGGCTTACATTAACACTGCAAAGAGGTTACTGTGCAAAGCCCCTAGTCACCACACTCCAATGCCTGTTCGGATACACGGAGGGAGAATTCAGCATGTCCAGTTCACCTAACAAGCTCGTCCTTTGGGACTTGTGGGAGGAAACCGGATCACCGGGAGGAAACCCACGCAGACACGGGGAGAACGTGCAGACTCCGCACAGACAGTGACCCAAGCCGGGAATCGAACCCGGGTCCATGGCGCTGTGAAGCAACAGTGCTACCCACTGTGCTACCATGCTGCCCATGTGGAAAGTTTCATAGAATCCCCGTGGGTCTCACCCCCACAACCCAAAGATGTGCAGGGTAGGTGGATTGGCCACGCTAAATTGCCCCGTAATTGGAAAAAATGAATTGGATATTCTAAAAAAAAATTTTATAAACAACCATAGAATATCTACAGTGCAGAAGGAGGCCATTTAGCTCATTGAGCCCACATCAACCCTCCAAAAGAGCACCCAACCTAGACCCAATCCCCCATCCTACCCCGCAACTCCACCTAGCGGCAGTTAGAATAGCCAATCCACCTAACCTGCACACCTTTGGACACTAAGGGGCAATTTAGCATAGCCAATCCACCTAACCTGCACACCTTTGGACACTAAGGGGCAATTTATCATGGCCAATCCACCTAACCTGCACACCTTTGGACACTAAGGGGCAATTTAGCATAGCCAATCCACCTAACCTGCACACCTTTGGACACTAAGGGGCAATTTAGCATAGCCAATCCACCTAACCTGCACACCTTTGGACACTAAGGGGCAATTTAGCATAGCCAATCCACCTAACCTGCTCAACTTTGGACACTAAGGGGCAATTTATCATGGCCAATCATAGAAGTAGAATCATAGAAGTTTACAGCATGGAAACAGGCCCTTCGGCCCAACCAGTCCATGCCGCCCAGTTTTTTACCATTAAGCTAGTCCCAGTTGCCCGCACTTGGCCCATAACCCTCTATACCCATCTTACCCATGTAACCATCTAAATGCTTTTTGAAAGACACAATTGTACCCGCTTCTACTACTACCTCTGGCAGCCCATTCCAGACACTCACTACCCTCTGAGTGAAGAAATTGCCCCTCTGGGCCCTTCTGAATCTCTCCCCTCTCACCTTAAACCTATGCCCTCTAGTTTTAGACTCCCCTACCTTTGGGAAAAGATGTTGACTATCTACCTTATCTATGCCCCTCATTATTTTATAGACCTCTATAAGATCACCCCTAAGCCTCCTACGCTCCAGGGAAAAAAGTCCCAGTCTATCCAGCCTCTCCTTATAACTCAAACCATCAAGTCCCGGCAACATCCTAGTAAATCTTTTCTGCACTCTTTCTAGTTTAATAATATCCTTTCTATAATAGGGTGACCAGAACTGCACACAGTATTCCAAGTGTGGCCGTACCAATGTCTTGTACAACTTCAACAAGACGTCCCAACTCCTATATTCAATGTTCTGACCAATGAAACCAAGCATGCCGAATGCCTTCTTCACCACCCTGTCCACCTGCGACTCCACCTTCAAGGAGCTATGAACCTGTACTCCTAGATCTCTTTGTTCTATAACTCTCCCCAACGCCATACCATTAACTGAGTAGGTCCTGGCCTGATTCGATCTGCCAAAATGCATCACCTCACATTTATCTAAATTAAACTCCATCTGCCATTCGTCGGCCCACTGGCCTAATTGATCAAGATCCCGTTGCAATCCTAGATAACCTTCTTCACTATCCACTATGCCACCAATCTTGGTGTCATCTGCAAACTTACTAACCATGCCTCCTAAATTCTCATCCAAATCATTAATATAAATCACAAATAACAGTGGACCCAGCACCGATCCCTGAGGCACACCACTGGTCACAGGCCTCCAGTTTGAAAAACAACCCTCTACAACCACCCTCTGCCTTCTGTCGTCCAGCCAATTTTGAATCCAATTGGCAACCTCACCCTGGATCCCGTGAGCTTTAACCTTCTGCAACAACCTACCATGCGGTACCTTGTCAAAGGCTTTGCTAAAGTCCATGTAGACAACGTCTACTGCACTACCCTCATCTACCTTCTTGGTCACTCCCTCAAAAAACTCAATCAAATTTGTGAGACATGATTTTCCACGCACAAAGCCATGCTGACTGCCCCGAATCAGTCCTTGCCTCTCTAAATGCTTGTAGATCCTGTCTCTCAGAATACCTTCTAGCAACTTACCTACTACAGACGTTAGGCTCACCAGTCTGTAGTTCCCAGGCTTTTCCCTGCTGCCCTTCTTAAACAAGGGCACAACATTCGCCACTCTCCAATCTTCAGGCACCTCACCTGTGGCTGCCGATGATTCAAATATCTCGGTTAGGGGACCCGCAATTTCCTCCCTAGCCTCCCACAACATCCTGGGATACATTTCATCAGGTCCCGGGGATTTATCTACCTTGATGCACTTTAAGACTTCCAGCACCTCCTCCTCTGTAATATGCACACTTCTCAAGACATCACTATTTATTT
This sequence comes from Scyliorhinus torazame, assembly GCF_047496885.1. Lineage (NCBI taxonomy): Eukaryota > Metazoa > Chordata > Chondrichthyes > Carcharhiniformes > Scyliorhinidae > Scyliorhinus > Scyliorhinus torazame. Next base: position 34,497,060 of record NC_092734.1, on the reverse strand, counting down.
CCCTTAGTTTCCTAACATCCATGCCTTTCTCCACCGTGAATACCGATGAGAAATATTCATTCAGGATCTCACCCAACTCTTGTGGCTCTGCACATAAATGCCCTTGTTGATCCTTAAGAGGCCCTACTCTGTCCCTAGTTACTCTTTTCCCCTTTATGTATCTGTAGAATCTCTTTGGATTCTCCCTTGCATTATTTGCCAAAGCAATTTCATGTCCCCTTTTTGCCCTCCTGATTTCCCTCTTAACTCTATTTCGACAATCTCTATACTCTTCAAGGGATCTACTTGATCCCAGTTGCTTATGTACGTCATATGCCTCCTTCTTCTTTTTGACCAGAGTCTCAATATCTCGAGTCATCCAGGGTTCCCTACTTCTACCAGCCTTGCCCTTCACTCTAAAGGGAATGTGCCTACCCTGCACCCTGGTTAACACATTTTTAAAAGCCTCCCATTTACCAGCCGTCCCTTTGTCTGCCAATAGTCTCCCCCAATCTACCTCTGCAAGTTCCTGTCTGATACCATCAAAATTGGCCTTGCCCCAATTAAGAATTTTAACTCTTGGGCCAGACCTATCATTCTCCATAGCTATCTTAAAACTAATGGAATTATGGTCACTTGTCCCAAAGTGATCCCTCACTAGCACTTCTATCACTTGCCCTTCCTTATTTCCCAAGACGAGGTCAAGTTTTGCCCCCTCTCTAGTCGGTCCATCCACATACTGAATGAGAAATTCCTCCTGAATACACTCAACAAATTTCCCTCCATCCAAGCCCCTAATGCTATGACTGTCCCAGTCAATGTTGGGAAAGTTAAAGTCCCCTACTACTACCACCCTATTATTCTTGCAGCTATCTGTAATCTCCTTACATATTTGCTCCTCAATTTCCCGCTGACTATTTGGGGGCCTGTAGTACAGTCCTACCAAGGTGATCTCTCCCTTCTTATTTTTCAGTTCCACCCATATAGACTCAGTGGGCGAACCCTCGGATATATCCCCTCTAAGTACTGCCGTGATGTTCTCCCTAATCAAAAACGCCACTCCCCCTCCTCTCTTACCTCCTGTTCTATCCTTTCTATAGCATCTGTAGCCCGGAACATTGAGCTGCCAGTCCTGCCCCTCCCTTAGCCATGTTTCAGTCATAGCTATAATATCCCAGTCCCATGTGCCCATCCATGCCCTGAGTTCATCCGCTTTGCCCGTCAGGCCCCTTGCATTGAAATAAATGCAGTTTAATGTAGACCTTCCTTGCTCTCTGCCCTGCTTTCTCTGGTCATGCTTTACACACTCTCCCTTCCTGCCTTTTGTTTCTGTCCCCACTGACTTCCTACATCGGTTCCCATCCCCCTGGCACATTAGTTTAAACCCTCCCCAACTGCACTAGCAAACACCCCCCCGAGAACATTGGTTCCGGTCCCACCCAGATGCAGACCGTCCGATTTGTACAGGTCCCACCTCCCCCAGAATCGGTCCCAATGTCCCAGGAATTTGAAACCCTCCCTCTTGCACCATCTCTCAAGCCACGTATTCATCCTAGCTATCCTGTCATTCCTACTCTGACTATCACGTGGCACTGGTAGCAATCCTGAGATTACTACCTTTGAGGTCCTACTTTTTAGTTTAACTCCTAACTCCCTAAATTCAGCTTGTAGGACCTCATCCCGTTTTTTACCTATATCGTTGGTGCCTATATGCACCACGACAGCTGGCTGTTCACCCTCCCCCTCCAGAATGCCCTGCAGCCGCTCCGAGACATCCTTGACCCTTGCACCAGGGAGGCAACATACCAACCTGGATTCTCGTTTGCGTCCGCAGAAACGCCTGTCTATTCCCCTTACGATTGAATCCCCTATCACTATAGCTCTGCCACTCTTTTTCCCGCCCTTCTGTGCAGCAGAGCCAGCCACGGTGCCATGAACCTGGCTGCTGCCACCTTCCCCTGGTGAGCCATCTCCCCCAACAGTTTCCAAAACGGTAAATCTGTTTTGGAGGGAGATGACCGCAGGGGATCCCTGCACTGCCTTCCTACTCTTCCTCTGTCTGCACACCTAACCTGCACACCTTTGGACACTAAGGGGCAATTTAGCATAGCCAATCCACCTAACCTGCACACCTTTGGACACTAAGGGGCAATTTATCATGGCCAATCCACCTAACCTGCACATCTTTGGACTGTGGGAGGAAACCGGAGCACCCGGAGGAAACCCACGCAGACACAGGGAGAACGTTCAAACTCCACGCAGGCAGTGACCCAAGGTCGTAACTGAACCTGGGTCCCTGGGGCTGTGAGGCAGCAGTGCTAACCACTGTGCCACCGTGACGGTGATTAAATAATTAAGGAGAAACGATTTTTACTGGCAGAAAACCAGGGCAGAATATTTTGAATGCAACAAATTGTTATGATCTGAATTGCATTGTCTGAAAGCGTTGTGGAGCAAAGTCAATGTTAACTTCCATAAGGGAATTGAATATATATTTGAAAAGAAGAAATATTCTGGAATATTATTCAGAGTTGAGAATTGTTTTTCTCTCAGACTTGAGTGGGTCTTCCGAACTCCCTTTCTCAAAGGGTAATGGAAGTCGTTGAATATTATTCAGGCAGATGGTAGACGGGTTCTTGATGAACAAGGGGTGAAAGGTTATCGGGAGTAGGCAGGATGTTGCCATCAGACCAGCCACCGATCTTATTGAATGGGCGAGCAGGCTCGAGGGGCTGAATGGCCGGCCCCTGCTCCCAACGTTCGCACGTAGGGAATGCGCAGATTGGTGGAGCTGGCATCGCACTGGCACGGTGGGTCAAAGGGACATCTTCTGCCTGGACGATTCTCGTGTTCCAGCCAATATTTCACCCACGACCAAAATCACCCAAAATAATCACCCATTGCTGTGCGGTGATTGACCATGAAGTGTAGGAACAGAAATAGGCCATTCAGCCCCTCGAGCCTGCTCCTCCATTCAGTGAGATCATGACTGATCTGATATCACCCTCAACTCCACTTTCCCGCCTTATCCCCATAACCCTCGATCCCCTCACTGATTAAAACTCTCAGCCTTGAACATACTTAACGGCCCAGCCTCTGCAGCTCTCTGCGGTAAAGAATTCCTCAGATTCACTCCCCTCTGAGAGAAGAAATTCCTCCTCATCTCTGTCTTAAATGGGTGACCCCCTTACTCTGAGATGCTGCCCTCTGGTCCTAGACTCTCCCACAAGGGGAAACGACCTCTCAGCATCCACCCTGTCAAACCCCCTGAGAATCCGCTATGTCTCAATAAGGTCGCCTCTCATTCTTCTAAACTCCAATGAGCACAGGCCCGACCTACTCAACCTCTCCTCATAAGAAACTCCCTCCATACCCGGGATCAACCGAGTGAATCTTCTCTGGACTGCCTCCAATGCCAGTATGTCTATCCTTAGATAAGGGGACCAAATGTTCACAGTATCCCAGGCGTGGTGTACTTTGTGCCTTGTCAAGTTTGAGCAAGATTTCCTATTGTTATATTCCATTCCCTTTGAAATAAAGGCCAACACTCCGTTTGCATTCCCGATTACCTGCTGAACGGTACGGTGGCACAGTGGTTAGCACTGCAGCCTCACAGCAGCAGGGACCCGGGTTCAATTCCAACCTCGGGTGACTGTCTGTGTGGAGTTTTCACTTTCTCACTGTGTCTGCGTGGGTTTCCTCCGGGTGCCCCGGTTTCCTCCCACAGTCCAAAGATGTGCAGGTTAAGTGGATTTGCCACGACTAAGTTGTCCCTTATTGCTCAAAGGTTAGTTGGGGATACGGGTTTATGGGGGAGTGGGCCTAGGTAGTGTCGGCGCAGACTCGATGGGCTGAATTGTCTCGTTCTGCACTGTAATGATTCTATGATTCTATGAACTTGCAGGCTAGCTTTTTGTGATTTATGCACAAGGACCTGCAAATTCCTCTGTGTTGCAGCTTTCTGCAGTCTTTCTCCATTTAAATAATGTTCAGACCCTTTATTTTTCCTACCAAAGTGCATTACTTCACATTTTCCTACATTCTATTCCATCTGCCAGGTTTATGCCCACTTACTTAACCTGTCAATATCCCCCTGTACACTCTTTGCATTGTTATGGGAGAGGTATTTTCAGAACCCCAAAATGTATCATGGAGTTCAACCAACATCCCCCTTTAATGTATTGTTGCTTTTCAAAACACATGGCTTGTTCCCCAGGTGCGGGATTACAATTATGGGCACGTGGGTTTTTAAACACAAAACAATGTTTATTCCATGAACTCAACTTAACCTTTTAAATAAACATTGGATCACTTAACACCTCTTACTTCAAAGATAACCCCGAAAATATTACAACACTAAATAATCCTTCAGTTATTCCTTTCAACATCCAAGAGACTTAACACCTTTACACAGAAATACATCAGGTTAAAGGCATTACTTTTATGAGTTTAAATCACCCAAATGATCCAGAGATAGTCTTTCATGGCAGAGATCACAGCAGGTCCAGCTCATTGCAAACACAGACACTCCCAAGCTCTTTTCAAACTGAAACTAAAAACTGCAAAATGGCTGATCAAAGCCTAGCTCCACCCACACTCTGACATCACTGCATTTCTTAAAGGTACATTGCTTAAACATCCATTTCTTAAAGGCACTCTCACATGACAGCATCATGCTCATCATTTGCCTGCCCACTTATTTTTGTGTCACGCGCAAACTTGGCAATAGCACATTTACATCCCTCATCCAAGTCATTCATATATATTGTATATAATTGTAATTTCCATATCGGCTGAGATTATTCATGAAGGCCCCAACGTCTCAACCTTGCCCCTCGCCTGAGGTGTGGTGACCCTCAGGTTAAACCACCGCCAGTCAGCTCTCCCCCTCAAAGGGGGAAGCAGCCTATGGTCATTGGGACTGTGCTAACTTTACCGTACCCCAATAATACTGACCCCAGAGCTGATCCCTGTGGCACTCCACTTGTTACAGGCTGCCATCGTGAAAATGACCCTCTTATTCCATCTCTCTGTCTTGTATTAGTTAGCCAATCCTCTATCCATGCTAACATAATCCCGCCCACACCGTGGCCCTTGATTGGCTGCCACATTTTTCTCCACTGCAGTCGCGTCTATGTACCCCATAGGTTGAGAAGCACTTTCGGGACATCCTGAAGATGTGATAGGTGTTCTGTAAACTCTTCTTAAAGGTGGAATTCTCTTCATGGAGCTGGACAGAGCAAAGAGCCACAATCCGAGAGGAATCCTGAGGTGCGAAAATGGAAGCAAGTATCTTGAACCGTTGAATCTTGGAATGCGGTTAAGGCTGGAGAAAATACCGATCGGGAACATAATTAATTCATCCTACTGGGTCGGAAAAAGACCACAGCATTTGGCTCACTGGTTTATATGCGATCCAATTCTCTATTACATTGAAACCACACAAAAAAGCCATCTAGAAATCTGGGACAGTTCCATCCATCTCAGCATTCAGTGTCATCCTTCTTTTTATTCTTCTTCTTCGGTAGTTCCTCAGCAAAGAGGATTGGATTTGGATTTGTTTATTGTCACGTGTACCGAGGTACAGTGAAAAGCATTTTTCTGCGAGCAGCTCAAGCAGATCATTTAGTACATGAAAAGAAAAGAAAGTACATAACAGGGCAACACAAGGTACTCAATGTAACTACATAACACCGGCATCGGGTGAAGCATACAGGGGTGTAGTTTTAATCAGGTTAGTCCATAACAGGGTCGTTTAGGAGTCTGGTAACAGTGGGGAATGATGTGTTGGGTACTCTGCTACACAGACGAACCAACACGGTTGCGAATGGTACAACTCAGTTTTATTACTAATATTTATTTACAGTGGTAAACTGGTTACTGAGGCTCGATCATAACCCTAGAATCTGTGGACCTATTCCTAATACTATCTTGGAGTGGCACTCAGCACATGGTGGATGTCTGAGTGGCTTGCTGTGAGCTCTGTGCCCTGAGCTGTCTCCTGCTGGAGTGCCCGGGAAGTGTTGTGTTCCCTGTTTTGTAGTGTGTCTGCTCTTGCCTGTGATTGGCTGTGGTATTGTGTGTGTGTTGATTGGTCCGTTGATCTGTCCATCAGTATGTATGTATGTTTGTACCATGATGTTTACCTGAATATCATGACAGGGAAGAAGCTGTTCTTGAATCTGTGCGTGTTCTCAGACTTTTGTAACTCCTGCCCGATGAAAGAAGTTGGAAGAGTGAGTAAGCCGGGTGGGAGGGGTTTTTGATTATGCTGCCCCCTTTTCCGAGATAGTGGGAGGTGTCGACATAGTGTAGCCGGCTGGGATGGCCACTTACAAAGGGAAACATGGCTACTTGCAAAGAATCACGGGAAATATGGCCAATGCAGGATCCAGATGAACTCAGAGCTGAAGTGTATATTTACCACTAGAGAACCAGATACTATTGAAATCCCTAGCCGATTTGCATTCTAATGGCCCATTTCCCCAGGACAAAGGACTTGTACTCAGGTATCAGATACAGATCCAGACGCATCGGCGCCACCTCCTTCACCCAGGAAGCCCAAACAGCCAAGGCCAATGACCACTCAGGACACGCCCAGCCATCAAGGTACCCGCCCCTTTATTGGCTAAAATCGAAGGCAGTAATCGAAGCCTGCCGAATTATTGGGTCCAAAGCTCAGGACTGCCCAAAAGAGCGCAAAACCCCCGAAGGATAAAAAGAGACACCGCCATGTGTTCAGTCTCTCTTGGCCCCGGCTTGTGCCCAAAACCAATTGCGACCAGAAGCAAGTTCAAGACCAACGATTGCCAGATGGATGAGCCCAGCAGAAACAATGTCACTTCTCCAGACCCAGCCATGCAAGATCCAAACAAAGGCCTTGTTCCTCTGCATAAAGCCGGGTGCCTGAAGTTAAGTACAGGTTGTTGTAGAGTTAAGTGTAATTTAGCTCGTCGTGTTTTATGTTGCATGTCAAAGTAATTCTTGTGTAAATAAACTATCATAATTCTTGTGTAAATAAACTGAACTTGAACTAACTAACTGGTTGTTGAGTCTTTGATCGATAGCTGGCTAAACCTTTTGGTGGTATCATTTGATACCTGGCGACTCTGAAAAGCAATATCATCATTAATAACTGTCAGATTAGTATTCAGTTAAAAAGAGCAACATTATTGGCAACTCCGAGCCGAATTGGCAACATTATTGGCGACTCTGATGGGACTCGACCTAGAAGTGATTTTGTCACTCCGAGAGAACCCACAAAATGTTGAAATAGAAATCCAATTGGTAAAAGTGAAAGAAACCACAAGTGTAAGGCCCGTATTGATCAAATCTCCAAGATTCGGAAGTGTGTATTAACTTGCATGCGTACTAACAGGGATATAAGGTAAACTCGTTAGATTTTGTTGCGTAAAACTATCGGGAGTATTGTGAACCGGAAAATAGCTTAGGCCCTACCCGCTGTTTGAATCGCTGCCTTATTCCCCCTGTCCCAAATTAACGGTAGAAAAAGATAATAGTAACAATGGAAGTAAAGGCAATGGAACGCCTACTGAATCCGCAGGAACCCGAGGTCGCAGTGACCAGTAGAGCAGAGCAATGCCCCATATGTGAAGAAGAGGTCCGCACAGAGCGACACCCAAGCCGGGAATCGAACCTGGGACCCTGGCGCTGCGAAGCAACTGTGCTAACCACCGTGCTACCGTGCCCCCCACAAATTCTAAAAAAGCTTGATCATTTGTACCAGGCAAGAGAAGATGAAAAATGAAATGAAAATGAAAAATGCATGAGTACTTTATTCTCGCAATCAAGAGAGTTGCAGGGCTTGGGGTAGAGTGAATATGAGATATCTAGTGGTGTGAAAACAGTTGTCCGAGGACCCGGGTTCAATCCCGGCCCTGGGTCACTGTCCGTGTGGAGCTTGCACATTCTCCCCGTGTCTGCAAGGGATTCACCCTCGCAATCCAAAAAGATGTGCGGGGTAGGTGGATTGGCCACGCTAAATTGCCCCTTACTTGGAAAAAGCTTCTTTTTTTAAAAATCTTGCCCTCCGTGACAAAGTAGATAACCAAAGAAGTAAATAAATCAGTTGCGCAAACTGGGGGTGAATTGATTTGCTGCCAATCCTGCAGCGAGAAACATTTTAACGATAACAGCGAGTGACATTCAGACAGTCACCAAAAGCCAAGTCTCAAGTCCTCCAAGTGAGGATTGACTGTTCCTGTTCAGCAGGTTGATGAACACAGGGGCATAATTATCACCTCGATTTTCTCTTCACTCATACGGACCACAAGTTCTGGTCGCATGAGCACAAGTACAAGAATGCTGACCAAATTCTCACTGGGGCTCAGATTACAGGCTATTCAACCACATCAATACCTTTCGTTCATTCTCTGACTGGAGACAGAAGGAATTTCACTTGGCAACCTCCTCATTTCCCATTCACAGCACCCACCCCTCCCTGCCCGCATCAGTGATCTCTGTTGTGTTATTCACCCTGGGGTAACACGGACTGCAACAGGATGCAGTTGTACTATAAAGTAGACACCAAACTTAGGCGTTGGTTCAATACAATTTAGTGAACTTCTGTAACAATGCACACAGCTGGCTGTGGGTTGACACTCTACTACTCTAAGTGTACTAACTCTAACTAACTAGACCAGACTAGCTCTGAGCCACGTGTAGAAGGTGCGAACTGATATATACACCCTGACTGTCACTACAGTTGTCACCAGTGGAAAGAGGCGGAGTGCTGATGCCTCGTGTGTTTTATAGTAGGAAGCCCCCCTCTAGTGTCCTGACTGGTGATTGGTTGTGTTCTGTCCTGTATGTTGATTGGCTAACCTGGATGTCTGTCACTGCCTGTCTTTACCTCATGATGTGCATGGGTGCATATTATGACAATCTCTACCCACAGAAGCTTCAACGCAGATACCCTCGCCCATTTGGAGCCCTTCACTCATTGTTGGAACAGCAGGGGTTTCACAGATCACTGGAGGGCAAAATCGGAATGGGGGTGGAGGCTGAGGATGGGAAGGGGGAGGACTCTTGTGGTCCTAAGAACAAACAAAGAGAACAAAGAAAATTGCAGCCAGGAACAGGCCCTTCGGCCCTCCTAGCCTGCGCCGATCCAGATCCTTTATCTAAACCTGTCTTCTATTTTCCAAGAATCTACTTCCCTCTGTTCCCTGCCCGCTCATATATCTGTCTAGATGCATCTTAAATGATGCTATCGTGCCCACCTCTACCACCTCCGCTGGCAAAGCGTTCCAGGCACCCACCACCCTCTGCGTAAAAAACTTTCCACGCACATCTCCCTTAAACTTTCCCCCTCTCACCTTGAAATTGTGACCCCTTGTAATTGATACCCCCACTCTTGGAAAAAGCTTGTTGCTATCCACCCTGTCCATATCTCTCATAATATTGTAGACCTCAATCAGGTCCCCCCTCAACCTCCATCTTTCCAACGAAAGCAATCCTAATCTACTCAACCTTTCTTCATAGTTAGCACCCTCCATACCAGGCAACACCCTGGTGAACCTCCTCTGCACCCTCTCTATAGCATCCACATCCTTCTGGTGATGTGGCGACCAGAACTGCACGCAGTATTCCAAATGTGGCCTAACCAAAGTCCTATCCAACTGTAACATGACCTGCTGACTCTTGTACTCAATACCCCGTCCGATAAAGGCAAGCACGCTGTATGCCTTCTTGACCACTCTATCGACCTGCGTTGCCACCTTCAGGTACAATGGACCTAAACTCCCAGATCTCTCTGTACATCAATTTTCCCCAGGACTCTTCCATTGACCTTATAGTCCGCTCTTGAATTAGATCTGCCAAAATGCAACACCTCGCATTTGCCTCGCATCCTGTCACAACAAAAGAGTTGCGAGAGACATTGGTGTACATGCCCAAAGATCCCTGAAGGCAGCAGGCCAGGTGGGTAAGGTGATTAAGAAGTCCTATAGGATACTTGCCTTTATTAGCCGAGGCACAGAGTATAAGAGCAGGGATGGATCTGTATAAAACACCCGTTAGGCCACAGCTAAGAGTACTGTGTGCCGTTCTGGTCGACACAATAGGGAGGATGTGATTGCACTAGATTTAGATATTTTGTCACGTGTACCGAGGTACAGTGAGAAGTATTGTTCTGCGTACAGTCCAGACAGAGCGCTCCATACATAGGACGTACGATCAATACACAATGTAAATACATAGACACAGACATCGGGTGAAGCATACGCAGTGTAGTACTACTCAGTAGAGAAGATGCATGGAGAGATCAGTTCAGTCCATAAGAGGGTCATTCAGGAGTCTGGTAACAGCGGGGAAGAAGCTGTTTTTGAATCTGTTAACGCGTTTTCTCAGACTTTTGTATCTCCTGCCCGATGGAAGAGGTTGATGCAGAGAGAGGGTGCAGAGAGAGGGTGCAGAGAGAGGGTGCAGAGAGAGGGTGCAGAGAGGGGGTGCAGGAGAGAGGGTGCAGAGAGAGGGTGCAGAGAGAGGGTGCAGAGAGAGGGTGCAGAGAGATGGTGCAGAGCGAGGGTGTAGAGCGAGGGTGCAGAGCGAGGGTGCAGAGAGAGGGTGCAGAGAGAGGGTGCAGAGAGAGGGTGCAGGAGAGAGGGTGCAGAGAGAGGGTGCAGAGAGAGGGTGCAGAGAGTGGGTGCAGAGAGAGGGTGCAGGAGAGAGGGTGCAGAGAGAGAGTGCAGAGAGAGGGTGCAGAGGGAGGGTGCAGAGAGAGGGTGTAGGAGGGTGCAGGAGAGAGGGTGCAGAGAGAGGGTGCAGAGAGAGGGTGCAGGAGAGAGGGTGCAGAGAGAGGGTGCAGAGAGAGGGTGCAGAGAGAGGGTGCAGAGCGAGGGTGCAGAGAGAGGGTGCAGAGAGAGGGTGCAGAGAGAGGGTGCAGAGAGAGGGTGCAGGAGAGAGGGTGCAGAGAGAGGGTGCAGAGAGAGGGTGCAGAGAGAGGGTGCAGAGAGAGGGTGCAGAGAGAGGGTGTAGAGCGAGGGTGCAGAGCGAGGGTGCAGAGAGAGGGTGCAGAGAGAGGGTGCAGAGAGAGGGTGCAGGAGAGAGGGTGCAGAGAGAGGGTGCAGAGAGAGGGTGCAGGAGAGAGGGTGCAGGAGAGAGGGTGCAGAGAGAGGGTGCAGAGAGTGGGTGCAGGAGAGAGGGTGCAGAGAGAGGGTGCAGAGAGAGGGTGCAGAGAGAGGGTGCAGAGAGAGGGTGCAGAGTGAGGGTGCAGAGAGAGGGTGCAGAGGGAGGGTGCAGAGAGAGGGTGCAGAGGAGTTTCACCAGGGTGTATGCTGGGCGGCAGCATTTCTGCTGAGAAGAGAGTTTGGATAGGCTGAGGGTGCTTTCCTTGAAGCCGAGAGGGTTGAGGGGGGTCTCATTGAGGTGCACAAAATTATGAGGGGCGTAGGCAGGGTGGATCTCAGGAACTTTTCCCCTTAGCGGGGGGTCAATAACCAGGGGGCAGAGATTTATAGTCAGGGGCAGGAGGTTGAGAGAGGAACTGAGGAAAAGCTTTTTCATCCGGAGGATGGTCGGAATCTGGACCTCAGGGCGCGATTCTCTCAAAAGGGAAGAATGCGTTTAGCTGCATGTTTCCTGGCACTCGCAGTGCCAACTGCCAGTGGCTATTCAGCACGATTCACGATGAATAAGGGGCCTGAATGGAGGCTGCGCAGCCGAGGCCGCACAAAGCCCCATTTTGTACAGGAGGGAGGTCCGCTCGCTGGAACTCCCCATTGTAGCGAGAGATCAGGACGCCATTTTTAAATGCCGTCACGATCTCCAAGCCCCCGAAACGATCCCCGACCTCCCCCCCTCCCCCATCCCCTCCAACAGGTCTGAAATAGACAACAGCAGGTCATCCGCGTAGAGGGAGACCCGGTGCTCCTCCCCTCCGCACACCAGCCCCCTCCAATCCCACGAAGTCCTGAGCGTAATGGCCAACGGCTCAATTGCCAGGGCAAACAGCAACGGGGCCAGGGGACACCCCTGTCTCGTCCCCCGGAGCAGCCTGAAATAATCCGACCTTAGCCGGTTTGTGGACACACTCGCTACAGGGGCCTGATACAGCAGCTTGACCCACCCTATAAATCCCTCCCCAAATCCAAACCTGCCTAGCGCCTCCCACAGATACTCCCACTCCACCCTGTCAAAGGCCTTCTCCGCGTCCATCGCAGCGACCACCACCACCTCCCCCCCCTCCGAGGGCATCATGATAATATTCAGGAGCCTCCTCACATTCGCGTTCAGCTGCCTGCCCTTAACAAAACCCGTCTGGTCCTCCCCAATCACTCCCGGGACACAGTCCTCTATTCTGGTGGCCAGAATTTTTGCCAGCAGCTTGGCATCCACGTTCAGGAGCGATATCGGCCTGTAGGACCCACACTGAAGCGGATCCTTCTCCTTCTTCAGGATAAGCGAGATCAATGCCTGCGACATTGTCGGAGGGAGGGTCCCTTTCTCCTTTGCCTCATTGAAGGTTCTCATCGAGCGGGCTCAGCAGCTCCGAGAACTTCTTATAGAATTCTACGGGGAAGGCATACGGGCCTGGGGCCTTGCCCGTCTGCATGCCTGCCAGCCCCCTGACTACCTCCTCCAACCCAATCGGGGCCCCCAGTCCCTGCACCCCCTCTGCTTCCACCCTTGGGAACCTCAACCGGTCCATGAACCGCCTCATCCCATCCCCCTCCCGGGGGCGGGGGGGGGGGGGGGGGGGGGGGCGGGGGGGGGTTCCGACTCGTATAACTTCCTGTAGAACTCCCTGAAGACTTTGTTGACCCTCTCTGGGCTCAGCACCATGTTGCCTTCCCTATCCCGCACTCCCCCAATCTCTCTGGCCACCTCCCTCCTGCGCAGCTGGTGCGCCAGCATCCTACTCGCCTTTTCCCCATACTCATAAACTGCCCCCTTCGCTTTCCTCAGCTGCACCTCCGCCTTCCCCGTGGACAGCAGGTCAAACTCCGCCTGTAAGTTCCGGCGCTCGTTGAACAGCCCCCCCTCTGGGGCCTCCGCGTACCTCCTGTCTACCCTGAGTATCTCTCCCACCAGTCTCTCCCTCTCCACCCTCTCCTTCTTCTCTCAATGGGACCTAATGGAGATTAACTCTCCCCTAATGACCGCCTTCAGAGCCTCCCAAACCACTGCCACCGTCACCTCTCCTGTGTCATTCGCTCCGATATAGTTATCAATACTCCTTCTTATCCACCCGCACACCTCTTCGTCCGCCAGCAGCCCCACATCCAGTCGCCAGAGAGGGCGGTCACCCCCGTTCCGCCCCCAGTCGCAGGTCCACCCAGTGCGGGGCATGGTCCGAGACTGCAATGGCCGAGTATTCAACCCCCTCCACCCTCAGGATTAACGCCCTACTCAACACAAAGAAGTCTATTCGCGAATAGACTTTATGGACGTGGGAGAAAAAGGAAAACTCCTTCGTCCTTGGCCGTGTAAACCTCCAGGGGTCCACTCCCCCCATCTGGCCCATGAACTCCCACAAGGCCCTGGCCGCCGCCGGCCTCTTTCCCGTTCTGGACTTGGAACGGTCCAAGCTCGGATCCAAGACTGTATTAAAGTCCCCTCCCATTGTCAGGTGTCTTATCTCCAAGTCCGGGATCCTACCCAACACGCGCCTCATAAAGTCCGCATCGTCCCGGTTCCTGGCATATACATTCACTAACACCACCCGGGCCCCCTGCAGCTTGCCACTCACCATTATATACCTGCCCCCATTGTCCGCCACGATGCTCCCCGTGTCAAAAACCACTCGTTTACTGACCAAAATAGCCACTCCTCTGGTCTCTGAATCTCACCCCGAGTGAAACACCTGTCCCACCCATCCTTTCCTCAGTCCCGCCTGGTCCGCGAGCTTTAAGTGCGTCTCTTGCAACATGGCCACGTCCGCCTTCAACCCCTTGAAATGCGAGAAGACGCGGGACCGCTTGGCCGGCCCATTCAGGCCCTTCACGTTCCACGTGATCAGCCTGGTCGGGGGGATAACCGCCCCCCCATCCCGCCGACTAGCCATCTCCCTTTTTCGGCCTGCCAGTTGCCCCCGCCTCCCTCCTCCAGCTCTCCCCCCGGCGGCCCCCCCCCGCCCTCACCTGGCTCCCTTTCAGTCAGCAAACCAGCACTCCTCCCCCCCCCCCCCCCCCACCCCCACCCCACCCCCGCCAAGCATCCGCTTAGCTCTGATTTCCCCCCCACTGATTTCCAGGCACAACTGGTAACTGCAGCCACGAAGGCCAATGGTGCAACAAATTTGGGGGGTGGAGGGACCACTGAACGTGGGGTGGGTTCCTGCGTTACTGAGACGAAGGGATTCTCCGATAGCCGACGCCGATATCGTATTCGTTGATCGGGTGGAGAATCCGTTTTTGCGGCAAAATCGGCGTAATCGCTGAGCACGCCGCATGCCGTTGGGACGGCCTGAGGACGTCACCGGAGGCCCTCCTACGATTCTCCGCCCCCGATGGGCCGACCTCCCGCCAGCGTGGGGCGCGTGTCCCCTCGGTTTTTGGGGACCTCACGCGGCGGCTGCGGACTGTGTCCAGCACCGCCACAGTCGGTAGGGGGGGTGGGGGGGGGGGGGGGGGGGGTGGAGCCGTTCCGGAGGGGGGGGGGGGCTTCGGCGGGGGCTGGGGGGATTGGTGGGGGGTGGTCCGGGGATGGCGAGGGTGGGTTACAAGGGGGCACTATCTGGCAGGCTGGATCTGTGCACGGCAGTATCTACAGGTGGAGCCAGAGGCTTTACATGGCGTGGCTGCTAGCCCCCCCCACCGGACGGAGCATCGGTGCAGGGGCGCCGGGCTTTTGGGCAGACGCTTCCTCTGGACATAGCCGCAAAATCGGAGAATCCAGATGTTGACACCAAAGGAGAATCCGTGGACTTTTAAGACAGGAAAACCGGCGCACACCTGGACCGATTTCGCTACCGTTGAGGGGCTGGCACCAATGCCACGTGAAACACAATCGATTCCAATGGAAAACGGTGCGGGATTGGCCGGGTCGGTGATTGACACTCGGGAGGCTGACAAGCTGCAGCCGCACATACACATTACACTCCCCACACACACTCACCCCAGCCGCACATACACATTACACTCCCCACGCACACCATCCCAGCCAACAAGATGGGCACTGGTTGTGCTGGAGCGCACCCAAACAGCTGATGGGTTGGCTGGGGCCAGAGGGCACCCAGTGGGGGGGGGGGGGGGGGCCTGGGGAGACACCTATATGACCCGTGGCACAAGGTTCAAAGCGAGCTGTTAGCGGCGTGCGCAGCTGCATGGCTGCCTTGCCGGCTGCGGCAATGGTGTTCCGTCTACCCCGACCCCACAGCCCACCTGCTGGCCTGGCCATCCCCCCCTACTCCCCCCGGCCCCGGCGGAAGTCGCCGGGCCAACGGCGCAACTGTCAGCAAACTATCGCGATGTTGGTCCCCCTCGCTCTCCCTCAGCAGCCGTAGCGCCGGTTTCACGATTTTTCAAAGCACAAGCGAACCGTGCCGTCGGGAACTTGGCTCATCGGAGGCGGAGAATCACGGAGGCCCCGGAGAATACCGGGTCGGGCCTGCTAATGATGTCCAAAAGATGTCTACTGTACGTGCTTGGTGAAACGCATTGACGCAGTTTTCGAGGTGATGGGGAATCGCGATTTGGCGTGAAATGGACACCTGCCGTGATTTTCGCGTCAGAAGATATTCTCCGCCAGATCACATTTCCGATTTCGGCGTCGGCT
This sequence comes from Scyliorhinus torazame, assembly GCF_047496885.1. NCBI lineage: Eukaryota > Metazoa > Chordata > Chondrichthyes > Carcharhiniformes > Scyliorhinidae > Scyliorhinus > Scyliorhinus torazame. Next base: position 34,481,343 of record NC_092734.1, on the reverse strand, counting down.
AACGGAGAATCCCGCCCATGGTTCTTTCAGTGATATTGGGGTTCAGGTAGCCCAAAGGGAGGGTCAGTTGTACACAACAGGCCAGGCGATGGGAGTCCCTGAGAAATAAAGTAGTTCAAGGCACACTCCAAGAAGCAACCTGGTGCCAGTCACACTATAGGAGTTAGTGTGATGCCAGTCGTATCCCTGTGCATCACCCATTTTGGGAATGAATGTCAACGAGTGCAGATGGGCAGTTTTAACAAGGCACCCTCCTGTTTTAAAAAAATGTCAGCCTTGGCTGAGCTACTAATATTCTCACTTCTTGAGTCAGAGAGTTAGGTCATCAAGTCCTGTTCCACAAAACCGTCTGCTGACGTTGAGAGAGTGGTGAGTAATCCAGCCCGTTAATCAGAACAGTGATCCCAACAGTGACCACTGGGGGTGGGGTGGGGGTGGGGTGGGGTGGGGGTGGGGTGGGCCCCACTCTCCCAATTATCTAACCCGTGTTTTCACAGCTCAAAGCTGTGCTGCCAACCAAGATGGCGGCACAGTGGTTAGCACTGCCACCTCACAACAGCAGGGACCAGGGTTCAATTCCGGCCTCGGGTCACTGTCTGTGCGGAGTCTGCACGTTCTCCCCGTGTGTGTGTGGGTTTCCTCCGGGGGCTCCGGTTTCCTCCCACAGTCCAAAGATGTGCAGGTTAGGTGGATTGGTCACGCTAAATTGTTCCTTAGTGTCCAAAATGTTAGGTAGTGTTGTGAGGATAGGGCGGGGTCGTGGGCCTTGGTGGGGTTCTCTTTGAGAGGGTCGCTGCAGACTCAAAGGGCCGAATGGCCTCCTTCTTCATTGTAGGGATGCTAAAAGAGCCATTTGGCAATATTTTTCTCTGGTTCACTGTCTGCATTTACGAAGGGAAGATCTAATGCAGTGATTCAAAACCGTGAGGGGTCTTGATGGAGCAACTAAGTGGAGAGAACAGTTAACACAAGTAAGCAGATCGGCAACCAGATGGAGAATCAGGGGCGAAATTCTCCAGTATCGGCGCGATGTCCGCCAACCGGCACCCAAAACGGCGCAAATCAGTCGGGCATCGCGCCGCCCCAAAGGTGCGGAATTCTCCGCATCTTGGGGGGCCGAGCGACCCACCTTAAGGGGCTAGGCCCGCGCCAGACTAATTCCCGCCCCGCCAGCTGGGGGGGGAGGGGCCGCCAACCGGCGCGGCGCGATTCCTGCCCCCGCCGAATATCCGGTGCCGGAGAATTCGGCAACCGGCGGGGGGTCGGAGAATCTCGCCCGAGATTCCATTGGAATTTTCAACGGGCAATTTGAATAGGTCTTCGCAAATAAGTAATTTGTGCGGTTATAGAACAAGAACAAAGAACAAAGAAATGTACAGCACAGGAACAGGCCCTTCGGCCCTCCAAGCCTGTGCCGACCATGCTGCCCGACTAAACTAAAATCTTCTACACTTCCGGGGTCTGTATCCCTCTATTCCCATCCTATTCATGTATTTGTCAAGATGCCCCTTAAATGTCACTATCGTCCCTGCTTCCACCACCTCCTCCGGTAGCGAGTTCCAGGCACCCACTACCCTCTGCGTAAAAAACTTGCCTCGTACATCTACTCTAAACCTTGCCCCTCTCACCTTAAACCTATGCCCCCTAGTAATTGACCCCTCTACCCCGGGGAAAAGCCTCTGACTATCCACTCTGTCTATGCCCTCATAATTCTGTAGACCTCTATCAGGTCTCCCCTCAACCTCCGTCGTTCCAGTGAGAACAAACCGAGTTTATTCAACCGCTCCTCATAGCTAATGCCCTCCACACCAGGCAACATTCTGGTAAATCTCTTCTGCACCCTCTCTAAAGCCTCCACATCCTTCTGGTAGTGTGGCGACCAGAATTGAACACGATACTCCGAGTGTGGCCTAACTAAGGTTCTATACAGCTGCAACATGACTTGCCAATTCTTATGCTGTAAGAGTTGGATAAAATTGGGGCACCTCTTTCAATGTGCTGGCACAACGATGATGAGCCAAAAGGCGAAGCTCAACGCAAACTGGAGGAACAACATCTCATCTAGCGGTTAGGCACGCTACAGCCTTCCGGTCTCAACATCGAATTCAACAACTTCAGATGATTAGCTCTACCCCACCTCGACCCATTTGTTTTCATCCCATTTCATTTTAACTGTCCTTTACCATTTCTTTCTTTCTTTATATGTATTAATATACACACACAATCTTATCCACCTTTCCTTAACCTTTCTCCTCTTTGCTTCCCCCTTCCCCTCCCCCCACATCTACATGATGTGGAGATGCCGGCGTTGGACTGGGGTGAGCACAGTACAAAGTCTTACAACACCAGGTTAAAGTCCAACAGGTTTGTTTCGATGTCACTAGCTTTCGGAGCGCTGCTCCTTCCTCAGGTGAGGAAGGAGCAGCGCTCCAAAAGCTAGTGACATCGAAACAAACCTGTTGGACTTTAACCTGGTGTTGTAAGACTTCGTACTGTGCCCACATCTACAGTTCACCCTCTGATGTTAGTTTCTCTGCTGTTTGGCCTTTCACACCTTTTATCCTCTCTGGGGACTGCCATTAACATTCTTTCCCCTTGGTTTCTGTGGCCATTAGCACCCGGTTTCCCTGGGTTTCTGTGGCTATGACTCATCTTTCATTCTCTTTCACAGTATAAATATTTCCCACTTTCTCTGTCTGTTAGCTTTGACAAAGAGTCATCGGACTCGGAACGTTCGCTCTTTTCTCTCCCTACGGATGCTGCCAGACCTGCTGAGATTTTCCAGCATTTTCACTTTCGTTAGCCAAAAGGTGCCTCTGTTGCTTTGAGGTGCTATTTGTGTAGCCCTTCGAAATTCCCTCAAGTATCATGATATGTGATGAACCCACGCCCATTGCCTGGACAGCAACCAGCACACCAACCTCAAACTGCCTATTTATTAGAATGGTTTCTATGCGACGCCAACACTAACTGAGCTGTTCGTTGGCTGAAAGCATCCGCAGGGTTCCCAGAGTCGTAGTTTCTGTGGAAGAAAATAGAGCAGGGATAGGCCATCTGGCCCATCGAGCCTGCTTCGCCATTCAATAAGATTCTCTGTCAAGGAGAATTCCAAACACCAACTCGCCTATCCCTGTTCAAGGAGAGGTACTTTCAGGCTGGAACAGGCACTGTTGGCGGCGAAGGACTTGAATCCGAGCTGGGGGAGAGTGACGAATGACTTCGCACTGGGAGAGAAAGGGGCGGAGCCTGGCGTCACGGAGCCGCTCGGGATGAACGGCAGGGACGCGCACCGCGACAAACATCAACTGTTGCTGGAGGACCGTCGACTCTGTGAAAAGACGCTCTTTGGTCTGCCTGAAACTTGTTGGTCTTCCAGCTGAAAGGGTTGTTCCCGAATGAGTGTTGCAGACAGGCACATTCCAAAGCCCAGGTCTACCTTGTCATGATATCCACATCTGCATATCATGGTGCAATCACACACACACTGATGGACAGGCAGTTGGACCAACCAGCACACACATAGCATCGCAGCCAATCACCAGTGAGAGCACACGCACTATAAAACAGGGAACACCACAGTTCCCGCTCATTCTACCAGGAGATAGCTCAGAGCACAGAACTCACAGCGTGCCACTCAGACATAGATCCTGTGCTGAGTGCCTCACTAAGATAGTGATAGGGCTGGATCCACAGGTTAGCTGGTAAAGCACGTACCCAAGCCAGCAGTTAGTTGTTGCCGTTGTTTAGACAATAAAACAGAGTTGTATCATCTACAGCCGTTTTGGATCATTTGTGCATCAGAACACCCAACACGAAATACCTGCTGAGGGACACGTTAAAACTGGGTGCAGAGGCGCAATGGGGGAAGGTCGCTGTCCAAGACGGTTCAGCCATAGCAAGGGAATTGTCAAGAATCCCCTTGGGCTGAATGACTCATATTGAATGGGCAGCACGGTAGCACAAGTGGATAAGTAGCACAAGTAGCACAAGCGCCAGGGTCCCAGGTTCGATTCCCCGCTGGGTCACTGTCTGTGCGGAGTCTGCACATCCTCCCCGTGTGTGTGGGTTTCCTCCGGGTGCTCCGGTTTCCTCCCACAGTCCAAAGACGTGCAGGTTAGGTGGGCTGACATTAAAAATTGCCCTTAGCGACCAAAAATGGTTAGGAGGGGTTATTGGGCTATGGGAGAAGGGTGGGAGTGAGGGCTTAAGTGGGTCGGTGCAGACTCAATGGGCCGAATGGCCTCCTTCTGCACTGTATGTTCTGTGAATATTACATGTATCACAATTGTATTGAAGCGCCTCAGCTTGGAACTTACATACCATTTGTAATTTTCTTTTAATTCTTTCATGGGATGTGGGCGTCGCTGGCTGTTCCACTGCTTATTGCCCGTCCCTAATTGCCTTTGAAGAGGCAGCTGTGGGTCTGGCGTCAATCGTAGGCCAGACAGGGCAAGGACGGCAGATTTCCTTCCCTAAAGGACATTAGTGAACCAGGCGGGTTTTTAACGACAATCGACAATGGTTTCATGGTCATCATTAGACTTTTTAATTCCATATTTTTTTGGGGGGAATGGTGGGATTCGAACCTGGGTCCGCAGAGCATTACTCTGGGTCTCTGGTTTACTAGTCCAGTGACAAGACCACTACGCCACCGCTTCCCCATTTTGACATGGCTGCATGGTATTTTTTACTGTAGGGAAGCACCTCAGGGTGCAACATGATGTAGGTAGAGAACCTGAATTTCATTGCACTTTGGATGATGGACACTTTGAAATGTTTGTAATGTTCTTTCAGATATTTTACGAATAAAGTATATTTTTTGCGATTCCTGGTTATTTTTCAATGCCTGCCGATTTTCCTGCCAAAGGCATTTTTTTAGAGAGATTGAAGGGAAGATTACCTCGTTCATATGGGGAGGGAAGGTGGCCAGAATTAAAAAGGTGCTACTACAGAGAGGAAGGCAGGCAGGGGGTTTGGGTCTTCCGAACCTGATGTATTATTACTGGGCGGAGAATGTGAAGAAGGTGCGGAGCTGGGTCAGAGGGGCTGACTCCCAATGGGTCAGAATGGAGGCGAGCTAGTGCAGGGAGTCGGGATTGAAGGCGCTAGTGACAGCGCCGCTCCCGACGTCCCCGGGGAGATACTCAGGGAGTCCAGTAGTAATAGCTTCACTGAGAATTTGGAGGCAGATTCGCCAACACTTCGGGTTGGGGGCATGGTCAAGGGAAATGCAGATTCAGGGGAACCACAGATTTGAGCCAGGGAAGTGGGATGGAAATTTTTGGAGAACGGAGGAGAAAGGAATTAGATTTATTTCTTGGGGGTCATTTTGTGGGATTGAAGGAGCTGGGAGCGAAGTATGGGCTGGAGCAGGGGGAAATATTTAGATACATGCAGGTTCGAGATTTTGCCAGAAAGGAGATACAGAGCTTCCCAATAGAGCCAGCTTCCACATTGCTGGAGGAGGTGCTGACGACAGGGGGACTAGAGAAGGGGGTAGTATCGGCGGTTTACGGGGCTATTTTGGAGGAGGAGAAGGCACCACTAGAAGGGATGAAGGCAATGTGGGAGGAAGAGTTGGGAGAGGGTATGGAGGAGGGGTTCTGGTGTGAGATGCTCCGGAGGGTGAACGCCTCCACCTCGTGTGCGATGTTGGGGCTGATACAGCTGAAGGTGGTGTATAGAGCGCACCTTACAAGGGCGAAGGTGAGCCGGCTCTTTGAAGGAGTAGAAGATGTGTGGGAACGTTGCGGGAGGGGCCCCGCAAACCACGTTCAGGTGTTTTGGTCCTGTCCAAAGCTGGAGGATTACTGGAAGGAGGTGTTTAGTGTAATCTCTAAAGTGGTGCACGTGAAACTGGACCCGGGCCCTCAGGGGGCTGTCATAATATCCACGCATGTATATAATGAGATGCAGACAGGCAGTGATTGACACACAGGATGACCAGTAAGCTCACAGCACAGTGCAGCCAATCACCAGACAGGACACCACCACTATAAAGCCAGAGGGCACTAGGTTTCCCGCTCTCTCGGGACCCAGCCACTGAGACAGTCAGAGTCCACGAACTAGCACAGTGCAAACACCCTGCGGTAGCTAGTAAGTCTGGCAGAAACTGCGAAGCTGGCCTCCCACGAGGCGGAATGGGTGCAGGCCATTTCACAAATGCAGGGCCTGAGCATTGAGGTGAGTGGCCGTTTTGCGCGCTTTTCCCGGGTCCCTGCGCATGCGCGCCACGACCGAGCGGACGATGAGCCCGACAACCTGACTGTGCATGCGTGATGACGCACGGAACGCGCTGATGTCGGCGTCATGACGTGTCCGAATTGTGGCTCCGCCCACTTAAAGCGGCAATGTCCGGCAAAAGGACGCCGGTGTCTACAGTGTGGCAAGCTTGGCCACTATGCAGCCCTTTGCAGATCTGCTCCACCGCTCAGCGGCCAGCGATTCCAGCTGCGGCGCAGAAGTGTCCGCGCAATACAACAAGGCATGCCAGATTCCGATCCAGACAGCCCAACGGACCCTGATGCTGAGTGCCTCAAGTCCCCATACCGGGTGGGCATCATAACTGCACATGTGCTGCCTTCCACCACACCTACGCAATGCCTCTCGATCCTCAGTGTGGATCCTGATGACGGGTGGTCTGCTGTCCTCACAGTGAACCAGGCGCGTATCCGGTTCAAACTGGACACCGGCGCATCAGCGAACCTCATCTCGAAATCTGACCTCGACACCATCCGCGCCAAACCAAGCATTCTTCCACCGATGTACCAGCAATCCTGCCGGTCCACGCGCACTGCGATGCCAGCAATCCTGCCTCTCCAAGCGCCAGCGGCTCCTTATCCATCTCCGCGGCGATCGACACAAATTCGTTGCCCACCACAAAGACTAAATCTATCGACTGAGCTTTTGTACATTTTTGTGACTTCACCAATTGGACCTCTGTAAATATCGTTTTGTTTGCCATGTATCTGCACTATCGCAACCTTCCTATGTATATACGTTCGTTTAGACATCTTTCTGTATATAGTCAGGCACATATATATATATATATTTATAAGCATCCACACCTTAGTATTTATTTTAATAAACAGGGGGGAGATGTCATAATATCCACGCATGTATATAATGAGATGCAGACAGGCAGTGATTGACACACAGGATGACCAGTAAGCACACAGCACAGTGCAGCCAATCACCAGACAGGACACCACCACTATAAAGCCAGAGGGCACTAGGTTTCCCGCTCTCTCGGGACCCAGCCACTGAGACAGTCAGAGTCCACGAGCTAGCCCAGTGCAAACACCATGCGGTAGTTAGTAAGTCTGGTCAGGCTAATACAAGGTCTCCAGTCAGTTCAGTATACTGTCGACCCACAGTTAAATATGTATGTTAGTTCTGTCGTTCAATAAAACCATGTTGGATCTTCTACAGTGTTAGAAGTCTGTTTCTCGCATCGCTGCATCAAGTGCAGTCCCCACCGAACCGACCTGCCTAACACATCAGAGGCCATATTCGGGGTGTCGGACCAGCTGGGGTTGGAAACAGGCGCGGAGGCAGATGTTGTAGCCTTCGTCTCGTCGATCGCCCGAAGGCGGATCCTGTTGGGTGGAGATCAACCTCTCCACCCTGTGCCCTGGCGTGGCGGGGGGACCTGCTGGAATTCTTAACGCTTGAAAAGGTCAAATTTGAACTGAGGGGAAGGATGGAGGGATTCTACAATTCATGGGCGTTATTCATTATGCACTTTCGAGAATTGGATCGCATCGAACATTAGCGGGGTTGGGGGTTGGGAGGGTTGGGGGGAGGGGGGCTGTGTGTGTTAATGGTGACTATGGGTGATTCTTGATTCCTCTTTGTCATTTGTTTATGTTAACATGTGGGCTAATGTCTGGGGTTTGGTGGGAGGATGGGATCGTTGATATTGATATGGGATTGACATCGCATTCGTTACTGATTATTGTTTATTGTTGGGTGTAAATTTGGGAGAAAATGTGAAAAAGGAGGAGAACAAAAAAATATATTTTTTTAAAAGTGTATTTTTTGCAAAAAGGAACTTGGTTGATATGTCCCAATGTTTTCCAGTGCCGGCCTGTAGGTCTTAGTAGAGAAGATAGAAGAAAGGGGACATTTCTTACATCTGCAAGGGGTAGCCATGATGTAGAGATGCTGGCGTGGACTGGGGTTGAGCACAGGAAGAAGTCTCACAACACCAGGTTAAAGTCCAACAGGTTTGTTTCAAATCACTAGCTTTCGGAGCGCTGCTCCTTCCTCAGGTGAATGGAAGGAGCAGTGCTCCGAAAGCTAGTGATTCAAAACAAACCTGTTGGACTTTAACCTGGTGTTGTAAGACTTCTTAATCTGCAAGGGGGGAAGGAGAGCGTGGAAACACACCTTGAGAAGAGAGTGAGAAAAGATGGTTGTAGAGGTTTGTCATGTTGGGTGTTCCGATACACAAATGATCCAACACGGCTGTAGATGGTACAACTCAGTTTTACTGTCTAAACAACGGTAACAACTAACTGCTGGCTTGGGTACGTGCTTCACCAGCTAACCTGTGGACCCAGCCCTATCACTATCTTAGTGAGGCACTCAGCACAGGGTCTATGTCTGAGTGGCACGCTGTGAGCTCTGTGCTCTGAGCTATCTCCTGGTAGAATGAGCGGGAACTGTGGTGTTCCCTGTTTTATAGTGCGTGTGCTCTCACTGGTGATTGGCTGCGATGCGTGTGTGTGTTGGTTGGTCCAACTGCCTGTCCATCAGTGTGTGTGTGATTGCACCATGATATGCTGATGTGGATATCATGACAAGGTTGACAATGCCAGGGTTACAAATGCATGTGAAACCTATCCAGGCACTGGCAAGTCAGGGGTAACCCAGGGAGGCCCAGCTGCACTATATACTCATCGGATTGTTAATGCAGCCAATCCCTTTAAGGGGGAGAGGATTCTAACCCCACCTCTCCGTCCCATCCAACCTCACCCTCCCAGCCAAGAGCTGCCAATCGAAGGACCGAAACCTCTTCAATCCCAGCCGGACCTCTGGGAATCACTGCTTGGACAAGAGGAGCAGCATTATGCGCCCCCCCCCCCTCCCCTCCTCCGTGGGACCAACGTAAGTGGGATTGGGGTTGTGGGGACTTGTTAGACAGGCCCACTGTGAGTGGGAGTGGGTGATGGTTGGCGAAGGGGCTGTGGGTGTTGCTGCCAGGGTGGTCATTGCCATGGTGGGGCAAGGAGGGTGGGGGGGGGCAGGGGGAGGGGGTCCTTCCATGGTTCACGAGGTGTATTTCCAGGAGAGAACCCAGCAGCCCATAGAGAGCCGACCAGATTTCTTTGCCACTGATAAAATGCCAGTGACAGAGGGAAGAGGTCCTTAACTGGAAGCCAAAGGGCTTCAGTTTAGCTCTGTGCAAGTGGGTCATCTGCCACCATTGCCATCCCTGGGAAGTGTTAGCAGCGGCAGGATGACAATGATCAGATGCCCTCCCCACCCCTCCCCACCATCCCACCCCACCCTTCGTTTGGCCGCTCCTCGGAGGCCCTGTTAATTCCCAGACCCAGGAGCCAGGGGTTGCACCTATCCCACGTGGGCTACAGCGCCTCAAGAAGGCGACTCACCACCACCTTCCACACGGGTAATTAGCGATGGGCACGGCCGAGCAAGTGACGTCCTCGCCCCATGAAAGAACCTTTAAAAATCTACTTCACCCTCGATCTAATTCTCCTGCCTTGAGCAGTCTAACTAACGATCTAACCAGCTGTGCTACGACCAGAGGTCCCTCAGTGAAAATGCTCAATCGATTGTTTCAGGCCAGGATGCTCGCCCCTCAGAATGATTCCCCCCAAACTGATCTGCCCCATTGAGGCCTCATCCTTTTTTTCAAATAAATCTCCAGTACCCAATTCCTTTTTTCCCAACTAAGGGGCAATTCAGCGTGGCCAATAGACCTACCCTGAACATCTTGTTGGGTTGTGGGGGTGTGGCCCACGCGGACACGGGGAGAATGTGCAAACTCCACACGGACAGGGATCCGGGGACCGCGATCGATCCCGGGTCCTCGGTGCCGTGAGGCAGCAGTGCTAACCATCGCGCCGCCGTGCCGCCCTTGAGGGCGCATCCTTGTGATAGGCGGAATCACTTTCCCCCCTTGGGGAGCTATATCGAAATTCTGCAAAAAGAGAGGACCCCCAGGAGCTGAAAGTCCAACTGACGACAAAGCAGTCCCACGTTTTCCTCTCATTCTGTGTCCTGTGATTTGGGGTAATTATTCAGATTGACGTCCCATGAAAGGTGGAAGCCAATATTAGCCAATATAACAGAACCAGGGTCTCCTTGCCCTTGCCCAGTTGAGCTCGAATTAGTTCAAATAGATAATAATTTAACCCACTGGAACAATCAGGACTCAAAGTTGCATCGGAATAAAGGAATCCAGAGGTCAACATCACCCTCATGTGATTTTTACAAATGTTGATCAGCCCCTCAGAACACATTAATAATCTATAGAAACAAGTGTTTGTTCCAGGAATGTATCCTTCTTTGTCCAGGATATTTTAATGAAAGCCAGTTTATTTTGAAGGGTTGGCCCTCCATTCGTCTGAAGGACGGACAGCAGCATTTGCTTGGATGGATTGGGTGCAATTAGGGAATTGAGACCAATGCTAACCCTCGGTCGTGGCTCAGATTGTGCACAACAGCACCAACATTCACTTTTAACCCTCGCAAACATGTTTAGCACAGTGGGCTTAAACAGCTGGTTTGTAATGCAGACCAAGGCCAGCAGCGCGGGTTCAATTCCCGTACCAGCCTCCCCGAACAGGCGCCGGAATGTGGCGACTAGGGGCTTTTCACAGTAACTTCATCGAAGCCTACTTGTGACAATAAGCAATTATTATTATGTCCTCCGAACATGCACACGCACATACAGATTAGGAGCAGGAACAGGCCACATGGCCCTCCAACCCTTCAATAAAATTGTGCATAAAATGAAAAAATGAAATGAAAATCGCTGGCTTTGAAAGCAGACCAAGGCAGGCCAGCAGCACGGTTCGATTCCCGTAACAGCCTCCCCGAACAGGCGCCGGAATGTGGCGACTAGGGGCTTTTCACAGTAACTTCATTTGAAGCCTACTTGTGACAATAAGCGATTTTCATTTCATTTCATTCATTTTCATTTCATTTCACCCGGCTTACTCACTCTTCCCACTTCTTCCATCGGGCAGGAGATACAAAAGTCTGAGAACACGCACCAACAGACTGAAAAACAGCTTCTTCCCCGCTGTTACCAGACTCCTAAATGACCCTCTTATGGACTGACCTCATTAACACTACACCCCCTGTATGCTTCATCCGATGCCGGTGTTATGTGGTTACCTTGTGTTGCCCTATTATGTATTTTCTTTTCTTTTCATGTACTTAATGCTCTGTTGAGCTGCTCACAGAAAAATACTTTTCACTGTACCTCGGTACATGTGACAATAAACAAAATCCAATCCATTATACTATTGTACTCCATTTGACAAGTCTTTACCCACTCACTTAACTTATCTATGTCCTTTTGTAGTCTCCTTACGTCCTCTTCACAACTTACTTTCCTACCTATCTTTGTGTTGTCTGCAAAGTTAGCGACCACACCTTCATCCGACTCATTTGCCTAAATTGTAGAAAGTTGAGACCCCAGCACTGATCCCTTGGCACCCCACTCGTTACATCCTTCCAACCAGAAAAAGGCCCCTTTTATGCCTACTCTGTTTCCTGTTAGCCAGTCAATCTTCAATCCATGCCAACATGTTACCCCTACAGCAGTGATGGGCAAGCTGAGCTAGTGAGTGGGCCGCAAGAGTGGCCCTCTTTCATCTCAATGGGTCACGAGATTGAAATCGGGCTTGTTCATTAACTATGACCCCAGGAATAAGATTAAAAACATCTATTACACACCGAACATTTCATACCGAGTTATAGAAAATGTTTAATCATTTATATATTAATGGAACTGTCGTCAACTTCAAAATAAAAACAAAATAAATATTTACACTTTGGACACAGAGTCCAAATGTTGAATGTTGAAATGTCAGCACGGCTCTCACACTCAATGTTGTGAGCAATCAACACGCTCCTCACTTCACTCGCCCTCGCTTTACGCGCGGATCACTTCAGTCATACCGGTCGGAAAAAAAACTACGCGGATGGGAATAAGCAGAATGTGGCGGCCCTGCACGTGAGCAACAGTCATCAAAATGTCTCGTAGGCCACACTCAGAACCCAGATGGGCCGCACATGGCCCCCGGGCCACAGGCTGCCCACCGCTGCCCTTCTCCATTTTACACTGAATCCCTTGAAGCGAGAGCTGGCTCTGTGTCTGGGTCAGGGCAGAGCTCACGTCAAATAGGAACGAGTCACTGAGCAATCAGCTCCAGTGTGATCTCCTGGCCTGGTTTTCATTGCCTGAGGGAATCGCAGAGGTATTTTCCAGGGTTTTTGTCGTCTCTTAACTCTTCTGGAATGTTCTCTACTTTTCCTCACCGAGAAAATGCTTCTGCTTCAGGACAGTGAGGGGGCTGTGAGGTAAATACAATAAGTAGGAAAACACTGATGAAGTTAGACTCTGGAAGGCAGGCCGGAAACCCTGCTACCACCTGCTGACTTGATCATTAGTTGACGCTCAGATTGGGCGACTGGGCCTTTCCTCATGTGAGGTAGAGAGGAAGTAATTCCTTTCTTAAGGAAACAATAATGATGTTGTGTCAAATTCTTTGAATTAAGGAATGTTGAAATATGATGAAGTAACTTTTTTTAAAAAAAAATTCATGTTTCATTTGTGGTCACGAGTCGCCCTTGAACTGAGTGGCTCAGAATTCCTACAGTGCTGACGGAGACCATTTGGCCCATTGAATCTGAACCAACCCTCTGAAAAAGAACCCTACTTAAGCCCACTCCCCCGCCCTTTCCCCGTAACCCCATCTATCCTGCACATCTTTGGACACGAAGCGGCAATTTTAGCAGGGCCAATCAACCAAACCTTCCCATCTTTGGACTGTGGGAGGAAACCGGAGCACCCGGAGGAAACCCACGCAGACACGGGGAGAACGTGCAGACTCCGCACAGACAGTCACCCACGGCTGGAATCGGACCAGGGTCCCTGGCACTGTGAGGCAGCAGTGCTAACCACTGTGCCACTTTGTAGATCATTTCAGTGGGGCATTAAGAGTCAACCACAACTACAGTGGGCCTGGAGTCACATGAAGGCCAGACCAGGTAACGACAGCAGCTTGCCTTCCCCGAAAGGGCATTCGTGAAGCAGATGGGTGTTACAACAATTGATGATACATGTCTGCCTTGGGGTCAGAAGCTTTATACTCCAGATTTATTAATTGAATGTATCTACCAACCCCCATGGCGGGATTTGAACCCAGCTCCCAGAGCCTTAGCCTCTGGATTCCTAGTCTCGTGGCATTAACACTGCTCCACCAGTACCCCACAACTTTTGACATGATTTTTTTAAAAGTTCTCCCTTGGGCTGTGAGCATCAGTGACAAGGCCATCACTTGTTCACCATCCCCAAATGCCCTTGAACCGGATGGCTTCCTCAGCCATTTGAGAGGGCAGTTACAATGTACTGAATATCAAATCACCGCTGGAAAAAACCTGTCAACTGTTGGACGGTTGAAGCTATAGACAACATGGAGCTAGACAGAGTGGAGCCACCCATTCAGAATGCCTGACAAGGCAGCCTTAAACTCATTAACTTCCTGATCCTTTGGCAGTTCATTGAAGGGAATTCACATCTAATGCCCAGCAAAACAGAACACAATAGTTTATATGTTGTGACTGGTGCAGGAGAGGGTATGTACGCACAACTAGAGCCATGATCAAAGGGGTATAAATGAAAGAACAAAAACAGAATGAAGCACGACAGATTTGTACAAGAGGCTATATTGCGGTCCAGACCCGAACTCAGTGGTACCGGACTCGAGTCTGTTAATCTGTTGCCTGAAAACAGAAAGTATAATTGATTCCGCAAATGTTAATATAAAACCCATTTGGAATTAGCAAGACCAACCACAGACAGAGTAAACAAGAGCTAATTTCCTCCAAATGAAGGAATTGATGTGTTGGGTGTTCTGGAGCACAAACAGGTCACCAACACTGGAAGTGGTGCAACTCTATTTTATTATAAGGTTAACTATATCAACATACTTGAACTGTGGGTAAATGCAATACCAGCTTTAACTGTTGACCCTTGCCTAGTCCTAACCAGGTGATGCACTCAGCACATGGTGAATGTCTGTGTTGCAGGCTGTGAGCTCTGTGCTCTGAACTGGCTGCTACTAGAATGAGCGGGAACTCTCCTGTCCCCTGTCTTTATAGTGCGTGTGCTCTCACTGGTGATTGGCTGCGGTGTTGTGTATGCTGATTGGTCGCATTGCATGTCCATCAGTGTGTGTGTATGTCTGCACCATAATATACTGGTGTATATTATGACATCCCCCCTTTTATATAAAGAACATGTGCCTGCGTAACAATAAATATTGTGTAGTGAATGTACCTGACTATGTGTGTGCGTGTTATTTACATGACTATGTACATGAGGCTAATCTATTTACACGGGAAGGTGCCTGGTGCAGAGAAATAGGGTGTCACACCAACAACGAAATGAACATTATATACAAACTACTGGAACGATGAAACAGGATAACAGAACAGATCAAAGAGTCCAACATTGTAAAACTCATAAGTCAAGTCTCTGAGGTGGGCGACGAGTTCTGGTTGACCGCCTCAAGGGTGGGTCAGGAGCCACCGGCTGAGGAACGGGCTGGGCCACGGCTGAGTGAGGAGGATGCAGAGTATTCGGAATCTCCACGTTGTTGAGGTTGGGGACAACAGGAGGGCGTGGCACCGGTGGAGGATCTCGTAGCGAGCGTGGAATGAGACGAAGGGCACGCCGATTGCGGCGGCGAATGGAACCATCTGGCAGACGAACCAGGAACGAGCGGAGAGTCACCTGTCGAAGAACCACAGCGGTTGCAGACCAGCCACCCTCCGGAAGATGGATGCGGACGTTGTCATCCGGCGCCAGAGCGGGGAGATCAGTCGCCCGAGCGTCATGCGCCGCCTTGTGTTGTGCACGAGACTGTTGCATCCACTGAAGGACCGGAACGTGGTCGAGGTCTGGGGCGTGAATGGACGGCACCGTCGTCCTGAGGGTGTGATCCATGAGCAGCTGGGCTGGCGACAGGCCCGTGGAGAGTGGGGCCGAACGATAGGCCAGCAAGGCGAGGTAGAAGTCGGATCCTGCATCGGCAGCCTTGCAGAGGAGCTGTTTGACGATGTGGACGCCCTTTTCCGTTTTGCCATTGGATTGGGGGTGCAGGGGACTGGATGTCACATGCACAAAGTTGTACCTGCTGGCAAAGTTGGACCATTCCTGGCTCGCGAAGCAGGGACCATTGTCCGACATCACAGTGAGTGGGATGCCGTGACGAGCAAAGGTCTCCTTGCAGGCACGGATGACCGCCGATGATGTGATGTTGTGCAGGCGTACGACCTCCGGGTAGTTTGAAAAATAGTCTACAATCAGAACATAGTCCCTGCCGAGCGCATGGAACAAGTCAACGCCTACCTTAGACCAAGGGGACGTGACCAACTCATGGGGCTGTAGGGTCTCACGTGGATGGGCTGGCTGGAACCGCTGACAGGTGGGGAAGTTGAGCACTGTGTTGGCGATGTCCTCATTGATGCCGGGCCAGTACACTGCCTCCCGGGCCCGTCGGCGGCACTTCTCCACGCCAAGATGGCCCTTGTGTAGCTGTTCCAAAACGAGCTGGCGCATGCGGTGCGGGATCACGAAGTGGTCCAGCTTCAGGAGGACACCATCGACTACTGCCGGATCGTCTCTGACATTGTAGAACTGCGGGCATTGGCCCTTGAGCTACACGTCCGTCGTGTGGCGCATGACACGCTGTAGTAGGGGGTCAGCCGCAGTCTCGCGGCAAATGTGGATAAGGCGTTCATCCGTGGCCGGCAGATTGGAGGCCGTGAAGGCCACATGGGCGTCAACCTGGCAGACGAATCCCTCTGGGTCACACAGTGTGTTGACTGCCCTGGACAGAGCGTCTGCTATGATCAGGTCCTTGCCCGGGGTGTATAGCAGCTGGAAATCGTACCACCGGAGTTTAAGCAGAATGCGCTGGAGGCGAGGGGTCATATCATTCAGGTCTTTTTGTATAATGTTGACCAACGGGCAATGGTCGGTCTCGACAGTGAATTGGGGGAGGCCATACACGTAATCATGAAATTTGTCGACCCCCGTCAACAGGCCCAGGCACTCCTTTTCGATCTGCGCATAGCGCTGTTCCGTGGGGGTCATGGCACGTGACGCATATGCAATGGGGGCCCATGATGAGGCCTCATCGCGTTGCAAGAGCACCGCCCCAATGCCGGATTGGCTGGCATCCGTTGAAATTTTTGTTTCCTTCGTGGGATCAAAAATTGCCAATACCGGGGCCGTGGTAAGCTTGGTCTTAAGCTCCTCCCATTTGCACTTGTGGGCGGGAAGCCATTGGAAGTCTGTTGTCTTCCTGACCACGTTCCGGAGAGCTGTTGTATGGGAGGCGAGGTTGGGGATGAACTTCCCCAGGAAGTTGACCATGCCGAAAAATCGGAGGACTGCCTTCTTATCCGCTGGCTTCTGCACGGCCGTGATGGCTGCCACCTTGTCCGCATCTGGCCGCACACCCAACCGGCAGATGTGGTCCCCTAGGAACTTGAGTTCCGTCTGGCCGAAGGAACATTTGGCTCTGTTGAGGTGAAGGCCGTGGTCCCGTATTCATTTGAAAGCGCGCTGGAGGCGACTGATATGCTCCTGCGGGGTGGTGGACCAAATGATGATGTCGTCAACATAGACGCGCACACCCTCAATGCCCTCCATCATTTGTTCCATGATCCGGTGGAATACTTCTGATGCCGATATAATCCCAAACGGCATCCTGTTGTAGCAGTATCTGCCAAACGGGGTATTAAAGGCACACAGCTTTCTGCTGGACCTGTCTAGTTGAATTTGCCAGAATCCTTTTGACGCGTCAAGTTTGGTGAAGATGTTGGCCCGAGCCATCTCGCACGTGATCTCCTCGCGCTTGGGGATAGGGTAATGCTCCCTCATTATGTTGCAATTCAGATCCTTTGGGTCAATGCAGATCCAGACCTTGCCGGAGGGCTTCTTTACGCACACCATGGAACTGACCCAGTCGGTTGATTCCGTCACTCTGGAGAGCACTCCTTGGTCCTGGAGGTCCTGCAGCTGCTGCTTGAGGCGGTCCTTGAGGGGTGCTGGGACTCTGCGAGGTGCATGAACCACAGGCATGGCATCTTGTTTGAGCAGGATTTTGTAAGTGTATGGAAGCGTGCCCATGCCTTCAAAAACATCGCGGTGCTGGTCGATGATGGCATTGAATTGCGCCCTGAAGTCCGCATCCTGGAAGGCAGACGTGTCCCCTGGAGAGAGAGAGTGTACTCGTTGAATGAGTTTGCACACCCGTGCGCCTAGCAGAGAGTCCTTCGAGGAGCCCACGATCTCGAAGGGAAGGATGGCTTTTCGCGAGTTGTGCGTCACTTCGAGTTGGCATGAACCGGTAGCAGGAATGACGTTGCCATTGTAGTCCACTAGTTGGCAGGTCGACGGAAGAATGGTTGATTTAACCCCAAGGGTCTGAAAGGCTGACCACGCTAGGAGATTAGCGGAAGCACCAGTGTCCAGGCGGAATCGTATCTGGGATCGGTTGACCGTCAGGGTGGCACACCACTCGTCGTCTGGATCAATGCTGTGCACCGACAGCGGCTGGTGGTTTTGATTCGGGGACAGCCTGTTCTTTGTTATAACAGCGACTCGAAAAGGCTCCCTCGGGTCCTCGGTGTCACTGGTCTGCGGGAAGTCGGAATCGGATTCGGTTTGGGGGTAGGTAACTGCTTGTTGCAGGGTTCTTCGGAGGTTTATTTCATTACGTGGTTCAATTTGAGGCATTGTGTCATCATTCCAGGTGAAGGAAGGTTGTTTTATAGCTTAAAAAATATTTTTTCTTTGCTTTGGGACATTTCCCCTTTAAATGGGCGTGGCCCGGGGCCTCTGACATCATGACGCGTGTGACGTAGCACGTAGGAGGCGTTTGCACATGCGCAGATCGTGGTTCCTTTACTGATGGCCGTTTTCGTGATTGCGCATGCGCGGCGAGCGCATAACTGCGCAAGTGCAGTTCCTTTAGAAAGATGGCCGCCGACCAAAATAGTTCTGTGCTCCGGGATTTCGGCCTCGAGGTGAGTACTGGCGCTTCTCTTACCTTTCCTTGCTGGTTGGAGTGTGTTTTCCTCACAGTATTTGCCGAATTTGTCCAGGACTGCCCGGAAGTCCCTCCTGTTTTGCCCCTTGGAGAACCTGAATTTTTAAAAGATTTCTTCTGCTCTGGCACCGGCGATGGTGAGGAGAAGCTCCGTTTTTTCAGGATCGGCCAGGTCTTCTAGTTCGGCTGCCAGCAGGAAGTTTTCAAACTTTTGCCGGAATGCCCGCCAGTTTTCGCGGAGATCGCCGTGGCACTGGAGCTGCTGCGGAACCTGGGTCTTGAACATCTTGCCTGGGTATCGTTGCTGGTTGTCACCATACGCTGAGGTATGGCTATCTGGACTGAACCAGTTCTCTCCTGGTATCACGATGTGTTGGATGTTCTGAATCACAAACTGGTCACGAACACTTGAAGTGGTGCAACTCTATTTTATTATAAGTTTAACTATATTAACATACTTGATCTGTGGGTAAATGCAATACCAGCTTTAACTGTTGACCCTTGCCTAGTCCTAACCAGGTGATGCACTCAGCACATGGTGAATGTCTGTGTTGCAGGCTGTGAGCTCTGTGCTCCGAGCTGGCTGCTACTAGAATGAGCGGGAACTCTCCTGTCCCCTGTCTTTATAGTGCGTGTGCTCTCACTGGTGATTGGCTGCGGTGTTGTGTATGCTGATTGGTCCCACTGCATGTCCATCAGTGTGTGTGTCTGCACCATAATATACTGGTGTGTATTATGACAGTAATGTCCCAGGGGTTATGTGGATTTTTGATGGGCTGGAGCGTGTATGAGAATGCAGAGCAGCGGTTGTCCATTCAATCTCGGATCTGCGCCACCATTCAATGAGGTTATGGTCCAATTTTTAAATCATTTCAGTTGTCCTGTGCTATTGCTCCCTTCCGTTTTGCCCCCAAATCAATCACAGCAGCATCCTGAATATATTAATTGGGCGGGATTCTCCGTTGCGAGTCCGCCCCACTACCGCTGCTCGCCAGGGCGGAAAATGTGGCCGCGCCGTTCGCTGGCGGCAGAACTCTCTCTTCCCGCCGCTTGCCAATGGGATTTCTCAATGAAACCAGCCCACGCTGCCAGGAAAGCTACAGAGAGGCTGCGCCGCCGGTGGGAACATAGAATCCCGCTGCCAACTGAGCGCGCAAAACCCGCGTGGGCCGGGAATTCCAACAGTGGTGTAGAAGGCCTTGGCATTGTGTGGAACTGGCTAGGTAAACCAACGTGTCTTTAACTGACCATCAGTGACTCTGTGTTTGTACCTGTTTAGGCGACAGCTTTGAAAAGAAACATGTACAAGGATTGGACGGCATCAGTTACAACCAATGAAAGGAATTAGCCAAGCAGGGCCGGAAGCTGTCAGAACTTAGGGGCGGCAAGGTAGCACGGTAGTTCCAGGCACTCACTACCCTCTGTGTAAAAAAACTTCCCTCACACATCGCCTCTAAACTTTGCCCCTCTCACCTTAAACCTATGTCCCCTAGTAATTGACTCTTCCACCCTGGGGAAAAGGCTTCTGACTGTCCACTCTGTCTATGCCCCTCATAATTTTGTGGATTTCTATCAGGTCGCCCCTCAACCTCCATCGTTCCAGTGAGAACAAACCAAGTTTATCCAACCTCTCCTCATAGCTAATGCCCTCCATTTCCTTTCAACATCCTGGTAAATCTCTTCTGTACCCTCTCCAAATGGTCACTAGAACAAAGCAGTTCTTATAATAAATGTGGTGTCATTATCTATCCCTCCAAGTGCATGGACATTAGAAACTATCAGAGAATATTTAAATAGCTACAGCACAGAAAGAGGCCACGCGCCCTGCTGTGTTCCTGCTTGCCCTCCAAACGAACTCAGCTACTCCCACTCTCCCAGCCTGTCCCCATAGTCTTGGAAAGATTTGCTTCCTTCAGACAGTTAATAAATTCCCTTTTGAAAGCCACACTCGCAGACAATGCATTCCGGATCCTAACCATTTATTGTATAAAAATAAAACCTTTGCCTTTGGTTTCTTTGCCATTCGCGCTAAATCCGTGTCTCCTGTTTCGCTGCCCTTCCTATCGGCGCTATTCAAATTTCTAATCATTTTTCATCACTGGTAAAAGAAAATGGAGCACTGGGGGTAGACTCCCACTGAGCTACCGTGGTGCCTGTACCCCCGGCTCCCATCCTGTCGCCGTGGGCCCATCCCCCTGTTCCTTGTCTCCGATCCAGCTGCGGTGACCTCAGCCCAATCCGACCCGTTTCTCGTGCCCGCCAGATCCCACCCGAACTCCACCCCTGACCCCCGTCCCCACCCCTCCTCACCAAATCCCATCTCTGTCCACCACTCCCTACCCCCAACCTCCTCCAGCTCCCCCAGCCTCACCCCTTATTCTGTTCCTGTCTCTTTATTGACATGGATAGAGGTGTCGGAACAATAGAACATCTAGCCTGTCTCCAAGTTAAAGACTATACAGGTCACTGTCACCTTTGATGTGTATTGTTGGCATGTACGCTGGCTCCATTAGCTACTTGATATATAAACTGATTAACTCAGCCTTTTATGCCCCAGTGGCCCAGGAGAATCAAGACATTCCTTGCTCAATTCCAAATTAATTTCAATAATTGTCCCAGCTCACTTGGATGATATCTTACCTCTCCAAACAATTGGAACTTCAAGCTCCATGTTTTAAGACCGGTAGGATTTGATGGAACATTGAGGATTGCTACAGGTCCAAATGAAATTGATACAGCGGCGACTAATGTGCCAAAATCCATTGGAGAGGAGGCACAGAGGGAACTGGTTAAGCAAGGTAGATCATGTCATGTTGGCTCTTAGCTTAAAATGTTACAATTGGGGGAACGTACAAAGAACAAAGAAACGTACAGCACGGGAAACAGGCCCTTCGGCCCTCCAAGCGTGCGCTGATCATGCTGCCCGTCTAACCTAAAACCTTCGACACTTCTGGGGCCTCTCCCCCTCCATTCCCATGCTATTCATGTATTTGTCAAGATGGGCAGCACGGGGGCGCAGTGGTTAGCACTGCTGCCTCACGGCGCTGAGGACCCGGGTTCGATCCTAGCCCCGGGTCACTGTCCGTGTGGAGTTTGCACATTCTCCCCGTGTCTGAGTGAGTCTCACCCCCACAGCCCAAAGATGTGCAGGGGAGGTGAATTGGCCACGCTAAATTTCCCCTTAATTGGAGAAAAAAGAATTGAGGTACTCTAAATTTATTTTAAAATGTTGTTTTAAAAATGTGATTGTCAAGATTCCCCTTAAACGTCACTATCGTACCTGCTTCACCACTTCCTTCAGCAGCGAGTTCCAGGCACCCACTACCCTCTGTGTAAAACACTTGCTGAATGTGCCCTCTGAGGTGTCCTCCTGCAGTGCAGCTGTGATATTCTCCTTAACCAGTAGTGCAACTCCCGCATCCCTTTCACATCCCTCTCTACATCCCTCTCTATCCCGCATGACACATCTAAATCCTGGAATGTTTAGATGCCAACCCTGTCCTTCCCTCAGCCAAGTCTCTGTAATGGCAACAATGTCATAGTTCCAAGTACTAATCCAAACTCTAAGTTCATCTGCCTTATCTGTTATACTTCTCGCATTGAAACAAATGCACTTCAGACCACCAGTCCTGCTGTATTCAGCAACATCTCTGAGTCTTACTGGCCCTATTCTCTAGTTCCCCTCAGTTATTTCACCGTCTGACCTATTGCTCCAGTTCCCATCCTCCTGCCACACTAGTTTAAAACCTCCCGTGTGGCACTAGCAAAACTCCTGGCCAGAATATTTGTGCCCCTACAGTTTAGATGCAACCCATCCTTCTTGTACAGGTCCCACCTGGAAGAGATCCCAATGGTCCAGATACCTGAAACCCTCCCCCCTACACCAGCAGTTCAGCCGCGTGTTTAGCTGTACTATCTTCTCTATTTCTAAAATTCGCCATAACAAGAGTGGAGAGAGGTGCTAAATCTGGAACTTTGCTTCAACTTTCGAGACAGGATCTACTCCCATTTGGAAGCAAATGGACGTATTAGTGAGAGGCAGCACGGTTTTGTGAAGGGGAGGTTGTGTCTCACTAACTTGATAGAGTTTTTCGAAGAGGTCACTAAGATGATTGATGCAGGTAGGGCAGTGGATGTTGTCTATATGGACTTCAGTGAGGCCTTTGACAAGGCACCTCATGGTAGACTAGTACAAAAGGTGAAGTCACACGGGATCAGGGGTGAGCTGGCAAGCTGGATACAGAACTGGCTAGGTCATAGAAGGCAGAGAGTAGCAATGGAAGGATGCTTTTCTAATTGGAGGGCTGTGACTAGTGGTGTTCCGTCGGGATCGGGATCAGTGCTGGAACCTTTGCTGTTTGTAGTATATATAAATGATTTGGAGGAAAATGTAACTGGTCTGATTATTAAGTTTGCAGACGACACAAAGGTTGGTGGAATTGCGGATAGCGATGAGGACTGTCAGAGGATACAGCAGGATTTAGATTGTTTGGAGACTTGGGCAGAGAGATGGCAGATGGAGTTTAATCCGGACAAATGTGAGGCAGTGCATTTTGGAAGGTCTAATGCAGGTAGGGAATATACAGTGAATGGTAGAACTCTCAAGAGTATTGAAAGTCAGAGAGATCTAGGTGTACAGGTCCACAGGTCACTGAAAGGGGCAACACAGGTGGAGAATGTCATCAAGAAGGCATACGGCATGCTTGCCTTCATTGGCCGGGGCATTGAGTATAAGAATTGGCAAGTCATGTTGCAGCTGCATAGAACCTTAGTTAGGCCACAATTGGAGTATAGTGTTCAATTCTGGTCGCCACACTACCAGAAGGATGTGGATGGAGGCTTTAGAGAGGGTGCAGAAGAGATTTACCAGAATGTTGCCTGGTATGGAGGGCATTAGCTATGAGGAGCGATTGAATAAACTCGGTTTGTTCTCACTGGAACGAAGGAGGTTGAGGGGAGACCTGATAGAGGTCTACAAAATTATGAGGGGCATAGACAGAGTGGATAGTCAGCGGCTTTTCCCCAGGGTAGAGGGGTCAATTACTAGGGGCATAGGTTTAAGGTGCGAGGGGCAAGGTTTAGAGTAGATGTACGAGGCAAGTTTTTTGCACAGAGGGTGTGGGTGCCTGGAATTCACTGCCGGAGGAGGTGGTGGAAGCAGGGACGATAGTGACATTTAAGGGGCGTCTTGACAAATACATGAATAGGATGGGAGTAGAGGGATACGGACCCAGGAATTTGTAGAAGATTGTAGTTTAGTCAGGCAGCATGGTCGGCACGGGCTTGGAGGGCCGAAGGGCCTGTTCTTGCGCTGTACTTTTATTTGTTCTTTGTTCTTTGTTCAACCAACTTGGTGGGGGGTGGGGGGCGGGGGGGGGGAGGCATTTGCCTGGGGCTTTTGACTTGCTCTGGTGGGGTGAGTTACCAATTGTTATGATCTCGGGGGAGATCATTCACTTTAAAGAAAAATAAATTTTAACTCTCAGCTACGCCACAAGTTTTCACATATTAAACAAAACCTTTGACTATACAAGAACTAAATAAAGCAAGCACTATTAATTTAACTATGGCTGGTGGGTTCTCCTGAGGCAGTTGCAGCGAGCCATTCAGATCTCCGAAGATCCCACCAGCGGGCGAGGCTGCAAAAATCCCACCCTTTTTATATTTCATAAACCCTTATCGGCTGAAACCCGAAGGCTTCACCCGACCACTTCCCATTCTGTTTTTAATTTCCTCTATGATTTCCAGGATTCTGCGAGTTCTTTCACTGCTCCTGTCACCAAATCAAGCTGAGTGCCACAGCTCTCAGAAATTCACTTTGATTCTCCTCAGCTACCCAGTCTGGCAATTGGTCTTCCAGAGCTCTCCCTCGTTCAGGATTGCACTGCTGATTACTTCCACTCGCCTCACCAGACAGGTCTGACAATTATAATTCCTCATGAATTTGGACCTATCCTTCAGAGCATGGGCTCCACTCACAATTTCTCAAAATGACTCAACATTAGGAGCACTCCCGGTTCCTCTTGACCTCTATCTGTGCTGTCTCCCCTATTGTTTGTCATTCATATAAATGACATAGATGACTAGGTGGGGAGAGTAGGATCATTAGATTTGCGGCTGACACAAAGATTGGTTAACAGAGAGGTTGAGTGTCTTGCGTTAGAGGAAGATGTAGACGGGATGGGCAGAAAAGTGGCAGATGGAATTTAACCCTGAAAAGTTTGAGGTGATACACAAGTAATGTGACAAGGAAGTATTCAATGATGCCTGACACTGAGAAGTTCCGAGGAAGAAAGGGACCTTGGCGTGTTTGTCCACAGATCTCTGAAGGCAGAAGGGCAGGTTAATAGGGGGGTGAAAAAGGCATATGGGACACTGGCCTTTAGCAATCGAGGCATGGATTACGAAAACAGGGAGGTCATGTTGGAGTTGTATAGAACTTTGGAGAGGCCACAGCTGGAGCACTGTGTGCAGTTCTGGTCGCCACATGATAGGAAGGATGTGATTGCACTGGAGGGGGTGCAGAGGTGATTCACAAGGATGTTGCCTGGGATGGAATATTTCAGTTATGAAGTTAGGTTGGATAGGCGTGGGTTGAGATTGAGGGGTGACCTGATTGAGGTGGACAAGATTATGAGGGGCATGGACAATGTGGATAGGGAGCGGAGTTGCAGGGTTAGTACGAGGGGGCACGATGTCAAGGTCAGGGGCAGGAGGTTCAGGGGGGATTTGAGGAAAAGCTTTTATTCCCCAGAGGGTGGTGACGGTCTGGGGCGCGTGGCCTGGGAGGGTGGGAGAGGCGGGTTGCCTCACATCCTTTAAAAAGTACCTGGATGAGCACTTGGCCCGTCTGGACAATCGAGATCAAGGGCAAAGTGCTGGCAAATGGGATTAGGTGGGCAGGCCAGGTGTGTTTCATGTGTCGGTGCAGACTCGATGGGCCGAAGGGTCTCTTCTGCACTTTATTATTCTGTGATTCTCTGCTCCTTGCCGCAAATACACAACTGCCATCCCACATCCTTCCAAGCTGGCTCACGGTTACTGTGAGAAAACACACAGAACAAACAAAATCTCGCTGCAAACTAACATCATGGCAACGTAACACATTTGGGATGTCCCAGATAGCGATTTCACTTCCCAAACTTGTCCTCTGATCTAAATATATATGGATGTATTAAGGTCTTCGATTGTTCTCCTCATCATGTGCCAGGCTCAGTCTAATTCAGTTTAAGCTGGTCCACGGGGCACACATGACGGCAGCGAGAATGGGCACGTTTTGGGGGGTAGAGGACAGTTGTATGAGGTGCAAGGGCAGCCCTGCAAACCATGTCCACATGTTTTGGGCATGCCCGGAGCTTAGAGAGTTCTGGCAAGGGTTCGCGAGGGCAATGTCCAAGGTGCTTAACACACGGGTGGTGCGAGTCCAGAGAGAGCGATCTTTGGAGTGTCAGAAGACCTGGGAGTTCAGGGGGCGAAAGAGGCCGACGTCTTGGCCTTTGCCTCCCTGGTAGCCCGGAGACGGATTTTATTAATGTGGAGGGACTCGAAGCCCCCGAGTGTAGAGACCTGGGTTAGTGACATGGCTGGGTTTCTCAGCCTCGAGAAAATAAAGTTTGCCTTAAGAGGGTCTTAACGCTAGGGTTCTCTCGGCGGTGGCAGCCGTTCGACGACTTTCTCGGGGAAAATTAAAATGTCAGCAGCAGCAATCTGTAGGCGGGGGGTGGGTGCGGTGAGTTCTTCATTGGGATGGTGTGGGAAGACTGAGTCGCCTGGGGTAATGTCTGTTTAATTGTTATTGTATATTCTCTTTTTGCTCTATGTTGATGTTTACTCTAGTTTGTTTTGTTATTATTGTTACGACTGTTTTATTATGAAAAATTCTGCAAAACCTTAATAAAAATACTTTTTTTTAAAAGTCTTCAATTGTTTATCCTTTGCTTTCAGCTGTTGTTTGATCTGATAATCACATAATAACTTAAACACGTTTATGAAGACAACTGTCTTCTTCTTCGTCTTCATCTTAGGCAACCCCTGGATTCGGGGATGACTCGCTTCCTCACTCAAAATGAGTTCTCAGGTGAATGAGGAAGTCAAGCGCGTCACAGGTGGGCAGAGGGTGGAGGAGCGCGTGGGTGGGGTGCCCGGGTTGTCACGTCTTCCTGTTGCTCAACACTTGGCTTCAGCTCCGTCTTGGAGTTGAAGCTCGAGATGTTCAACTCTTTCCCAGATGCTTTTTCTCCACTTTGGGCAGTCTTGTTCCTGGGATTCCCAGGTGTCGGTGGGGACGTTGCACTTTTTCAGGAGGCTTCGAGGGTGTCCTTGAAGCATTTCCCCTGCCCTCCTGGGGCTCGCCTTGCTATGTCGAATCTGATTGACCGCGCTCAATGCTGCAACGCTAGGGATGTTGGTATGAGCGAGAACACTGACTTTGGTACACCTATCCTGCCAATGGATTTACAGGACCTTGCTGAGGCAGCGTTGGTGGTACTTCTCCAGGGTTTTGAGGTGCCTGCTGTACATAGTCCATGTCTCTGAGCTATACAGGACAGTGGGCATCACTACTGTCTGAGCTTGGTTCCGGGTATGAGGTTTGACTCTCAAATACTCTCTTCACCAGGCGACCGAAGGTTGCGCTGGCACACTGAAGTCGGTGTTGAACCTTGGCGTTAATGTCTGCCCTTGTTGACAGTGGCTCCCAAGCTATGGAAAGTGCCCCAGGTTGTCCAAGGCCTCGCCATGAGGCCAGGGGGAGGGGACTGCGCAGTGGGGGCAGGTTGACAGAGGATGCTTCTCTTACAGAAGTTTGGTGTAAGCCCCATGCTCTCGTACGACTTAGTGAAGGTGCTGACGATGGCTCGTTGCTCGATGCAGGCATCAACTGCATACTGCAGTTCAATGACAGAGGATGGGGCAAGATTGGATCTGGCCTGGAGTGGAGTGGCAGTGGAGGTTGAACAGATTACCGTTTGTTTTGTGGTTTAGCTCCACCTCAGTAGGGAGCTTGCTGAGGGTGAGATGGAGCATTACAACAAGGACGATCAAGAGCTTTGGTGCAATGACAGCCTTGATTATCATAGAATTATAGAATTTACAGTGCTGAAGGAGGCCATTCGGCCCATCGAGTCTGCACTGGCCCCTGGAAATAGTACCCCACTCAAGCCCACACTTCCACACTGTTCCTGCAACCCAGCGACCCACCTAACCTTTTTGGAAACTAAGAGCAATTTATCATGGCCAGTCCACCTAACCTGCACATCTTTGGACTGTGGGAGGAAACCGGAGCACCCGGAGGAAACCCACGCACACACGGGGAGGATGTGCAGACTCCGCACAGACAGTGGCCTGAACCAGGAATCGAACCTGGGACCCTGGAGCTGTGAAGCAACAGTGCTAACCACTATGCTACCGTACCTTGCTTAAGCCCAGTCCGATTGTGAATTGGGTCTGTGGTGAATCTGCAGGTCAGGGTCATGGCTTTCATGTCATCATGGAGCATGCGGAGGAGGATGGTGACAAATGTTGGGGGCAGCTGAAATGGGAGAGGATGCTCCATAATTACTCACGGCTGACAGTGTCGAAGGCCTTTGTGAGATGAAAGAAGGTCATGTACAAGGGTTGGTGTTGCCCCCTGCATGTCTCTTGTAGTTTCCACATGGCGAAGATCATGAGGTTTAAAGGGGATATGAGGAAAACCTTTTTTCACCCTGGGAGGGTAGTTGAGACAAGAAACCTCACAATCTGTAAAACATATGTGGATGAGCACTTGAAATGTCCGAACATTTTTGGGACATTCCCAGCCATGTGCTGGGAAGTGATATTAGTGTAGATTCGAGTAGTTTTTTTGTTGGTATAGGCTTGATGGGCCGAAGGACCTCTTTTATACCATATGATTCTATGTCCGTTGTGCCCCTAAGTGAGAAGAATCTGTGTTGTGACTCTGGGAGGAGCTCTGCAATCAGAGGGAGAAAGCGATTAAGGAGGACTCTTGCGATGATCTTT
Organism: Scyliorhinus torazame; assembly: GCF_047496885.1. Lineage (NCBI taxonomy): Eukaryota > Metazoa > Chordata > Chondrichthyes > Carcharhiniformes > Scyliorhinidae > Scyliorhinus > Scyliorhinus torazame. The sequence goes on along the minus strand of NC_092734.1, from coordinate 34,453,018 downwards.
CCTGTGGCTGACATAGTTACTGCAGTCAGATTTGTCACCTTTCTTGAAGATGATCATGATTATGGTGTCTCTGAGATCTCCTGGCACATTACCCTCCTTCCAGATGAGGGAAGTGAGGTCTTGCATTTGCGTCAATAGTGCTTCCATCTGCTCCCGATGCCTTGTTGCTCTTCAGCTGTCATGATGGCCTATTCTACCTCGAGCCGGGTTGAGGTGAGGCTGAGAAGGTGCTGGATAATGTGCTGCGATATGAGATCCAGCACACGTGAGTTGGAGACCGAACCTCTGTTAGGGTCGTCTTTGAAGTGCTGCTTCCAGCGGAGGATGGCCGCCTCTCTGTTCTTGATGAGCATCTCTCCAGCCTTGGCCATCAGTGGGGTGAGGCCTTGGCCCACCAGGGTCGCGCATCAGGGCTGTCACCTAACGCCTGGACCTCCTGCACTTTCTCCACCCACCATCTGTTCTGGAGTTGAGAGGCTCGGAAAATCCTTGCACTTGCTGTTTATCAGCTCCTGGAACTCCCAGATGCATCAAACCAGTCTCTGCTGTTTTCTGGTCGAGTGACTAAGCGTCTCTTCATAGCTGCTGTTTATGGAGGCCTTGAGGGCAGACCAGGGGCTGTGGACACTGTGTCTCTGGGTCACTGGGAATCGGCAGGTTGGAAGTGAGGCCCCCACTGAATGGCTCTCTTATCAGAGTCTTTGAGTGCCTCAGTGCTGATTTTCCTGTGGCTTTGTTTGTTGTTATAACCTACCTGCTTACCATTGGCTGGGGACTAATGACAATCCCACAATCCTGTGGGAGTATGAGCTTCCCCAATGAGGGGGGCGGAGAAACCATTAGCAGACTCCCTGTATAAATAAAGCTGGCCAGTTCAGGAACCAGCAGGAAGGAGTGAGCAGCAAGTGAGGTTGCTGCTGCTGTGTATATATATGTTATTGTAAATAAATGTTATTTATTTGTATCCTTGAAACTCGTGTTGGATTCTTCATGGCCCTCACAAAACTGGCGATGAGGGTTAAAGTGAATAGCTGTCTACACTGCTGAAGCCACCTCCCTGGATTTTTGTTGGATACAGGTTGGAAGTTGTTTTCAATTACACCATGTCTCTGTACGGATGTTTGGATGTTTCTGATGCTGCGCTGGAAAGCTGGAACCAGTACGCACAACGGATGTGTTACTGTTTCCGGGCAAACAATATCACCGAAAACGAGCGCCAGGTGGTCATATTGCTCACCGCCTGCGGCCCGCATACGTTTGGGGTGATTAGGAGTCTTGCGTACCCAGCTGCGCCGGACACCTAAATGTTTGATGAACTTGTGAATTTAGTGGGGCAGCATTTTAACCCAACCCCATCCACGATAGTCCAACGTTACCGGTTTAATACCGCTGAGAGGACCCCAGGAGAATCCCTTGCCGACTTTCTATCCAGGCTACGCAGGATTGCGGAGTACTGTTGTTAAGTAATGGGTTAAGAGACATTGCAATTAGTTGTCTCATTTATGTTAAGTATCCATTAATTGACACTGATATGTAAAGGGGCTTCAGGTGGCCTCTGTCAGGTGGTGTGTTATTAAAAGTTTTGTGCAGAGGCTGTGGAAGTGAATTAAATGGTGTTTGGTGAAAAGGAACAAGAACTTTAGACTCTTCATATCACAGCAACTAAAACGTCCAACAATTGGTAGCAGAGGATGGTTGCTGTGCAAATGTGAAGGTTTGAAAGATACAACTTTTCCTGATCAAACCAATGAGTGAGTGAGAAGGAAAAAAAAAAGATACATGGCTGAACCCAGGATAAAGATGGCTGGATATGACTATCCCCCCTTATTTTCTGAAAGGGAATCGTACGACCAATGAAGAAGTGCAGTAGTTATGTGGACTAAAGTAACTGCTTTGGGAAAGAGAAAACAAGGTATGGCATTGGCTCTTTCTCTACCATATGGCAGTAAAATCCGAAACAAAGAGCTTTCTGAGCTGGAATTGGAAGAGTTAGACTCAGAAGAAGGTCTGGAGACGTTATTACATTATATGGATAAGATTTATAAGAAAGATGACTTGTTAAGTGCCTATGAAGCATGGTCAGATTTTGATAAGTTCCGGAAAATGGAGGATATCTCCATGGAAGACTATATAATGGAATTTGGCAGACTATATAAAAGGCTGCAGAAACACAATCTGGAATTTCCACAGTCTGTGTTGGCCTTTAAATTACTTGACTGTGCTAGAGTGAGCAACATGGATAGGCTCCTGGTTTTGATAGGAGTTCAGTTTACTGATAAGGATACCTTATTTGAACAGATGACAAAAGCTTTACTAAAGTTTCTGGGGAAACATTTGATTCCGATGGCTCTGATGACCCAAATAGGTCAGCCTGCAATAAGGCAGAATATGGAAGATACACTAGTAACAGGATGGCAAAATCGTATGGCTACAGACAGGGCTCAAGACTATAGATGGAGACCGAGACAAGGAAATTATGAAGACAGAAACTCAGTTAGAACCTACAATAGGAAGATGAACCCCAGAAATGCATGGGGCATGATAAATCGATGTTTTCGATGTGACTCTCAATACCATTATGCTTTCAACTGTCCAACTCGTTATGATAGAGTGTTTGAAGCGACACATGACGCGGAAGAGTCAGAAGAGGAAAAAGATAGTGACCAGAAAGAAGGCATTGTCCGATTGACAAGCAGTTTTACGCCGGTAATGAGGGTGCTAGTTGAAGAATCCTTCAACTGTGCTGTATTGGACAGTGGCTGCACATCTACTGTGTGTGGAATTGACTTGTTAAAATGTTACCTGGACTCTTTGAATGCTGAAAATCAAGGTTAAGGAATTTGAAAGTTCCACAAGTTTCAAGTTTGGGGTTGATAATACTCTGAAGTCGCTGAAAAGAGTGGTGATCCCTTGCAATATTGCCGGAGTGAATCATTTCATTGTTGTATCAAGTGAGATACCTTTGCTTCTGAGCAGACCATCGATGAAGAAAGCACACATGAAACTGGATATGGAACAGGATAAGGCAACAGTTTTTGGAAAGACGGTGGGCTTACAATTTACACAGTCGGGACACTATTGTATTCCATTACTGACAAATAATTTTTCAAGTAGAGTGGTTAAGGATGTGTTAATGGCAGTTGAAAATGGGACTTTAGCTGATAAAAAGCTTGTGGTATTAAAACTGCATCGGCAATTTGCACATCCGTCTCCTCGGGGGCTGAAAAATTTATTAAAGGATGCAGGGGTAAGGGATGCCGACTATACTAAACTGATAGAACAGGTTAGTGACCACTGTGAAGTTTGTAGGAAGTACAGAAGGACACCAGCACGACCGATAGTAACCCTACCTTTGGCCAGGGATTTTAACGACATTGTGGCCATGGACATTAAGATCTGGGATAAAGCAAATAATATATTTATTTTGCATTTTGTAGATTTAGCAAGCAGATTTAGTCAATCAACGATTGTACGAAGTAAAGAAAAGAGAGTAATTCAGGATCAAATCGTGGAAAAATGGATAGGGACAGGAATGGGTCCATCGGCAAAATTCCTTACGGACAATGAGGGAAAATTTGCTAATGATGAGTTTAGGCATATGTGTGAAAACATGAATATCAGAGTTATGAATACGGCTGCAGAAAGCCCATTCAGTAATGGTGTCTGTGAAAGAAATTATGCTGTCATCGATGACATGCTTCGGAAAATTTTGGCAGATCGACCAAATTGCAGGCTAAATTCAGCTTTAGCATGGGCAGTACATGCAAAGAATTCATTGCAGATGGTTGGGGGCTATAGTCCTTATCAATTAGTGTTTGGTAGAAATCCTAAAATTCCGTCCATTTTGGATGACCAGCCTCCAGCTGGTCGACTACAATTAGCTCTGGTTTTGCGGAACATTTAAATGCATTACCTAACAGTAGAAAAGCTTTTTTGGAAGCAGAAGTCTCTGAAAGAATTCGCAGAGCTTTAAGACATAACGTACGGCCATCAGATGCCGTTTTTCAGCAAGGGGACATGGTATACTATAAGAGAGACAATTCTAATGAATGGAAAGGCCGAGGGAAGATCATAGGCATAGATGGCAAAACAATTATTTTGCAACATGTTAATCAAACTGTTAGGGTCCATTCATCAAGGATAATGGGTACAGATTACAAATTTTCAAATTTAGACAGAGCAGACAGACATGACGAGGAACCAGAGTCATCTGGTATGCATGTGTTACAGAACTATGAGGACCAATTAAATTATATAGACAGGGTTTCTGTGGAGGAACACAGAACTTCTGGTGAATTAAAACAGGCCATTTTTCCGAAAGCGCAACTGCCAAATGTTGGTACAAAAGTGACATACTTGCCTGAAGGGTCTAGTCAATTGAAGGATGCAACTGTTATTAGTGGAGCAGGGAAGGCCACTGGAAAGTATAAACATTGGTTGAATGTACAGCATTCAGGGGAAGGAGTCAAGACTGGGAAAAAGAAGTTCAAAAATGGAGGGCACAGACACGCAGTGCTAGTTCAGCTAGTACATCGGATAGTGAACAGGTCCGCAGGAAAAGGGTGAGAACTATTGAAAGGACATCCCACAGCGGAAGGGAAAGATCAAGCAGTAGCAGTACAGAACGAGATACCAGGCGGGAGAGGGGGCGTAGTTTGTCAAGATCTCGGAACATGAGTAAGACTACGAATACTAATAGGAGTAGAAGCCCACATGCACATGAGATTTTGGTGGCTTCAATTAAATTAGATGAAAAAGTTATTAAAGAAGCTAAACAGCAAGAATTGCATAGTTGGAGTGAATTTGGGGTATACACGGAAATACTGGATAGGGAACAAAGAGCTCTATCCCACAGATGGATTTGCACAGAAAAGGTTCTTCCGGATGGAACTTATAAGGCAAAGGCCAGGTTCGTGGCAAGGGGATCTGAAGAAAACTTAGAAGATCTGGATTTAAGGATTCATTCACCTACAGCAGGAAAGGTTATTTTAAAGATCTTCTTGGCTCTATTAGCCACAAAGGCATGGGAATGCAAATCTATAGATAGAAAAGCTGCCGTTTTGCAGGGGCATCAGCTCCAGAGAGACATTTTTCTCCGTCCTCCTAAAGAAGCAGCTAACACAGAAGGGGCACTCTGGAAGTTGAACAAATGTGTATATGGATTAAATTATGCATCTAGAGTCTGGTATTTTTCGGTAAGGTCAGTTTTGTTAAAGTTAGGCTGTTGCCAGTTGAAAGCAGATCCTGCAATGTTTTACTGGCACTATAAAGGAAATCTTTCTGGCATTTTTATGATGCATGTCGATGATTTTTTGTTGGGTGGGACTAGTGATTTTGAAGCTATTGTAATCTCTGGTTTGAGGAAAGAATTCAGGGTTGGAAGTCAGGCTTCCCGTGCATTTAAATATATTGGACAGGAAATTGGACAGACTAAGTTAGGAGCAACTTTACGTCAGCAATCTTATTTGGAAAGCATCACGCCAATAGCAATTAGTCGTGGCCGAGTTTCACAAAAAGACGCAATGGTTTCAAAGATAGAAAAAGAGCAACTGCGAAGTTTAATTGGGCAACTGAACTGGTTAGGTAGAATTTTGTGCAGAGGCTGTGGAAGTGAAATAAATGGTATTTGGTGAAAAGGAACAAGAACTTTAGACTCTTCATTTCACAGCAACTAAAACGTCTAACAACTGTGACTATGGTGAGACCTTGTCAGAAATGTTACGCGACCGTTTGGTTTGCGGTATTAACAATGCAGCCACCCAGAGAAAGTTGTTAGCTCAGCCAACATTGACTTTTCAACAGGCCATTCAAATAGTTTTGTCCTGGGAGAGCGCAGAACGAGGAGTGCAGGAGCTACAGGGAATGGAAGTGCATGCCTTGGGGCGCAACACCTTCCGTCCGAAAACGTCCCCCCCTGCACTCCTGCGGTACCTTGGGCGAGGCAACGCCCGGACCGACGCCAGTGGCCGTCGGACATTCCTCCCCGAAGGGAGCCTTCTCCAGAGCCAATGGATGAGGAGCCATGTCCGTGTCAGACTTGTAGGCGCCGACCCCGTCACGGACGCCGGTCCTGTCATTCCGTCCAAAACTGGGACCAGCCCAGGGGCCGTACCTTCCATGTGGATGAACTACTCCTGAGGACGTGGAGACGGAGGACGACTGCCTGCAGCTGCATTGTGTGGCAGCTCCCCGTGTGGCCGTGTGGCCCCCATTAAGGTGACAGTACGGGTCAATGGTCACCCGCTTGAGATGGAGTTGGACACTGGCGCAGCGGTCTCCGTGATCACCCAGAGGACATTCGACCGCATCAAGCAGGGTATACAGACCCTTACATTAACCGACACAGAGGCCAGGTTGGGCACCTACATGGGGGAACCATTGGACATTGCAGGAACTACAATGACCCCTGTTGTTTATGGACGCTAGGAGGGGCGTTTCCCACTTATCGTGGTGCGCGGCCATGGGCCCAGCCTGTTGGGTCGGGACTGGTTGCGCCATTTGCGGTTGCAGTGGCAGCACATCCTCCAAACAGTTTCTGGAGGGTTGACTGAGGTGCTAGGAAGATACCCAGAGGTATTCCAGCCCGGTTTGGGGAAAATAAAAGGGGCCGTAACCCGTATCCAAGTCGAACCAGGAGCCACGCCGCGCTATTTCCGGGCGCACCCGGTGCCTTACGCCTTGCTCGAGAAGGTAGAAGGGGAGCTCACTCGTTCGGAAACTTTGGGTATCATCAGGCCCGTCCGTTTCGCTAACTGGGCAGCACCAATTGTACCTGTAATGAAGCCAGATGCCACAGTTCGCTTGTGCGATCTTGTGCAGATCGAGAAGGAGGGCCTGGCAGTGGTCTTTGCGGTGAAATGTTTCCACCAGTACGTGTATGGCCGCAACTTCACAATCGTGACTGATCATAAGCCTCTGCTGGGACTTTTCAGAGAGGATAAGTCAATACCGCCCATTGCTTCCGCACGGATCCAGCTCTGGGTTTTGTTGCTCGCTGCCGACGGGTATTCTCTGGAGCACAAACCAGGAACGCAGATAGCGAATGCCGACGCACTGAGCCGATTGCCTTTATCGACCGGCCCCATGTCGACACCCACGACCGGTGAGGTGGTTGCAACCCTAAATTTTATGGACACCTTGCCTGTCACGGCATCACAGATCCGTGAGTGGACCCAGACGGAGCCAGTCCTGTCAAAGGTTCGACACAGTCCTGTATGGTGGGCAGCATAGACAGCTCCCAGGCGAGTTGCGGGCATTTTCCTCCAAGCTGTCAGAATTCAGCGTGGAAGACGGCATCCTCTTGTGGGGGATGCGTGTGATTGTCCCGGAAAAAGGCCAGGAACTGATACTAAGAGACTTACACAATGGGCATCCAGGTGTGACCAAGATGAAAATGTTGGCCCGGAGTTATGTCTGGTGGCCAGGCCTCGACACCGACATTGAGAAGGTGGCCCAAAATTGCTCCATTTGTCAGGAGCATCAGAAGATTCCGCCGGCCGCGCCCCTACATCACTGGGAATGGCCAGGGTGCCTTGGGCGCGCTTGCATGCGGATTGCGCCGGTCCTTTTCAAGGATCCATGTTCCTTTTATGAATCGACGCCCAGTCTAAATGGCTAGGGGTGCATAAGATGCTAGGCACAACGTCCTGCGCAACAATCAAGAAGATGTGTTTGTCTTTCAGTACGCATGGCCTCCCCGAGGTGCTGGTCCCGGATAATGGCACTCCATTCGCCAGTGAGGAGTTTGCGAGGTTCATGAAGATGAACGGCATCCGCCATATCCGCACTGCCCCTTACCACCCGGCTTCAAATGAGTTGGTGGCGTGCGCAGTGCAGGCATTCAAACGAGGCCTAAAGAAGCAGTCTTCCAGGCCAATGGACACGAGACTGGCTCGCTTTTTGTTTTCGTATAGGACCACCCCCCATGCGGTGACTGGGGTAGCTCCCGCAGAACTCCTAATGGGCCGGAGACTTCGCACCCGCCTTAGTATGGTTTTCTCGGACATTGGCGCAAAAGTATGCCGCACACAAGAACGGCAGGGACAGGGTTTTTCTCGGCATCAGCCGATTCGGCAGTTTGCACCCGGTGACCCAGTGTTCGTTCGCAATTTTGCTGGTGGTGCCCAGTGGGTCCCTGGCGTAATCTTTCGCCAAACGGGCCCTATATCTTACCAGGTGCAAGACCAGGGTCGTCTCCAGCGCAAACATGTAGACCACGTTCGGTCCAGAAGACTATCCCTTCCAAATATTCCCCGGAGCTCATTTCTACAGCCGCAGAGATCAGAGACAATGGAAAGTAGTCCTCACAATCTTCCTCTGGTGCCTCACTCAAAGCCTGCGCAGGTCGTTACAGAACCGCGCGGAGATAGAGACGCGGAGATGACCGCCCTTCAGCTGTAGGCCCCTCCCACGAACGGTGATGTAATCGAGCAGGTGCCACAGCTTGGGGCAAGGGTGTTACCGTGAGGTCTTGGGTCAGCCTCTCAAATGGGAATTCCAGGACCTGGGTTCGATCCCGACCCCGGGTCATTGTCCGTGTCGAGTTTGTACATTCTTCCTGTTTCTGCGTGGGCCTCACCCCCACAACCCAAAAAGATGTGCAGGGTAGGTGGATTGGCCTCGCTAAATTGCCCCTTAATTGGCAAAAAAAAAATTGGGTACTCTAAATTTATTTTAAAAAACTTCACTAACTGGCATGGATCCAAATGAACGCAGTATTCAGGGAATAGCATAATCCTGATGGACTCAATTGCATGGCTGCTTTTGTTGAGACACTGGCCTATTAATGCAAGTCCCCAGAGGACAAATCTTGTCCATTCTAAAATACGTCCAGTTTGTTAACAACAAACTACAGAATGAAATGTCCCAAAGGGTAAAAGAAAATGGTAAAGTTATTGAATGACTCTTTGGATCTTGTTTCTGTCGCTTTTCTCTGGAGTTTAGTGCAGTTAATGCTCTTTCTTCACAGAGCTCTTAGCTCATAGAGGTGCACACTCACATTTCAGGCCCCACTGAATCGCGTTCTCTTAGTATCTTAGCTTGCTCTTCCCGGGGTCAATCCTCTCTATGTTTCTGTTCTCATTGCCCTCTCTACGTAGTATTTTGTTTCTCTCTAGTACCAGGTACAGCTTGAGTTCAAAATGTTCTCCCTATTTTCCTGATGAACACCCATATATTTCCCAAAAATCTGAGTTGCCTTTCCTACTTTCGTTTTTTTATAAATAAAAATAAATAATCGCTATTAGTGTCACAGGTCGGCTTACATTGACATTGCAATGATGTTACTGTGACAATTCCCTAGTCGCCACATTCCGGCGCCTGTTCGGGTACACGGAGGGAGAATTCAGAATGTCCCATCCACCTAACAAGCACGTCTTTCGGGTCTTGTGGGAGGAACCGGGGCACCCGGAGGAAACCCACGCAAACACGGGGAGAACGTGCAGACTCCGCACAGGCAGTGAACCCAAGCCGGGAATCGAACCTGGGACCCTGGCGCTGTGAAGCAACAGTGCTAACCACTGCACGGCTGTGTCCTAGCTTCTATTTGTAGCCATCTTCTGTTTCTCCCAGTTTTCTCAATAATAGTCTTCCTCTTAACGGCTGGTGTAATCAATTCAGGCTTCATGCATTTTTCTGTTTCAAAGGCCTTACTTTCTTCTGAAGAATGCTGTCATTTTGGTGAGAGGACAATTGACCTTGTGTATCAGCGCTGCCGGTTGTCGCCCCTCTCCCCCCTATTCCCCCTACTCCCCTCTCCCCATTCATTGGTGTAATCTGCTCTGCCCCATTTTTCTGTTCCCTTTCTTGTATCTTTTGATGTTTTCGTTCTTCGAGCGTTGAACGCAATCCTTTTTACGCACTGTGGGTATTTTGGCTTCAACTGTCAGTAGCCATAATATATTCCTCAATTCAATTAACTTTGCAAACAAAGACTTTTTGCTTTTGGGCCAAATCCAAGGTTATGAGTATTTCTTAACCAATTCACCATCTAGTGAAAACAGTCTTTCACTATTACTGCCAGATTTCATGAACTTTAGTGCCTCCCAATTAGTTTCTCGATTTCATGTTTGTGGTTCTGCCTCTTTGGGATTCACTCCTGCGTGTATCTTCCCTTCCTGCATTGGCCATTCAGCCCCTCAAGATCTATCCCGCCATTCAATGAGAACATGGCCGATCTGTGGCCTAACCCCATATACCTGCCTTTGGCCCCTTTCCCTTAATCTCGTTGCTTGACAAAAATCTATCTACCGCTTTGGGTTCATCCATTTTCCACCAATGGCGCCAGATTCGAAAGCTGAAGGTGACATGGAAGAGAACCAGATTTTATCTGGAATACAGGGACTGCAAAGAATCAAAAGCGGAGAAGTGTGTGATTTAGGGGAAGGAGTTTTCAGGCTGATTAATAGTCTGACAGCTCATGCTGTCAAAACTCCTTTCGATCTGTGCAACCATCCTTTTTTTCCTTCTTCGCCAAGTAAAGCATCCTCGGTTATTCGGGATTCACCAGACCGTGGATCGTGCTACTATTTTACTCCAGGGCAAGGCAAGGAGGCAGGTCCCAAGTCTACCTCAAGATCAAACCTCATATCAGGAGAGGCAGTGGCGTCATAGAATAATAATAATCTTTATTGGGGCTGGTTTAGCACACTGGGCTAAACAGCTGGCTTGCAATGCAGAACAAGGCAGCAGCGTGGGTTCAATTCCCCTACCCGCCTCCCCGAACAGGCGCCGGAATGTGGCGACTAGGGGCTTTCCACACCAACTTCATTTGAAGCCTACTTGTGACAATAAGCGATTATTTTTATTGTCACAAGTAGGCTTACATTAACGCTGCAATGAGGTTACTGTGAAAAGCCCCTAATCGCCACACTCTGGCGCCTGTTCGGGTACACAGAGGGAGAATTCAGAATGTCCAAATTACCTAACAAGGGGCTGGTTTAGCACAGTGGGCTAAATAGTTGGCTTGTAATGCAGAACAATGCCAGCAGCGCGGGTTCAATTCCCATACCGGCCTCCCCGAACAGGCGCCGGAATGTGGCGACTAGGGGCTTTTCACAGTAACTTCATTGAAGCCTACTCGTGACAATAAGCGATTATTATTAAGCATGTCCTTCGGGACTTGTGGGAGGAAACCAGAGCACCCAGGGGAAACCCACACAGACACGGGGAGAATGTGCAGACCCCGCACAGACAGTGACTCAAGCCGGGAATCGAACCTGAGACCCTGGCTCTGTGAAGCAACTGTGCTAACCACTGTGCTACCGTGCCACCCTATTGTCACTGGACTAATAATCCAGAGACCCAGTATGATGCTATGGGGACCCGGGTTCGCAGCCCGCCATTGCAGATGGTGAAATTTGAATTCAATAGAAATCTGGAATTAATAGTCTAGTGATGACCGCGAAACCATTGCCGATTGTTGTAAAAACCCATCTCGATCACTAATGTCCTCCAGGGAAAGAAATCTGCTGTCCTTACCCGGTCTGGCCTACATTTGATTCCAGACCCACAGCAATGTGGTCGACTCTTAACTGCCCTCTGAAATGGCTGAGCAAGCCACTCAGTTCAAGGGCAATTAGGGATGGGCAACAAATGGACAATGCCCGGCTGAGGTTATTCATGAAGGCCCTGCCTTCTCAACCTTGCCCCTCGCCTGAGGCGTGGTGACCCTCAGATTAAACCACCACCAGTCAGCTCTCCCCCTCAAAGGGGAAAGCAGCCCATGGTCATCTGAAACTACGGTGACTTTACCTTTACCTTATTCGCGTTGGGCGGCACTCCTGCCTCGCAATGCCAGGGACCCGGGTTCAGTTCCAGCCTCGGGTGACTGTTTGTGTGGAGTTTGCACTTTCTCTGTCTGCGTGGGTTTCTTCCGGGTGCTCCGGATTCCCCCCATTGTCTATAGATGTGCAGGTTAGGTGGATCGGCCACAATAAATTGCCCCTCGGTGGGGTGGAGTGCTCTTTCGGAGGATGGGTGAAGACTCGATGGGTGGAAACGCCTCCTTGAGCATTGTAGGATTCCATGATTCATCCAACCAGCCTGTTGCCTGGAACCATCTTTCTGTTAGTCATTAATGGAAGGAGGATTTGATGAGAGGGCAAAATCCATGTGATGAAGTGAGGCCGCACCCTCGACCATCTGATGTAAGCATTCTGCTAGATGTCAACTCATGGTACAGGGACAGAGCTTCAAGCTCGACTCACTGAGCCTATTTGTGATAGGTGTGGGAATACCAGATTTATTGTATTATGTGTTTTTATTAGAATCATAGAATTCCTACAGTGCAGAAGGAGGCCCTTCAGCCCATCGCATCCGCACCGACCCGCCGAAAGAGGGTAGTCTCAGTGAGTCAAGGTTGAAGCCCTAGGCCCAACCCCCCCACCGTATCCCCATAACCCCACCTAACCTTTGGACACTAAGGGGGAAATTTATCACGGCCAATCCACCTAACCCGCACATCTTTAGACTGTGGGAGGAAACCGGAGCAACCGGAAGAAACCCACGCAGACACGGGGAGAACGTGCAAACTCCGCACGGACAATCACCCAAGGTCAGAATCAGAACTGGGTCCCTGGCGCTGTGGGGCAGAAGTGCTGACCACCATGCCACCCAATTTGGTACAATGCGGGTAAAAGCCTGGGTTAGTATGTGACTGTTGCAGTAGTATCTTTTTTAAATCCTGGTTTGCGAGTCTTTGTGGCCACAAGAGGTGCAATTAAAGCATCGTAAAAGGTTGGGCTAATGGACTTTTGTTTGTACTGAGACGGTTCCCTGAGCAGTAGAGGTGTGTTCAGCTTAGTAAGATAATGTAGTTCAGAGGCTCAAACAGTCTCTGGAGTTTGAGTTTAGCTTTAGATTGGGCTGTGAACAGAAGGCAAGCAGCTGCTCTCAATATAGTTCAGATAAAGATCT